>NC_140557.1:37735500-38335500 GCF_057381845.1 Rhamphochromis longiceps | reverse complement strand
ATAGTGTGGATGTGAAGATAGACAAAACGCCGTTTTCATCAGATGATTAGTTCATTCCCAGGCCTCTGGTGAACTTCAAGACACGATTAGGAGGTCATTTAGCCATTTGAATCAGCTGTGTTGGATCAAGGACACATCTAAAACCTGCAGGACACCGGCCCTCGAGGCCTGGAGTTGGACACCCCTGCCTTAAAACATCTTAAACCATCAGAATTTTTAAGATGTTTTAAAAAAGGAGAAGAAGTATTCATGTGATATGACTTGTTTATATTTGTTGTTCAGCGGGTCCTACTTATGTTCTCCAGTTACTGTAGGATAAATCATTCATTGCTCTCTTTCTCCCCACACTGGCAGAGGTGTGTCTGAAGGCTGAAGCAGTGAGAGCTGCACCAAGACCTACTGTACACCACACACTGACTGATGCACACAGAGCTGTGGGTGGATAAAGCTGCACTAGCGTACCAGCAAGACTCTGTGCAAAACCTTTTATGTAAAAAATATGCAGTAAGCACTGCTCAGGAGAAAATGTCTACATTGTGTCCTGAACATGATTATTCATTTCACAAAACAAATGTGAAATGTTATCACACCAGTTTTTAGCCATTAATATGTGCTCGGATTGAACAGCAGGCTGGGACGAGTCCCAGAAATCCCGAGTCCCTGATTTCAGGATTGACATTCAGTGACAAATTGTACTTTGAGCACTGAGAGGACCCGTCGCTATTCTTTCATGGAGGACCAGCTTCATCACCTTATCAAGACTCTAATTCTGCATCTCAACGGGAACCTTTCCTTTCTTATTCACACACCCCACAGTCATCTCAGTTTTTACAAGTCAAACTTGAACACAGCATCTGACCCATTGACTTGGCTTTATTTATTTGGCTTTATTTACCTTTCATTGTTTACTCTGCCCCTCAGGGCTCTGCTTTGACTGCATGTCTCAGAAACAGTCACACTATCTGCCCGTCTCCATTTCAACACCGCTCAAACACTCACTGTGATTTTTCTCCTTCTCCTCAAACAGCTGTTACGTAACCGACTCTGCTCCGAGAAACTCAATGAAGTTTGATCTGACCGCCTCTCTCTCTCCAGGCTGCATACCAATAATGAGCAGCAGGAAAATCTGCCGTCAGGTCCGTGAGCTGCTCACAGGGGACGTATGGCTTCATTCACTGGTATTAATTACTGCATGGAAGTGAGAGCGTGACACTCTGTTTAGGTGGCCATCAAATAATAAAAACTTATAAAATATAATTCTGCTGCAAAACATATCCACCAATATATTTGTGGTTGTTTTCAAAGTCTTTGTAGTAGTTTTAGCTGTTGTGAGACTGTAGCTGTTACTTTGAACCTCTTAGTACTTGTTTCGTGGTTATTTTGAGACTCCGTGGTCGTTTTAAGTCCTTCTTTGATTGTTTTGAGTCTGTGGTTCTTTTAACTGTCGCTGATTTAAATCTCTGTGGTTGTGTTGAATGTTTGGCTGTTTTCTGATTCTTTGGAGTTGTTTGGAGTCTCTTTGTGCCCGTCTTCAGACCCTGGGGTTGTACTGAGTCTCCTTGTGGTTGATTCTGTGTTTTGGGGGTTTTAAGTCTCTGTAGTCGATGTGGACTTGTCATGAGACTTTGTGTGATCATTTTAAGTCACTTTATTTGGTTATTTCAAGTCTCTTTGTGTCCCTTTGACTCTACTTCTTACTCATTTAGATCTCTTACGATCTTTTTTTAAATGTTGTAACAGCCTCCAGTTCAGTCTTTTGTTAAATGTACTGTTGCAACAACTCGCAAATCGTTGTTTCTCAACAAAAATTGTCATTTTCTAAATGACAAGGAATTGACATTTGCGCCTCATAATTTCAAATCTGGATGACACAGCTGGAGCAGCAGGGTTTAACAAATGAACCAGTTCTGATACGGTGCTTTTCCACTCTGACGACACACAGCACTTTTTTCTATGCTTTCTGTCAAACACTCACACACTGATGGACAAAACATGGGGTTAGCCCAAGATATCTGATGGACACACGGGGATGGAACCACCAGGTGAAGCACCACCTGCTCTGCCACCTGAGCCACAGCCACCCCACAAAAGAGCCACAAATCACTGTGTTCCTGTTATGAATCAACAATTTCTACTTTTGTTCAATAGCTTCATGTTCTTTGTTACTGACCTGTAAAAAGAAAAAACATTTTTGGAGCGGGCTGATTGTTGACATGAAAGGTGTACATAAGCTGCTAACACAGTGAGAACACGTTTGTCTTAAAAACTGAAGTCTTATAAAAACGATTTCCTTTCACTGGAACAAAAAAATAGCAAAACGGGTATGACATTCATTCACTTTCACGTTTTAAGTCGATTATTTTACTATTTATTAATTAAAGTTAAATAAAATGCCTTCAGCTCAACATGACATTTTCCGTCCACATCAAAGTGATGTTCTCACACAGAGGTGTTAATGTGCACGTGTCAGTGGATGTCTGCGCTCCAACACATCAAACTGCTACACAAACCGTTTGAAGTTGCTGCTGCAGCTCAAACACACTCACAGCTGTGACAGATGTAGCCGAGATCAATAACAATAATCATCATTTTAGAATTAGCAGTCCTACCTTTGCCGCAGCTGGAGCCGGAGGAGCTGGAGCCGCAGGAGCTGTGTGTCCTGGGCGGTGTGAGGTGCGGAGTCTCCAGGCTCGCTGATGTAGCGGGCTCGGAACCGCTCCTGCTCGCCTCGCTGGCTGAATCCTGCGGGGACGACTCCATCCATCAACCGAAAACAAAAACTCCCTGAAACGAACCGGATCTCCCCCTGTGGTTGGTGCCTGCTACTGAAATATCAAAACCCCCACGAACGGCTGGTGGGGTGGTGTGTTTGAACAGCGGCAGAAGCGCGACTGCTGAGCGGCCGTCAGGTCGCTACTAGGAGCGCCGTTTGGAGGAGAAGAAGCCGGGCTGAGAGAGAGGGAGGGCGGCGCTGTAGAGAGCTCGGCTGCCCTCCCTGGAGGCTGACACATGGGCAGGCTGCAGTCTCGAAGCGAGCGCTGTCAAAGTAGCGAGCAGGTTGGAGTGTTTCTGTTGCAAAGACAGCTGGGCTCCTGCACACTGTGTGAACCATGTAAAAGTTTCTGACTGTCAGTTTCTGACACATTATCAGTAAAATAGCACCCAAAGTAAAGGTTCTTGCTGTGAACACATATGAATATCCGTGTAAAGGTCCTCATTGCTATAAAGCAATGCTGTCAAGCGTACAACTCAGGGGCCAGAACCCCTCAAACAGTTCAATCCAACCAAAATTGCTGCAAAACTGTAAAAGAGAAAGACTTTTCACTTTTCACTCCTTTCACTCCGCTCTGTGAACCCTTCCAGCTGTCTTACTGCCTCCCTCTTTAAGAAAGACTTACTTTCATGTCTTACTATCTTCCCACTGTCACTCAAGAATCTGCAGTTTTCCACTTGATTTAACTCAAAACCTTTTCGTATATTTCGAGATATTTTGTGAAAAGGGTTGGCGTAATAAGCAAATGCTTCAGCCAATACCTTTTGATTAGCCTTGTCTCATGCTTTCTTTCTTTATGGTAGATTTTTGTTCTGTTTTCACTGTTTTTTTTTTTCACTGTTTTCACTGAGATTTGAATTTGAATGCTAATCAATAAAATCAAATCAAAATCAAATCAAAATGTATGAAATGTATATATCTACACCACCGCAGGGATGCGCAGAACATATCACTGCAGTTTGTTACCTATCACTTGCATTACAATGGAGCAATGAGGGACCTTTTTTGGGTCATACATACTTGATAAAAGCAAAACCTATCCTTCAAAACTTTACCACCAAACAAGAGAGCTTCACTCTTTGGCCGTGCCAAAAAAATTCTGTCCATAAAAGTTGAAAAATGGAATCTGTGATAAACAGCAGCCCTGTCTCTAAACTCTAACGCTCGTCGGCACAAGTCTGACTGTCAGCAAATCAAACCGGGCTGCAGCTGTGACAGAAAGGCTGTAAAATGTGCTCGATACCCCCCACTCAGGAAGGAACACCACAGCATGCAATCATTTGCCTTCTTCAAGACCACCAAACTCCCACCATCTAGTATCCATGAGAGGTTAAAGACCTGCTCCAGTTTTCCACAACAGGGACAAAAACATATTGTTCCCTTTGAATTGGAGATCCAACAAACAGGCAGACTGGTACGGTGGCATAGACCTTCTAAAGGAGGTTAAGGAGTATGATACTCCTGAAGCTGGAGCACACCTTCTCATATCCCATCTTCAAAAGAGCGATCACCAGCTGACTCTGTCCGTCCATCTCATATATATTTTATTTGCTGTCTCTCTTTGTGGAGTTACTAAGTACTGTGCATGTAGACGGGATGGACAAAAACATGGCCACTAAACAGCGTCTCCCTGACAAGTGAACAAAATGAACTTTTGAAAAGTAGAATTGTTGCACAGTATATCATAGACTGGATATTTACTGCACGCCGCCTGACCCGGGTCATAGTGATGATTGAACACAGACGGCTTTCATCTGTCTGTGGACCCTCCTGCAGCCTCGCTCCGCTCTGTGAACCCTTCCAGCTGTCTTACTGCCTCCCTCTTTGCCTTTTCATCATCGTCAGCTTCTCCTATCACTGATTTCCTTTCTGCCAAAAGCTTCACAATGCCTGGAAGACTTTAAAGGGAGGATATTACTACAGATTTCATCACTCTAATTAGTTCAGATGAATTTTTTTTAAAAAGCTGAATATTATGATTATTTAGAGGACGAAAGCGGCTGACAGTCTTTTTTAGCCCAGAGTGAAAAGCCTCAGGAACATTCATACATTTTACTCCTCTTCATAAAGAAACAATTCAGCAGTTCTTGTGAACCTCCTGGATTATTGTACTGATGCTCTGAATTTTAAGCATTAATCTGGTATAATCACCTATAAATTATGTACTTGACACATGAGGTAATTGTGATATCTTTGATGCCAATTTTTTCCTGTGACAATGACTATAGATAGTTTTATGCAGAAGCTTTAAAATGATCACATGACCACATGTCACAATTTAAACCAGACCTTTGCGTTTGATCCCGTTTGTGATAATTCACTGGAGAAAATTCCAAAAAGCACATTTTGAGTAAACTTTAAAGTGTATTATTGCCATATAGCCATAGGTCATATTTTAACATTTCCCAAACTGTTAAATAAGATTATTTTGGAATTATTGTACCAATTCTTGTACTGATGATAATTAAGACCATAGTTAGTAGACACTGTACATTTAAACCATTTGGTCAGCCTTACCCTGTCGGCATTGAAATCACTGGACGTAATAAAGAACTGAGTGATTCTAGTGTTGCATGAATTAGACTGTTCCAGACCAGAACGTGATCCCTGCTCGTTTCGACCCACCGCAGATGGACGCTGAGAGACTTTAACGTGGGAAATATTCATAGTGTGAAAGTTTGGGAACGGATATGTGGTATTTTTCATCTCAGTTTTTTTTAGATTTGATTGATCTTGTGGTTCAGCATTGACTCAGAACAATCAACTCCTTACTGAAGTCAAGTAGAGAGGCCAGACTGTTCTCCCGTTAGAAACAAGATACATAGATTGTACCAAAGCTGATTCATGATTGGTTTTAAGGTTCAACATTAACTTCAGTTAAAAAAAGAGTCAAACAGGCTGATACAGAGAGGAGGTTGGACTTGATGAATGGATCTTTAAATGTGGACATCGCTATTTTTCATTTCAAGCTGTTGTTTCCTTTAATCATACGTGCTTCATTTTAACTAGTGCTGCAACATTATGAAATACTAAATAACTGGGAAACATTGTGATTGCAAATAGAAGTAAAAAGTGTGCAAGTGTGAAAGATTAGATGTATATCAGTAATTGTGACTTTCATAGTGTAAAAGTTGACGTGATCATCTGCAGCATCTACAAAATAAAAGCCTGTTGTTGTTGTAAAGGTCAGTGTGTCAAACAGTCTTCATAAACACACAACACAGCTGTCTGTACTCTGAACTCTGCCAAAGATTGTTTATAATGTGAAAAAGATCCACCACAGTGCGCTGTAATCCACACGGATTCACTAAATCACAGGTGTCCAACTCCAGGCTTCGAGGGCCGGTGTCCTGCAGGTTTTAGATGTGTCCTTGATCCAACACAGCTGATTTAAAGGCTAAATGACCTCCTCAACATGTCTGGTAATGAACTAATCATTTCATTCAGGTGTGTTGACCCAGGGTGAGATCTAAAACCTGCAGCACACCGGCCCTCGAGGCCTGGAGTTCGACACCCCTGCACTAAATAGTTCACTGAAAACAAATTCCAGCAAATAAAGAGAAACTGTTGACAGCATTAGTCGTGCTTTGGTCCTGGTACCTGTGACTGTACCTCAAGGCCTGTTTAACACCCGGCATGTCTGCTGTCCAGAGCAACGTTTGGCTCAAATTAACCAACAAAGAAAATCTTTTTGGGAAAGAGTACAAAACGTAAACGTAAGTGTCAGAGCCCCATCAGTCCTAAAGAGCTTTTCAAATCACAGTAAAATCTACAGCTGTTTTTAAAAAAGCGTTTTTATTCAGATTTAGTTACATTTGTCTTGTGTGTAATAGAGTGTAAGAAATTGGGTTAAAAACAAAACAATTAAAGTTACTGTAGAATAAAATTAAAAAGACACTTTTTTTAAACTTTATTTGAACACTGAAATAAATAAATGTGTATCAGTGTATGTGTTCTTAACAGAGCTTAAAAACTGAGCTGTCAACCAGTTTGTTTTATAGAATATACTATATTGGCATCTGTTTTGGCAGTTCCTAATGTTCAAACTGAAGTTTGGACAAACTGTGATTTTTTTACATATTCCACTAAAACCATCAGCTGATTGCATCGTATCCAGTCCAGTGTTTTTCTTTGAATACAGATTATTTATTTGTGCTTTACAAACTGAGCATCATCAGTATGGCTTAGGTTGTTTGTAGTTTTGTTTGCATTGACAAAAACGATATGCATTTCCCTGCAAACTGCCCCCTGGTGGAGAAAGCCCACCTCAGCAAAACCCCTAAATGAAGAGCAGCCTGAGGCTGAAGGCAAGTTGTTGTGTGACCGGTTCAAAGGGTGTAAATCATCAGCTTTACTTTTAAGCTCAGTTCTCTCTTCACAGATTATAGGCCGACAAGTGATTTACAGTTTTTTAAATACCAACAATCTTTTTTTTTTGGCAAATACTGGAAATCACTTTTTGCAATTGTGCTGCAATTTTCATAAATCTGATGGTAATTTGCATGGGATCTAATCTTTTTGCACAAGTTTCCATACGAATATTAGTAAACAATGCAAATGTCAGGAGCCTGATCCATGGGATTCATGGGAGCAGTTAAGGAAATGCTCCAGAATGTTAGCGTTACTCCCCCATAGTGTTGAAAGGATCTGTTCCTTTCTAGAGGTCCTGGGTCGATGACCCAGTGTTTTGTTTATTATTGTTGTTCTATAATTTCTTTGCTTTTCTGACTTGTGTTCTGATTTGATATTTGGTTTTTATCATTGTTATCACTCTTAGTGTTTAAGCTTCTTTCTCTGTATTTCTAGTGCTCTAGTTCTTTGAGGAACCACGGTGGAACGGTGGTTAGCACCGTTACCTCACAGCAAAAAGGTCCTGAGTTCAATTCCACCATCAAGCCGGGGTGTTTGTGTGGGTGTTTACTCTGGCTTCCAAAGAAATGTAGTTTGTGGGGATAGATTAATTCAAATTGCCCATAGGTGTAAATGTGAGTGTGAATGGTTGTCTGTCTCTGTGTGTTAGCCCTGTGACAGACTGGTGACCTATCCAGGGTGTACCCCGCCTCTCGCCCCATTACAGCTGGGATAGGCGCGTCCCCTGCGACCCGGGAAAGAATAAGCGGAAGTGAATGGATGTATAGTTCTTTGCTATGTGATTTCTATTTCTTAGGTTTTCCATGTGTCCATTTTAGTTAAGTGTCAATTCTGTGTATTGTGAATTGTCTCGTTTCCTGTTTTACTTTGAAGGTTCATATCTGATGTCAGTGTGTTCCGTTTTACCTCCCCCCTGTCTCGTTAGCCCTAATCTCTTCCAGCTGTGTCTCCCTCCTGTTTCCCATTCCCTGATTACTCCCCGTGTATATAAGCCCTGTGTTTTCCTTGCTCTCTGTTGTGTTATCAACGTCTCCTTGCTGTCGGCCTTTGGTGTGTGTTCCTGCCTGCTAGTTTAGTTTTATATTCCCAGTTCAGTTTAGTTTGTGCACAGCAATAAAGCTGCTTAAGTTCACCTTAAGTCCTTTTCTGCCAGCCCGCACACAGACCCTGACAGAATGACCCGACCAGATAATGGACCCAGCTAACTCGGTGTTCATTTTGAGAATAACCACTTCCCTCTGGGTTCAAAAGACTGTGCTCCTCATGTTCCTTCAGAGCCAGGAGTTAAGACTGTTTCATCTGGGACTGTTTTGCATTCTAATGCAAGCTCAATTAAGGACTCAATTTGTTTTGCCCCTTCTAAGCCCGGATTTATTTCTGGACAATCTGTCTACTGTGAGCCTGTTAATTTTGTGTCAGCCACTACTGGTTTTGTAAATTTTTAGCCGGTCCAGCTGGTTAGTGAATGTTCTGAAGACTCAGGAGCACCTACACCACCACCTATTCCACTTCCACCACAGTCACCAGCGCAGCCTACAGCCTACAGCTCAGCTGCACTTTTTGTTATCAGCTCAGTCAGCCACCTGGGCTGTAACTCAGTCAGCCACTCAACCACCGCTCCGCTTCCACCAAAACCACCACTTCAGCCGGAAGCTCCATTTTTACCTCAACCATTACCTCAGTCATCAGCTCGGTTTCCTGCAGCTCAGTCTCCTGCTCCGTCCCGAGCATGGTTACCTGTTCCATGGTCTCTAGGTCAGTCACCTACTCAGGTTGCAGCTCAAAGATTAGCTCAGCCATCAGTTCAGTCTTCACCTGCTTCTCCCGTACAGGTAGCTATCGTAAGACCATCCGTAAAGGACTGTTTTTTTTGACCACTCACTCTAAGCAGAGTGACAAACCCATTAAAACTGTTAAGTTCCCTCAAAAGCTGGGCCCCTTAGAGTTAGTTACTCTCTCCTGGGCCTAAACCCTCAGCTGACTCTGTACCCCTGGAGGCTAAGAAGCCAGCTGAGGAGAGTCAACACCCTGCGCAGCTCCAGCCTGCTCTGTGCCTGCCAGAGGTCCCCACACCTGTGCCTGCCTCCACTGGAGGGTCCGAGGGGCCCGTTCAGCAGCCTTCTGTTTTCACTGGGGGGTCAGAGGAACCGCTCCAGACTCCTCCTTCCGCTCGGGGGCCGAGGAGCCCGTCCAGCCATCATCATCGCCTGCAGCGCCTCCACCTGCGGTTTCCACACTGTCGCCTACAGCATCATCCTCGTCCGGTCTTGCGGCTGCCACGCCGTCGTCCGGTCCAGTCAAAGTAGTAAAAACTACGCTCACATTAACCAGTGTTGTCTTAAATGTTTTGCTGAATACTGAACAATGTTCCTTTGCGAGGGTCTTCATTGAAAACCCGACTGCAACTAACTTCCTGAAATGCCGTCCACGTTGCAACAAAGTGAGTGAGAGGAGTTTGCGGAAAATGCAAATTTATGCAGTGTGTCTTATTAAAATGCATCTGGCTAAAATGAAAGAAAATATTCAGTGAGCGCTAATGCACGGCATTATAATTTTAAAACTTGCCTTTGTAGTTTGTTTCATCAGGGCCGGGTGTGATGAAATGATTGTGACACTTTATTAGCGATTCATGTGGAGATAAGAGGAAGATACTGTGTGCACATGATTCACTTTCGTTACAGGAATGCCAGAGTTTTTTTTTTCTTTAAAAAGAAATCTGACTGTCAGATTAACAGCTGCTCTGTTACAATTCAATAATAAAACAATGGCAGGCCCTGCATGAAGAGCTGTGCATTAAAACCCCTGTTTAAGATTTATCTCTTTTTTTTGCACTTTGTGAGATTTTCACTAGTGGAGTGAAACACGAGATTTTCAATGCATTCTTCAATCTAAGTAGATATTCCTCAATATACCTTTCATAAAGAAAAAAACAAACAAACAAACAATAGAATTGTTCGTTTCAATTCAGTTTTATTCATAAAGCAACAAATCACAACTACAGTCGCCTCAAGGTGCTTTATATTGTAAGGTAGCCCAACAATCATATGACCCCCTATGAGCAAGCACTTTGGCGACAGTGGGAAGGAAAAACTCCCTTTTAACAGGAAGAAACCTCCAGCAGAACCAGGCTCAGGGAGGGGCGGGGCCATCTGCTGTGATTGGTTGGTGTGAGGGGAGGAAGACTGGACAAAGACTTGCTGTGGAAGAGAGACAGAGATTAATAATTAAATGCAGAGAGGTGTATAATTATTTCAGAAGCTGCATACTTTATTAATCCCTAAGGAAATTATGTGGGTTACAGTTGCTCCAGTATAAATAACAGAAACAGACCAACAATACAATATGTTACAGGTTTAAGAAATTTAAGAAATAGCACTAATATATACAGGTCACTCAATAAATATCAAGGATTGACAGATGTGATTATAAATAAATATCAAGAATCGAAGGAGCTTGCAAAGAAAAGCGTGTGGACTTCTTTAAGTTACTTGAAGACGTTTCACCTCTCATCCGAGAAGCTTCTTCAGTTCTAAGGTCAAATGGTGGAGAGTCCCAGATATAAACCTAGTGGGAGTGACCCCCCACAGAGGGACAAAAGGACCCCCTGATGATCCTCTAATCGCCTGAGCCAAGGTGTGAAACTGGGTGTGGGTCCCAATCAGCCAGAGTTTCGGGTGAGTTCATTGTGAAAACCTGGCCCCACCTTATCATGCGAATTCCTGAGGTCAGATGGCCCAGGATGTGAGTGGGCGTTAAGGCGTCTGGGAAGGGATCTCAAAACTGGATTATAGATGGCAGAGAGTTGGTGTCGTAAACCCCCGCCTCTGTTCAAAGATGGTCGCTCACAGTGGACATAGATGGCTTCTTTCACTCCTCTTTCAAACCATCTGTCCTCTCTGTCCAAAATGTGAACACTGACATCCTTGAAAGAGTGTCCTTTATCCTTAAGATGCAGATGGACTGCTTAGTCTTGTCCTGTCCATCTGCATCTTAAGGATAAAGGACACTCTTTCGAGGATGCCAATGTTCACATTTCGACTACGATGACCTGGATGACTGAGAACCTTCACAGACAAATATCAAGAATGTTGACAGGAATATGACAGAGTAGAAAAGAGTGTGTGCAAAAAGGGTGTAGCTATTGCAGTGTTTACAGTGTGTTAGATGCAGGAGTTGTACAGGGAGATGGCCACAGGTTTCACAGTTTCTCACTGCTCCTGTGGCTAGCCAGCACGTCA
This sequence comes from Rhamphochromis longiceps, assembly GCF_057381845.1. Lineage (NCBI taxonomy): Eukaryota > Metazoa > Chordata > Actinopteri > Cichliformes > Cichlidae > Rhamphochromis > Rhamphochromis longiceps. The sequence goes on along the minus strand of NC_140557.1, from coordinate 38,324,118 downwards.
TGCAGTAGGTTGGAGGTATTATCCAACATCGTCTTTATCTTGAACAACATTCACCTCTCCAGCACCACCTTAAGGGATTTGTATTTGTATTATTATTTAATTTTACATTAATTTATTGTACAGGGTGGGCCATTTATATGGATACACCGTAATAAAATGGGAGTGGTTGGTGATATTAAAGTCCTGTTTGTGGCACATTAGTATATGTGAGGGGGCAAACTCCTCAAGATGGGTGGATCAGCAGTGTGGGAGGTAAGTGACGGAAGTGACGGACAAGGTAAGCGACTCATGTTGTAACTGACGTCAGACGCCGGAGATTTTGGCGGAAAATTAAAGCAAATGGTAGTTTAGATTTGAACAAATTCATTTAAGCTTCAGTATTACCAAATACACTTATCAATTGTCTTATAACTAACACTATTTGTCTAAATAATCTCCAACACCCTGGAGAACAACGAGGAGAGTTTAGAGGCTCTCCAAGATTATATTGATCAGTGCTTTCAGGATCTCGTGATGAAGAAGACCCAGTGTGCAGCTTCCCCGGCCAAACCTGAGACGCCATCGTCGAAAAGACAACGCCCGGCAGATTCCCCCGGCTCAACATCGCCAGCCGGCAAAGATATTGCCGACATACTGGAGTCAATCGACAAGCGATTGTCCAGTTTCGACGCAAGGCTGTCCTTGGTGGAGATTCTTCACCGAGAATTTAAATGCTTGCGAGAATCCCTGGAGTACAGCCAGCAGCAGGTGGAAACGCTTGCTGCTGAAAATGCCACGCTAAGGGAGTCGGTGAAATGTCTCACAGATAATGTTACCCAGCTCAATAGAGAAAATAAAAAAATAAAAGAAACCGTTATCGATCTACAAGCTCGTAGCATGCGTGATAATCTGGTATTTTCTGGTATTCCAGAAGCCGCTGGAGAGGACGCGGAGACCACGGTAAAAAGCTTCATCAAAACCCACCTGAAGCTGCTGGAGGACACTGTGAAGAACATCGTCTTCGATCGGGTACATCGCCTCGGCCCCATTCGGGCTACGGCCGGGAGACCACGTCCTATCGTGGCCAAATTCGGCCACTTCAAACAAAAGCAACATGTGAAAAGCCGCGGCAGGGAATTAAAAGGAACGGACTTCAGCGTGAACGACCAGTTCCCCAAAGAGATCTTGGAATGACACAGGGTCCTCTTCCCAATCCGACGCGGCTTCATCCAGAAGGGCTCCCGCGCTGTCATCGCTGTGGACCGGCTGTACGTGGACGGACAGCTCCACCGCGACCCCGACATCACTCCGTGGCTGTATTAACCTCACACCAGATAAGAATCAGCTGCACCATTTCCCTATCCACTCACACTAACTTGCATTAACATCTGTTTAACTTACCAGTATCAAATCGCATCTTAAAGTGTGACTTCATAGCAGAATTAACACCGTCACTCTCCGTCAGTGATTTAATTGGAATGTTTACGTTTTGTTTCTGTTTTTTTTTTTTCTTCTCATTTTTTTTCTCCTCTCTTTTCCCCCTCTTGGTTTTATGCTGCTCACCCCTGTCCTTGGTTTCTTTCTTTATTCCTTTCACTGCCTCGATCACCTGCTTCGACACTCATCCACAAACATCCTTTATTTCGACACATACGCACCATGCGCTCAACGGCAGCACATTTTACTTCAGTCAGACAGCGCACACAGTCGTTTAGGATACACACACTTAAGCCAAGCCTACTCATATTAGTAATTATGCATACACAAAGTCAGACTCAGGGAGCATCTCGCCACACATTTTTTCTCTCTCTCCTTCTCTTTATTTATGAACAAGTGACGTATTCTCTCCACCTGTCTAAGCGACGCACACAGCATACATCCCTAGTTATACACAAACATCTATGGGTACACTGAGGTTCATTACATGGAATATAAATGGAGCTGGCTCCAGAGTAAAGAGGTTAAAAATATTTAACCAACTCAAAAAACTACAGGCAGATGTTGTCCTTTTACAAGAGACCCACAGACCTCTTAGAGGTTCGAATGAACTTAAAACACCTGAGTTTCCTAATGTGTTCTCAGCTTGTTATAATTCTAGACAAAGGGGAGTAGCAATTTTAATACATAAAAATATTAATTTCACAGTACTCGATACAGTTATAGATCCAGAGGGCAGATTCTTAATCATTAAACTATCTATACTTGATAAAAAGCTATGTATTGCAAGTGTATATGGTCCAAATGTTGATGATCCCTCATTCTTTCATGGTTTTTTCAGTGCACTCTCTGAACACTTAGATGGCACACTTGTTCTTGGAGGCGACCTCAACCTTGGACTAAATGAAGACATGGATAGGCTCAATACAGCGGGAACTCAGCGTAATTGGCAGTCCATAAATATAATCAAACAGTATATGAGCGACTTTGGTCTTTGCGATGCATGGCGCTCCCTTCACCCCACCAGTAAGGAATATACTTTTTTCTCACATGTCCATCACTCCTACTCTCGTCTGGATTATTTTTTGGTCAGCAGCTCACTGCTGAACGACATTTCAGACACTGAGATTCACCCTATAGCTGTCAGCGATCATGGTCCTGTATCTTTAACACTAATGCACAAGAATAATACTACGCCAAGAAAAAACTGGAGATTTAATATATCACTACTTAAAGATGAAGACTTTATTAAATGTTTTAAAAAAGAGTGGACTTCATATTTGGACTATAATGACACTCCCGAAACATCAGCTTCTGTTCTATGGGAAGCAGGGAAAGCTGTGATGAGAGGTAAAATAATTTCTTTCTCATCACATAAAAAGAAAAAAGAAAACAAAAATATTCAGGAATTAGAAAAAAACATCAAATCACTAGAAGAAGCCTACGCGTCCCACCAAGATCAGGAAACATTGAACAAAATACGCAAAACAAAACTAGAATTAAATGAGATAATTGATAAAAAAAACAAAATTCTTTGTACAAAGACTACGCCTACAAAATTATGAACATGGTAATAAATCCGGTCAATTTCTAGCAAACCAGCTAAAAATAAATAAAGAAAAAACAACTATATGTGCTGTTCAAGATTCATCTGGGAACACAATATATGAACCGATACAAATAAACAACATTTTCAGGGATTTCTATAAAACGTTGTATTCACCACAAATAAACCCATCTAAAAAAGAAATTGATCAGTTTTTGGACAACATAACTCTTCCAAAATTATTGGACACTCAAGCAATGGCACTGGATTCACCACTGACACCAGGTGAACTCCAGGAAGCCCTGATAAGTATGCCCAATAATAAGGCTCCAGGTCCAGACGGCTTTCCTGCAGAATTCTACAAAGAATTCTGGTCGATTCTAGCACCAGTTTTCTACAGAACGTTGTTGGAAATTAAAGAAAAGGGCAGACTTCCATCAAATATGAATTCTGCAAACATTAATCTCCTGCTAAAACCAGGCAAAGACCCTGTATATCCCTCAAGCTATCGTCCAATATCCCTTATAAATGTAGACCTTAAAATAATCTGCAAAGCTCTCTCAAAGAGACTGGAGAAAATAACCCCCCTCTTAATTCATCCTGACCAAACTGGTTTCATAAAAGGTAGGCACTCATCAACAAATACACGTAGATTACTTAATTTGATAGACTACTCATACAGTAAAAACCTAGAAACTACAATATTCTCTTTAGACGCAGAAAAAGCATTTGACAGAGTTAACTGGAAATTTCTATTTGCAACTTTACACAAATTTGGTTTTGGATCCTCTTTCATAAACTGGTTAAAAATATTATATAATTCCCCAACAGCTTGTGTTAGAACAAATGACCAGACATCCTCCAGCTTCTGTCTCTTGAGGGGCACCAGGCAGGGATGCCCACTCTCCCCTTCACTGTTTGCAATTTTTATTGAACCACTAGCAGCAGCAATTAGACAGAATTCAGTTATTAAGGGCATAAAATGCAAGAACGTGGAACATAAAATCAGCCTTTATGCGGATGATGTGTTACTCTTTCTCCAAAATTCACAAACCAATATCTCTGGGGTGATTGAATTGATAAACTCTTTTGCAAGAATATCAGATTACTCAATTAACTGGTCAAAATCTACAGTCCTCCCGATTAATTGCTCCTTCCATAATTCCTCTTCTACACCACTGCAATCGGGAAATATAAAATATTTAGGTATTAACGTTTCTCCCAAGCTTGCAGATCTAACTAAATTAAACCATATCCCACTTTTAAAGAAGGTAGAAGATGATCTGGCTAGATGGAAATGTCTACCCATATCACTCATGGGAAGGGTTGCCGCTATAAAAATGATGGTCTTACCAAAAATAAATTATTTATTCTCAATGATCCCAACTAAACCGCCACAAGATTGGTTCAGATCTCTAGATTCATGTATGTCCAAATTCCTTTGGAAAAATAAACCCCCACGTATAAACTTAAAAACACTACAAAAGACCAAGGATAAAGGAGGACTAGAACTGCCTAACTTTCAGCACTACTTCTTAGCCAACAGGCTTCAGTTTATCTCAGGATGGCTAAAACATACCCTCTTAGATGAACCTTGGCTAGATGTAGAACAAGCACTCTGCAATAATCTAGAGATCTCAGACCTACCATTTATCAGCTCAAACATCCAACGACATGAATGCTTTAAAAGCATCAACATCAGCTCCTCTCTGACAGCATGGTGGGAGTTTCTAAAATTGACGGCGTCTTCATTAATCCCATGCAAACGTACACCTATCTGGAACAACCCTGACATATTACAAAACAATAATATGATAAACTTTTCAGATTGGAGTGGTAAAGGAATCAAATATTTAGAACATATACTAGAAGGAACAGAATTTATTTCATTTGACAGACTAGTTACACAATATGGGATCAACAAGAAAAGATTTTTAGAATATCAACAAATTAAATCCATAGTAAAAAAGAAATTTAAACCGGGTCAAGTTGAATTACAAACACCACCAAGTGTGGTTCAATTTCTTACTCTTAAAACCCCCAAATTTCTATCCAAAATATACAGAATACTTTCTAAAACAGATGAATCAATATCACTTCCTATTGCAAAATGGGAAGCGGATTTATCAGTTAACTTAGACCAAAACTTCTGGTCTCAGATTTGCTTAAAAACCTTTCATCTAATTAGAAATCCCAGTCTTCAATTAATTCAATACAAAATATTACATAGAGTGCACTATACAGGTCATCGGATGTTCAAGATGGGCTTTACGTCTACCAACAACTGCTCACACTGCCAAACCAATTCACCGGACAATTATATCCACGCTCTTTGGTTCTGTCCACCAGTTCAGAAGTTTTGGCACGAGATATGTGAAGACTTATCGAAGTGTCTGAAATGTAACATTCCAACTTCCCCCTTAGTGTGTTTGTTGGGCAGCTTAGATAATGTCACTTCGGAAAAGAATATCGCCCATATGGTTTTCACTGCCCTATGTATAGCCAAGAAAACAATCCTCATGAACTGGAAAAATAAAAATAATCTTAATTCTAACCAATATAGAAATTATCTATTAGATTACATTAGTCTTGATACAGCCTCTGCCACCACATCAGATCAATTGCTCTGGGCTCCTTTGATCAGCTCCATCACCTAGTGGGGGTGGGGGGTCATAGTTTGGTCCCGCCTTCACTGTTGTGATTGGTGTGGGGGTAGGGATAGGCTTAGGGCGTCGGGGGGTTCCCCGGAGGCATCTTCCTTGGGGGGCTCAACCCGGGGTAGCGGTCATGTCCGGTTAGGGGCTCTGTTGGCTCTCAGGTGACTGTTTCCTCGCGGCTGCGCGCAGCGGGCTAGGGGAGGGTCTGTGCTGACGGACGTGGGTTACTGACCTGGTAGCCTGGCTGCCCCTGGGTGGGTCCGGGATGGGCGTGAGGTTCTGGGGGCGCTCCGTCTCTGGGCTGGGGCCCGGGCCGGGCCTCGGGGGCTTGGGTCCTGGTTGGTGTGTTGCCGGGGTTGTGGGCGGGTGGGTGCATGGGGGCCCAGCCCTGGAGCAGGGTGCCACCGGTGCATCGAGCCACCTGGGGGGCTCTTCAACTGGTGGGGGAGATTGTCACATCTTGCAGGAGCTTTCCTCTCCTCAGGAGCTCCCTCTGCAGGAGGGGGAGATACAGGAGAGGTGGAGGAAGATCTCAGCCTGGGTGTTTATTGTCTTATGTAGTCTGGAAGATGAGTGGATGGTGGGGTGGGTGCAGTTTTCTCTGTGGTGGGGTTGGGTGGACAGTCCCGGGCTCTGTGGGGCCGGGAGGCGCTGTTGCACTGGGCCCCGGTCTGGATGGGCCTGGGCCCCCTTTCCCTGGCGGGTCGCGGAGTATGGGGGTGCCTACTGGGGTCAGCGGGGGAGCTGGCCCCAGGGAGGGGTCACTTGCCCCTCCCTTCCTTCCCTCCCCATCTCCAGCTGCCTCCCTCTTCCCGCTCCACCACAACCACCCACACATGCAGGACCTTGGAGTAGGGGTATGTCACCAGGGTGCAGAGGAGGCTACCCCCCCCCCCCCCCCTCTGTCCCCTTCTGGCTGCCTCTCCCTCAATTTTATCCCACAGCTTAGACATTCACATTACTCACACTCTCATTACACATACATATAGGATCTTGGGGGTGGGCACGATACACGGAATCCAAAGTACCATCAGGGTGTACACCCCACCCCTGGCGTCGTCGCCCACCTCTCAATTTTGAATACACGTAGACATTGAGGGCTAGCAGGAGGGACCATGCGCTTACCTGCTGCTCTCTGGCAGGTAGCTCCATGCCCTCCTGGGTTTTAAATGCACCTTAGAACACACATGCATCAACACTACAATGAGCGGGTGGAGGGAGGTTTGGAGTCTTCTCTCACCCCCATTCTCTGCGACCTGCTGGAGCGGGGGGGCTAGGAGGAGGAGTTGGCCGTCCGACTGCGGTCTGGAGTGTGGGGCCTTCCTGCTGCTGCGGAGTCGGGGCGGTCTGCCTCCCCCCACCGCAGGGAAAAGGGTAACACCACCTGGGTCTGGGTGCAGTTCCCCCCTCCAGGGGCAAGGGTACCTAGACCCGGTTTGTAGAGTACGCTTGGGGAGTGTGATCGTGTGTACAGCGTCTCTTTATGTCTGTCTCCACGTTGGTTGAGTGTGGAGTAAGTGCATATGAGAGCATGAGGGTGGGAATGGATGTTTGTATATGTGTGTGCCTGTATTTCTGTGTCTATATGTCAGGTTGGGTGTCAGGCGCCACCTCTCTGGGGACATCTCAGGCCCTCCAAGGTTTGGAGGCCTATCTCCCCCTACCACCACTTCCCCTGCCAGTGGCGGACCCCCTCAGACATCGGTGCGTTGGTGGTTCGTTGTGTCCGGGGATGGGCGTCCAGGTACACACCGGCTCACTCCTTGGCGGCCGCTTATCGGGGCCTGGAGCCTGGGGCTCGCTCGGGCCACTTCGGAGGTGGGGTGCCCCCGGCCTCTCGGCCTGGGGCTCAGTCACTCAGGCGCGGCTGGCTGCCGGCGGAGCTCACGGGCGCGTCACTGCAACTCCCCCTGGCTTCTGCTCCGCGGCTGCTGAGTGAGCCCTCATCTGGGACTCTCCTCAGCTCTTTCTGGGACAGTGGCGCGGCTGCCCCTCTGTTGGTCTTCCTTGGTCTCTTGTGTTCTGGGGACCTCTGGATGTCTGGAGTTTTGATCTCCTCCATACCTGCTTCATGCCCTGGAGGACAGGGCTGTGGCCCCCCCCCACACCCTCTAGCAGATTATTACATGAAGGAACCTTTTAAAAAACAAAAAACAAGCGCGTCCATGCTCACAGGTGTACACACGGGTGATCACACCCACAAACTACACCCTTTTTGGCTCCTACCTCAAAGCACTGTGTTCTGTTGATCTTATGTGCTGCACAATAATGTTTAATATTTAGTATTTACTGTCATATTCCCATATATCATTGTGATGTTGTTTATTCTATTACTCTTGTTCTCTTCTGCTTGTTTTCTTTTTTCTTTCTCAGCAGGTGACCCAGGTGATTGATATATGCATTTTTTTTTCTCTGCCCGTTCTGTTGGTTTTTGTCTTTTGCCCTTTCCCCCCGTCCGTCTTCTCAGCTGTTTCTCTTTCCCTCTTTCTTTCTCCCCTTCTTTCCCCCAGTCAAGTCTGTCCCGTATTCAGTAAGTGAAAATAAAATAAACAATAAAAGGTGAATCAAATGGACCATTACGGCAAGGCTGGGATGGTCAATTTGGTAAAGTAAATCCGTTGGGCATCTTTCTTTGCCTTTAGACAACAATTCTGATGGCAAAAGAGCCAAACGGGACAGGCCAAAAAAAAAAAAAAAAAAAAAAAGATGGGTGGTGACCATGGTGGCCATTTAGAAGTCGGCCATCTTGGATACAACTTTTGTTTTTTCAATGGGAAGAAGGCAATGTGACACATCAAACTTATTGGTAATGTCACTATGAGACCACCCATCTCCCATGCTACAGTTAGCAAACTGCTTGCTAAGTTTCGTGAAACTGTTTCAGTGTTGGATTTGCCAAAATGTGGACGCAAGAAAACTTTCACTAATGAAGAAACATCAGTGGCTGTCCTAGCTTCATTCAGCAAGAGCCCACAGCGTAGCACTCGCCGCATGTCACTGGAGAGTGGCATTAGTCGAACATCCCTTTGGCGGATATTAGCTACTCACAAATGGCACCCTTATAAACTCTAGCTGCTGCAGCATCTCGACGAGGATGACTCAGATCAGCGCACAGAATTTGCAGAATGGGCAAAACAAAAATTGGAACAGGACCTTCAGTTCACGCAGAAGATTTTGTTCAGTGATGAGGAAAAGTTTTATGTGAATGGTGAAGTTAACCAACAAAACCACCGCTATTGGTCTGACACTAACCCACATTGGATGGATCCCTCCAAGACTGTTGGACCAACAAAAGTGATGGTTTGGTGTGGTATATGGGGGACAACGATAGTGGGTCCATTCTTCATCAATGGAAACCTCAAGGCCACTGGATATTTGAAACTGCTACATGATGATGTGTTGCCCTCTTTATGCATTGAAGCTGGCACGTTCCCTGAGTTTTTCCAGCAAGATGGTGCACCACCACATTATGGGTGCCAGGTCCGAGCATTCCTAGATCAACAGTTTCCTGGAGTTTCCAGTTGAATGGCCCCCAAGGTCTCCCGATCTGACCCCCTTAGACTTTTATTTTTGGGGTCATCTGAAGGCTATGGTGTGAAGATACGAGATGTGCAGCACCTGAAACTACCGATACTGGATGCCTGTGCTCGCATTTCTCCTGCGGTGTTGCTATCAGTGTGTGAAGAGTGGGAGAAGAGGGTTGCATTGACAATCCAACACAATGGGCAGCACATTGAACACATTTTATAAGTGGTCAGAAACTTGTAAATAACTCATGAAAGAATAAAGTTACGTTGAAACCAAGCACACCATTGTTTTTCTTGTGACATTATCAATAAGTCTGATGTGTCACATGGCCCTCTTCCTATTGAAAAAACAAAAGTTGTATCCAAGATGGCCGACTTCTAAATGGCAACCATGGTCACCACCCATCTTGAGGAGTTTGCCCCCTCACATATACTAATGTGCCACAAACAGGACTTTAATATCACCAACCATTCCCATGTTATTACGGTGTATCCATATAAATGGCCCACCCTGTATTAATAAATCTATTTTTTCATATTTATACTTGCTGCATGCATGGGGGAAATGTTAGCTGCAAGCTTTATGTGTGCATGTTGTTTACAGCAGTGCAGCGACCCCCTTGAGCTTGAGCCTTTGGGTCGATTGCATTGTCTGCATTGTCCCTTCTTCTCAGCTGTGCTGCTCGTTGCTGTTAATTATTTTGTGATTGACAAGTGCAGTTTCACAGATAATCCCAGATAATTCTTCATTTTCAAACATGGGTTCATTGAGATTTACAAAATCCCCAAAAGTTGATTCTGTTCATCTGCACGTAGCATTCCCGATAAACAGAATCTACTTTTTGGGATTTCCTTCTCTGGATCATTGAGCATGCATCGAGACATTTACAAAATAGATTTAATGTTGTATTCAGAATAACCTAAAATGAGTAACTAAGGCCACAAACTCGGAAGAAAGTGTTTAAAGAGGTCAAGTCATAGTTTGACAGGAAGTCCTTTTCCCAACCACAGCTGGTGACCTTCGATTCAAAAAGCAAGCTCAAGGCATTTCAGTCTGGCTTTGTACAGGGAGTGCAGAATTATTAGGCAAGTTGTATTTTTGAGGAATAATTTTATTATTGAACAACAACCATGTTCTCAATGAACCCAAAAAACTCATTAATATCAAAGCTGAATGTTTCTGGAAGTAGTTTTTAGTTTGTTTTTAGTTTTAGCTATTTTAGGGGGATATCTGTGTGTGCAGGTGACTATTACTGTGCATAATTATTAGGCAACTTAACAAAAAATAAATATATACCCATTTCAATTGTTTATTTTTACCAGTGAAACCAATATAACATCTCCACATTCACAAATATACATTTCTGACATTCAAAAACAAAACAAAAACAAATCAGCGACTGGAGCTCTCTGCCCTTTACCAATCCAGCCACGGGCCCATCCATCTGGTCCATCAAGACTCACTCTCATTTCATCAGTCCATAAAACCTTAGAAAAACCAGTCTTGAGATATTTCTTGGCCCAGTCTTGACGTTTCAGCTTGTGTGTCTTGTTCAGTGGTGGTCGTCTTTCAGCCTTTCTTACCTTGGCCATGTCTCTGAGTATTGCACACCTTGTGCTTTTGGGCACTCCAGTGATGTTGCAGCTCTGAAATATGGCCAAACTGGTGGCAAGTGGCATCTTGGCAGCTGCACGCTTGACTTTTCTCAGTTCGTGGGCAGTTATTTTGCGCCTTGGTTTTTCCACACGCTTCTTGCGACCCTGTTGACTATTTTTAATGAAACGCTTGATTGTTCGATGATCACGCTTCGGAAGCTTTGCAATTTTGAGACTGCTGCATCCCTCTGCAAGATATCTCACTATTTTTGACTTTTCTGAGCCTGTCAAGTCCTTCTTTTGACCCATTTTGCCAAAGGAAAGGACGTTGCCTAATAATTATGCACATCTGATATAGGGTGTTGATGTCATTAGACCACACCCCTTCTCATTACAGAGATGCACATCACCTAATGTGCTTAATTGGTAGTAGGCTTTCGAGCCTATACAGCTTGGAGTAAGACTACATGCATGAAGAGGATGATGTGGACAAAATACTCATTTGCCTAATAATTCTGCGCTCCTTGTATTTCTAATCTGAAAGCTAAATCCTCGTTTTTACTGTCTATGCTCGGAAGCTACATATCTTTGATACACAGTCTATGGTCACAATGTGATGAGAAGGAGGAGAAAAGTGCAGAAATTTAAACGAGACGCTTAATGATTCTGAGTAAAACGGGTGAAGATGGAGAAGAACAAGGCAAAAATGTGCTCAGAAGAAAAGTTTGACGAACAGGGAAAACTATGCAGTGGTACCAGGAGCAGATTTAAAAGAAAGTGCAAGTTGCAACCCCCTGACTGTAGCTCAGGGGGTTGGGAAGCATATCTGTAACCGGATGGTTGCCAGTTCGATCCCCGGGCTCTCTGTCCTGGTCGTTGTGTCCTTGGGAAAGACACTTCACCTACCGCCTACTGGTGTTGGCCAGAGGGGCCGATGGCGCGATATGGCAGCCTCGCTTCTGTCAGTCTGCCCCAGGGCAGCTGTGGCTACAACTGTAGCTGCCTCCACCAATGTGTGAATGAATAGTGGCATTGTAAAGCGCTTTGGGTGCCTTGAGAAGCGCTATATAAATCCAATCCATTATTATCATTTTCATCTGGACAAACTTTTTTTCTATGGATTTAGGAAAATATCATATGCAGCTGAGTCTCATGGCTGCGTCTCTGAAGACTGTAGTGTGTCTGCTGTCACATGTAGGGATTAAAAGGTTAAGAAACAAAAAGGTCTGCTTCCCAGGTGGTTCAAGCCATTCACACACACGGTATCCATGGAAAACATGTTTGCTGGTTAGGTTTAGCGCTGCGCTGCCCCTGCCCATCTGGAATGTCACACAGATAAAATGCAATCATCTTTTTATTAAGTCGGTGTTCAGTTTATATAGTGAACATATGTGACGTGTGACGTGCTTTATAAACTCCCAGACTCACTGAAGTTCAGCGACTCCAGAAGCCGATCACGCAAGAAGAAGCAGGAGTTCCTAATAAAAGGGGAAATATTCATTGGAACGGTTTCACAGCACAGGACATCGTCTCCAGGCTTAATAATTCATACTTACAGAGGAGCATTGAATTATTGAACTGAGCTGTTAGTCCAGTGATGACTCACACACTGTTATTCTGAGAAGAGTTTCAGTTTTGCCTTTTCTTTCTGCGTTTTATCAGCCTGGCTGTTATGTACCAGATGAGACGGACGTGTGTTTGTTGCATCTTCCTAGCTGAGCTTTATTCTGATGTTAATTCAATTCAGTGTTAATTTTACAATCAGTTGATTTAATTATTGGGTTTAGCTGTACAAAGCTTCCATTTAGATATCTGGATGTCACGGTGGTGGGTCGAGTGAGGAGAACCCAGGAGGAGACACAGGCGAGGAGACGGAACTGAACTCTAAACGAAAGGCGAGCCTTTATTAGGGCTCATACAAGGAGGCAAAAAGCAAGCAGCAAGGACAGTGTTGAAACTACACTAGAACCTAAACAGGGAAAAATGAAAACTAAGAAAATTGTGATTCAACTATGAAAACTAGGAAGACTATGACTATGAACACTCTGAACACTGTGACAAGACATGGGGGAGGTAACACAGACGACCTGACAATGACTAAACGGAAACAAATAGACTAAATACACAAGAGGTAATAAGGGGAAGTGGAAAAACACGAGGGAACAGCTGCTATCATGAACATCATGACGCCACAGTGGAAGTAAAACTAAAACAATGAACATGCACCACAAGACCCCTTCAAAGTGAAACGGGAACCATAATAAGACACAGAAATGACATGAGCTATACAACATGAAACTCACAGACATGAGACATGACAGATTAGACACACTAACCAATGAGGGAGACTTAAACACGGGTGAGACACAAGCGGAATCTGTTAAACCATGAACTGTTAGTGCACCCTAGCCATGACAGAATTTAGGTCAGCTGAATATGAAACTAGAACACAAATTAACAACAAAATACAAAGAAACTCAAAACACTGGGTCTCACAAGCCAGTGCCGTGACACTGCCGACAAACAAAATCTGGATCTGTGCAGCTGCTAGTATTCCCTCTGCAGACCGACACTGTGCCAACCAAACTCATCGGCTCAGCCCTGCTGTACTCATTGTTGGTATGTGAGCCTGCAGAGGTGCGTGCTGCGTCCTTAAAAACACACAGTTACAAATGGAGGAGTCGTTTCAAGTTAATAACCTGACTTATTTCAACTTTTCCTTTTTTTATTGTCATTACTACACACCAAAGGAGGAAAGCAGAAAGCTCTGACACTTGGTGCTGTGTAGATTATATACAGGAACTCTGGCAGTGTTGTAATTTCCGGTTCCACCTAATGTGGGCAGTGTTGTCTCATTGCAACAGTTCAGTGAAAAGTATTACCTGGACTCTGAGAACAAAAGAAAAAATGACACCGTGTTAATGGTTGAGTGTGTCGGCAGTTGTGAAAAAGTAAAATGATAAGAGCTTAAAAAGCCTTTGTATGTATCTTGTATGTATCTTATCTTTGTAATTATATAGCCAAACAAGGCAGTGAGAAGTAGCAGCCTCCCCATCCCCGGCTGCCTCCCTCTTCCCGCTCCAACACACCCACCCACACGAGTAGGACCTTGGGGTGTGGGTGTGTCACCAGGGTGCAGGGGAGGCATTCTTCCCCCCCCCCCCCCCCCCCCCCCCCCCACCCCCACCCCCAGGAGGGGCAGTGCTAACACCTGCTCTCTGGCAGCAGCACCATTCTCTCCCGTGTTTTAAATGCACCTTAGAACAACACGCGCAGCAACACTACACATGAGCGAGAGGAGGGAGGTTTGGGGGTCTTCACACACCCCTGTTCTCTGCTGGCCATCGGGGCAGGGGGGCTGATTGGGATCTGGGATGCAGGGCCTCCCTGCTGCTGCGGAGCCTGGGGCGGTCCGCTTGCCTCCACCCCGGGGGAAAGGGTTACATCTCCTGGGTCTAGGTGCCGTTTCCCCCTCCTTGGCGGGGCCTGGTGCCTGTTGCTCAGTCAGGCCTCTTCCGGGGCAAAGGGGGCACTCGGGCCTCCAGCCTCTGGGCCTGTGGCTCGGTTCACTCTGGCACAGCTGGCTGCCAGCAGAGCCGGCGGGCACGCCACTGCAGCCCCTTCTGGCTTCTGCTCCGTGGCTACTGGGTGACCCCTCATCTGGGGCTCTCCTCAGCTCTTCCCAGGAGAGTGGCACGGATGCCCGTCCGGTGGTCCTCCTTGGGCTCTCGCACTCTGAGGCCTCTGGATGTCTGGAGCCTGGATCTCCTCCATGCCTGCTTCATGCCCTGGGGGCGGGGCTATGGCTCTCTACACCCTCTAGCAGACCATTACATGGGGAAACCTTTTGTATACAAGCGCGCTGATCCACACAGGTGTGCACACGGGTGTTCACTGTTCATAGACATAAACTACACCTTTATTGGCTGCTACTTCCAAGCACATTGTGCGCTGTCGGTCCTGCTTGCTACACAACAACATTCAATATTTAGTATTTACTGCAGTTTACACTTAGCTAGATTAACGTGATGGTGTTGTGTTTAGTATGTTGCTCTGGTTTTTTTTTTTTTGCTTGTTTTCTCTTCTTTTTCTCTCAACAGGTGATCCAGGAGATTTTTTTTTCTTCTTTCTCTTTTTAAGTGTCCTTCCTCACTGTCCCTCTTCCCTTCTGTTTTTCTTTTCCTTCATCTTTCTTTCTCCCTTTCCTATCCCTCACTCATGTCTGTCCCATCTGTAACCACTGAAAATAAAATAAAATAAATAATAACAACAAAGGTCGATCAAATGGACCAATACGGCAAGGCCGTAATGATCCATTTGGCAAAGTAAATCCATTGGGTATCCTTGTTGGTCTTCAGACAACAATTCTGATGGCTAAAGAACCAAATGGGACAGGCAAAAAAAAAAAGAGAAGTAGCAGCCATCACACCACCACCTGCCAAAAGCAAAAAAGAGATGAAAGTGTTGTGTTTTAGAAAGTTGTGCTAAAGCATCACGATCAAGCCATCATGCTCAAAAGGGACTCTCACATCTGTCCCTGATAGTGATGTGTTGGTCGCAAACGAAACGGCTCTTAGAGCCTGATCTTTGAAGTGAACGACGAATAAATGAATAAAAGTATATTTACGGTGGACCCTAGAGAGAAAGCAGCACGTAAAAACTCCAAAACACGTACAAAACACAACAGAAGTGCTCCAGGATGCTAGGGCGCAGTGTTGAACTTTTGTTACCTAGTGGCTACACAAGCCAGGAAGTACCAACGACCGGATTTGGTGTGTGGTAGTAACAGGTAAATGAACATTTTTTTAAATTATTTGAATATGACTGCTTGTGTATAAATACACAAACAATACACATATTCTTTCAACTGTGTAATTTAAGTGATCCAGGTAGCTCTGTTTTGGAAGTTCAGTTAACGCTAGAAATGTGTTTTGGAGTTTGTACGTGCTTTGTCTCTAGGGGCCACCACATATATTTATATATAAACATATATAAATAAAACCACTTTTTTTACATTAGTACATTTTTAATGTCTTAGTACAATACATTAATTCATTTTTGTGCATAATTTTATATTGTTGTTAATAATAAATTAATTAAAGCAACAAAACAACCTGAAGAGGAGCCGAAAGAGCCGGTTCTCTAAAAGGAGCCGGAAATCCCATCACTACAGAGGAAAATAAAGCTTTGCTTATCATGAGCTGCAGTTTAAAAATGTAGGTAGGCAGGAATTTATACAGTCCTGTACATTAGCAAGTGGTGGAGGCCAGCAGGTGGATGAGAGAAAGGGGAAGCAAAAGGAGAGACCCGAGGCGGCCGCCAGTCCGAGTGTCAGGTGAACTGAACTTCAGGTAAGAAGTTATGACCTGCAGTCTATCTGGGTCAGATATAAACCAAGTTTAGGTGGAGTTTATTTTCGTTGTGCTGACTTTTTACAGTCAGTTACAATAACTCGTACTGCGTGCTAGCTAGCATGACGGAGTTTCTATACAGCTGGGTGGGTGCTATGATGTTACTGATAGTGAACTTTATTTTATTCATAAGGTTTGTTAGTAGAGTTGCCAACCTTCCCGTAAAAAGACGGAATCGTCCCGCATTCAGAGAAAATATTACGCGTTTTGTATTGAGCTGAAAAGGAGCACAGTTTGTCCTGTACTTCAGCTAGAATGGAAAAAGACACAAAGCTGGCTTTATTCTGTCTTTACGCTGTCAGCTGCCTCTTCTTCGCTCATTCTTTCCCCTCCCTCTCCTGTTTCTACTTCAATTAACATGATCATGAAACTGATCAATGATCAGCTAATCGGCTTTTCTCTCTTGTTTGTTTATCGCCCACTTTGCGCCAGAAAAAGGAAACCAGCGGATGTTGCGCTAAACAACAGTTGCACGTTTAAGCTTGATCAGCTGTTGTTAGAATTTATCCATCCATCCATCTTCATCCGCTTTATCCGGGGCCGGGTCGCGGGGGCAGCAGCCTAAGCAAAGAGGCCCAGACCTCCCTCTCCCCAGCCACCTCCTCCAGCTTATCCGGGGGAATACCAAGGCGTTCCCAGGCCAGCCGAGCGATATAATCTCTCCAGCGTGTCCTGGGTCTGCCCCGGGGCCTCCTCCCGGTGGGACATGCCTGGAACACCTCACCCAGGAGGCGCCCAGGGGGCATCCTTGTCAGATGCCCGAACCACCTCAGCTGGCTCCTTTCGATGTGGAGCAGCAGCTGCTCTACTCTGAGCCCCTCCCGGATGGCCGAACTTCTCACCCTATCTCTAAGGGAGAGGCCAGCCACCCTTCGGAGGAAGCTCATTTCTGCCGCTTGTATCCGCGATCTTGTTCTTTCGGTCACTACCCACAGCTCGTGGCCATAGGTGAGGGTAGGGACGTAGATCGACCGGTAAATTGAGAGCTTCGCTTTTACACTCAGCTCCCTCTTCACCACGACGGACCGGTGCAGCGTCCGCATTACTGCAGCTGCAGCCCCAATCCGTCTGTCGATCTCCGGCTCCCTTCTCCCATCACTCAGATTTGGAGGTGCTGATCCTCATTCCCGCTGCTTCACACTCGGCTGCGAACCGTTCCAGTGCGAGCTGGAGGCCCTCACCCGATGAAGCCAACAGAACCACATCGTCTGCAAAAATCAGAGATGAGATTCTGAGGCCACCAAAGCGAAAGCCCTCCGCCACTTGGCTGCGCCTAGAAATCCTGTCCATAAAAATTATGAACAGAACCGGAGACAAAGGGCAGCCCTGGCGGAGCCCATCACCCACCGGGAACGAGTCCGACTTATTGCCGGCAATGCGAACCAAGCTCTTGCAACGGTTATATAGGGATCGAATGGCCCGTAGCAATGGGCCAGACATCCCATATTCCCGCAACACCTCCCACAGGACACCCCGAGGGACACGGTCGAATGCCTTCTCCAAGTCCACAAAACACATGTAGACTGGTTGGGCAAACTCCCATGCACCCTCTAGTATCCTGGAGAGGATAAAGAGCTGGTCCAGTGTTCCGCGACCAGGACGAAAACCGCATTGTTCCTCCTGTATCCGAGGTTCGACTAACGGACGAACTCTCCTTTCCAGCACCCTGGCATAGACTTTCCCAGGGAGGCTGAGGAGTGTGATCCCCCTGTAGTTGGAACACACCCTCCGGTCCCCCTTCTTAAAGATGGGGACCACCACCCCGGTCTGCCAGTCCACAGGTACTGCCCCTGATCTCCACGCAACATTGCAGAGGCGTGTCAACCAGGACAGCCCTACAACGTCCAGAGCCTTCAGGAACTCGGGGCGGACCTCATCAACACCAGGGGCTCTGCCACCAAGGAGTTGTTTAACTGCCTCAGTGACCTCGCCCCCTGAAATTGGCGGGTCATTCCCCTCATCCCCAGACTCTGCTTCCTCCTCGGAAGACGTGTCAGTGGGATTAAGGAGGTCTTCGAAGTATTCCTTCCACCGCCTGACAATTTTCTCAGTCGACGTCAGCAGCGCTCCGCCAGCACTATACACAGTGCAGGTAGAGCACCGCTTTCCCCTCCTGAGACGTCTGACGGTTTGCCAGAATCTCTTCGAGGCAGTCCGAAAGTCTTTTTCCATGGCCTCTCCGAACTCCTCCCACACCCGAGTTTTTGCTTCAGCCACTGCCCGAGCCACATTCCGCTTGGCCTGTCGATACCTGTCGGCTGCCTCCGGAGTCCCACAGGCTAACCAAGCCCGATAGGACTCCTTCTTCAGCCTGGTGGCTCCCTTCACCTCTGGTGTCCACCATTTGGTTCGGGGATTACCACCACGGCAGGCACCAACCACCTTGCGGCCGCAGCTCAATGCAGCAGCTTCGGCAATGGAGACGCTGAACATGGTCCATTCGGACTCAATGTCCCCAGTCTCCCTCGGAATGCTGTTGAAGCTCTGCCGGAGGTGTGCGTTGAAGATCTCGCGGACTGGGGCCTCTGCTAGACGTTCCCAGCACACCCTCACTACGCGTTTAGGTGCACCAGGTCTGTCCAGCGTCCTCCCCCGCCACCTGATCCAACTCACCACCAGGTGGTGATCAGTTGACAGCTCAGCCCCTCTCTTTACCCGAGTGTCCAGAACATATGGTCGCAGGTCTGCTGATACGATTACAAAATCGATCATCGACCTACGGCCTAGAGCGTCCTGGTGCCACGTGCACTTATGGACACTCTTATGTTCGAACAGGGTGTTCGTTATGGCCAAACTGTGATTAGCACAGAAGTCCAATAACAAAGCACCGCTCGGGTTCAGATCAGGGAGGCCGTTCCTCCCAATCACGCCCCTCCAGGTCTCGCTGTCATTACCCACGTGAGCACTGAAGTCTCCCAGCAGGACAAAAGAGTCTCCATCTGCTCTGTTGTCTCCAGAGCAGATGGAGCACCCTCCAGCACCCCCCCCCCCCCCCCCCCCCCCCCCCCCAGGGACTCTAAGAAGGCTGGGTACTCTGAACTGCCACTCGGCGCATAAGCGCAGATGACAGTCAGGACCCATTCCCCGACCCTAAGGCGCAGGGAACAAACCCTCTCGTCCACCGGGAAAAACCCCAACATACCGGCAGCAAGCCGAGGGGATATTAGAATACCCACCCCAGCCCGCCGCCTCTCACCAGGGGCAACTCCAGACTGAGACAGAGTCCAGCCCCTCTCCAGGAGACTGGTTCCAGAGCCCAAGCCAGGCTCCTTTCCCACCAGAGAGGTGACATTCCATGTCCCTATTGCCAGTCTTGGCAGCCGGGGGTCAGTCCGCCAGGGCCTCCGCTCCTGGCCGCCACCCGGCACACAATGCACCCGACCCCTATGGCGCCTCCTGCGGGTGGTGGGCCTGCGGGAGGATGGGCCCATGTCTCCTCTTCGGGCTGTGCCCGGCCGGGCCCCATGGACTAAGGCCCGGCCACCAGACGCTCGCCCTCGGGCACCCTCCCCGGGCCTGGCTCCAGGGCGGGGCCCCGGTAACCCTATCCCGGGCAGGGTAAACTGTTCCCTCGGTGTCCTTTTCATAAGGGTCTTATGAATCGCTCTTTGTCTGGTCCCTCACCCAGGGCCAATTTGCCATGGGAGACCCTACCAGGGGGCAAAAGCCCCCAGACAACATAGCCCCTGGGATCCCTGGGACACACAAACCCCTCCACCACGATAAGGTAGCGATTCAAGGATTTATTTAATATTAATTTCTAATATCAGCTGATGTTTGCTGGAGCCACAGCTGTAAAGGCTGCTGGTCATGATGCCGGTTTGGATATGTGGTGAGAGGGAAACATGAAGATGAAACCAGGAGATGTCCTTACTGAATCATCAGAGCTGAACAGGTGATGGAGAAACAGGTTCACCTTTTAGGTGACGTGAATGAGTTGAAGAGAAGTTATGAACTGTTTCTGAGAGACAAATAACACCAGGATCCTTTTTTACACTGACAGCTGGTAACTGTGCAGGGGCGGGTCTAGCAAAGTTTTGCCAGGGGGCCAGGTAGGGCATTAACAGGGAAAGGGGGGCACAAAGAAATACTTTTCTTTCCTTTTCCCATTTAAAATGTCTAGCTTTTGTTAAATATCTGAATCTTACAACCAAAGTTTTTCTCTGACATAAAATGTATAGAAATCATACATATACCAACAAGACAGTGTACATCAGCGGTCCCCAACCTTTTTTGTGCCACGGACCGGTTTATGCCCGACAATATTTTCACGGACCGGCCTTTAAGGTGTCACGGATAAATACAACAAGATAAAACTAGTACCTGTACCGAAAAAAAGATGATTTATTCATAACACATGTGAAAAGACCCATGAAAACAGAGTTAACGATAAAAACGATAACAAAATAACACTGAAAACCGATAAAAACACTGAAAACCATACATTTCACACCTGAGCCTCAACTCTCGCAGACCGGGACCAAACGACTCACTGACCGGTACCGGTCCGAGGCCCGGGGGTTGGGGACCACTGGTGTACATCACTCTCACAACAGCGTCTGTTTTCATTCAAAGGCTTTATGGCTTTTCCTATAATACCTGGGGGGCCGGTCTCTAGTCAAAATGCCCAGGCCGATTTTTTGTCCCAGTCCAGCCCTGGTTACAGCACTTTCAGAAAGACATCTACTGTGATGAAATCTACTTCCCACCGCTGTGTATTTATTATCCAATATTGTCATCTTCCCCTCAGCTTTGAGGATTCTGACAACTAGAATGACTCGGGGGTGTTGATTCATGTCAACTAACATAATCATCCTGCTGTAACCAGGTTTCTGTAAGGCAGAGTAAATCAGTGTGCTGATCAATTATTAATTCATGTACTAACAGGGACTCGGAAGAGAAAGACCTCATGTCCAATAATCTACACTTCACTGTTTGACTCTTTGTTGCTGTTGTGAATTCTATCTTGTTCTTTCTGTGGTCGGTTTTCCCAACCAAGCAGTCAGCTGAGTCGCCTCTGTCAGTGCGCCCCAGGGTGGCTGTGGCTACAATGTAGCTTGCCATCACCAGTGTGTGAATGTGTGTGTGAATGGGTGGATGACTGGATAAGTAAAGCGCTTTGGGGTCCTTAGGGACTAGTAAAGCGCTATATAAATACAGGCCATTTACCATTTACCATTTAGCTGAGACTGAAGAAGTCACTTGGATCAGAAACGTTTCTCCCACAGAAAATGCTACGTCCAGATGAACAGAATCTACTTTCTGAGATTTCCTCACCTGCATGATGAGCATGCATCAAGATATAAAAACAAGTAGAAGTCCAAGACAGCAACTCTGCCAAGGCAGTTCACTCTATTTACTTTCAGGGCAATAGTTTTGTATTTTGTATACAAACTAGGGCTGCATGATTTTGCATAAAATGAAAATCACGATTTTTTGGCTCAGAATTGAGATCACGATTCTCTTTTCCAGTATAAATATTTATTGCACTTATTAACTGCACATCAACTTCGTAACAGTTGAAACTGAACATAAAAACAATAAATAAACATAAAAACAACAAATGTCTCACATTTTGTCATTGCTGCAAAATGTTGTACTGCTTGAAATCCCGTCTCCACCGTTGCTCGACACTGTCCTGCATGAAAATCATATTTTTCTTGAAGGATGCAGACTTCTTCCTGTACCACTGCTTGAAGAAGGTGTCTTCCAGAAACTGGCAGTAGGACTGGGAGTTGAGCTTGACTCCATCCTCAACCCGAAAAGGCCCCACAAGCTCATCTTTGATGATACCAGCCCAAACCAGTACTCCACCTCCACCTTGCTGGCGTCTGAGTCGGACTGGAGCTCTCTGCCCTTTACCAATCCAGCCACGGGCCCATCCATCTGGCCCATCATGACTCACTCTCATTTCATCAGTCCATAAAACCTTAGAAAAATCAGTCTTGAGATATTTCTTGGCCCAGTCTTGACGTTTCAGCTTGTGTGTCTTGTTCAGTGGTGGTCGTCTTTCAGCCTTTCTTACCTTGGCCATGTCTCCGAGTATTGCAAACCTTGTGCTTTTGGGCACTCCAGTGATGTTGCAGCTCTGAAATATGGCCAAACTGGTGGCAAGTGGCATCTTGGCAGCTGCACGCTTGACTTTTCTCAGTTCATGGGCAGTTATTTTGCGCCTTGGTTTTTCCACACGCTTCTTGCGACCCTGTTGACTATTTTGAATAAAACGCTTGATTGTTCGATGATCACGCTTCAGAAGCTTTGCAATTTTGAGACTGCTGCATCCCTCTGCAAGATATCTCACTATTTTTGACTTTTCTGAGCCTGTCAAGTCCTTCTTTTGACCCGTTTTGCCAAAGGAAAGGAAGTTGCCTAATAATTATGCACACCTGATATAGGGTGTTGATGTCATTAGACCACACCCCTTCTCATTACAGAGATGCACATCACCTAATATGCTTAATTGGTAGTAGGCTTTCGAGCCTATACAGCTTGGAGTAAAACAACATGCATGAAGAGGATGATGTGGACAAAATACTCATTTGCCTAATAATTCTGCGCTCCCTGTAGAGCAGGTAGTGTAACAATAGAAAAATAGTTGCGGGACAGCACTGTGTAGCGTTTGTCTAGGGTGTTGATCATTTTCCTAAATCCCTCGTTTTGCACAGTGTTGATGGGAGCCATATCTTTGGTCAGGTGATAAGTGATAGCCTTCGTAATTTCTTTGTGCCTGTGGGAGTTCGACGTGTATAGGGAAGCGCTGTATAAGGTTCCCGTTATTGATGTTTGGGTGGTTGACCGGGACGGATTTTCTCCTGTCACTTTCTCGTCATCCCTGACGTGCTCTCCGTTGCTTTTTCCCTGCTAATTTTAGCATCACACGGCACAGCTTCTGTATCACGTGGTATAAGGCTCCGCCCTTGTCATTTGTTGAGCAGGAAGAGTGAGCTCTTGTTTTCATGCAGATTACGTCCCGGATCAAAATGCGGTACAATCATCGTCGTCTTTTTTTTTTTTTTTTTTTTTTTAAATCGTTGTCATTTGGAAATGAGATCACACATAAGTATGAATCGAGATCGCAATTTTCTAACGATTAATCGTGCAGCCCTAATACAAACATTATATAGGAGCAGTTAATTGATAGGAGGTAAATAACTTATACTACAGTATCCATCCTCCCATCCTTTTTCAGGGTGGTGGGGGGGATAGCCCAGCCGTTTTAGGGCGAGAGGCGGGGTCCACCCTGGCCAGGTCGCCAGTCTGCCAGAGGGCTTATACTACAGTATGTTTCTAACAAATAGGAATCCCATTTTTTCTCTTGACAGTATTGTCCTGCTTCTGGCTCTTTGACCCTGTGTTTCGTAGACCTTGTGAATTTTGAATGTTTGTTTATGTTCGTCTCAGTGTAAAGCTACCGTGTCTGAGTCTCAGTGTTTGTGCTACTTCCTGTTTTATTTTGACAGTCCCTTGTCTCGTTTGCATTGTGTTTCTTTTGCTCCTCCTTGTGTCATTATGTCTAATTTGTTCCTGGTGTCTTCCCAAATGTTTCCTCTTCCCTAATAACCGTTTCAGTCTACCTTTGTCTTTGCTTTCCCTGAGTTTCCTAGCATATGTGCCTTCTACTGGTTTCCAGTTCAGTTTTCACTTCCTATCCGATTATTAAGTGATGACGTGACGAATCCTACTTCCGGGCCTAAAGTAGTCTGCATTTAATATGGCTTTTGTGTTGTTAACATGTTTAATGCTTTGTATTTTCTTCTATTTAATCTCAAAAAGCTCCTAAAAAGAGTCAGTGATCCCTGTTGACCTCCCTCGGCTTTTATTACCGCTAATCATTTATTTAAGCTCAGTTTTAAAACCTTACGATGTAACTACAACCCAGCCCATGCAGCAGTATATGAATGACTAACCTCGTATTGTGGATGGATTATCTCAGTTGTTCTCCTGGCTTAAGTTTGGTCCGTTTACAGCATCCTGCCATGCGATTACATTTGTTCCTGACCACTGAGAACACTCACGTTAACTTTTATCGAGTGGGAAAAAAGTTAGCTTGTTTATATTATGCTAACATAGCTGTATACCAGCTAGCCAAATTCAGTAACCCTACAAACGTCACTGCTGTTTAGTTTTCTTGTTGGAAGTGTTATGTTATGTTGGAAGTGATAACAGAGCTGTACGTTCTAATTTGTTTCCAAAACTCCGCAGTCAGGACATGCTATATTGTATTTAGATAGAAGCTAGCGAGCTAACTTCCTGCTAACTTTTAACTCCGTTAAATGTCATAAATTCCGTTTTCATGGATGCCTGGATGTTAAACTCAATTGTTACACCTGGTAGAGCAGAACGCTGATCATTTTATTAAAGATGAAAGACTTAAGACAGTGTTTTAACTCTCAGTAATGCCACAGTGATCATTTGATATATGGACCTGCAGCAACCTGAGTTTAGGCCCAGACACGGCTAGTGACGTCAGACTGAACAATCAGATTGTTCCTGCTTTAGGTTTCAGTCTTGTGTGTTCCAAGGCTTTTTTTTTTGTTGTTATCTACAATTAGGTCCTCACTCCATGGATCACTGAGTGTGTATGTCACAGACTAACTGACTCTCTTGACCTTGAATGTGAGAGCACAGGTCTAATGTTAACTTTAGTAACTTACTCTGGCCCATATTTAGTTTGTTGGAGTCTGGTCACCAGAAGTACAAAGTCTGTATCTGGCAGGAGCCTCACCCAGATCAAGCAAGATATTTCCAGTAGTGATAATTTGTCTTGCTGTGTGCCACATTTCAGAAAAGACACCTTCAGATATTCTTATGCCTGGATTCTCCAAACACTTTCTCAGTTTCATGTATGAAGATGTTTACTTCAGGTGAGCACACCTGTAGTACTATGTGGTATACCATCAACAAGTTACAACGTGTCTTAACTGGTCATATCAGTCAATGTTATCTAGTTAATCACAGATTGGAGCGACACGAGTTAGTTTGACACACGAGGCCAAACACTGAGATTTCGTTCAGGCAAAACATATTTTGCAGTGTTTTAATGAAGGAACTTATCAAAGGGTTTAAGCTTAGATAACCAGTGGCTATCTGTGTTTATATATGTGTTTTAAAGTCTTGTTGTACTGGAAAAGAAAAGGGATATTCAAAATTTCTCGCCTGGTTTGTGGTTTTTAGGTGTATAGATTGAAGTTCTCTGGTGACCTGTAATCGTTTTTCTTTGGCGCCAAAGACTATTACCTCAGTTTTGTTTTTGTTTAGCTGGAGAAAATTGTGGCACAACCAGTCATTAATTTCCTCAATGCATTTACCAAGAGCCTGTACAGGGCCTCGGTCTCCTGGTGACATTGTGATATATATTTGTGTGTCATCTGCAGTGTTGGGACTAACGCGTTATTAAGTAACACGTTACAGTAACTACGTTATTATTGTGGTAACGAGCACGGTAACTAGTTATTATGCCAAAATCAGGAACGCGTTAGTCGTTACTGGGATTTAGATAGGGTCGTTACTCGTTACTTCGTGTGGTGGCTATCGCGGAGCTTCCACAGATTCAGTAACATTAGCAAGTGGTGGAGGCCAGCAGGTGGATGAAGGAAAAGGGACGCAGAAGGAAAAGAGACCCGAGGCGGCCGCCGGTCCAAGTGTGAACTGAACTTCAGGTAAGAAGTTATGACCTGCAGTCTCTCTGGGTCAGATATAAACCGAGTTTAGGTGGAGTTTATTTTCGTTATTCTGACTTTTTCCCTACTGCGTGCTAGCTAGCATGACGGAGTTTCTATACAGCTGGGTGGGTGCTATGAAGTTAATGATGTTGAACTTTATTTTGTTCATAAGTTATTAGAGTTGCCAACCGTCCCGTCTGGTATTCAGAGAAAATATTACGCGTTTCTTATTGAGGTGAAAAGGAACAGTTTGTCCCGTAATTCAGCTACAATGGAAAAGGCACAAAGCTGGAGTTATTCTGTGTCTTTGCTGCACAGCTGCCTCTTCTTCTTTCATTCTGTCCCCTCCCTCTCCCGTTTCTACTTCAATCATGAAAACTGATCAGTGATCAGCTGATCGGCTCTCTTGTTTGTTTATCGCCCACTTTGCGCCACAAAGAGGAAACCAGCGGATGTCGCGCTAAACAACAGCAGCACTTTAAGCTTGATCAGCTGTTAGAATTTATTTAATATTAATTTCTAGTATCAGCTGATGTTTGCTGGAGCCACAGCTGCAAAAAAGCTGCTGGTCATGATATGGTTTGGTTATCTGGTGAGAGGGAAACATGAAGATGAAACCAGGAGATGTCCTTACTGAATCATCAGAGCTGTGATGGAGAAACAGGTTTACCTTTTAGGTGACATGAATGAGTTGAAGGGAAGTTATGAACTGTTTCTGAGAGACAAATAACCCCAGGATCCTTTTTTAGGTAGCTGACAGCTGGTAACTGTGCAGCAAAATCTCCAGTGTTAAATTAACACTAGAGAGTGTCTATATGGGTCCACACCTCTGAGTGTTAAATACAACACTGTTGAGTGTTAAATTAACACTTTTGACAGTGTTATATGTTTAAAAGTAACCTAGTCAGTTTTGAAGGTTAACAAAACTGACTAGTTTTGTTATTTCTAACATTTTGAGTTATTTTCCAGTGTTAGAAAATCAGCACTGCTCAGTGTTGGTGTATTAAAAGGGAAAGGGGGGCACAAAGAAATACTTTTCTTTCTTATTCTCATTTAAAATGTCTAGCTTTTAAAAAATAATTATCTGAATCTTACAACAAACGATTGATAGCTTGATGCATATATACCATCAAAACAGTGTACATCACTGTCACAACAGCGTTTGTTTTCATTCAAAGGCTTTATGATTTTTCCTATAATGGTGGGCCGGTCTCTAGTCAAAATGCCCGGGACGATTTATTTGTCCCAGTCCAGCCCTGTATGCAGCTCATCTGCAGTCTGGTGTTACCTACATCTTCCTATTTGGAAGGCAGAATTTCCGAGTTCTGAGTACAATCGAAAGCACCACGACTGCAGTTTTTGTGTTGGATGTAAAAGGCGGACATGACACTGTGACGTTGGCTAGAATCATGGCAGCAGTCAACGACGGTCCAGGCGTGGCATTTCTCTCGTGGAAATGTGCACATTATCTTTTCCTTTCTATTAGTAGGTGGCACAGTGCACTGTGGCAAGTAAGCAAGCTAGAAGACTGGCAAAGTTATGGAAGCAACACATTAACAAGAGAATTCTGAGTAAAACCAAAGTTACTTTCCCTAGTAACTAGTTACTTTGAAAGTAACGAGTAACTTGAAGTAACTGAGTTACTTTTGAGAGAAGTAACTAGTAATGTAACTAAGTTACTATTTTAAAGTAACTTACCCAACACTGGTCATCTGCATAGCTGTGGTAGTTTATTTTGTTGTTCTTTATAATCTGTGCCAGTGGGAGCATGTAAATGTTAAACAGAAGGGGTCCCAAGATGGAACCTTGGGGAACTCCACATGTGATACTTGTCTGCTCAGATGTGAAGTTACCTATTGATACAAAGTATTTCCTTTACTTTGTAAGAAAACCCTATCAATAAAATGGCCTAAAATTACCAAGCGCCTGGCAGTGAGAAGCAAAAACTTCCTTTTAACAGGAAGAAACCTCTGGTAGAACAGGCTCTGACAAAAGGTAAAGGGAGACCGAGACAGTACAAATACGGCAGATAAAATAAGTATTGAATGCACATGAAACAAGAGACCATCAATGCAGACAGGCAGGAAAGACACACAATGACAGATGGACTTCACACGGAAGACAAAAGACAAAGACGAGGAGAGCGTTGGCAAAAAAGGGAACTAACATAATCAACAAAGGAACCAAGGACCAAAATCTGGCTTCTCTAGCTGCTTATTTTAGGATTGTATTTAAACATAGATACTTGGTACTTACTGTTTTTATAATGTCTTTAAATGTTTTTAAAAACTAAACTCAAAGGCCTACAGACTGCCTCAATAATGTGTAATTGTTTTGTGTAATTTTAACTTTGTTTGTTCGTATGTATTTGTTTTGAAATGTGCTGCCTCTTGGCCAGGACTCCCTTGAAAAAGAGGTTTTTGATCTCAACGGGACATTCCTGGTTAAATAAAGGTTAAATAAAAAAAAATTAAAAAAATGTTTAAGATTTATATCTTAGATGTTTTTAGTAAATATAAGGATATATAAGGATTTACAAAATGCATGTAATAGATTAGATTAGATTAGATTAGATTAGATTAGATTAGATAGAACTTTATTAATCCCTCGGGTGGGTTCCTCTGGGAAATTCGATTTCCAAATGTCAAATATGTCAGTGTTGTTTGAGATTAATAAGATCTCATAAATTGCAAACATGTTAAATACCAGTTTAACAGATATAATAGTAGAAATTAGTATTCAAATTGCATAATTATGTTGGTTTAACATTAGGTAGCTAAGTGGTGTCAAATAAACATGAGATGTGCATGTTTTTCATGCTAATACAACTGCTTTTTTTTCAGTGCAGTTCTACATGCAACATGAGGAAATTCATGTCTGAACTCATTTTCTCCACAGCAGAATGCCCAGCAAACGTCAACAGTTAATGCTTATTATAGTTTTCTTGTGATTTGTTGTGATCATGTGTTTTCATCTTCTTAGCTACAAATCATATCATATATTGACCTGTTACAAAATGTCCCTTTAATACAATGTGAAGCCACAAAGGTTGGTCTGTAACTCGATAACATGCTCAGGCTTCATAACATCGTACGAACAGATGTGACTGCCTGATCTGACAGAACTTGTAATTTATAAAGAGGGAGTCTCACAATTATGCACAAAGTCATACTTATATATATATATATATATATATATATATACACACACACACACACACACATATACACACACAGAGTCATCTTAAAAAACTTCCTATTAATGTTTAATAGTATTTTTCAATAACTTTAGTACTGTGATATTTTAAAATAAATCAGCAATATTGTGTTTATAACACATATACGATAATAATATAGATAATTGCAATGATTCACTTTACAAACTTTACACAGTGCAGGTTAGTGCTGAGTCTCTCCATGAGTATTTATAATGTAACTTATTTACCAAATAAGAGACAAAAGTCACATTAACTAAAGTCCATTAGACTGTAGAGTCTTTTTTTCCTACATTGATCCTGTTAACATCGACATTGTTATCATGGAAATATCAGTGTCTGCTTTTTCTTCTTTTTTTCTCTTTTGCTAGCTTCATGTTTTCAGTATTTTTTTTATCTATAGAAAACTTGTGCTGAGATGTCAGCTACACGGATGGTACAAATAATAAACTGTATTTCATGCATAAAACAGTGTGTAGTTATGGAGTGGCACAACATCGGTTAGGTTTTAATGACATTTAAGATGGGGGAAGTTAAAAAAGGAAGTATAAAATTTTCCAACATACAGCCTTTGTTTATGTTCTCTTAGATCAGCAGGGGCCTGGTTTTTTTAAATCTTTCCAAATGTCCACACGGTTAGTGAATGGATGAGTTGTGGTGGCTACTATACGGGAGAAGTGACATCGGTTATATGCCAAAGGAAAAACATGGAAGTAATCACCGCTTGGGGGGTAAGTGGGAGAGATGCCCAGGTGGTGCATTAACATCCCTAAATACACATCCTCAATGTAAAGTGCTTTAACATGTCTGGATGCCTCAGTGAGCTTTTTAGGGAGGTCTAAAGACATAATGTAGCCCAGGCCCAGAGCATAGACAGGGTAGGAAGCTGGTGCATAAATGTCAGATGGTACATACCACTTAGAGCTTGGATCTCTCACTACTGTACCCCATCCCGTCACAAGTCCAGTCATGTAGTTGGTTTTTTGAGCATTCAAGAGCATATTGACAAGATTGTGCACATTCAGAAACATGTCTGAGTCAATCTTCATGGCATAAGAAGCACCGGAGCAGTGCGCAGTCAGCCACTCCAGAATTACCATGGTCTTAATGGTGAGATTCTTGTAGCAGTCCACAAAGTTGCTCTGGATCAGGTCGTGATACTTGTTGCTCTCCTGAAGCATCTGCTGTTGGACCTGCTCTGCTCCTGGCCCCGTCTCTAGCCCCAGTAAAAAGAAGAGCGTCACCACTTTGCCCTGCACAACCCTGTCGTTCCCCCAGGTGCTGCGGATGATGTCACGGTCTCGCCTATTGTTTGGTGCTACGGGAACCATCAGAACCACAAAAGGTTTTTCCCGCTCACACTTTTGTGGCTCATTTATGATGAAGTGGTACTCATAAGGGTATTCGACTAAATATGGTCCAGGAGAAACATGAGGAGCGACCGCTGCAGTTTCTGTCTTCACTTCTGGTGCCGATGTCATATTATTAGTTCGAGGATGTGTTGATGAGCTGTCGTTAACCACAGAGTGGAGAGAGATTATTTTTTGTTTCTGCCGTTCTAAAATAGTCCACAAGTTTGACGACTGATTTTCCATCCACTTTTTGGGGTTCCAGTCTGGGGTTATTTCCCTTATGCTGTAAATAAAGAACACACCCCCAATTACCAGAATAATGGCGAAATACCGAGTCCTGGATATCCTAAACCAACTTCTGCTCTGATCATCCGCCATTTCCTGCCTAAGAGGAGAGAAAAGCCATTGAGATTATGCACATGAAAACAGAAAATAGCACTTAAGTAGCGTACAGACCTTTGTTTCATCTTCGTCTACAAATGTGGATTTTTTTTCTTCTCCAGATAACAGGAGAAAAAAAGACGATGTAATTCCACTGATAAGTTCTTGCTGGCGCTTTAGGAATTTTGCTGTAAAGAGAAGACAAGGAATGAACTTATGACTTACTTTTCCCTGTAAGGGAGCCACACCTTTGTTTTCTCCGCCCCCTGTTTACTTTACCAATGAAAGGTTCCAACATTTCCAGAGGCTATGAGAACGCCTTTTCTACTGAAATTGGCCCACCAAACCAATTTTACACACCTCAGTTGTTTAGAGAAAATAGACATTTGCTGTACCTACAGTTTACAGACGATTTCTACACAACTCATATACTTGCACTCTGTTGCTTTAACAGACACACATAGTGTCTGATAAGAGGACAGCTGTAACCATGCATTTATCAAATGAGTGCATTGATAAAAAAAAAAAAAAAAACCCACACTGAGCATACAGAATGATACCACGGAGAGTCACCGTGTGGTCAGCTGTGCTTAAATAGGTTTGTTGTTGTGTCACAGTAAACCCCACCCACACTGTAAAAACTGTGACTAGAGGTTACTTAAAAAAGTTATGGCAACAAAGTGACACTTGAAATAATTAAGTAGATTTTAATTTCAAAAGATTTATGTAAAATGTAGAGAAAATGTTAATTAATTTCAAATAGAAAACAAAAGTAGATATTAATAGAATTAAACTGTAAATGTGTTGGATTTAGGGTCAAAATCTCAAACTGAAGGTTGAAATTGCCCAACTTTACCAAAAAAAATAATTGATATGAAATAAGTCTCTGAGAAAAATTACTTTGAATTTACTAACTATCTGGCAAAGGTTTAGTAAAAACTTCCTAAAATATCCATTATAAAGAAATGAAATCTTGTTTTTTCAGTAAAACTCAAATTGGATTCAATAATTTTCCAAATAAACCTTAAAAATAATGACTGAATAATAAGAGAAAATGAAATGAATTTTACTTATTTTCTGAGTAAAATGAATCAATTTCACAAAGAAAACATCAAAACAGTAATTTGTTTTATT
Organism: Rhamphochromis longiceps; assembly: GCF_057381845.1. Classification (NCBI taxonomy): domain Eukaryota; kingdom Metazoa; phylum Chordata; class Actinopteri; order Cichliformes; family Cichlidae; genus Rhamphochromis; species Rhamphochromis longiceps. The sequence continues at coordinate 38,292,222 of NC_140557.1, read as the reverse complement.
GTGGAAAATAAAACACAGTAATTTATAATATAACATTTTTCTGCTCGTATACACTGAATTCTCATCAACAATCTCCTGATCTCCTAAATACATTCCTCTGCTGTAAATTTGTTTTAGTGTCATAAACAGTTTATCACACAGCTTTGTGTACAGAGCAACAGCAACATAAACTGCATGAATGTAAACCAGTTTTGTAAAAAAGAAATTAATCTTTAGACTGTAATATCAACATGAACCTGAAATTTGAATATCCTTTACCGTTTCCTTTATCTCTGTTACTTATTTATGATTGACAAACAAAAACTTTAATTAGTCAATCTTTTGTTAAATTGAATCACTCAATATAATTGTAGAACAAAGGTTTTTCACTCATGTACATGGAATATCAATAATGTAAATCAACCTTTTATCCCAATTTGGATGTTTAACCTGAGAAAATCTAAGACACATGTAAGAGGAAGTAACATTTCTACAGCTACAGGACTGCACTTCTGTTAAATTTTAAAGTTGTTTTAAACTAATGTTTTATAGTAACATACACTATAAACAAAGAAAAGCTTCACTAGTGATTCCTCCAATTTGCTGCCTTTCAAACAGAATATTCCTAAGAAACTTGTAGGTAATAAAAAACAAACATTAAAATGAAGAGCACAAATACAGCCTGACACATTGCAGGTCATTTGGGTAAGATATGAATAAGATGAAATTAACTTGAAAACTGAAAAGATAGCTGCATCTAAAAAAGACAAACCAAAGGTTTTCAGTGAGCTTACTTCCCTTTCATTCTTTCAGAGTCCTCGTTTAAGCCAATAACTTGTTCTTGAGGCTGTTCACTTTTGGTGAGAGCTTAGCACAATCCAGTTCAAGGAAAAGTTTCTGGAATACTTCCAAGGTGTATTTTAGCTCTTTGGGATAGGCAAGATCGACTGCATATGTCAATCCAACCAGCATTGCGCATGCTCTTGGAAAATTGCCCAGAGCAGGCATAACTCTCACACCCTCCAGCACAATGCCAATGTCATCCTCCTCAGATCCAACAGCCTTGATTTTGTAGATTTTCATCCTCTGTTCAGAAAGATCTTGTGACACACCATCCTCATCAGCATCCTGAAACAACAAACACATGGGTTTTCTGACTGTAGTTGCACACATGAAATATTTCCTGGACACATCCTGTAGCTGAATGACAAATAAAACATGATAATGCCTCAAATTATTTGAAACTTGACAAACACATATGAATAACAAAAACAGAATAATGTTTCTACTTCAACACTTACACTGTACTCTTTGATCAGTTGATCAATGGACTCCCCAAGGTACACCATCAAGCACTGAATAACCAGATTTCTGGTTATGTTATTGCTAGGATTGCTTGGTGACTGAAAATGAGCAAGAATTCCAAAAATTACCATCAGATAAGTGACCATTTATTAAGACAAAACTGTGAGAATTGGCAGTATTAAAAAAAACTGTTAAATATCAAATTATCACCACATGGAGCATTATGTGCGATAATTAGCTGATGTTAATGCACATGCCTGGGTGCTGACAGTCAACACAAAGGTATTGTCAACATGCTTGTAAGCTTCAATCTTTAAATGTGTCGTTTTAGTAAATTACATTAATTTAGTCATTTAGTTTTTTATCTAATTTAGTTTATGTTCGTCAGAAAGGGTTTTTCCTTCTTGGGACAAAACAAAAACCCAGCAATACCTGTACTTGTGTTTTTTTGTTTGTTTTTTGTTTGTTTTTTTACTAAGAATAGACATGTATTTAAAATACAATTAAAACATGAAACCCATAATTGTGTTGTTAATTATATCAGTGACGTCCTGGCGTCCTCTTGCACTGACAAAAACATGCAAACAAATTAGTGGAGCTGTGCACCATGCAAATGAAATTTGACAAAAAAATTCTTTAAATAAAATTCCAAGCTGAAATGTCAGTGGAAAATACCTTGGCTATGATAGCCTGCAACTTCAATCCCATGGCTCCCCCCTTGGAATGGAAAAGGGCCAACAGTTTGGGAGTGTACTCATCCAGCATGGACATGAATTTGGGTTCAAGGTGTACCAGGGTGATCCTGTAGAACTCATCCTGCAGCTGAACGACAAAAAAAACCATGATGCAGCCTCAAATTATTTGAAGTTTGAAAGATTACATTAAAAAAACCCAAAAGCCCACCCAAAATGAATTTGGAACTCACATGAGATGCCTCAAACAATGCTGGCCATCTGGCTTTGATGTCTTCAATGCTGGGGGACAGGTTGACAATTTCATGTCGTCTATGTGCAAATGTTTTAGCCATTTTTTCTTTTATCACTTTGTTGTTGTCTCTTTTCTTGACTTCAGTAAGCAACTGAATTCTCTCTTCTTCTTGACTGTCCTCATCTTCACCTGCTGGATATGGCGGAAGGTAATTTACCTCTGCTTTCCGAGGCTTTTTCACTTTATTTGCAGACTTCTGGTCACCTGGACTCTTGTGTTTCATGGCATTGCATGTCAACTCAGGAACACCAAACCCTCTAAGTTTTGTACGATAATTGGCCATCTTGTATTTGATGCTTTGTTGCCAACCATAATAACCTGAGAAAGAGCCAGGTTCCTTGAGACAAGGGTATTTTGTCACAAGTGCCTCAGCAACATAACTAACCTGTGCACTTGAAGGATAGGCCGTAAATGTAAATATAGTTTCAGCCAACTTCTCAAGAATATCAGTCTTTACTTTGGAGGTGGGCAGAAGATTTCCATTCTTTTTATACTCCTCAGTGGCTCTTTCCAGGTACATCTCAGTTTCATATGCAAACTGTGGAATGGGGAACTGTTTCGGCCAGGGCTCACAACGTTCTGTGGTCTTCTGCCTTTTGAGAATAATGGTGTCCTGAGAAGAAGTAGTTGCAGCAGAGTCTGCATTGGATACAACTGACTCAGCATATGAGGAGTCATAGTCAGACAGTTGGCCAGAGGGGCTGCCAAAACTGTCATCAACCGGAGTCAAGCTTATCATGACCGGGGTGATGCCAACAACCTTCACAGTGTCTTTGTCTTTTATCTGGTCAGCTCTGTGAAGAGTGAAGTAGTCCTGGAATTCTGGGTCAAAATACTGAAGACTGAAGTCATTTGAAATCCCAAAAGTATCCTTCACAACACTCTGCAGCTCCTCCAATGTTGGTGGGATCCCTGATGGAAGAACCAACTTCTCGATTTGGTCATCAATAATTACACGAAGCTTTGCCTCCATCTTGTTCAACCTAGAATAAAATGTAAATGGGCAGAGTTAAATTTCCCTTCAATTAAATAAAATTAGTTATTACTTTTCATTTATACAATAGTTGAGATATAAAACTATAAAACAAAAAGCACACTTCAACACACCAAATGTTGCAAATAACAAATACTTGGGAGATGTACATGTTATCAAGTTTTTGTTGTTGTCGTTTTGTTTTTTTTACCTATTATGCACAGCAGATGTAACGTTTCAGGGTTACCAAGCGTTTTCTTCCCACATTGTAAGAAGCCAAGGGCCACATGTCACCAAGTTTCTGCTGCTCCAAAAGACTGATCTTGCCAGTGTCCTCCAGTTGAAAAGATCTCAGATGCTCTACATACCATGCAGCAAGTAACTTCACAATGAAATATACACAATTGTCCAAAACGACTATCTGTATTATCTCAGCAAAGTCTGGTAGTCCACATGTTGAACCATTAGACAGGATCATCCCAGCAGTGTATCTTGTTCCACTGTAGGTGACAGTGGTGGCAAGCTGCACACAAGTCAGAGATGGTGATCTTGCTCTTAAATCTGCCTGTATGTCTGGATGCAGCACATCTACAGGCATTCTGGATATTTTTGTGACAAGCAGGGCAGGTTTCACCTCTTTTGATTGCATGTGGTATGCCATCATCATTTGATGCCTTGTAGAAAGGGTCAGCAACACATTTTTGAAATTGTTAGTGTGTCTCACAACTTGCTTGAAAAATCTGTGTTTCGCCTCAAAGCGCATTGTCCATACTCCAACCAATGGCCCATATTTTTCTATTACAGCAGGGTAGTGCTCCAAAAAATGGTGTTTTGGTGTGAGCCTTTGATCAGGAAAAACTTCCAAATATCTGACACGATGTTCAGATATTTTAAATTCAAGGTAGGCAATACTTTGTGTTGTGTGAACAGGGGCAACCACTAACTCAACAATGTCCTTCAAAGTCAGAAGAAGTTGCCAAACAGGATCATCTTCAGGTACACGTAAACCAACAAGGAGAGGCAACAAACGTATTAGGGCCCAGTTTTCATGAGCATTTCCTCCCACAGTTTTGCGACCAGCAAAATTTGAAGGGATTGCTTGTGGACTGTTCAATTTGTCTGAGCCCTTATATGGAAAACATGTGATTATATTATTCAGTTCAGTCAAACTGAAGTAGTGCTTCTTCAAAAAAAACTTGAAAACACAATGCTAACTCTCTTGGCACTATTCCCTCAAAAAGGTCATGAAGGACATCTGGTGGGTATCCAGACACAAAGTGAAAATTATTAAGTTGATCAGTTAATGGACATGACCGCTTTAAGCCAAAATGAGGCACTAAATTTGGATTTTCTTTGACAGCTTGTACGTGTAAATCATAGTCATCCTTTTTTCGAAGTGGGAAGACCCCAGACCGTACTTCATATGTCTGGTACTCTGAAGAATGTCCAAGGCAAAATCTACAAACATATGGCCCGTTAAAACTTTCAACAAGTCCACTAATTGCATGAGCACCAAGGTTATCAGCTACAACACAGTGTAGGGCGCCTTTAATATTTCTCCCTAAACATGAAATAAAAACCCCCTCCTGTTCAAGAGTGACAAGATCTTTCAAAAGTGGATCCAATACTACTTTGTATTCAAACTGTTTCACATCAACAGATTTGCAAAGTAAAGCTAGTTGTATTGATGTTAAGGCAGACTGTAATCTCAATGGCAAATTGGCCAAAACCCAATAAACTGCAGTTATTTTATGTTTTTTTCGAGAGGTTCCTAATGGGTTACACACCTCAAATTCATCAACATAAATTATTATAGAGAGTCTTGTTTCTTCTACAGCATAAAAGTCATTGTCCTTAAAACACGTACCATCAAAAATGGACTCAAAATGCCCAGTGCTACTTGAGCACCTCGAAAAGGCTTCCACTGCAATATCTTTGTTCTTCAGTACTTCTTGCAAAGTCTTTAGAACTGGTACATATTGAAAGCTCTTTTTTTGTTCAGCATCAAGAATATATTCAATAGGATCCACAAACTGGAAATGCTCCTTAAAGTACTTATTTCTCTTAAAAGCTGAACCAAGTGGCCCGCCTGCTCCAAGAGCTCTGCTAATGGGATGAGAGCTACACAACTGTTCAGCCAAGTCCTTTATGATAGTGTGGTCAACTGTGCATTTGTTAGATTTCAGTGCTGAATCAATTATATTTTTAACCGCCTCCACAGATGCTGAAGAAGAAATATAGAAGAGATCTTCAACCAAAGCATTAATGCACCTCACTGAAACATTGTAAGTGCTTTCTAACTTGAGTAGAAGTAAGCCGAGTCCTTGAAGAACAGTACAAGATGCACTTTCTGGATCAACATCACTAGAGCATTCATCACTGTTGAGTTCAGGGACATCAGAATGGTCAGTGTTCTGACTAGGATGACTTTCCAAGACTTCTTTCTTAAAATCAGTTAAGGAACAACATGTATGTCTCCTGCCTTTGTGCTTTAGAAATGTATTGTATATATTTGTGCGAAAGTCACATCCATTAAAAACGCAAAATACAGTTTCGTGTCTCTTCAAGTGATTTCCTATATGCTGAAAATAGTCCTTCTGAGTAGAGCAAAAAGCAGTGCAAGCCAAACACTTAAATGCAGTGATCACTCCAGGCCTTGGACTCTCTTCAGCGGTATGGTATCTGGACAAATGTGTGCGAAGGGCTCCTTGTGTTTTAAATGTGCTAGGACAACTGCCATACAGACATGGCTGGTGCTGTCCACGACCAAATGTTGCGTGTTGCAATCTGTAATGACGTAGAAGATTCCCCTTTGTAGTAGAAAAAGATTTGCATATCTTACACTGCCATCCCATTTGCCAGGTCCTAAAGTGATGGAAAAATATATATCTAAGAATCTAAATAGTTTTTCATGACAAATGTAAGAGCATGGGTATCTATACACATTTGATGTTGAGATTATAGAGAAGAAGAAAAAAATCCTACAAATAATAAGCAATTATTTTCTACTTATTGTTTTTACAAAAACAAATAAGTTAGATTAAGTGGGGTCAACTTGGTAATTTCATGCCGCTTCAATTTCAAAACCATTAGTTTAATTTAATATAACATGTTATCACAACTTACTTTATAATGCACAGTCTACATGCTGATCAGGTGAATTTAAGTTGAGGGATCTTCCATTACCTGAAAGGAAAGCAACATTATCATTAATCTCAGCCAAACCGATTTACTCACGAACAAATAAAACACTGAAAAAACCCCAACAATAACATTTTTAGGTTGTCTAAGTGACTTATACATTACGTTTAAACTGAGTAGCGAAACCCCGCGGTGATCTGAAAATGATGTGCGGGGAGTTGTGCCGTTCTCAGCGGCTTCAGTGACACTCGAGCTCCCGGCTTGCTATCGAGCTGGTGGGTAGCAGATGCTCCGAAAACGTCGAAGCACTTTTGCAAACATGCGATATCTTGATAAACCGAGCAGATATTTGATGTTTACACAGCTACTTTCGCGCCTGAAAATATGTTAAAAGTTTATTTTGTGACCCAGAAAGATTACTAAGAGTAATTTTAAAACTTAGTAGCGGCCGCCATTATTGGAAACTGGAGTTCGAAAAACTGACTGTGGCTGACAAAATCACTCACGACTGACCGCAAAACCTTTTCATGAACTTTTAAACGTGGATGAAAGACGTTAAAACTCATCGGAATATACCGTTGATATTTTTTAATACGGTAAAACATGTGGTTAGTTAAAGCTGTTCAGTAACACAGTCGTGAAGGCTTGGAAAGTGACCTTGTGCTAGCAGTCCACTAACTGCCATTTGTGTAAAAATACGATACTATCATTACAGTGATGATTATTAATAAAATTTCGACGTATCATACTGTTTAAAACCTTTACTCAAAACCGATATATGTTATTGTTTAAACCGTGTCTTATATTTGAACAAATTAAGAAGTCTTACCTCTGACAAAATGGAGACGTCCACTCATGAAGCGCGTGTGTCCTGCACGTGGCACAAAGGATTATGGGCGGAAGTGTACAATGATTAAAATGAAAATGCTTTCATCAGTTAAATCTATTAGATTTCTTAAATTTTTTTTAGTACTCAAACATTTTTTTAAAATCTACTCAACAAACCATTGCTGAATTTACCCCAAACAAAACTGTGTAAATTTAAATAACTGAACATCTCAAAATTGTTGAATTTTGCTTAGATTTGATTAAAACTACTCATACACGTTTGTACTGAGTAATAATTACTATTACTCTCCTATTAGATTCTAATTAACCCCAATCACAGTTTTTACAGTGCACTCTTACACACATTCGACCTTAAAAAGGCTCGTCCCACAGCTCTGTTACACACTGATAAAATCTCAGCAAGTCAATGATACCCAGGCAGGACAGGGAGGTTCATCTCCAATGCACTGTTGTACACAGGGCTGGATCAGAATCTGGATCCTTTTATACCCAAGCATCAGTCAGTCAGTTTTCTGTACACTTGACCTTGCTGCAGGCAACAACTATACTGTTCTCTTTAAAATGTTAATGTCAGTGTGTTGTAATGTGTCTGTTTTCTGAATGTGAACCATATAAGGCATTCAGTCTAAAGGTCAATCAATCAAACAAAATTGATGTCAAACGTTTGTGCTGCTTTTGTTTTAAAGATATTAATGAAAGATTAAAGGTCAAAAGGTCAACCAGCCACCGCCCCACATTAACAAAATTTCTGTCAGTCAACTGCTATGTTTGTGCTGGTTAATGATAAACTAGCTATTATTTTGGAGTTATTGTATTAAACTTGAGAGGCTTGACAGGTCCATGTATCCAGTTTGCCCACATTATTCTGATAGTTTTGTATTTTGCAAATAAAGTTTCTCCGACAGAATGCATAGTTTAGGTTAACTATTATAAGTTAACCTAGTTTTTTACTTTAACCCTTTAAAGCCCGGCGTGGTTTTTTTGTGAGTTTTTGAGACTTCTACATCATCAGTGTGACTTTTTTTTGCCCTCAACAAATGATTTAAATTAGATCACACATTTTTAATGACTAAATTGCAAAAATATGGCTTATGTAGCAAATGTGATACAGATATATATATAAATATATTAAAATTTGATATATTCTTATAGATTTTGTCTAAAGGTTCAACAAACACTCTATTATCAAAAAAATGAAAGATTTCTGGCAGTTATTTCATGTTTCAGGTTTCAAAGGGTTAAAGAGTGTGATTATGATAAAAAAAAATATCCGAATTCTGGTTTATGTTTCACAACCTTTTCACGGTAAAGAAAGGGGCTGGTTGACCTTGGAAGACCTCTAGAAACTTTTATTAACATCTTAAAAACAAAGCAGCACAAATGACATTTTTGCTGCACAAACGTTTGACATCAATTTTGTTTGTTTTGAAGAAGGTGGGGGGGCAACTTCACTCAGGTGAGGCATAAATAGGAAACTAATGTGGAAGTGCAGCGGAGGAAGTAAAACGGTGTATGTGTGAAAGTGGGCATAAAAAGACTGTAACAAACCCACAGCAGACCCGGGTGCACGTTCATGCTTTGCAGCATCTCTTTATTAATGGTTGGTTGTTCACACACTGTTAGCTGCAGCTCTCTCTCGCTGCCAGCCACACACACTGACAACAACCCCCCCACTGCAGGACCCATGTTTAAGTCGGCAGGGCATGATTGTGGATGCTAGGGGTGTTCGATATAACGATATATATCGGATAATGATATAAAAACGTCTATCGTTTCATTTTACGCTATCGTTTGTTTTGTGGTGTCGCAAAATAAACTGTTTACGGCAATATTTTCTCATCATTTTGATGGTCACTGTAGTGGCTATATTAATTTATTAAAGTTCTCTATTTCTCTTATATTTAATATGACCATACTACAGATAGACAAGCTCTTGTTTTTATGCGTTGTCGTTAGCAACAACAACGGTAAAACCATCGCATGTCCGCTTGTTTATTTTCCACATAAACCTTTCACAATAAAGCTCAAGATCCTGTTTAGACTTTTCGTAATAAATGGAATCACATGAAAAAGTATGCAGAGTATTTATGGATGAGAAGCAAACAGGAGCAGTCAGGTGCTAAAAAATAAACCTTAGACTCAAACGTTAGAACAGGCTTTCCCCGCAGCACGCCGTGTAATAAATACTCACAAAGGAAACAGCAGCCGATATAACCTATGTCTAAAAATGTGTAAATTCATGCATCGGTTAAAACACTCGACTCCAGGTACACGACACCCAGCTGGAAACACTTCAGCAACCCGAGATTCACAAAATTTATAGAAAATGTTACATTTTTGTGATTTATATCGTTATCAGATGATAGATGTTTTATATCGGGATATGAGATTTTGGTCATATCGCACAGCCCTAGTGGATGCCGTGCAGGTGCGTTCACCTTCCCTGCATGGCACCGCAAGCCACGCCCCGCTACAAAGACTTTCAAAGCTGAGCAGTACCTGAAAATAAACTTTTGTACTTTTTTTATAACACTGAGACTGAAATACAGAAGCAAGAATATGCAACACAGCTGCATAAAGAGAAGTACAGCAAGTCTAATGTAATCAAACCACTTCATAGTGGGTAAAAGGCAGCCATTCCTCAACTCTCTGTGAATGGTATTCATGGCCTTTGATCAGTGGGTTTTGGTCAGTGGTTGTTGATCAATGGTCATGAGAATTTGCATAGTCATGATGAAGGAACTGACCTCCCAGCCCATTGTTCCTTCAGTGGGCTGGTTTCAGTCATTATGCAAATGTACTGTTTATAAGATTGAAACCTGCAGTCAGCTGAGACTGAAGTGATTGGATGAGTGACGAAACGTTTCTCCCACAAAACGCTACTCCAGATGAACAGAATCAACTTTTGGAGATTTACTTTCCTGGATGATTGAGAATGCATCAAGACATATTTTCTCATCTAAATGTCCACTGAGCTGTGAACCAGGGGGCGGTAAGGCATCTTAACATTGGTTGCTAACCAGGAAGAAGAAGAAGAAACTGTGAGCCAGGAGGGAGGGGGTGAGTGAGTGATTCGTTCATGCTATGATTCAGCACAGGAAGGGAGGGGGTGAGTAACTGGATCGGCAGGCAGAGGCGGTTTCTCACAAGTTAAGTAGATTATTTTTTAAAGTGTTTTTTTTTCCGAAGTCACAAAAGTATGAGTGATAACAATGTGATTGGTCACTTGCAATGTTGAACCTGGAACAACATTTATTATGATGATGTGGGAACAACATGACACGAGGATATCAGCTTGTGCAGGAGTTTGTTGTAGGAGAAATGCAGACAGGCAGACAGAGGAGAGCTTAAGTTCGACAAGGTACCAAAGCAAATCATTCATACTGTTCAAATAATGTAAATATGCCGGTCTAAGGAGCTTGGAAAGAAAAGCGTCTGGACTTCTTTAAGTTACTTGAAGACGTTTCACCTCTCATCCGAGAAGCTTCTTCAGTTCTAAGGTCAAATGGTGGAGAGTCCCAGATATAAACCTAGTGGGTGAATCCCCCCACAGAGGGACAAAAGGACCCCCTGATGATCCTCTAATCGCCTGAGCCAAGGTGTGAAACTGGGTGTGGGTCCCAATCAGCCAGAGTTTCAGGTGAGTTCATTGTGAAACCTGGCCCCACCTTATCATGCGAATTCCTGAGGTCAGATGGCCCAGGATGTGAGTGGGCGTTAAGGCGTCTGGGAAGGGAACTCAAAACTGGATTATAGATGGCAGAGAGTTGGTGTCGTAAACCCCCGCCTCTGTTCAAAGATGGTCGCTCACAGTGGACATAGATGGCTTCTTTCACTCCTCTTTCAAACCATCTGTCCTCTCTGTCCAAAATGTGAACATTGGCATCCTCGAAAGAGTGTCCTCATCAGGGGGTCCTTTTGTCCCTCTGTGGGGGGGACACTCCCACTAGGTTTATATCTGGGACTCTCCACCATTTGACCTTAGAACTGAAGAAGCTTCTCGGATGAGAGGTGAAACGTCTTCAAGTAACTTAAAGAAGTCCAGACGCTTTTCTTTGCAAGCTCCTTTGACTAAGATGACCTGGATGACTGAGAACCTTCACAGACATAAATATGCCGGTGTATCACGAAAGATATCAAACTGATCACTTGACCAGAGGCGGAGCCAGACATTTTATACAAATTATCTATGGAAAAGGAATACTTGAATAATATTGACCCTGAAAATGTCATTGATAGGTTCGCAAAACTCAAGCCTCGAAGATACAGTCTCATGTTACCACAATAAAGAGGTGTTGTCAGTGTAGTGCAGGGCCCTATTTAAGGAAGCCGGTTTAGAAAACTCAGAGTGAAAAACGATACTCAGGGTTGAGTAACCCTGAACTGTCCAACTCGGAGTATTCGGTTTCAGAAAGGCTGATAACAATTAGTTCAGTCAACGCGGAGTTGCTTTAACCCCAAGTTAAGCGCGCGCACGAGGATACATAAAGCCCTGATTAGTGGAGCACAGATTAAGCGAGTCACCATGGAGACGGAGGGAAAGAAGGCGCGGTCAATGTATCTTACAGCGCTTGAGGCCAAAATTCTGATTGCAGCATATGCCGATAACATGCAAATTTTGCGGAAAAAAAGTAACACAGCCTCAGCTGCAAAAGAAAGGGAGCATGCATGGCAAAACATAGCCGACAGAGTCAATGCGTGAGTGTTAATTTAAACATTGATCTAGGGATTTCCACCCATTTAACACGTTATTTTATTATATTTTATTTTATTTTTTATTTTATACATTTTATTTTGTGATGTGATTTGAGCGCAGGTGCAACCCAACAGGCCCCAAACGTTCCTGGCAGCAAGTAAAAATGAAATATAAAAATATAGTCCAAACAGGTAAGGTGTAATTGTATTATGAGCCATAGTGCTTGGTCTGTTTGTCCGATGTAAATCAATTGCAGTTAGAGGCTACATTAATTTAGAGAAAAAATTACCAGTAATCATCCCACAGATGTAATATTATCTACAGCTACTCTTAGTACCATTGATGTTAAGTTAGACTCTTTTTCTCCAATTGATCTTTCTGAGTTAACTTCAATAATTACTTCCTCCAAACCTTCAACGTGTCCTTTAGACCCCATTCCTACAAAACTGCTCAAAGAAGTCCTGCCATTAATTAATTCTTCGATCTTAAATATGATCAACTTATCTCTAATAATCGGCTATGTACCACAGGCCTTCAAGCTGGCTGTAGTTAAACCTTTACTCAAAAAGCCATCTCTAGACCCAGCAGTCTTAGCTAATTATAGGCCAATCTCCAACCTTCCTTTCATATCAAAAATCCTTGAAAGAGTAGTTGTCAAACAGCTAACAGATCATCTGCAGAGGAATGGTTTATTTGAAGAGTTTCAGTCAGGTTTCAGAGCTCAGCACAGCACAGAAACAGCTTTAGTGAAGGTTACAAATGATCTTCTTATGGCCTCTGACAGTGGACTCATCTCTGTGCTTGTCCTGCTAGACCTCAGTGCAGCGTTCGATACTGTTGACCATAATATCCTATTAGAGCGATTAGAACATGCTGTAGGTATTACAGGTACTGTGCTGCAGTGGTTTGTATCATATCTATCTAATAGACTCCAATTCGTGCATGTAAATGGAGAGTCCTCTTCACACTCTGAGGTTAATTATGGAGTTCCACAGGGTTCAGTGCTAGGACCAATTCTGTTTACATTATACATGCTTCCCTTAGGCAGCTTCATTAGAAGACATAGCATACATTTTCACTGTTATGCCGATGACACCCAGCTCTATCTGTCCATGAAGCCAGATAGCACACACCAATTAGTTAAACTGCAGGAATGTCTTAAAGACATAAAGACCTGGATGGCCGCTAACTTTCTGCTTCTTAATTCAGATAAAACTGAGGTTATTGTACTCGGCCCTGAAAATCTTAGAAATATGGTATCTAACAAGATTCTTACTCTGGATGGCATTACCTTGGCCTCCAGTAACACTGGGGGCCCAGCCCTGGAGCAGGGTGCCGCCGGTGCGTCGAGCCACCTGGGGGGCTCTTCAACTGGTGGGGGAGATTGTCACATCTTGCAGGAGCTTTCCTCTCCTCAGGAGCTGCCTCTGCAGGAGGGGGAGATACAGGAGAGGTGGAGGAAGATCTCAGCCTGGGTGTTTATTGTCTTATGTAGTCTGGAAGATGAGTGGATGGTGGGGTGGGTGCAGTTTTCTCTGTGGTGGTGTTGGGTGGACTGTCCCGGGCTCTGTGGGGCCGGGCGGCGCTGCTGCACTGGGCCCGGTCTGGATGGGCCTGGGCCCCCTTTCCCTGGCGGGTCGCGGAGTATGGGGGTGCCTACTGGGGTCAGCGGGGGAGCTGGCCCCAGGGAGGGGTCACTTGCCCCTCCCTTCCTTCCCTCCCCATCTCCAGCTGCCTCCCTCTTCCCGCTCCACCACAACCACCCACACATGCAGGGCCTTGGAGTAGGGGTATGTCGCCAGGGTGCAGAGGAGGCTACCCCCCCCTCTGTCCCCCTCTGGCTGCCTCTGCCTCAATTTTATCCCACAACTTAGACATTCACATTACTCACACTCTCATTACACATACATATAGGATCTTGGGGGTGGGCACGATACACGGAGTCCAAAGTACCATCAGGGTGTACACCCCACCCCTGGCATCGTTGCCCACCTCTCAATTTTAAATACACGTAGACATTGAGGGCTAGCAGGAGGGACCATGCGCTTACCTGCTGCTCTCTGGCAGGTAGCTCCAAGCCCTCCTGGGTTTTAAATGCACCTTAGAACACACATGCATCAACATTACAATGAGCGGGTGGAGGGAGGTTCGGAGTCTTCTCTCACCCCCGTTCTCTGCGACCTGCTGGAGCAGGGGGGCTAGGAGGAGGAGTTGGCCGTCCGACTGCGGTCTGGAGTGTGGAGCCTTCCTGCTGCTGCGGAGTCGGGGCGGTCTGCCTCCCCCCACCGCAGGGAAAAGGGAAACCCCACCTGGGTCTGGGTGCAGTTCCCCCCTCCAGGGGCGGGGGCACCTAGACCCGGTTTGTAGAGTACGCTTGGGGAGTGTGATCGTGTGTACAACGTCTCTTTATGTCTGTCTCCACGTTGGTTGAGTGTGGAGTAAGTGCATATGAGAGCATGAGGGTGGGAATGGATGTTTGTATCTGTGTGTGCCTGTATGTCTGTGTCTATATGTCAGGTTGGGTGTCAGGCGCCACCTCTCTGGGGACATCTCAGGCCCTCCAAGGTTTGGAGGCCTATCTCCCCCTACCACCACTTCCCCTGCCAGTGGCGGACCCCCTCAGACATCGGTGCGTTGGTGGTTCGTTGTGTCCGGGGATGGGCGTCCAGGTACACACCGGCTCACTCCTTGGCGGCCGCTTATCGGGGCCTGGAGCCTGGGGCTCGCTCGGGCCACTTCGGAGGTGGGGTGCCCCCGGCCTCTTGGCCTGGGGCTCGGTCACTCAGGCGCAGCTGGCTGCCGGCGGAGCTCACGGGCGCGTCACTGCAACTCCCCCTGGCTTCTGCTCCGCGGCTGCTGAGTGAGCCCTCATCTGGGACTCTCCTCAGCTCTTTCCGGGACAGTGGCGCAGCTGCCCCTCTGTTGGTCTTCCTCGGTCTCTTGTGTTCTGGGGGCCTCTGGATGTCTGGAGTTTTGATCTCCTCCATACCTGCTTCACGCCCTGGAGGACGGGGCTGTGGCCCCCCACACCCTCTAGCAGATTATTACATGAAGGAACCTTTTAAAAAAACAAAAAACAAGCGCGTCCATGCTCACAGGTGTACACACGGGTGATCACACCCACAAACTACACCCTTTTTGGCTCCTACCTCAAAGCACACTGTGTTCTGTTGATCTTATGTGCTGCACAATAATGTTTAACATTTAGTATTTACTGTCATATTCCCATATATCATTGTGATGTTGTTTATTCTATTACTCTTGTTCTCTTCTGCTTGCTTTCTTTTTTCTTTCTCAGCAGGTGATCCAGGTGATTGATATATGCATTTTTTTTTCTCTGCCCGTTCTGTTGGTTTTTGTCTTTTGCCCTTCTCCCCCGTCCCTCTTCTCAGCTGTTTCTCTTTCCCTCTTTCTTTCTCCCCTTCTTTCCCCCAGTCAAGTCTGTCCCGTATTCAGTAAGTGAAAATAAAATAAACAATAAAAGGTGAATCAAATGGACCATTACGGCAAGGCTGGGATGGTCAGTTTGGTAAAGTAAATCCGTTGGGCATCTTTCTTTGCCTTTAGACAACAATTCTGATGGCAAAAGAGCCAAACAGGACAGGCAAAAAAAAAAAAAGAAAAAAGAAAAAAACACTGTGAGGAACCTTGGAGTCATTTTTGACCAGGACATGTCCTTCAACGCACATATTAAACAAATATGTAAGACTGCTTTCTTCCATTTGCGCAACATCTCTAAAATTAGAAATATCCTGTCTCAGAGTGACGCTGAAAAACTAGTTCATGCATTTATTACTTCCAGGCTGGACTACTGTAACTCATTATTATCAGGATGTCCAAAAAACTCGCTGAAAAGCCTTCAGCTAATCCAAAATGCTGCAGCAAGAGTCCTGACAGGGACTAGAAAGAGAGAGCATATTTCTCCTATTTTGGCTTCCCTTCATTGGCTTCCTGTTAAATCCAGAATTGAATTCAAAATCCTGCTCCTCACATACAAGGTCTTAAATAATCAGGCCCCATCTTATCTTAATGACCTTGTAGTACCATATCACCCTATTAGAGCACTTCGCTCTCGCTCTGCAGGCCTACTTGTTGTTCCTAGAATATTTAAAAGTAGAATGGGAGGGAGAGCCTTCAGTTTTCAGGCCCCTCTTCTGTGGAACCAGCTTCCAGTTTGGATTCGGGAGACAGACACTATCTCTACTTTCAAGATTAGGCTTAAAACTTTCCTTTTTGCTAAAGCATATAGTTAGGGCTGGACCAGGTGATCCTGAATCCTCCCTTAGTTATGCTGCAATAGACTTAGGCTGCCGGGGGATTCCCATGATGCATTGAGTTTTTCCTTTCCAGTCACCTTTCTCACTCACTATGTATTAACAGACCTCTCTGCATTGAATCATATCTGTTATTAACCTCTGTCTCTCTTCCACAGCATGTCTTTTATCCTGTCTTCCTTCTCTCACCCCAACAGGTCGCAGCAGATGGCCGCCCCTCCCTGAGCCTGGTTCTGCCGGAGGTTTCTTCCTGTTAAAAGGGAGTTTTTCCTTCCCACTGTCGCCAAAGTGCTTGCTCATAGGGGGTCATATGATTGTTGGGTTTTTCTCTGTATCTATGAAGCGCCTTGAGGCGACTTTTGTTGTGATTTGGCGCTATATAAATAAAATTGAATTGAATTAATTTCCCCTCTGTAAGCACTTATTGAAATTATCTGAGCACATTACAAGTACATATTTGCTTACTCTGTATGCTCAAATGTGACCCGTTATAGCCAACAGAAAAAAAGCGGAGGCCCGAAATAGAGGTCTGCGCGGGAATGTTTTTTTAGTCCCGCTCCCGCAAGGTTTTGTACCGCACCCGACCGCTCCCGCTGTATATTCAGTCTTTGTTCACCCGCTGCCCGCTTAGAATAATTTTCTACCCGACCCGACCGTTCCCGCTAAATTTAGATCTGGTTTCCAAAATCTCACATTTAAATGGGGTACCACCAAAAAATAGAGATAACAGATAAAACTGCAGGTTGTGCAATGATTGTATTTATTTTTCTTAAACAAGATGCATTTATCTGTCAACATGCAACATTTATCTTTTAACATGGAAAACGTGTTGCAAAAATAAAATAAATAAAAACGAATACAGCATTGTGGCCTACTTGTTATTTTTATGTAAAATACAAACGTAACATTTTTCTGTCAACACAGTAGGGAAAGTGTCGCGAAAAAAAAAAAAGTCACTTAAAATTGTAAACAAAAGAACAAAATAGTTGGCCACTGCGAAATTAAATGGTTGTTTAAACTATCAGTTTAACGAAAAAATGTCCCAATGTCGAATTCAAGGTCTCTCCTACAAAAGAAAATATGCATATATAAATACAACAATAAACGACATCTCAAAATTATAAACTATTAATCAAATGAACGAAACTTACTTAAAAAATCCAAATTATTTTAAATTTCCATGCAGGAAAAGAATGTCACTGACTGATGAGGGTTTCAGTACTGAACGTCTCTCCTCCAAAATCCGACCACAAAGGCTGAATGCTCTCTCGGAAGGTGCACTCGTTGCCGGGATGCAGAGGACAAATCTTGCAAGGTTGCTCAGGGCAGGGAACTGGGAACTGTTGGAATTCCACCACTGCAAAATGTTTTGTTGACTTGATAATTCAAGTTTCATGGTCCTGTACTCCTGAATCTGAACATCTAGTGATTTTGATCCACATGATTCTTCCTCTTCCTCCCAATCTGAAAATTTATGAAGAACAGTAGGCCTTTTGGCAGGTGTTGGTTCAACATCCTCATCATGTGCATGATCAAACTTTAAATCTTCGATCATCTCCTTGACTCCCTGTATCACATTCTGTCGCCCTCTTTCATCTAACATTCTCAGACCTCGCAGATTTGGTGTCAGAAAGGTTGCTATTTTATAAAGCATGTGAACAGAATGGGATGAAGTGCTGTCTGCTGACAGTAATTCTTTCAGCCGTGTTACACAGACGGTTGCAATTTCAGAGAGCAGAGGGTCTTTTGTGGCTGATGTACAGTGCTCAATTAATCGCACAGACCACGGAAGAACAAGTGAGGCACTGGGAGCTGTGTTATCAGTTTCCAAGTCGTCAGTTGCCTCTTTGAAGGGTTTTAGGAATGATACTAGTAACTTAAGAGTACTGATGCTAATGCGTCCGATCTTGTCATAATTATTGCTCTCAGTCAGCACAGATGCAATGTCTTCGTACTGTTCCAAGACAGAATTTAACATGTCAAAGTTAGAGTTCCATCGTGTCTCTATGGATTGTTTCAGTGACTTTTTAAGCTTGCCCTGCTGTCCTGAGTGTTTGAAATATGTAACCAACTTTTTAACATCAGTCAGAAGGCTAGCGATCTCTGGAGACTTTTCGATTATGGCAGTACCAAACGCACTGGAGAGAGTCACGTTTAGTATGTGCGCTGTGCAGTTTAGCCTCGTGTATTCTCGTAAGGCACTGATCATGTTGGCTCCACGATCTGTGACAAAAATAATCTTTTTGCCCATGTCTGTCGCATCAATGCCAAACACTCTGAGATTCTGCAGCAGGTGCCTTCGAATGTTTTCATCTGTCTTTGAGGTGCTTGGGTCAAAAGGGGCAGCAAAAAGCACTCTTGAATGTAGCTCAGATTGCTCATTAACGTAATGGATGGTTGCAGACAAAAAGGACGTTTTTCGATATGTTTCTGTCCATATGTCTGCTGTAACAGCGCATCCAAACTTCGATATTGTTGCAGTGATTTCCTCCACAACATGTTTACGTAGACTCTGAGCCCTCATTTCAACATTTCTTGACACCGTTGTGGGGTGTGGTAGTATCTCACAGACATCGAATTTTCCTATTCTTGCTGCTGTGTCGACCAAATGTTGGGCCAGCTGTGTGAAGCCTTTTCCAGAGATGGTATCATACGGTCGAATGTCTTGGCAAACAAACTGAACACATTTGTCTCTGGTTTCTTTTTTAAACTTCTCTGGCACCAGCAAAGATTTAGTAAATGCCAGTTTTGTTTGCCCCTTTGTGATGGGACATGAGTGCCGCCTTAAACCTGAGGTTCCAGTCTTGTGACTGCAAAAGGGTAAAACTTTGAGGCATTTATCGCATTGTACAAAGGGTAATTTTTTTCCATTTGCGTCTATGACGCATGAAAAAGACTCCCATACATCAGACTTGCCTGATGTGGGTTTCCTTAAAGTAAACTGACCGTTGTCTAATCCCAGCTGAACGTCCTTCAAGGAAATTGCATCTTCAGTTTGCTCTGCCATGTTGGTAAAGCGCGCTCTGATGCAGGTGATGCGCGCACAGAGTCACAGACTGTGCAAGTAAAATGCACGTGCAAAAAGCACTGATCCATGCGCTCAGTGCGTGTAACAGGCGTGAGCACTGGCTGTACCAGTGCTCAATTAGAATGAGGAAATCACAGATATGCTGTTCCGAAAAAATGTCGGGCACGCTATATTTTCAGACCGCCCGCTCCCGTTCAAATTACACCAGAGTTACCGACTGCTACCGCATTTTATTTGGAAATTTATTCCCGCGCCGCAAGAAATCTGGTCGGGTCCCGCGGCTCCCGCGGGACAGCCGCGGGAATGCAGACCTCTAGCCCGAAAAACAGGTGGGGGTCCTCCACCACCACCACCACCACTCACAGAGGCTGAGCAGTTGGCTTCCACATTTGTGATAATGTTGGCAGCATCACATATGATCTTCACAGTGCAAAGAACACAAATTAGCATCCATTACTATAATGAAATAATTTGTTAGTTTGAAATGCTACAGGGAACTATGTACCTGTACATTAATGCTGTGGAAAGACTTCCTGTTCACATAGTCTCCTTCATTTACTGAAGGAGCAATGATTGGAATGTGAGTGCCATCTATACAGCCAATCACGCCTGGGAACCGTGGGAATAAATGTAAAATTTAAGTAGTAGTTCAAATATCACCACATCATGAATTAAGTTTCGTTCATCCTGATACCTGCAATTTTGTGGAATCCCTCTTTGATAAATCTTGTGGGTCTATGACCGGGGAACACCACAAACGAGTACAGGAGACATTTCAGTGCAACTGTAACATTCCTGACTGCCCGACAGACGGTAGCCTTGGAAACGTGCTCAGCGTCACCAATATTATACAGAAAGCTCCCGTTTGCAAAAAACCGAAGTGCAATACAAATAATATGTACAGAACTGAGAGAATGTCCGCGATGTGTCACATGAGCAATATTAGGCCTGAGGATGTTATTCAAATAAATTATAGATTGTGCTGAAAAACGGTAACGTTCACACAGAAAATCATCAGGAAATGATAAAATGTCCGAACGCGCTCTAATCACTCTCTCCCGGCGGAGAGCTCTGCGGAGAATTTGGGCTTCAACATCTACTGGCTCTTCAAGGAAGGAGCACGCCATATCTGACACTTCCTACAGTCAGGTTTCCGACAAAGAGGCGGAGAAAGTTAGGGTTAGTTGAAGTAAACCTGCTAGGGGGCAGGTTAGCTTCACGGAGTGTGTCGTCATAGTAACTCACTCAGAATTAATCTGAACTCGCTTTGTGAAACCGAAAACCCAGAGTTTTCGTTAACTCAGGGTATACTTACTAGAGATGGCACGATACCACTTTTTTATGTCCGATACCGATATCATAAATTTGGATATCTGCCGATACCGATATGAATCCGATATAGTGTTTTTTAATCAACAAAACTGTTTTTTAAATATCTTGCTGCATTTTGTATAAGTTCATACTCAAGTTTAAAACAACAACTACACTAAAGCTATTCTGTTATACCTATATGCAAAAAAAAATATTTCATAGTTCAGCAATACTGATCAATCTAATAAACTTAAACCTACACCATCCTCCCTATTCTGGTATTTTAAAGAGTACTTAGCATAAATATTAAGCAACCTAACTAATAGGGTTCCAACTCCCAGCAACAACAAAAATAAATAAATAAAAAATAGGGAACCACCCCTCATGATGCTTAATCGACGTAATCAACCTTAATTTGATGCAGTGTGAAAAAAAAATGCACAGAAATCAATTATTTTTCAAGAAATATTAAATAGATTCAACATCTTTCTTCAACAAAATTGCAGACTGCACAGATGGTACCTTCCCAAAGGAAAAAGTACTATAGCTTACTAGGGTATATATATTAGACTTAATAGTCACTATATACAGTAATTGACTTCTATTCATTTTACATCAAATTAAAACTTTGGGTGTCAGATAATTATTTATTAAAAGCTAGACATTTTAAATGAGAATAAGAAAGAAAAGTATGTCTTTGTGCCCCCTTTTCCCTGTTAATGCCCTATCAGCCCCCCTGGCTAAACTTTGCTAGATCCGCCCCTGCACAGTTACCAGCGTCAGCTACGTAGAAAAAGATCCTGGTGTAGAAAGTAATATTAAATACATTCTAACAACAGCTTATCAAGCTTAAACGTGCTGCTGTTGTTCAGCCGCTGGTTTCCTCTTTCTGGTGCAAAGTGGGCCAAAAACAAACTAGAGACACGGACTCGCGACAGAAAAGCCGATCAGCTGATCATTAAGCAGTTTCATGATTGAAGTAGCAGCAGGAGAGGCAGTCGCTTGTTAAGCTTAACGCAGGAATGCTTTACAAACATTCAGAGATGGACTTACACACTTGCTTTACTTCTCTCGCGGATAACTTTGTCGGAGATGAAATGCCGGGTTGCTAGCGAAGTTCCAAATGCTATCCAGACCACCGACAGGTCCCGCATGCCACAGCCGCTCTATCACATGATGCATACTGCTCCGACGTGCTAACGTTCTGAGGTGAGTTACGACGTGTTGCAAGTTTTGTGAGGTGCTTTCGTGATATTTAATGAATCGGATTACATTTTTTATTTTTCTCCGATATCCGATCCAGTAATTTAGGTCAGTATCGGACCGATACCGATACGTAATATCGGATCGGTCCATCTCTAATACTTACTCAGAGTTTGCACTAAACTTCCTGAAATAGGGCCCAGGTCTATGATGATTTTTAGTGCTACTATCATCTAGTTTTGATTCTGGTTCTGTTTTGGTTAAATCCTAAGTAGTCCTGATTTTGAACCGTTGTAGTCCTGTTTTAATTCCGGATCAGTTCTGGGTCTCGTTGAATTGGGGTTTAGTCCGCGTGTCTTGATACAGCCCTGATTTTGTTCTGTCTTGCTGCTTAACCCTCCTGCCATCCTTTAAAAAACTCACACCCATCACCCTAGGGACCATTCTCAGCCACGCCATAAAAAGACCATATATCCATATTTTATTCCACTTTAAATTAGCCAACCTTGTAAAACTACTTCTCCCTGAAATATTCATGTAAAGTTTTAATTATATTTTCGTTGTTTTAACCCTTCAAATCCCAGTGTTATTACATGAGCGCCCTGTGTTATAAGCCCCAAAAACCAAAAAACGAAACTAAATATTTCCACAAAAAACCAGTTGAAGTAATATGTGATTGTCATTATAAGTAGGCCTTTAGATGGACCAAAGATTGGCACCAACATACATTTTGACCTGCCATTATTTTTTTTGCATTTTTTTTGCAATTTAAAAATTAAAACTTCAAGGCCCTGAGTCTTCATTGACATCCAAGAAAAGAAGAAAAAATAAAATCATATGATGATAATTTGGGGTTGAAAAATAGCGTTTATAATGGAAGTCAATGGGCAGAAAATGGTCCCCAGGGTGATGGGTGTGGGGATTTCTGCTGCTCAGCCATTTTAGGCTGATTTAAGGAATTCACACTGGAATATTAACATTGACAGGTAAAAACTATCCTGTGGCAAGTTTGGTTATATTCCACTGAACACAGTGGAAATGGCAGCCATTTAACACATAGCAGTGGCACAAAAAGGTCCCAAGAAGGCAGGAAGGTTAATTAAAAATCTAGTTTAAGGTGTCCTGAATATGTGATATATATTTTTTTCTTATATGATGTCAATTCTTTTTTGAAAAAACTCAAAACAGAGCCTAATAAATCTTCAACTTCACAGCATGTTTTTAGTCATTTCTATTTTGCCCGCTTCACACCAGAAAGCGGAAACCAGCGGCTGAACAACAGCAGCACGTTTAAGCGTGATAAGCTGTTTGTCACGGCGAGTGAGCCGTGTGGAGAAATAAAGGAGGATCCAAACGCAGGCACTTGTAAAGGTGTGAGGGTGGTTTATTAAACACAAAATAACAATACTGGGAACAAACTGACTACAAAACACGAACCTGAACATAAATGAGAGCGAGCAGACGCGGTTGACGGTTGACGGTTGACAGCAGGGAAACACACAGACAACGCAGGGTGGATACACAGACACACCAGCAACTACAAAGACAGAAGACACGACTTAAATACACACAGAGAAACACAGGGAGATTACACACAGGTCGTGGACACAGCTGGGAGTAATTAACGAGACGAGACAAGGGAGGCAAACTGAACACACTCACATGAGATGCAGACCTTCACAATAAAACAGGAAACAAGAGATCACTACACAAAGACGCAGACTCGACAGACAGACAGGCAGAAAATGACACATGGAACTGAACCCACACAAAACATGAGAACACAAATCCTAAACCACGAGTAAACAGAAACATGGAACTCTAATAATACGCAACTCAAACAATAGGCAACAATTCCTTAAACCTGAATAAACAAAACATAGAATTCAAATAGTAACTAACAAATCACAAATAATCAAGAAACACCAGACAACCCCAAAGCACTCCAAGATGCAAAATAAACCAAAACATAAGGAACTCAAAATGCTGGGTAGAACCGACCCAGAACCGTGACACTGTTGTTAGAATTTATTTAATTAACATCCTAAGACCCGAACTCTTCCACGGCATGCATTTTTCATTTCTGTTTGATATTTGGACATATTGGGGCCCAATGAATGTAAAAACAGATTTTTAGATTTTTTTTTTTTTTACCTAATTTTTGTTTCTATGAAAATTGAGTGCCAGATATTTGTTTAAAATTTTGACAGAACAGTAGCAGCATAATGTCCTTGTAAGTGGATATCAGGCCCTTGTACAGCAAAATTCAGTATTTTGGTCTAAATAACCCAAAATGTGATTTCCACATATGTGGACGCCAGGTCCTAGGAGGATCCTTTTCTACGTAACTGACGGCTGGTAACTGTGCAGGGGCGGATCTAGCAAAGTTTAGCCAGGGGGGCCGATAGGGCATGAACAGGAAAAGGGGGCACAAAGACATACGTTTCTTTCTTATTCTCATTTAAAATGTCTAGCTTTTATTAAATAATTATCTGAATCTTACACCCAAAGTTTTAATCTCATGTAAAAGGTATAGAAGTCCGTTACTGTATATAGTAACTGTTAAGTCTAATATACCCTAGTAAGCTATAGTACTTTTTCCATCTGTGCAGTCTGTAATTTTGTTGAAGAAAGATGTTGAATCTATTTAATTATTCTTGAAAAATATTTTATTTCTGTGCATTTTTTTTCACACTGCATCAAATTAAAGTTGATTACGTCGATTAAGCATCATGAGGTGGAGGGTGGGGGGTGGTTCCCTATTTTTTATTTTTTTTTGCTGGGAGTTTGCAACCCTATTAGTTAGGTTGCTTAATATTAATAAAAACCAGAATAGGGAGGATGGTGTAGGTTTAAGTTTATTAGATTGATCAGTATTGTTGAACTATGAAATATTTTGGGTGCAGTGTATTTTTTACATACAGATATAACAGAATAGCTTTAGTGTTGTTGTTTATTTAAACTTGAGCATGAACTTATACAAAATGCAGCAATATATTTAAAAAAAACAGTTTTATTGATTAAAAAATACACTATATCAGATTCATATCGGTATCGGCAGATATCCAAATTTATGATATCGGTATCTGTATCAGACATGAAAAAAGTGGTATCGTGCCATCTCTAGTGGTGCCTGTGTAAACTGTAACTGTATTCAATAAAAAGGCTGCAAGGAAGGCTGTTTATTTGAAGTTGGCTAGGAAACAGGTGAGGCGCACTCAGCTCCAAGAGCCTGGTTCCGACCAGCCTCCCTTGCTAGCAAGTAAAATCGATCGATTGCTGTTCGTCTTGCTTCGTTAACGGGAATAAGTCTCTAAACCAGCAGGGCCTGTGGAAGCACAGTGGGGTTTAGTGGGGGGGTTTAAACTTGAGTATGAACTTACACAAAATGCAGCAATATATTAAAAAAACAGTTTTATTGATTAAAAACTACACTATATCGGATTCATATAGGTATCGGCAGATATCCAAATTTATGATATCGGTATCTGTATCGGACATAAAAAATGTCCATCTCTAGTACACACACACACACATACACATAGACACACATAAGAATACGTACATAGTTTGAGCTGTGCAAGTTGGATATAATAATAAGAGAAAACCCTGCAGACAGAAGTAAGATACCTATTTAAAAGGTTTTTACTTTTCTTTCTTTGTAAATGTTATTTTAAATCAAGATCAACAAGATTTAAACCTTAAAGTCAGTTATGATTGTTAATTATGTGGCTACAACTAGCTTTATTTAGCGTTTCCTCTCCAGCTAACACAGTTAGTGTTCTTGTTATTTGCATGAAGTCTACCTGTTGTAAACACATGGAGATACAAACCCCATTCACTGTGTCACCTTAAGCAAAACAGAAAACAAATTTCAAATTTGTTGACTTTGTTCAGTTTCATTTGGAATATATACATTTTCTGAGGCAGAGTAATGTTTATCAGTGAAAGGCACACATTGGTGAACAGGTTGCAAAGTGCTTGTAAACAATACAAGGAAAAGTCTCGAAGTCCGTGTGAGAGTGGTCTGAGTGATGGGGCTTACTCAGATCGTGGCTCAGATTGGTGAGGTTGGTGGGCAGGGGTGGGATAGTGTTTATTCTGAATGGCCCAGAGGAAGAAGCTGTTTGTGAATCTGGAGGTGATTGACCTCCAGAAGGATGCCCTCAGGTCAGCGTCTGCGTAATGGTGGCACGCACAGATGCAGCAGCTTACAGCAGCTCTCCCTATTTGTGCTATTTTTGTCTATTTGTGTGTTTATCGTGTATTGTACGTTCGTCTACCTACACTACTGTACGTTACAGTTGTCTGGACATATTGGACATCGGTTCCCAAATGAACATGACCATCTCCTGAGACTTTCATCGCACACACAACATTCCGGACAAGATAGCGAGACCAACGGGATCTCCATGGATTGTTGTCGGGTCGAACAGGCGACGCGGATGGTGAAGAGAGAGGAAACAAAAGCGAGGCTGCAGGGCTGGACTACTGGCTAGGCTGAGGAAGCAGCTAGAGGAGGGCAATATCACCAAAAATATTTATTACGATATACATTTGAAAATTTGCGATTATATTGTCTAGTGACGACATAATTGACACGAGACAAAATACTTTACGACTCCACAACTTTATTAGTGCAAAAACGCATCATGTATTTTCACTTAAACAAGCAGCTGTTTATGTGCATTAAAGTTATATAAAAATTTAACAGTGCAAATGCAAATTCCTTGCTGACAGTTTAACCAAAAGGCATTTCCAGTGGAAACTGGCCGATAGCATAACCATGTATAATATCCACAAAACTTAAAAAGAGGTTATACACACACAATACGGTAATATTATGTTGAAGCACAGTACGTATCACTCCCCGAGGCTCCTGCCTACGATAGCCGTAATGCTCCGACAATCCATCAAGCGGTGCGGCTTCGTAGCTTAGCAAAGTTGTACTAAAACGTTTGACAGATTTTTGAGCGCCGTGTACATAAAATCGTTTCGAGGTCAGTAAACACAACCAGAATTCATACATAAAGCACACGGGATTATAAGGGGCACTGTCGACTTTCAGAAAAATCAAAGCATTGATTTTAAGTGTGCCGTATTTTCCAAAAAACACTACCAAAAATAGTGCTTTGTTGTGTATCTGACGGACGAAAGCTAAACCAGTTCCACACCACTAAAGTTGCAGCATTTTTACAAACCAGTTCTGGTTCATCCGTTTCATTCAACGATCCACTTTCGCTCTTCTCGTTCTGCGTCGCCGCCATGTGCATATGTAAACAAAGGCACTGCGCATGCGCGTTTTACCCATATTCTATCGCGATATTTCATTTTCCTATCGTTGCCCAACATTACACCGGTATTACCGTGAACGGTATGATATAGCCCAGCCCTAGAAGCAGCCACTCAAACCCCCGCTGCCGAGCCTCTACTTACAAACACCAGCTCCATGGTACACAAGACAGACGATTTAGATATACAGCTACGATTAGATATCGTTAGCTTCATAGCATAAGTGCCTAAGTCATTGACTTAGTCAAATGACTTAGGCAATTATGCTATGAAGCTAACGATATGCAGCTCGTTATGTTTGGGACTGCTGCGTCCTTATCATCACAGAGACATGGCTACCCACACAAATCCCAGATGCCACGTTGCAGCTTGCAGGCCACATACTACACAGATGGGACAGGAATGGTGACTTCGGGAAGAATAGAGGAGGGAGGGCTATGCATCTACGAGAAGGTTGGTATAACAACACTCTCCTGACCTGGAGTTCATGATGGTGAGGTGCAGACACTTTTTCTTGCCCAGAGAGCTAAGTGCTGCAATAATCACGGCAGTCTATATAGCACCGGACGCTAACGTAAACACAGCTTTCCCTCTGCTGCTAAATGCCATCACTTTTCACCAGCGTGTCCACCCTAATGGCGTCCACATCATAGCAGGGGATTTTAATAAGGCAGACCGGAAGAGACTGCAGAGGGTGGTGAACACAGCACAAAGAATCATCGGCTGCCCCCTGCCCTCCTTGTCTGCCATCTACAACTCCCGTTGTCTCAGCACCGACCTGACCGAGTCCTTTTTCTCTTTCTTTGTTGTTATTGTGTTTCTTGTTCTTGTTTTTCTATTGTGGACTGTACTACTCCACAATGGACAATTTTGTTTTTTATCACATTTTTTACGGCATCTGTGTCCGGAGAGTGCGTGAAGGTCCGACCTCCCATTGTTTACAGCAGGGATCAGCTGTTAGCCCTCGGGGCCTTCGCTGTTCTGCCTACCGCCGAGTGAGCCAACATCCCCCACGAGGTGAGGAGGAAGAGAGGTGGCACTCGGGCTGGGATCGGGCGTTGCAGTAAGGTTAGGAGGTACCAGCCAGCGATTCCATCTGTTATTATGGGCAACGTGAGATCTCTCCCCAATAAAGTGGCTGAATTCGCAGCTCTAACCCGACATCAGAGGAGCTACAGGGAGTGCAGCGTGATGTGCTTCACAGAGTCGTGGCTAACTGCGCTATCTCCGGACTCACACATAAACATCGACGGTTTCCATTTGATCCGGGCCGACAGAACAACGGAGAGTAGTACGAAGAGAGGAGGGGGTCTGGCTGTGTTTGTGAATGATAGATGGTGTAACTCTGGGCATTTATCTATCAAAGAGACGCTATGCTGTAAGGACATTGAGCTGCTAGCAGTTAGCATGAGACCGTACTATCTACCGCGAGAGTTTACACACGTGATTATGATAGCTGTGTATGTCCCGCCCTCTGCTAACGCTGCAGCTGCCTGTGAGGTCCTGCGCACTGTAACCAGCAGACTCCAAACACAGCACCCTCAGGCCTTTGTCCTGATCTCTGGGGACTTTAATCACATCTCCTTGTCCTCCACTCTCCCCACCTTCACCCAGTACGTCACCTGCCACACCAGAGACAATAAAACATTGGACTTATTGTATGCCAACAGCAAGGAGGCATACAACTCATCACCTCTACCTCCCCTGGGGGGCTCAGATCACAACTAGGGATGGTATCGTTTAGGTTTTATCCGATACCGGTGTCAAACCGGTACTTTAGAACTGGTGCCGGTGCTTAAACGGTGCTCGAACCGGTGCTTAAAGAATGGAGAACACAAACTTTGTCCAAAAACCTCTTGTGTTTTTATTTTTAGCAGTCTCTTTATTTCTGCAACACGATAACCAAGTTAGCCTTTTCTGTTGATGCAACATACCTCCTTTGGTTGGAACCGGTGCTTTAACAATGGGAAACACAAACTTTATCATAAAACCTCTCATGTTTAGCTGTTTTTTTTGTAAAAAGTTAACAACGTTAGCCTTTTCTGCAGCTATAGGGCATAGATGATATCACTCTTGGCTGGAATCAGTGCTTAAACAATGGAAAAAACACAAACTTTGTCCAAAAACCTCTCATGTTTAGCTGTTTTTTTGCAAAAAGATAATCATATTAGCCTTCTCTGGAGCGGCATCGCTCTTGGCTGATGGCATGCCCAGCACAAGAGAAAACTCTTTCAGAAGGCGTTGAGGCTGGGACACACAAGTATTTTTCTGATAGGGCAGATAATTTGGGGAGTGTGTCCCTCTTACTCCACCACCAGGCCACAGGGTCTTGTCCAGAGGGAATTCCTGGCAGTGCTTTGTATATTTCAAGCTCCTTCTGTACCTGCTCTGTGATCGAGGGGACTCTACCTGCTTGAGAAGCAGCCTGTTGAAACTCTGTCCTGTTTCTGGACCTTTCTTAGCTGAAAAACGAAAAAAGAAGTGTGAGGTTTGCAAAATAAATAAAGATCAATTTTAGAATGTAGTGGTAGTGGTTGTGTTAGAAAAACTCTGAAATTACATATTTTTCTGGCTTGTCCATGTCTGCATCATCCACCTCGCTGTGTGCTTTGGGGTCCTCGGTGGGAGGCTATGGACACACAGATAGTAAAAGAGCATTCCTTCAACATAGAAACTACGTCATGATGCAAAAGGACAAGATTGTACACATGCAGTGAAAATACTGTGCAACTGCTGCTGTGGCATTTGCAACTGCTGCTTTCTCCAACCTGTCCCAGATGTCAGTAGCTGCCTCACCATCTAGCCTGCCTTTAAAACGTGGGTCCATCATCGTGGCCTCCTTCAGAAATTTCTGAAGGTTTTCATCCTTTAAGTAAAACAAGATATAACATAGGAGCTGATACTGAAAAAGGTAACCCTATTTTTCATGCGCATTGATATTGTCTGCAAATACCTGATATCTGTTCTGCAGAATACCCCAGACTTTCTCTTTTATTGAAGAGGTGAAAACACTGTCTTCATCACATCGTCTGAAATGTGCCTCCAGCTTGGCCAGGATGGGGATGATTTGGCTGCATGTGGGAGACTTGTCACTTGGCACACACATGGTTGACGTGTACAGGACTTTCATGCACTTAATAAACTTCTCTGCCTTGAAAAATATTCACAATGTTAAAGGTAACTGACGTAATTTAGCTCTTACAAGTGATGCTGATGTCATTCACTCACTTGTCCTTCTCCATAGGCTTCCTCAGCCGGTGATCCAGAGCAGCTGCCTGGATTGCATCAAACTGCTCCATAAATCTCTCCACCATCAAGAAGAGAGAATTCCAGCGTGTCTTAACTTCAAGAATGATATTATGCTCTGGCAAATCTAAAGCACAGATAGACACAAACATATTTTAAATTACTAAAAAAAGGTCATATGAATAACAATACATCTTGATATGTAACTGCATGTGCTACTTACTCGGGATTGTGTGGCAGCAATTATTTTCCCTCCCAAGTGAAATTGCTCCACAACGTTTGATATTTCTTTAGCCACAACTGGACCTGTTTGTGACTCATAAACTGCTTCAGTGCTGAGCACATTCTGCTTCATTTTGCCTTTGTAGATGTAGTGAACAGTGACTGTGAGGAAATGGTCCTGAGCAACACTGGTCCATCCATCACAGGTGATAGCGACCTTGTGCCAAATTCTGGATGAGGTTGCTTTTCTCCACAGAATACCAAGCAGGTATAAGTGTGTTGGATAGATCATCCCTGGATGGGGGCTGATACCTGGGATTAAGGGCAGTGGACATCTCCCTGAATTAAAAAAATAAAAATTAAATTTATAAAAAGAAAGTGTTTTTGACTTGAAATTTAATTCTTTTTTCCACATAAAATAAATAAAACATATAACCCATCTCCCTGAATAAACAGAAAATACATTTGAATTTGAATTAGATTTTTTTCTTCCAGATAAAAAAGAAAAAGTAAAAACACATAGCTCACACTTTATTCAAATATAGTTTACCTATAAACACCTACATCAGTCTGCCCCAGGGCAGCTGTGGCTACAACTGTAGCTTGCCTCCACCAGTGTGTGAATGTGTGTGTGAATGGGTGGATGACTGGGTGTGTAAAGCGCTTTGGGGTCCCTAGGGGGGCTAGTAAAAGCGCTATACAAATACAGGCCATTTACCATTTACTTACAGTGGGGCAAAAAAGTATTTAGTCAGCCACCGATTGTGCAAGTTCCCCCACCTAAAATGATGACAGAGGTCAGTAATT
Source organism: Rhamphochromis longiceps (assembly GCF_057381845.1). NCBI lineage: Eukaryota > Metazoa > Chordata > Actinopteri > Cichliformes > Cichlidae > Rhamphochromis > Rhamphochromis longiceps. The sequence goes on along the minus strand of NC_140557.1, from coordinate 38,260,909 downwards.
TGCACCAGAGGTACACTTCAACTGTGAGAGACAGAATGTGAAAAAAAAATCCATGAATTCACATGGTAGGATTTGTAAAGAATTTATTCGTAAATTAGGGTGGAAAATAAGTATTTGGTCAATAACAAAAATACAACTCAATACTTTGTAACATAACCTTTGTTGGCAATAACAGAGGTCAAACGTTTACTATAGGTCTTTACCAGGTTTGCACACACAGTAGCTGGTATTTTGGCCCATTCCTCCATGCAGATCTTCTCGAGAGCAGTGATGTTTTGGGGCTGTCGCCGAGCAACACGGACTTTCAACTCCCGCCACAGATTTTCTATGGGGTTGAGGTCTGGAGACTGGCTAGGCCACTCCAGGACTTTCAAATGCTTCTTACGGAGCCACTCCTTTGTTGCCCGGGCGGTGTGTTTTGGATCATTGTCATGTTGGAAGACCCAGCCTCGTTTCATCTTCAAAGTTCTCACTGATGGAAGGAGGTTTTGGCTCAAAATCTCACGATACATGGCCCCATTCATTCTGTCCTTAACACGGATCAGTCGTCCTGTCCCCTTGGCAGAAAAACAGCCCCATAGCATGATGTTTCCACCCCCATGCTTCACAGTAGGTATGGTGTTCTTGGGATGCAACTCAGTATTCTTCTTCCTCCAAACACGACGAGTTGAGTTTATACCAAAAAGTTCTACTTTGGTTTCATCTGACCACATGACATTCTCCCAATCCTCTGCTGTATCATCCATGTGCTGTCTGGCAAACTTCAGACGGGCCTGGACATGCACTGGCTTCAGCAGCGGAACACGTCTGGCACTGCGGGATTTGATTCCCTGCCGTTGTAGTGTGTTACTGATGGTGACCTTTGTTACTTTGGTCCCAGCTCTCTGCAGGTCATTCACCAGGTCCCCCCGTGTGGTTCTGGGATCTTTGCTCACCGTTCTCATGATCATTTTGACCCCACGGGATGAGATCTTGTGTGGAGCCCCAGATCGAGGGAGATTATCAGTGGTCTTGTATGTCTTCCATTTTCTGATGATTGCTCCCACAGTTGATTTTTTCACACCAAGCTGCTTGCCTATTGTAGATTCACTCTTCCCAGTCTGGTGCAGGTCTACAATACTTTTCCTGGTGTCCTTCGAAAGCTCTTTGGTCTTGGCCATGGCGGAGTTTGGAGTCTGACTGTTTGAGGCTGTGGACAGGTGTCTTTTATACAGATGATGAGTTCAAACAGGTGCCATTCATACAGGTAACGAGTGGGGGACAGAAAAGCTTCTTACAGAAGACGTTACAGGTCTGTGAGAGCCAGAGATTTTCCTTGTTTGAGGTGACCAAATACTTATTTTCCACCCTAATTTACGAATAAATTCTTTACAAATCCTACCATGTGAATTCATGGATTTTTTTTTCACATTCTGTCTCTCACAGTTGAAGTGTACCTCTGGTGCAAATTACTGACCTCTGTCATCATTTTAGGTGGGGGAACTTGCACAATCGGTGGCTGACTAAATACTTTTTTGCCCCACTGTATATGATTCACTATATGAAGTAGGCCACATCTGATGTACATATTTACACCAATAATTTAGAAAAGACTTACAAAGCTAAGCAGCTATGAACATATTAACTTTTACAGTATTATACAGTCTATAAGATATTATTTTTTATGTCAGAGTAATACAAAATTTTTCACCTGAATGATGGTGACTACTCCGTTGAAAATGGATGGGGATCTTTGACTATAAATTTTGTCACTGCCCTATGAATTTTATCCACTTTTTCTTTGGTCATTTTAGCCTTTTTGGCCAGGGTGAAGGGAGTATCTGCCATCAAACAAGAAGACAGCCGCATGTAACTATGACGGTGTTTGCTAGTTCACCTTACGTGCATTAATTTAATAACGTGGTTAGCCTACTCAACGTAAATTACACATGAACAACATTAAGCTACTGACCCAGAGAAGAACGGCTGCTGCTGCCATCATCATCCGTCATCATTTCTGCTACACTGGCAGGGCTAGGGGCCAGGACTCTACTCTTCAGGTTCTTGGGGGATGTTGCTAACTCCGGGTCCGATAACCAAAGATGGACCAGTCTGTCGGATCAAAGCAGTCCTGTAGCTGGAGGATAGCATCATCTGGAGGGGTTTGTTTCCTTCCTTAGAATAGGGAGGGATGAGGAGCAGGTGAGGTGGTCATATTGTCTCAGGTGGGGGAGGGGTGTTGCTCTGTAGGTCTGTTTGATGTTGCACATGGTCCAGTGTCCTGTCCCCCCTGATAGAACATGTTGGTGGAATTTGGGGAGTCCCCAGCAATAATATGGACTTCCTCCAGGTGCTTTCTCTGCTGTTTACTAATGGACGTGGCCTCTAGATCTGGTGGCCTTTAGGTCTGGTTAGGGATGGGTATTGATAAGATTTTCACGATTCCGATTCCATTTTCGATTCTGTTTAACGATTCGATTCTTTATCGATTCTTTTTGAAAAAGGAGAAGACTAAGGTCGAAAAGCTTAGAACTTTGTTTTATATCTTCTCTTTGAACAATATAGAAATTTAGGAGTAACATGGCCTAACAAACCCAACAGTGAGATCTTAAGAGATCCACAGCCTACGGCTCTTCAATGGGGTGTCACAGGGTCCCCAGGAAAAGAAATTGTAAATATAAAATAATAAAATAAATATTCTTCTGTAGCAATAACAAAGTATAACATAAATTATTCTGTAGCAATTACACAAGAATATCCAGTAATGTCCCTGCCTACAATTAAACACATTCACTTACCAAAGTGAAATCGGGGGCATCTGCTGTGGCAAATGGGTGCAAGCCTTTGACCACAAACTTAGTCACTGCTCGGTGACATTCGTCTATCCTGGCCTGAGCAGTGACGATACCGGTAGACTGCAGCGAGAACTGCCAGCATCTGAGCCAGACTCTGTCTGTCTCATCACGGTCACCTAAATGCACAGTAATGGCAGGTTTTGTAATAAGGCAGATCGCGCTAACATAATATGCACTGTTAGTTGATTATTTACCTGCCATATTAACGGGAGAGGACGTGCAAACGTTACCGCTGCTGCTGGGTTGAGATTCACGAGTCCGGAGCGGAATTAAAAACATGACATTCATTTAAGGTCATCGCGTGTTTTGTGAGCAAATGCTTTTGCATATTCGTAGTGTTTCCTCCCTTAAATGAAATATCTACTTTGCAAGTATTGCAAGTTGCCCTGTTGTCATCCGTTCTCGTAAAGTATAATCAAACTTTTGAGCGTTTGAGCCGCCATGTTTCCTGCCAGGTAAATGACGCTCCGCAACGTGGTGACGTCATTCGGGGCGACTGGAATCGATAAGGGAATCGTTTGCAAAAATGGCAAACAGTTCCAGGGAATTGAAACAGTGCGAACCGGTTCTCAACAAGAACCGGTTTTCGATACCCATCCCTAGGTCTGGTGAGCAGTGACTGTCTATAATTCTACTGTTATGGGACCTGTCCTGAAGCACATAAGCACAGAGCCCACCACCGTTTTCCTTATGGCAGGGGTGGGCAACTCCATTCCTCAAGGGCCAGTGTCCTGCAGGTTCTAGATATCACCCTGGTTAACAGGGTTAACCTGAATCACCTGAATTATTTTATTACCAGGCCTCTGGAGAACTTCAAGACGTGTTGAGGAGGTAATTTAGCCATTTAAATCAGCTGTGTTGGACCAAGGACACATCTAAAACCTGCAGGACTCCAGGACACTGGCGAGTTGGCCACCCTTGCCTTACAGAGACTTTTGGAGTCCTGCTAACTCCACTGAGGCATCAGGGATGTTTGGATGGAGCCAGGATTCAGTAACAATCAGTAGACAACACCGCTGTCTGCATCGCTTGCTGATCAAAGCGTTGCAGGAAGATGCAACGAAAAAGAATAAAAAGCACAAAAAAGATGCACCGTAGTTGGAAGCGCTGTGCTGCCTCATGTGTCCATACGCATCACTATCTTATAAAAATAATAACACAAATAACATACAAATAACAAAGTTTTACAGTTTCGAGAAAAATTATCATCATTTATGATTAATTTCTGTAATATTCTGGATATTTATAAATGAGCTATTTGTATATATTAAAGCAATTTCTTACATTTTGTAACTTTGTAATATATTTGCTTAATTTAAATTAGTTCGGTCTGTTACTGTTCTTAATGTCTTGGAGCTTGTGTAACCTTACTTAGGGAACTTAGGGAATAGTAAACCTGGTGTTACTATTGACTTTAGACGCTCATGTTAAATCTCTGGTCCACTCCTGTTTTTATCACTTGAGAAACATTGCTAAGCTGAGTTCCATTGTATCGCGCTCCGAATTAGAAATTGTCATTCATGCATTTGTTTCACCTCGTCTGGATTATTATAGTTCTTTATTTACTTGTTTATGTAAAGTTGTTCAGAACGCTGCTGCAACGCTTCTGACCAAGTCAATGTTCCCTCTAATTTTTCACGTGTCTGAGCGAACACACAAACTCCCTGAGTGGTCCCTTTGACCACTGTGAGCGACATCAGACGTGTGCACTGTGGTCACGCCGGCATCTTATCCAAACATGGTTTATTAAAATAATCAAATTACAGCGTTTACATTTATGTTAGACTACTTTTAATTAACTGCTTTAGCCCACTTACAGTAAAAATTAATAAATAAATCTTGTTCATGAGCTGTGTAGTATGTTAACACTATTGGAAGTAAAAATAACTGAACTCCAATTTCGAAAACACAACTTACTTTTTTTTATTTTTATTTTTTATAAAGCTCTGACTTGTATTATGATGATAATAACACAAAAGTTAGGCGCACACAAATTTTATAATAATTTATATAATATAATGTGTTTTTCTGGATACACTGTGCTTTTTCAGCATTCAAAGATTGATGACACCGTGTCAGAGCACTGGCTATGAATTTCAGAAGGATCAGGCCTTAACTTAACAGAAAAGTTAGCAATAGTTCTTTTCCTATTACAGCTACATCCACTTCTGTCGTGCCTAGGCTGCTCACTAGGGCTGGGTATCATCACTGATTTCTATAATCCATTCGATTCCGGTTTTCAAAGTCCCGATTCGATTCAACTTAGCCTCAGACAGTCAGAAATATTATAATTCTGATCATTTATCAGTACTGACTTCATCAGAATTGTGAACATCACAGCAGATGCCTTTGTGTGAAAGTAACTGAGAATAAAACACAGAAAAACATGGAGGAGATTTTCCTGGTCTGGCTTTTTATAGCAGATAACCTTAAAAAGATTCTACAATGTTCTGCATATAAAGTTTAAATTTCTTCAATATTGAACAACAGAAAAAAATGGGCTTTCTTGTCCGAGGTCATTTAAGTGAAAAAAAGAAAAGAAAAAGACAGCAGCCACAGCGCTGTAAACAACGGTAGACTGGTGGGTAATAAGCAAATGAATAATACAGAAAACAGAGATTGGAGACGGGAAACTATTCTTGAAGTACAGAGAGAGATAGAGAGAGAGCTAGCTGTGCATGAAGTGTGATTTTAATAGTCGTGGAAGCAAAACAGCAAAATTCATGACGACATTGATCAAATGTGAAGCTGCTTCTTTTGCTGCTGGCTCGGTGAATTTTGGCTGGAGAGACAAAACCTGCAGCTCAGAATCAGCGCAAAAAGACGTAATCACAGCGCGGACCGGACACATCAGGATCGCTAAGCTCCGACAGCGTGTCCGTCTACGGGCCGTCGGGTGAGAAAGCCGAGAAAGACAAAGCTGATTCTGATGCGTCGGTCTGTGTTTACGTCTTTGTGTGGAGTCCGTGTACCTGCTCTCATTTGCTGTTTGGTTGTTGTTGAAATGGTTTTGTGAGCTTTAATCTGAGAACCTGGCGTTTCTGGCAAAACACAGTTATGTTTAAAAGTCGATTCAGGATTTAATGAATTGATATCGCTTTATTCAAGCTACTCACCTCCCTCTCTCCACCTGCACTTTCAACTGGACCACGGCCAATCAGAGAGGTCCCGCCCCTTACTATCTCTGATTGGTTTAGTCCACGATAGGGGCATAACGTGTGTCTGTTGTTGACCACAGGGAAGGTTGCAGATTTTTTTTTTTTGCTACCCGAACAGTTGGTCGCACAGGTGCAACCAAATTTTTTTTTTTAGTCGCACCAATTTGGTCGCATTTGCGACCAAATTGGTCGCACTCTAGAGCCCTGCCGAGACTGTCCAAGCCGGGGCTCGAACCGGCAACCATACAATCGTATGAGTATGAGTCTGTGGTCTGGGAGAGAGTCTGTAACTCTCTGTCTGCAAAACACAGCATATAATGACCAATTTTGGGCAATTAATTATATAGTTACTTCTTCAAAAAAGTAACTCAGTTTGGCAAATAAAGTTTTTTGCAGCTATTTTTTTAAACGCAGCCAATACGTTTTTAAATAAACATTTCAAACTATTTACAGAACAATCAGCTGTTCTGCATCAAATCTGATGCCACACAAATTATTTGTGCCACTCCAAAAAATATTTCTGTCCACTATGAGATAAAGGAGAACAACAGCCTGATACCTGCAGGCCTGACAACAGGAGATGTATCACTCCTGTAACACCTGTAACATTCAGAAATTGCCTCATTGTTTTGACACACACAACAAAACTATTGACTACACTACACACTGACTACACAAGATTTGCGCTAAACGTCTCAAATCTCTCACATCTCAAAACACCGCCGTCACTCCTAAAACTTCCCCCCGTTTCTTAACAACTAGATGCCACGTCACCATATCATTTTTTGATTTGTTGACATGGTACTTTTTTTGGACCAATAGGAAAGGTGGGGGGTGGGGTTTGTTTTTGCTCACAGGCTTTCTAGCCTTTTTTCTTATAAAACGCCGTTTTTACCGTTTCTTCCTGCAGTAAATATAAACAACGACAGTATTCAGGAAGAAAACCAAACATTGCAGATATTTTTATCACAACTCTGGTTTTACGTGGCCGATCAACACAATTTAAAAGCTGGTATAAAGTCCACACTTTTTCCGTCAATTGTTACAAAACAGCTAAAAACCCATCTTTTTAAACTTGCATTTGGTTGATTTTTATTTTTATGTTTTAGCTTCTGTGAAGCACTTTGTGATTTTTATCTTGAAAGGTGCTATATAAATCACATTTTACTTACTTACATACTTTAAAGTATTCTGATTAAGATTCTTCTCTGGAATAGGAGTGTGACAACTGATTTTTCCTCAAATCTATTATCAAGTTCTTGCTGTTTTTGCTTTTTTATAGGACGAGTATATATTTTCTCTGATTTTAATCTAATTAATTAGGTGCTTCCAAAAGTCTTCCTTTGTTTAAAAGGCTTTGGGATGGCCTGTTGGGCTGTGTTTAAATCCATTCAGTAGTGGCTGTAGCAGTAATTGATATAATCCTCCTGTTGTGTTAATTCCTCCAATATATTAGATATAGGAGATTATAGACAAACTCCAGTATTTACTTGTCAAAAGTTACATATAGTTTAGTTTTCTCTCAGTGCCTCGATGAATCTCCTCCTCAGAGTAACATCTTAGGATGCCTCTGATCCAATGTGGAGCAAACGTCCAAAACAAAAAGCTGCACCTCCACAGAGCCCCTGGAAGTCTTGGAAAGTGGCAGTTTTCCTTACATTATCTTTTCGAAGGACTTTACTATCTAATTTGTGAGGTCACAGTGCCTGTCACCATCTTTCATATACAGTCTATGGATAAGCAGCTTTGTTTTTGCTTGTTGTTGTATTTTCACTTATTCTTCGTTGTTATTGTTTTTAAACTGAATACCGTTATTATTTGTGTGAAGAGAGCTTTCGCTATGTAGCTCATGGCTAATGCTAATGGTGTTTAGTTGTCATAGTTGAGGTAGCTTGATAGCTAATTTGTCAGTGGATTCCATCAGGTTCCCGTCCCGTCCCTCTCCGCTTTGTACGTAATGACGCAGGAGAGCGTCATGGACGGCGTACACTGCGTGACGCGTCAAATCTTCCAACTCAACCGCCGCTTCCTGGCCGGCCCAGGCAGCCGCCTCAGGCCCCGCTCCTCACTGAACCGCTATCCGCTTATTATTGTTATCACACCGACTGAAGAGAGCTCCGCTCCGGCTGCGTGGAGCTGCCGCCGGGATGAGTGGACGGAAAGGCTAAAATTTGCACATCCTCCGCAGAAGTCTCGCCGCTTGGTTAGTGTTTGACTTCTTTTTATTTGTTTGGGTAGTTAAAGGCTTGCAGGGAACTGATTTTTTGTATTTGTCTTCCTCCAATAAGAAACGTTACTGTAAAACTCTAATGGCAGCTAACTCCACGGAGAAGCTCTAAACTGCTTATCACAAGTTTTATTGTCGCAGGAGCTGAGCGCTGCCGTTTTCTGTTTTTATTTTTTGTGTGTGCACGGATATCATCTGCTGCCACTCATTGGATCAACTCTCACAGCCCCATTTTCCTGTCCTTTCACACCCAGCAACATGAACACACAGTGGTACACTCACACATTTATCAGTCTCAATGAAGAAGCTGGAAACCTTCATTACATTTGTTTTAAAGGAGTTTAGATACATATGATGATGGGATTTTTGAGTGGTTGGTTTATTGGCTCTTAGTAATAAAATTGGGAATTTATGTTATTTCATTTCATATTTCCAAATATTATTTTTTTCCATATATATGGATTTATATGTCCGTATATAGGCTTTATTATATGCTTGTCTATAATAAGAATAATAAGTCTAATAAACTGAGTGGTGTGCATTAATCTTGCTATTGTTACAGCAGCGCGGGGCTGAGCGAGGTGCAGCCTGAGGAGCAGCTGCTGTGGTGATGGTGTTGGACTTGGGCGCAGTCTTCATGGATCGGGTCGAGGGTGAAAGAAGTGCTGGGGACCTGTTGAAAACAGACGCTCGAGAAGATCCACCCAAAGCTGTTAAAAGGTGCGGCGTCACAAAAAGGGAGACAGTGTCACACAACGGGCTCGCAGCCCCGACGAGCTGCAGCAGCCAGGTAGTACAGAGAAGATCATCAACATCATCGTCATCAAAATGTGGGACTGCATCCAGAACGCCACTCCGGAGGCCCCTCAGCCTGGAGGTGACATCCCAGCGCATGAGAGGGTCTCAGGAGCAGATGGTGGACCGGAGGATCCTACAGCCTCCTTGGCGCAGTGGTACGGCTGCCCCCTCCCCCCCGGCTCGTAGCCTGACCAGCCCCAGCCTGGGAGTGAGTGGCTGGATGCGCCGTAGTGAAAGCACCTGCTCCGTGAACTACTCCCTGGGGCTGCGGGGCAGTAAGGGGCAAATGCGACCGGCCACCTCCCTCCCTCATATTGCTAAAGGAGTGGGTGGTTCAACACTCCCTACAGCCACCAGGCCCTGCCTGCTCGTTGCCCTCAGACCTCTAAACTTGGAGCAGGAGAAGCAGGCTTTCTTCCAGTCTGACTACAAGTATGAGCCTCAGTTTGAGTATGCGCAGCCTGAGCCCAGGAGCGTGCTGGACAAGTACAGAGAAGGCTCGGGTCTCTTTCTTGAACAGGTGTGTCACATTCAACCAGTCTAACAGTCAGCTCTGAGCTCATGAGATCATGAGGATGATGATAATGATGATGATGTGTTTAACTGCAGGCAGTTGGGATCATGGAGTGTGTCCTGAGGAAGTTTGGCTCCTATGAGAACTTTGAGGAGGTGACTGGTGGCAGCGCTCTGCCTAAAAGTCAGGTGTGGGCTGCTGTGCGCAAATACCTGCAGAAAGAGGGCTGTGTGGGGGAGGTGAGTGCAGTAGCCAGATTTCAGTATATCTCTGCTATATTGTGTCCATTGGCTGAATGCTGAAAATGCTGAAAAAGCAAACAACCCCCCCCCAGAAGTGTTTTTGGTGAGACAGTAATGTGACAGAACAGCTGCAGAAGTGACAAGCTAACAGTAAACCTACATCTACAGGATTACTTGAACCCTGTGACTGATTTAGCTGAATGACTTTCCACAAAGCAGCCGATGAGCAAAATCTGATGATTTTGTGTGCGTGTTTGTGTCTCCAGGTTGTTGTGCGTCTATCTGAAGAGCTGCTGTCTCAGGCTGTGATGGTGGTGGAAAGCTGTCGTCCTACTCTGACCATTAACCTATCTGGGGCTCGACAGCACTGGCTGGAGGGAATGCTGAGACATGAGATCGGTGAGCAGATAATAATACGTAAGCTTGGTAGAAGTCTTTCCACATGGTTTCTATTCCCCATAGCAGTTGTGACACAAAGAGGTAATTGATTATTATTATTGTTATTGTTAATATGGCTGACATCATTTATGGTTTATAACAGTGGTCCCCAAATCCCGAGCCATGGAACAGTACCGGGTCTCTGAGTAGTTTGGTACCGGTCCGCGAGAGTTGAGGCTCGGGTGTGAAATTTATGGTTTTCAAACTTTTCATGGTTTTTTTCGTTAACTCGGTTTCCCCGGGTCTTTCCCGTGTTGTAGCTGTGCGTCTTATTTTGAAAGAAATATTTATGCGTTACCATAGCGACCGGAGAGCATTAAGGGGCAGAGAGGAGGACGTTACTCTCAGTGTTGTTGTCAGGAGGACGCTGCTAATAAAGTTACACATTTACACAGTGAATTCATGTTTATTATTATATTTACAAACTACCACAAGTTTTTGTCTCAGTCGTATCATTTTATTTTGCTGTATTTATCCGCCACACCGGTCGGTGGCACAAAAAAGGTTGGGGACCGCTGGTTTATTATAAGCTCTAGTCAAATGATTTGATTGAGCTTGAGTTGCAGCTCCCAGAGCAGAAAAATGAAGACTGTTCTAATGTGTCAGAAACTGCCACCAGAGCCTAGCCACGAAAGTGAGTCGGTCCTTAAAGACTCCTGTGTTAAAATACCCAGCCTTACAGCAGAATTAAACATGTGTACACCAATCTATATTTTGGTGTTTATAACAAATTTTCAACTTCATGACAACAGCACGGGGCTGCGTTTTCATACAGTTAGCCTGGCGGTGTCAGAATGGTAGACAACAAACTGACAAATGGTGTCATGCTGGCTATACTTTAATAAATGTCTGTGGTTGAATCAGCAGTCAGTTGCTAAACTTCAAGTGGCCTTGAGGTTTCCATTGATGAAGAATGGACCCACTATCTGTGTACCCCATATACCACACCAAACCATCACTTTTGTTGTTCCAACAGTCTTGGAGGGATCCATCCAATGTGGGTTAGTGTCAGACCAATAGCGGTGATTTTGTTGGTTAACTTCACCATTCACATAAAACTTTTCCTCATCACTGAACAAAATATTCTGTGTGAACTGAGGGTCCTGTTCCAATTTTTGTTTTGCCCATTCTGCAAATTCTGTGCCCCAATCTGGGTCATCCTCATTGAGATGCTGCAGTAGCTGGAGTTCGTAAGGGTGTCATTTGTGAGTAGCTAATATCCTCCGATGTTCGACTAATGCCACTCTCCAGTGACATGCGGCGAGTGCTACGCTGTGGGCTCTTGCTGAATGAAGCTAGGACAGCCACTGATGTTTCTTCATTAGTGACAGTTTTCTTGTGTCCACATTTTGGCAAATCCAACACTGAACCAGTTTCACGAAACTTAGCAAGCGGTTTGCTAACTGTAGCATGGGAGATGGGTGGTCTCGTAGGGTGTCTTGCATTGAAATCTGCTACAATGACCCGGTTACTGCGTTCACCAGATATCAACACAATTTCGATCCGCTCCTCACGTGTTAACCTCTTCGACATGTCAATGACTGTGAACAAAGAGAAACTTGTAAATAACTCATGAAAGGATAAAGTTATGTTGAAACCAAGCACACCATTGTTTTTCTTGTGACATTACCAATAAGTGTGATGTGTCACATGGCCCTCTTCCTATTGAAAAAACAAAAGTTGTATCCAAGATGGCCGACTTCTAAATGGCCACCATGGTCACCACCCATCTTGAGGAGTTTGCCCCCTCACATAGACTAATGTGCCACAAACAGGACTTTAATATCACCAACCATTCCCATGTTATTACGGTGTATCCATATAAATGGCCCACCCTGTATATGTATACAAGTGTGCACATAGCACTGCAGCAGACTGCTGAGGATCTGATTGTTAATAAAGTTGTATGTTCTCTATGTCAAATAAAGTTTGAATTGATGGAGCCTGTGATATTGGGAGTTACAGTGTGCCTGCTCCAAACCCACCCATGTCTGTTCAGAGATTTCCTGCTGTTATGAGAATCTGTTCTTCTCACCGGTCTGCACCTTCGTGCTGATTCCTGAAAGAACCAGATTTTTCCCAGATTACAAATTAATCTGCGGGAGAGTTCAGTGTAATGCCCTCATCAGCCCTGGGCTAAAAAAATCACTGTTACTGCATGCCAGTTAGCATGCTGGTAGCATTTGGGTCAAACCACAGTGGTACATCTGACAGAGTGGTTTTTAGATATGTGTTTTATCAAACTACAGTGTGAAGCATGTGCAGACAGCATGGAGGGCCAGCAAAGTGACTGCAGCAGCTTTCCTTCCTCTCAGGCACACATTATCTGCGAGGTGTGAACAACAGCGTGCAGCCATGGGCCACCGCCGAAGGCAGGAAGCAGTTTGGACTTAAACCAGCTAATCCCACAGAGGAGGGCCTGGCCAGCCTGCACAGTGTGCTGCTACGGAAACAGCCCTACCTGTGGCGCGCGGCTCTGCTCTACTACACAGTGTACCACGCCACCAGCATGAGCTTCAGCCAGCTCTTCAGCCACATAGCACGGTTCGTCCAGGACCCGGACGTCCGCTGGGAGTACTGCCTGCGAGCCAAGAGGGGACAGACGGACACCTCGCAGCCCGGTGAGCGTGCACGCACAAACACACACAAGAAACATGTAAAATTAATAGACTTGGCATTTTCCTAGGCAAAACCTATAAGATTGAATGCAATGAAATGTAACAGTATCAGGTTAGGATTTCATGCAGTGATTAACTTTGACTATTTAGGATTTTTTTTCTTCTATAATGAGTCTCTCCTGAGTGGGGAAAAAGCCTAAAATAACCTGTAATATAATAATATGAACACCCAAACATAAAGCCTGTAATCCACAAAATGATCCCAGCGAAAAATTGTGAAAACGTGTTTTCATGATGTTTGTCATATTGAAATGTTTCAGATGATCAAACAAATTTAAATATTAGACAAAGATAACACAAATAAACACAAATTAAACATCAAGTAACTGTGGTGTATCGCATCTTTGGAAGCATTTACGAGTTCAGTTTCCCAGCCACACCCAGGCCTGATTATCGCCACACCTGTTCACAAACAAGCCCGGCTATAAAAGGTTATAAAGCCACGTCTAAAGCTGCCAGATAACATTCTGGTGATCCCCGAGACTTTTGGGAAAATACTCTGTGGACTGATGAGACAAAAGCATGAATTTTGCTGTTTGCCAAAAAATACTCGTAAATACTCTAGGACAGGGGTGTCAAACTCAAATACACAGTGGGCCAAAATTCAAAACTGGAACAAAGTCGCGGGCTAACGTTAATATTTATTAAAATATATTTATTCCTCCAGATATAAGAATGAATCTTTTCTTATGGACTCAAACACGTTTTGCTGAAAAACTGAATATGGAACAAGCAAAGCTTAATACTAAACAATATATATATATTAGCTGTATAATACCAGTAGGCCAGCTCTAATAGGAATTTGGTATGGCTTCGCAGGCCAAATGTAATTAGGCTGCGGGCCAAATTTGGCCCGCGGGCCAGAGTTTGACACCTATGCTCTAGGAATTACAAGTAAGCCTGCAGTCTGAGAGCAAAGAGCTCTAACGGGGTGGCACGGTTAGATACGGCCTGATTATTCAAGACCTTGTATGTGGGAAGCCAATACAGGAGAAATCTGCTCTCTCTTTCTAGTCCCTGTCAGGACTCTTGCTGCAGCATTTTGGATTAGCTGAAGGCTTTTCAGGGAGTTTTTAGGACTTCCTGATAGTATAAATGCACAAACTCGTTTTTTAACATCACTCTGAGACAGGAAGTTTCTAATTTTACATGTTACAAGAAAAATGTTTTTATTTCTTTCAGTGCCACTCCCTATATAGGTTTGGACTTTCCCCTTGATAATAAACACGTTCATTTAGAAACTACATTTAGTGTTTACTTGTGTTAGCATTGTCTAATATTTAAATTTGTCTGATTATCTGAAACATTTAAGTGTGACAAACATACAAAAAAAATAGGAAATCAGAAAGGGAGCGCACACTTTTTTACACCACTGTACACCACTTAACACAGCTAATTACTAGTGTTGTCAGCGTTAATCTCGCCAAAATGACATTAATGCCATGACTGCATTAATGCGGCAAATCTCCGTTAGCGAGTCGCCCCGTGCGTGGGGCTGCATGCTGTCAACGCGTTAGTGTGGTTAGCTTGTTAATGCGGTTATGGCGTTAAGATCTTTTTAACGAGTGTAACGCTGACAGCACTAGTGATTAGCTGTCAAGTGTCAGTGTAGCACTCAACTACACCATGCCTCTGTGGACTGTGGTGGTGGTTTTTTGGTTTCATTAATATCAGTTTAGGGTTCTTTTTCAGCAGAGATAAATGATAAAATGAGAATTATGAAAACCTCAACTTCAATGTTCAGATTGTTCACATTTAAATTTTGGAAATATGTGCAAATTGGCTAATATGCAGATATTATTAAAATCCTATTTCTGAAAACCTAATATCCCATAATAGTCCTAACTCTTTAGTCCTTGAAAGGCATCCATCCATTTGCTTCCGCTTGTCCTTTTTAGGGTCGTGGGGGGGCTGGAGCATATCCCAGCAGTCTTAGGGAGAGGCAGGGCACACCCTGGATAGGTCGCCAGTCTGTCACAGGGCTAACACACAGACACAGACAACCAATCACACTCACATTCACACCTATGGGCAATTAACCTATCCACACTAACTGCATGTCTTTGGACTGTGGGAGGAAACCAGAGCACCAGGGGAGAACCCACGCAAACACGCGGCGAACATGCAAACCTCACACAGAAAGATGCCGGCCTGATGGTGGATTTGAACCCAGGAGCTTCTTGCTGTGAGGCAACAGTGCTAACCACCAAGCCTACTTGGAATAACCCTTGAAGTAGAGCAGGGCGATATGACCAAAAATATTTATCACGATATACATTTGAAAATTTGCAATAACGATGTAACTGACGATATAATTGACACGAGACAAAATACTTTACAATTCCACAACTTTATTAGTGTGAAAGACCCCATCAATGTATTTTCACTTAAACAAGCAGCTGTTTTTTATGTGCATTAAAGTTATATAAAAATTTAACAGTGCAAATGCAAATTCCTTGCTGACAGTTTAACCAAAAGGCATTTCCAGTGGAAACTGGGCGACATATCCTCAGCATAACCATGTATAATATGTATAAAAAACAATAATTGCTATAAGAAATTTAATTTGTAGTAAATTCTAAATGCATTTAGGACATTTTTTACTCACTTTGTCTCTTTCACGATGTTATTTCTCTCTCCAACAACGTAGGTTACAATTACATTAGCATGACCTATTATGCAAATTAGGCAATTACATCATTTGGCGACTTCTAGCGACTTTTTGGACAGCCAATAGTGATTTTCCTTACTGAGGAGTTGCCAACACTGCGTGAGGCTCTAGACTACAGTAGCCGTAATGCTCTGGCAATCCATCAAGCAGTGCGCCTTCATAGCTTACCAAAGTCGTACTAAAACATTTTTTGACAGATTTCTGTGCGCCATGTACCACATAAAATCGGTTCGCGGTCAGTAAGCACAACCAGAATTCATACACAAGGCACACTCTCGATTTTTGAGAAAATTAAAGGATTTCAAGTGCACCTTGTAGTGTGTAAAATACATTATAGAGAAGAAAAGAATATATCGCGATATATATCATTACCGCACATGCTTCAAATTATACCGTGATATGGTTTTTAGGCCATATCGCCCAGCCCTAGTGCCATAGGGCTCCTTCCATTTCTGAATGATCGCTTGAACAGTGCTCCGTGGGATGTTCAAGGCTTGGGAAATCTTTTTGTAGCCTAAGCCTGCTTTAGATTTCTCAATAACTTTATCCCTGACCTGTCTGGTGTGTTCTTTGGACTTCATGGTGTTGTTGCTCCCAATGTTCTCTTAGGCAACCTCTGAGGCCGTCACAGAGCAGCTGTATTTGTACTGACATTAGATTACACACAGGTGCACTCTATTTAGTCATTAGTACTCATCAGGCAATGTCTATGGGCAACTGACTGCACTCAGACCAAAGCGCCCTGAATAATTACGCACACCCCACTTTGCAGTTATTTATTTGTAAAAAAATGTTTGGAATCATGTAGGGCAGGGCGATATGGCCAAAAATATATATCATACGGTGGCCCTGAGAGGCCAAACGGACTGCAACTTCAGTAAACACTTGTAAAAAGAAAAACGCTGCAAAAGCACACACAACACAATAGAAATGTTTCTGGGGAGACAATAACCGGACGGACCAGTTGCATGAACCAAAACATGTATGTACGGCTGTATCAAAATTCAGCCTTCTGCAGCCAGCCTTAACGGTCCTCAAGGGCCGCGTACTCAAAGACCGCTGAGGCCGGAAGTGCGAGGCTTGTAGGCTTGTGAAATGGGACGGTCTAGCCTCCGTCGCGCTGCCCAGGTTGCCTAGCAACCATGATACTAACAGCTGGAAACGTTTTATACAGCTTTGTTTGACAGAAATGAAGGAGAACATATTTTGTACATTTGTTTCTACATGAGCTGTGTGTGATGTGATAAGTATCTGAGGCTGAGACCACAGGACTGTAAAACATGATTTTTGGGCTTCATTTCTATACTGAGCAGTCATTTAAGATTAGCTAGTAAATAACAATTAGCTAATGTTGTTCATGAGACTAAAGTCATCTCACTTTGGTAATGTAAATATAATATGGCCAATATTATATTAATCATTATTAGTTATTACAGCAGTGAACATGAACTCTGAGCTTCAGTAAAGATTCAAGTTGCATTTATTTATATTTCCTATCACCTTAAATCTTCACTTAAAGACAAGTATCTTTGACAGTGTATCTATAGATGTATTATATATAAGAGACAAATATTGTTCTTTTAATATGTTGGCATTATTAAATTTGGCTCAATGCTTATATATATGTGTGGAAAAAGCAAATGTCCGAGCTGTGATAACTGTTTCTGATAGAATGAAGAGTAGACTGATATATGAAATATTCCTTTATTGGGTGAGAAAATCAGACCATGTCATAACTGCTTTAAGTCATACAGAATAGACATCAGAGCCTTAAACAGGCTGACGTCTGCTAAATGGGTCAAACTGGGCAGAAAGTCTACAAACACATAACATCCTTATAGAATATGATGTAACACTATAGATCAACTTAGCTCAGAATATATAAAGCATATAAACAATTACAGCAATATGATGCAACAAACACAGCAGTGCTACTAATCCAAAATACTCAAAACTTCATAGAACTGAAACCAACATTTAATTTTAGCTCCATTCTGCTGCTGATACATACTTTAGGTTTCTGAACATTAAACTTGTTGCTGCCTTTCATAGTGTGTAACTTGAAGGCCCTGAGTACTTTCTCCCACACTGAAAACACTGGAATGATAAAATTATTTGAACATTACCTAATAAGACTGATTCAGGACAGACAATTAGTTATTTTAAACTTTTCTAGCAGTCCTTCACAAACAGGGAACAGTCTGTCTATTCTCTCCATCTGTCAGCTGCTGCTGGCTCTTCCTCCTCCTCTTCCTCACACACTGCTGAGTTTGTCCTGGTGGATCATCAGGGGTGCAAAGCCTCACAGATGATGTGCAGCAGTGGCTCCCTCAGTCTGTCCTCACTCTGGACACTTGCAGTCGTCACACATGGAAATGAAATGTGTGATAAGCTGCAGGATTCAAACACAAGTGTAACTTATAAACACATGTTCATACTTTTATTCCACAATCAGAGAGAAAGAAAAAAAGAGAGAGAGTGCAGGACAGACAGACAGGTGGCAGTCTTAGGTGTACACACTGCTACACAACAGCACCAGAGAAGGAGGATTTAGTGTTTGTGTTATTACGAGTGTAAACAAGTAGAGTTCCCAGATGGTACAGTGGACACACGTGTGACTGCTGTGATTAAAGCATCTTTCTTTCAGCTTAACGAGTGAACCGTCAGCTCGTTCAAACACACGTTAAAGTCCATTTGGCTCGACACCTCCGAACAGAGGCAGCAATATAACATAGCTAACATTAACAGTGCAGTGAATCTTGCTTGTGCCGTGATATTCAGGACTGCAAACCGAGCAGCATCACTGACTTTCAGCCTGTTGTGTTTGTGGATATATGACTGACTTTAATTATCCATAAAATCATCAGATTCTCTGTAAGATTAAGGTTGACTATCTAACGGCGTATAAAGTAAAGGCTTTAAAACAAAGTAAACACTGAAAGTACAAACATCGCTAATGTCACATAACTTTGCCGGCATGTGGCCAACAGTAATGTTTTAATGTTCTTCATTATTAAACATTTGCACATAAATAAGTGACATAATAATATTGACATAATATTCAGAACTGTCTCCCAGTCCCAGTGCACTTGTTAGCATGTTTTGGTTCGTGCAACTGGTCCGTCCGGTTATTGTCTCCCCAGAAACATTACTGTTGTGTTGTGTGTGCTTTTGCAGCGTTTTTCTTTTTGCAGCGTTTTTCTTTTTGCAGGTGTTTTTCTTTTTGCAGCATTTTTCTTTTTGCAAGTGTTTTCTGAAGTTGCAGTCTGTTTGGCCTCTCAGGGCCACCGTAATATCACGATATATATTTGAAAATTTGCGATAACGATATAACTGACGATATAATTTCTGCGAGACAAAATACAAATCCACAACTTTACTAGCGTAAAAAAACCCCATCCATTTATTTTACTTAAACAAGCAGCTGTTTTTTTATGTGCATTAAAGCTATATAAACATTTAACAGTGTAAAAGTAATTTCCTTGCTGAAAAGTGGCCTTGCTGTACAAACCTTCATTATTAAAGTACATAAAACAATATAATAAGAAAATAAGCCTTAAAATATATATTTAAATCTCAACATCCTAAACCTTGATCAGCTGTAAAACAGCCTGTTTTAATTTAAGCATTGTTTTCAATAAACTGCATGCTCAAAAAAATGTTTTGTCTCTCTCACATTTCTTTTTGTTGCATGTTGAAGCTGTACTTGGAACCTTGTTAAGATCTAAACATGCAAAATATGATTTTTTTATTTATGTTTTTTCTACATTTTTCAAGTGTGAATTGAATTGGGACTGTATTACAGGTACTGTGCTGCAGTGGTTTGTATCATATCTATCTAATAGACTCCAATTTGTTCATGTAAATGGAGAGTCCTCTTCACTCACTGAGGTTAATTATGGAGTTCCACAGGGTTCAGTGCTAGGACCAGTTCTGTTTACACTACACATGCTTCCCTTAGGCAGCATCATTAGAAGACATAGCATACATTTACACAGCTATGCAGATGACACCCAGCTCTATCTATCCATGAAGCCAGGTAACACACACCAATTAGTTAACCTGCAGGAATGTCTTAAAGACATAAAGACCTGGATGGCCTCAAAGTTTTGGTCATCTTTGCTGCTAAATTCAGATAAAACTGTGTAGGGCTGCAACAATTTGAGTAATTCAAATTATTTAAGTTAAAAAAATTCTCCACCCAAATTCTTAGCTTCAATGCTTCGTTAAATCCGCGGCTGTGTAGTGCACCATTGTGTTAAACACAAGTGAGACCCGGGCCCTATTTCAGGAAGCCGGTTTAGTGCAAACTCTGAGTAAGTATACCCTGAGTTAACGAAAACTCTGGGTTTTCGGTTTCACAAAGCGAGTTTAGATTAATTCCAAGCGAGTTACTATGACGACACACTCCATGAAGCTAACCTGCCCCCTAGCAGGTTTACTTCAACTAACCCTAACTTTCTCCGCCTCTTTGTCGGAAACCTGACTGTGGGAAGTGTCAGACATGGCGTGCCCCTTCCTTGAAGAGCCAGTAGATGTTGAAGCCCAAATTCTCCGCAGAGCTCTCCGCCGGGAGAGAGTGATTAGAGCGCGTTCGGACATTTTATCATTTCCTGATGATCTCCTGTGTGAACGTTACCGTTTTTCAGCACAATCTATAATTTATTTGAATAACATCCTCAGGCCTAATATTGCTCATGTGACACATCGTGGACATCCTCTCAGTTCTGTGCATATTATTTGTATTGCACTTCGGTTTTTTGCAAACGGGAGCTTTCTGTATAATATTGGTGAAGCTGAGCACGTTTCCAAGGCTACCGTCAGTCAGGAATGTTACAGTTGCACTGAAATGTCTCCTGTACTCGTTTGTGGTGTTCCCCGGTCATAGACCCACAAGATTTATCAAAGAGGGATTCCACAAAATTGCAGGTATCAGGATGAACAAAACTTAATTCATGATGTGGTGATATTTGAACTACTACTTAAATTTTACATTTATTTTCACGGTTCCCAGGCGTGATTGGCTGTATAGATGGCACTCACATTCCAATCATTGCTCCTTCAGTAAATGAAGGAGACTATGTGAACAGGAAGTCTTTCCACAGCATTAATGTACAGGTACATAGTTCCCTGTAGCATGTCAAACTAACAAATTATTTCATTATAGTAATGGATGCTAATTTGTGTTCTCTGCACTGTGAAGATCATATGTGATGCTGCCAACATTATCACAAATGTGGAAGCCAACTGCTCAGCCTCTGTGAGTGGTGGTGGTGGAGGACCCCCACCTGTTTTTCAGGCCTCCGCTTGTTTTCTGTTGGCTATAACAGGTCACATTTGAGAATACAGAGTAAGCAAATATGTACTTGTAATGTGCTCAGATAATTTCAATAAGTGCTTACAGAGGGGAAATTAATGTAGCCTCTAACTGCAATTGATTTACATCGGACAAACAGACCAAGCACTATGGCTCATAATACAATTACACCTTACCTGTTTGGACTATATTTTTATATTTCATTTTTACTTGCTGCCAGGAACGTTGGGGGCCTGTTGGGTTGCACCTGCGCTCACATCACATCACAAAATAAAATGTATAAATTAAAAAATAAAATAAAATATAATAAAATAACGTGTTAAATGGGTGGAAATCCCTAGATCAATGTTTAAATTAACACTCACGCATTGACTCTGTCGGCTATGTTTTGCCATGCATGCTCCCTTTCTTTTGCAGCTGAGGCTGTGTTACGTTTTTTCCGCAAAATTTGCATGTTATCGGCATATGCTGCCATCAGAATTTCGGCCTCAAGCGCTGTAAAATACATTGACCGCGCCTTCTTTCCCTCCATCTCCATGGTGACTCGCTTAATCTGTGCTCCACTAATCAGGGCTTTATGTATCCTCGTGCGCGCGCTTAACTTGGGGTTAGAGCAACTCCGCGTTGACTGAACTAATTGTTATCAGCCTTTCTGAAACCGAATATTCCGAGTTGGACAGTTCGGGGTTACTCAACCCTGAGTATCGTTTTTCACTCTGAGTTTTCTAAACCGGCTTCCTGAAATAGGGCCCTGCAATAGAAACATATTTAGGAGCAACACATGAATAAAAAGTTTGACAACATTAAGTCCACGCAGCCCTCAGTTTTAAACAAGCAGCAGCTTTCCTGTAACCACCATTAAAACTTTACTGGGAAAAAGCCCGAAGGAGTTCTTTGTTATTTTACTCAGCCCTAAAAAATCTCTGAAATATGGTGCTTTTAATGGGGCTTACACTGGATAGCATTACTTTGTCCCCCAGTAACACTGCAAAGGATCAATCAATCAATCAATCAATCTTTATTTATAAAGCAGTTTTCATACAAAAAAAAAAGTAGTACAAAGTGCTTTACATGGTTAAAAGCAGCCCACCCCACCCCACCCTCCAACTCACTCCCCACACTCCAGGGCTGGACTGGGACAAAAAATCGGCCCGGGCATTTTGACTAGAGACCGGCCCACCAAAAATGTGATGTTATTCAGGGGTAAATCCGCAAAGGATTCTGGGAACTTGTGGCAAGAGGTACTAGCGCATGCAGGCTTTCAATTGAACTCAGTTACACAGCGATAAAAAGAAACACAAAAAATGGCAAGAAGCTGTTGTATTATTAACTGCAATAGCCGGTGTTGTGCCAAAAACTGATTGTCTGCCAAAAACTGATTGCTCGTATTTAAATTGGTATAAGTAACTTGTTGGGCTATAATATGTGAAACATATGTCAAATGCATCCCTCATGGATGACATAAAGTCATCTCTCCGTCTCAATCTCTCTCTGCTGCTCTTCTGTCTCCTCTGTCACAGACTTCTCCACTTTTGATGATAAATCAGCCTGGTGCAACATGTAAGGATTGGCACAATTTGTTAAGATTTTGAGGAGTTTGAGAAACTAACCTTAAGCATAAAATAAAATTTACTATCAGTAACTTCATAGCACCCGCCCAGCAGTATATAAACTCTGTCATGCTAGCTAGTACGCAGTACCAGTTATTCTAAGCGACTGTAAAAAGTCAGCACAACGAAAACAAACTACAACTAAACTTGGTTTATATCTGACACAGATAGACAGCAGGTCATAACTTCTTACCTGAAGTTCAGTTCCTCTGCCACTATGACCGGCGGCCGCCTCGGGTCTCTCCTCCTCTTGCCTCCCCTTTCCCTTATCCACCTGCTGGCCTCCACCACTTGCTGATGTTGCTAAATCTGTGGAAGCTATGCCATAGCTACCGCCAAACAATTCAGTTATTTTTACACATTTGGCAGCGTCTGCCTGAAGGGCTTGTTTCTTTTTGGCCCTAATTTTTTCTGCACCTCCTTTCCTTTTTTTGTTTTCCATTTTCTTTAGTTCGTCTATAAGATTGCTAAACAAGGGGGAGGGTGCATCCGACCTCCTCGGCTGTAATTGGTCCAGCCCAGAGTCGATCATGACAAATCGATCGGCCCATAAAAACAAAATATCGCCATCGGGCATACCGGCCAGTCCAGCTATGCCACACTCTCATTAACATAAACGATGTGAATACACGCATATCCCCCCCTCCCCCCACACACACACGCACACACACGCACACTTAAAGAGTAAAATTGGGCTGGGTACGCATGTGCCAAGTGAAGAAACACTATAACAGGGCCACAGCAGCCACGGTCGATCACAGCCCCGGTGCGCAGAGAGCGCCCTCCGAGGAAACACTGGAGATATGACACAATAGGATATGTACAGGGTAAAACGATAAAATAAATAAGAACGGGATACAATATAAATATAAATAGAGTAAGAAGATTAAAAAATTAATAAGAATAAAATCAATAAATATTAGGTAAAGCCTAAATTAATAATAGAATAACCGGATAGAATAAATAAGCAGAAAATAAATAAACGTTAAGTAAAAGCTAAATTAAAAAGGTGGGTCTTGAGCCTGTTCTTAAAAACATGTACGTTCTCTGCGGCCCTGAGCTCCTCCGGCAGGCTGTTCCACAGACGAGGACCATACCACTGAAAAGCTGCCTCTCCGTGAGTATGTGCCCTGACTTTAGGGGCAATCAAAAGGCCAGTACCAGAGGACCTCAGGGTCCGCGAGGGTTCATATGGTAAAAGCAGATCTGAGAGATAAGAAGGCCAAAGACCATTAAGACATTTAAAAACCAATAAAAGAACTTTAAAATCGATCCTGAAACACACGGGGAGCCAATGCAGCGATTCTAAAACCGGTGTAATGTGGGCCCGCCCTCTGGTCTTCGTCAGCACACGAGCTGCCGAGTTTTGTAAAAGTTGTAAAGTTGAAATATTCTTTTTAGGAAGACCAGAGAGCAGGGCATTACAGTGATCAATGCGACTGGTAATAAAAGCATGCATCAGCATCTCTGTGTTGGCCCGAGAGAGAATAGGGCGGACTCTGGCTATATTTTTTAGATGATAAAATCCAATTTTGGTTACATGTTTAATATGTGGGATAAAATCAAGCTCAGAGTCAAAAATAACACCCAGGTTTTTGACTTGTAGCGAAGAACATAGTGAAAATGCCTCTAATTTAGACAAGAGTTTCTCTCTCTGAGCCTCGGGACCGACGATTAAAACTTCAGTTTTGTCCTGGTTAAGCTGTAAAAAGTTTTCTGCCATCCAAGATCTTATATCTAGAATACAGTTAAAAAGGGCATCCATTGGTCTGGTGTCATCAGGAGACACAGAGATGTACAGCTGAGTGTCATCAGCGTAACTGTGAAAGTTCACTCCATGCCTCCTGATGACACTGCCGAGAGGGAGCATATACAAATTAAAAAGTATGTGGCCTAAAACCGACCCTTGAGGCACACCACATGTCATTTTATGGGTCTTAGAGGAGCATGTATCCATACTCACCATAAAAGTTCTGTCTGAGAGATAGAAAGTGAACCAGTTGTGTACAGCACCAGAGAGGCCCACCATGTGTTTCAGTCTGTTTAAAAGAATAGCGTGGTCTACTGTATCAAAGGCTGCGCTTAGATCCAGTAGCACCAGGACTGAGAGCTTTTGGGCGTCCCAGTTACATCTAAGATCATTTAAAACCTTTAGGAGAGCAGTCTCTGTGCTGTGGTTCACCCTAAATCCAGACTGGAATATCTCCAGGATCTGTCTATCATTTAGAAAATCAGTAATCTGAGTAAAAACAAGTTTTTCTAAGATTTTACTTAAAAAAATCTTAGAGAAACTTGGAAAAACTTAGAAAATCTTAGAACTCTTGGAGTTCTTTCTGACCAGGATATTTTCTCAAGTGTGTGTATCAAACAAATATGTAACTGCTTTCTTCCATTTTATGGAATATCTCTAAAATGAGAAACATCCTGTCTCAGAGTGACACTAAGTCTTCACCTTACAATATACAACTGTTGTGGTTTGGTGCTATATAAACAAAATTGAATTGAATTGGAAAAAAAGATTTAATTGTGCAACATGACAAATAATCGTAATTGAAAAGTTAGAGGCTATTTAAATCCTGTAAGCATCATTTTACAAGCTCTTCTGTTAATCTCGCTAAATTAAAGAGCTAAACAATCAGAAGTGTCAGTTGACCTTTAAATGAGCAAATCAAAGTGAACTCAAAACTGTAATCTGTAACTTTGATTATTATTTTTGTATATTTCTGTCTTAGGTTGCTTCAGCAAAGATCAGGTGTATCTGGACGGGATCCTGCGGATTCTTCGGCATCGAAGGACAATTGACTTCAAAATGTTAACTTCTTTAGGCAAGGTCAGTCAGACTACCCACAAAAAAGACTTAGAATTAGATTCAGAAGTATTAAATTAAATCATACATGGCATTGAGCTCCCTTCATTGTGTTGCAATATGTGATAATATGTACACTCTCTGCCCTCCACATGGTTTCTACAGTTTGGTCAGAAGTATTGAATAAATGTAAAACTCAAGGACTGGGTACATGAGTTGGAGTTTATGTTGAATGTGGTCCCCCATCTGTTTTGGGGATAACCACCTCAACAGCTACCAACCACCATGCTCCTTGCAGCAGCCTGGAACCCTGCAGAACTAGGCACCAACTCTTTATCCTCTCAAGGATATTTGAGGGTGCATGGCAGTTTGCACATTCAGTTCACATATGTTCTGTGGACTTGGAGAAAGCATTCAACCACATCCCTCGGAGTGTCCTGTGGGGGGTTCTTTGGGAGTATGGGGTGTCCGGCCCGATGCTTTGAGCCATTTGTTCTCTGTATAACCATTGCTCCCCTTTGTCACTGATTCTGTTCATAGTTTTTATGGACATAATCTTTAGGCACAGCAAGGTGTTTGAAGGTTTCTGCTTTGGTGGCTTGGGCAGTACGGTGGCATGGTGGTTAGCACTGTTGCCTCACAGAAGGTCGTGAGTTCGGTTCTACTATCAGGCCGGGAGCTTTCTGTGTGGAGTTTGCATGTTTCTTCCCCGTGTTTGTGTGGGTTTTCCCGGGTACTCCGGCTTCCTCCCACAGTCCAAAGTGGGGATAGGTTAATTGGTAACTCTAAATTGCCCATAGGTGTGAATGGTTGTCTGTGTCTATGTGTTAGCCCTGCAACAGACTGGCGACCTGTCTAGAGTGCACCCTGCCTCTCACCTTTAGACAGCCGGGATGGGCTTTAGCCCTCCCACAACCCTGACATAGATGCTATGGTGCCTTCAGAATCTCATGTCTGCTTTTTGCAAGTGATGTGGTGCTGTTGGCTTCATCAGGTGGTGGCCTCCAGCTCACACTGCAGCGGTTCAAAGTCTTAGGCCATGGTTCTCAGTTACAAAAGGGTGGAGTGTCTACTCATTGCAGGGATAAATTGCTGCCCCAAATGGAGTAAGCTTTTTATCCATTGAACAACCAGCTTTGATGCATGGTTGGGATCATTGTTTTGTGGAACATCCTGTTGTTTACAAGAGTCAATCACGTAGCTGAAGATCTGAGGTGAAGTTCAAGAAGTGGGTGGTAGTCCTACTCCTTCATTATATCATCCTCTTTATGCAGTGTACCACTGTCAGCAAAATAGCTCCAGAGCATAATGCTACCACCACCCAGTGCAATGTTCTTAGGTTTGAAAGCCTCGCTTTGCTCTTCCAAATATATCTCTCGTCATTGTTGGCAAATAACTCGGTCTTTGTATCGTCTGACCATAAAACGTTTCCCCAGTAGGTATTTGGCTCGTCCATGTGGGCAGCTGCAAATTTCTATGTAAAACTTGCTTCACTGTGGACAGCGATCCTGGTTTTCCACCAGTTTCCAGTTAATGGTAGGCTTGAGCCTGTGTTGTTCATGAACATACTAACCAGTTTTCAGTCATTTGAGGGTACATATTGAAAAAAGTGTGGGAGCAGTGCTTTATGTTTGGACGGTTCATGAGTCCTTTCTCCCTTGACATTTGTAGGTGTCTTATGAAGATGTGGAGAGACTCCGACATCTGGCAGTGCTCTCCAAAACTAGAATCCCGCATTTCATGCGAGACCAGGAGCGGTACCTGCAACATCTGGACCACATCATCACCATCAATGAGCTCGAGGATTCAACTCTGGAGCACCTTCTACCGTGACCATCCCACCCAAAGAGAAGAGGAACTGGAGGATCTTCAGACTCTACCATGTGGTGACCCAATTCTTGCTTAAGAGATCCAGTATTACTGATGCTTTATTGGAGCAATTTTGTTTTCTTAAAACTTGAATGACATGAACAAAAGGGACATACACACTAACACCTCTATCTACATTTCACCTGTGTCCAATGCATGTTTGTGTGGCTTTTCCACAGAGCCAAGTACAGTTTCTGTGCGCCGTCGCCTTTACTGCTATTATGAAATTACCTCAGTACTAAAACTTTATGATGTAATCAACTTTATATATGTAAACTCACTCATAATCACAGAAATGTTCACAATCACAAGCTTTATTTATGCAATTATTTAAGTTTTTCTTTTTTTTACTTTGAGAAAACAGACTGAATGTTTCTGGTATTAGCTTTATACGTTCTTTTTTAGACTGCGTTGTTTTTATGCCTTTGATTATTTGCATTTTAAAAAGAAGACACCAAGGACACATTTCAAAACTGAGACCATGAATCTTAAAGATATCAAGTGCCAGCAGACTCAGTCTGACCTTCCACCAGGGATAATTAAAATATCAGTGTTATTAAGAAGATAATCAGCTCTTTTATCACTGTCTTAACAGTGTCCTTGGTGGTCTTTGATTATCAGTATGCTACTGTGATGTGTGCCCGAGACCCTGACCCCAACTCCACCCCACTGCGCAACAACCAAATTTTCCTTTGAAATGTCAGAGGAATGGTTGGACATTTTGGGTTGCTTACGTTTATTGAATAACTTGCAGAGTTATATTACGATTTATAGGATTGTCATGTCTTTGTAGTTAAACTGCTTCTATGCTTGTGTTAAAGAAGGCAAATAAGGGTTTGCTTACCCTGAGCTGAGTCTGTCTAAAAATACTGTATTTCATTACTTGGCACATCAGCCTCGTCAGTCTGGTTTTTGCTATGTGCTAAAATTACAGTCTTTTCTAAACAAACAGTAAAAACGTCCTGGCCGGAAAAATGAAGTCACTGCAGAACTTGTGACAATAGGTCTCTGTTTTGACCTCTGCAAACACTTTGCTGCTGAGCTGATGGGCTCAGTCACTCGTTTGGGGTCATAAATGCAAACTAATTAGGTCTGTAAATCTTGGTCATACCATAAAAATCTATATCAAGTGAGTCATGACAACAAAGTCCCTGATATTTCAGTTGAGCTTTGCAATGCTGCTTAATACCTTAATGACTCATAGTTAGTCCTGTGGCCAGGAATCACGATCTTTATTCCCGTTGTAGCAGTGAAACTGAAGCTCAGTTCTCTCGGTGCAAACAAAGAGTCACACAAAAAATTACATTTAAGTTACAGTTCCAGCCAGGCTAAACGTTCCCCGATTAGTGTGTCGCTGTTGGTGGCCTTTAGCTGTGGCTTTATATTTAACGTAGTCTTTTCTGTGATGGAATCAGTCTCTTATGACTCTGCAAGAGAGCAAATGTAGGTATTTCCCCTAAAAGTCTGTCTTTATTGGAAAATGTGCTGAAGTAACATTTTTAATACTGTGTTGGGCTTTTTGAGACCGTCTCATCCAGACTGAGTCTCTTGTTAAGGAGGAAACAGGGGTGTAGTGGGTGTGCCTTAAATGGGTGTAGCGCTCATCTGCTGTAGCTAGCCATGTGTTTTGTAAGCTGCTTTTATTGTGTTTGACACTTCAAACTTTAGATGTGAGTCATTTTGGGCCAAGCTGTCAGTCAGCACAGAGAAACCAGAAGAACCAGGTCACAGCAGCATCACGACACTAGCCTTGAGTTTTTAACTTGAAGATGAAAAGACCGAGCCAACATGTGAACTCTACAAACACGGTGCATTTTAAACACTTGGATTTGAAGATCAACATGTAACCCAATTATATTCTGCTGTGTTTAAGTTTTTAGCCACGTGATAAGCTGATATTTAAGATCTGACCTTAACGGCAGCCTGGTTTCACCTAAACGAATGCACCGATTTATAAACGCACGAATGTTGCAGAAGTGTTATTTTGTGGAAAACAACTTGAATTTCCAGTTTATTTATTAAAATGTACATACACTGTTTCTGGTCTGTTTCATGTTGCACATCACTCACCAGGACAAACCAAACTCTAATCAGGATTTTTAATTTTTAATTCAATTCAATTCAATTTCTTTATTGTCCCACAAGGGGAAATTAGTTTAGCAATTCAATTCAATTCAATTTTATTTATATAGCGCCAAATCACAACAAAAGTCGCCTCAAGGCGCTTCATAGATACAGAGAAAAACCCAACAATCATATGACCCCCTATGAGCAAGCACTTTGGCGACAGTGGGAAGGAAAAACTCCCTTTTAACAGGAAGAAACCTCCGGCAGAACCAGGCTCAGGGAGGGGCGGCCATCTGCTGCGACCGGTTGGGGTGAGAGAAGGAAGACAGGATAAAAGACATGCTGTGGAAGAGAGACAGAGGTTAATAACAGATATGATTCAATGCAGAGAGGTCTATTAATACATAGTGAGTGAGAAAGGTGACTGGAAAGGAAAAACTCAATGCATCATGGGAATCCCCCGGCAGCCTAAGTCTATTGCAGCATAACTAAGGGAGGATTCAGGATCACCTGGTCCAGCCCTAACTATATGCTTTAACAAAAAGGAAAGTTTTAAGCCTAATCTTGAAAGTAGAGATAGTGTCTGTCTCCCGAATCCAAACTGGAAGCTGGTTCCACAGAAGAGGGGCCTGAAAACTGAAGGCTCTGCCTCCCATTCTACTTTTAAATACTCTAGGAACAACAAGTAGGCCTGCAGAGCGAGAGCGAAGTGCTCTAATAGGGTGATATGGTACTACAAGGTCATTAAGATAAGATGGGGCCTGATTATTTAAGACCTTGTATGTGAGGAGCAGGATTTTGAATTCAATTCTGGATTTAACAGGAAGCCAATGAAGGGAAGCCAAAACAGGAGAAATATGCTCTCTCTTTCTAGTCCCTGTCAGGACTCTTGCTGCAGCATTTTGGATTAGTTGAAGGCTTTTCAGCGAGTTTTTTGGACATCCTGATAATAATGAGTTACAGTCGTCCAGCCTGGAAGTAATAAATGCATGAACTAGTTTTTCAGCGTCACTCTGAGACAGGATATTTCTAACTTTAGAGATGTTGCGCAAATGGAAGAAAGCAGTCTTACATATTTGTTTAATATGTGCGTTGAAGGACATGTCCTGGTCAAAAATGACTCCAAGGTTCCTCACAGTGTTACTGGAGGCCAAGGTAATGCCATCCAGAGTAAGAATCTGGTTAGATACCATATTTCTAAGATTTTCAGGGCCGAGTACAATAACCTCAGTTTTATCTGAATTAAGAAGCAGAAAGTTAGCGGCCATCCAGGTCTTTATGTCTTTAAGACATTCCTGCAGTCTAACTAATTGGTGTGTGTTATCTGGCTTCATGGACAGATAGAGCTGGGTGTCATCTGCATAGCAGTGTAAATGTATGCTATGTCTTCTAATGATACTGCCTAAGGGAAGCATGTATAATGTAAACAGAATTGGTCCTAGCACTGAACCCTGTGGAACTCCATAATTAGCCTCAGTGTGTGAAGAGGACTCTCCATTTACATGCACAAATTGGAGTCTATTAGATAGATATGATACAAACCACTGCAGTGCAGTACCTGTAATACCTACAGCATGTTCTAATCGCTCTAATAGGATATTATGGTCGACAGTATCGAACGCTGCACTAAGGTCTAGCAGGACAAGCACAGAGATGAGTCCACTGTCAGAGGCCATAAGAAGATCATTTGTAACCTTCACTAAAGCTGTTTCTGTGCTGTGATGAGCTCTGAAACCTGACTGAAACTCTTCAAATAAGCCATTCCTCTGCAGATGATCTGTTAGCTGTTTGACAACTACTCTTTCAAGGATGTTTGATATGAAAGGAAGGTTGGAGATTGGCCTATAATTAGCTAAGACTGCTGGGTCTAGAGATGGCTTTTTGAGTAAAGGTTTAACTACAGCCAGCTTGAAGGCCTGTGGTACATAGCCGATTATTAGAGATAGGTTGATCATATTTAAGATCGAAGAATTAATTAATGGCAGGACTTCTTTGAGCAGTTTTGTAGGAATGGGGTCTAAAAGACACGTTGAAGGTTTGGAGTAAGTAATTATTGAAGTTAACTCAGAAAGATCAATTGGAGAAAAAGAGTCTAACTTAACATCAATGGTACTAAGAGTAGCTGTAGATAATATTACATCTGTGGGATGATTACTGGTAATTTTTTCTCTAATGATAAAAATTTTATTTGTGAAGAAGTTCATGAAGTCATTACTAGTTAACGTTAAAGGGATGGTTGGCTCAAAAGAGCTCTGACTTTTTGTCAGCCTGGCTACAGTGCTGAAGAGAAACCTGGGGTTGTTCTTATTTTCTTCAATCAGTGATGAATAGTAAGATGTTCTGGCTTTGCGGAGGGCTTTCTTATAAAGCAGCAAACTTTTTCTCCAGGCTAAATGATGATCCTCTAAATTTGTGACACGCCATTTCCTCTCCAGATTACGAGTCATCTGCTTTAGGCTACGTGTTTGAGAATTATACCACGGAGTCAGGTACTTCTGATTAGAGACCTTAGTTTTCACAGGAGCTACAGTATCCAGAGTCGTACGTAGTGAGGAGGTGAAATTATTAACAAGATAATCGACCTCTGTTGGAGTAGCGTTCAGATAGCTGCTCTGCTCTGTGTTGGTACAGGGCATTGAAGATGATAATAGTGGGTGGATTATATTCTTAAACTTAGTTACAGCGCTTTCAGAAA
This sequence comes from Rhamphochromis longiceps, assembly GCF_057381845.1. Classification (NCBI taxonomy): domain Eukaryota; kingdom Metazoa; phylum Chordata; class Actinopteri; order Cichliformes; family Cichlidae; genus Rhamphochromis; species Rhamphochromis longiceps. The sequence goes on along the minus strand of NC_140557.1, from coordinate 38,228,985 downwards.
GACATCTACTGTGATAAAGTCTACTCTCCACCGCTGTGTAATCAATTATTGTAAATGTAAATGTTATCAGGAAATGATCAGACAGGAGAGGGTTTTTAGGAAACACCGTTAAATGTTCAGTTTCTATGCCATATGTTAAAACAAGATCTAGAGTGTGATTAAAGTGGTGGGTGGGTTCTTTTACATTTTGAGAGAAGCCAATTGAGTCTAATAACAGATTAAATGCCATGTTGAGGCTGTCATTTTTAGCATCTACATGGATGTTAAAATCACCCACAATAATTATTTTATCTGAGCTCAGAACTAAATTAGATATAAAGTCTGAGAAATCAGACAGAAACTCTGTGTAAGGCCCAGGTGGACAATAGATGATAACAAGTAAGACTGGTTTCTGAGTTTCACAGCTGGGGTGGACGAGGCTAAGCATCAGGCTTTCAAATGAATTAAAAGTCTGTCTTGGTCTTTCATTAATTAATAGGCTGGTGTGAAAAATTGCTGCCACACCGCCCCCTCGGCCTGTGCTTCGAGATTTCTGGTAGTTAGAATGACTCGGGGGTGTTGATTCATTTAAACTAACATAATCATCCTGCTGCAACCAGGTTTCTGTAAGGCAGAGTAAATCAATTTGTTGATCAATTATTAAGTCATGTACTAACAGAGACTTGGAGGAGAGAGACCTAATATTTAATAATCCACATTTCACTGTTTTACTCTTTGGTTCAGATGTGGATACTGTATTGTTCTTTCTTTGTAATTGTTTATGTTTAAGTTGTTTGTTGCTGGTTTTTAGTTTGTTTTTTGTCTGTTTGGGAGCTGACACAGTCTCTATGGAGATGGGTTTTTGGGGGGGTAGCAGGAGGAGAGAAGCTGCAGAGAAGCGTGTAAGACTGCAACTCTGCTTCCTGGTCCCAACTCTGGATAGTCATATTTTGGGGGGTTTAATAAATTTGTCCATATTTCTAGAAATGAGAGCTGCTCCATCCAAAGTGGGATGGATGCCGTCTCTCCTAACAAGACCAGGTTTCCTCCAGAAGGTTTGCCAATTATCTATGAAGCCCACATCGTTTCTGGGACACCACTCAGACAGCCAGCAATTTAAGGAGAACATGCGGCTAAACATGTCACTCCTGGTCTGATTGGGGAGGGGACCAGAGAAAACTACAGAGTCCGACATTGTTTTGGCAAAGTTGCACACCGATTCAATATTGATTTTAGTGACCTCCGATTGGCGTAACCGGGTGTCATTACTGCCGACGTGAATTATGATTTTACTGAATTTAGCAGCAGGATATAAATAAACAGAACAATACTATAAAATAATAATGACAATAATAGTGATAGAAAGTCCAAGGGCAGTTATTTGCCATTGAGGAGACAAGCCCTGAAATTTTGCTAGCAGTTTTTAGCAGAAGTCCCAACCGATTCTTATTCTTCACCGTCAGGTTACCAAACCAGGCAGCGATACAAAAGGACATCACAGATTCGATAAAACTTCTATAAAACAAGGACAACATCTCAGATGAGACATTAAAAGATCTCATTTTCCTTAAAAAGAACAGTCGTTGTTGAACTTTTTTAGTAGTGGCATCAGCATGAGATTCAAAACACAGTTTATGGTCAAGTACCACACCTAGATATTTATAACTCTCAACGATCCCAATATCGGCAGTTTTAATGATAGTGGGTGATGAGCTATAAGAGGACTTCCTAAAATCAATAATCATGTCTTTAGTTTTTGACACGTTAAGTGAAAGGAAGGACTCATCACACCAATTCACAAAATCATCTACAACCTGTCCATGGCCTGACTCGCCCCCACAAGAAGACTGACGATTACTGTGTCATCACCAAACTTCAGGATGTGTCTGTTCGTGAAATTGCTGCAACACTCACTCGTGTACAGAATGAACAGAAGGGCAGAGAGGCAGCATGCTGGGGTGATGCAGTAGAGGAGGAGAGCACATCAGAAAACACATGATTCACCATCACACATTGTGACCTATTAGTCAGAAAGTCTGTCACCCAGCCGACCAGACTAGTGTCAAGCTTGAAATGATTGTAAAGCCTGTCAGCAAGTAAGAAGGGTTGAATTGTATTGAATGCTGATGAAAAGTCAGCAAATAATAATCTTGCATGTGGGTGGGGGGCCTCAAGATGCTTATACAAGAGATGCAGGAGTGTGACAGCAGCATCCTCCACACCTCTCCCTGCTCTACAGGCGAACTGGAAGGGGTCAAGATGGTGTTCAACATACATTAAAATCTCCTTCTTAATTATCTTCTCAAATGTCTTCATCACTAAAGAAGTCAGAGCCACAGGCCTAAAATCATTCAGTGCCTTAGGAGAACTGCCCTTAGCAACAGGAACAATGACAGCATGTTTCCAAATCTTAGGTACTGTCTGTAGCTCTAAAGAAAGTGAGAAGATATAGTGAAAAATCCCACTCAGCTGATCAGCACAAGTTCTCAGTACCTGTCCACAGATGTTGTCAGGTCCAGGACTCTTACTTTTAGTGTGTCTAAAGAGATTAGCTACCCCCTCTCATCAATACAAATTGATGGGGGAGTGATGGTCTTTTCCCTCAGTGTGCTGGTCTGCCTAGAAGTCAAAGTTCTCAAAACGAAGGTTAAAAACTGTTAAGACTGTCTGCCAGATGTTTGTCAGAGGTAAACCCCTCTTAAGTAATATTACTTTTACCTTTCGTCTGTAGCCCTGCCATTGTTTTCATACCAAGCCAAGCTCTTTTGAGGTTGTTACTGCTGAGTTCTGCCTCAATCTTATTTCTTTACCTCATCTTGGCGATCTTTATTGCAGCCCTCACCTCCTTCCTCAATATTCTCATAGTGGGAACGTCTCCCTCGTTAAAAGCAATTTCCCTTTTAAGAATCAGATCCTTAATATCTTTAGAGAGCCACGGTTTGTTATTAGGGAAAGTCTTAAATTCTCTGACTGGAACCACAGAGTCTTTGCAAAAAGAGACGTAGCTACACACCACATCGGTGAGTTCATCCAAATCAGAAGTGCTCTCTTGAAACAAGGACCAGTCAGTGCAATCAAAACACCCCTGAAGGGCAACACAACTGTCTTTTGTCCAGACATTAGTCCGCTTCACACAGGCCTTCTCCCCCCTAATCACAGATCTGTAAGCAGGGAGGAGGTGAATAACATTGTGATCCGAAGAACCTAGCGCAGGTCCAGCCACAGACTTATATGCCCCCTTAATTGGTCCATAACACAAATCCAGCGTTTTGTTTTGCCTTGTAGGACAAGTGACATATTGAAAGAAATCGTTCAGTGATTTCTTAAGATTACAATTGTTAAAATCACCAAGAATAAGTGAGAGTCTGCAGATTGTGTACCACTTTAAAAATGGCATCGGCAGCAACTTTAACGTCAGCTTTAGGATGAATGTAAACAACAGTGACAAAAATTTGAGGGAACTCCCTCGGTAAGTAAAATGGCCTGACAGATACTGAAAGTCAGTAAGACACAACCGCTCCGGCACAGTAAAGTTATTACACCAGCCCTGGTTGATATACAAACATAGCCCTCCTCCGTGGGATTTGCGTGTTACTCCACAGTTCCGATCCAATCTGACAGGGGTCCCAAAGCTGCTGATTTGCAGTGAAGTGTCACTGTCCATATCGGTCAGCCACGTCTTGGTAAGCGCCATCAGACAAGCCTCCCTGTATTCCCGTAGATGAAGCACATTTCCTTGTAATTCATCCGTTTTGTTTCTAAGAGATTGGACATTGGCCAGAATCATAGAAGGCAGAGGAACACGATTCTTCCTCTTCGGAGGAAGAATCGCGACTAACTTTTTAGTTAGTCAAGATTAGTCTTAGCGTTTCTTATAAACAGTTATTTTAGTTGTCACGTCAGGACCTGTGCAGTCTTGTGAGAAACAAAAATAAGGTACAGTAGCCTCCAAGGACTGAGTTAGTTACTGGCTACTGGGGCTGTTCGATATAACGATTTATATATTGGACGATGATATAAAAACGTCTATCGTTTCATTTTATGCTATCGTTTGTTTCGTGGTGTCATAAAATAAAATGTTTACAGCATTATTTTTTCATGGTTTTGATGGTCACTGTACTGGCTATATTAATTTATTAAAGTTCTCTCTTTCTCTTATATTTAATATAAACACACTATGGACGACAAGCGCTAGTCATTGTTGCGTTTGCGTGGCTCTGCTGTCCGCTTGTTTGTTTTCCATGTAAACCTTTCACAATAAAGCTCAAGATCCTGTTGACTTTTCAAAATAAACTGAATCAAGTGAAAGAGTATGCAGAGAGTTTACGGATGAGAAGAAAAAAAAGATCCGTCAGGTGCTAAAAAATAAACCTTAGACTCAAAATTTGTAACGGCCACCATTTTCTTTCAACTTACATCTAAAAATGTATCGTTTCATGCATCGGTTAAAACACTAGAGTCCAGCTACACGACGCCCAGCTGGAAACACTTCACACAAGGTGAGTATTACAGAATTTACAGAAAATATTACATTTTGTGATTTATATCGTTGTCAGGACGATAAATGTCTTATATCGGGATATTAGATTTTTGTCATATCACACAGCCCTACTGGCTACACTAAACTTTAGAGACCAGGTCTGAGCAATGTGGACCATAGTGTTTGAAGATAAATTTCAGTTCAGAGACAATAAAAGTCCAAAAGACACACCTTTAAATAAAAATGGTTTATTCTCTTTTAATATAGCTTTTGTTCTATCCATAGCAGAAAAGAGCCTCCACGCCACTCAGTGCTTAAAACCTGCAACTGGATCTGAAGTCGTCGCTGCAATAACCGACAAAGGTCTTCACAGCAATAACACCAGCTTGATACCCATCCAACAAGTCACGTTGCTCATTTTAAAAACAAGTGGAGATGTTGGCAGGTAGGAAGAGGAGGAGGAAGAGGAGGGTGAAGGGGTCAGATCTGATTCCAGATCTGATTTATTTGTGACTCAGACCAAGCAGCGCAGATTCCCAGGGTTTTGTTGGGAGGAGTTTATTCCGTGCGTGTTTGTTTGTGCTGCAAAATTGACATCTTGCTCCAGTATGGCTGTTGATGTGGAGGCAGAGGTTTCTGCCACGAAAAGGTCACAAGTTGAGGTAATAAAGATTCTTCCTGAATGGACAGAAAAACAAATACTGAAAACTCATCCTGTAATCACAGAGGTGTGAGCAAGCAGAACACAAGCAAAAGGATACCATTTGATATTCATAACAGGCCGGCTTTGTCCAAGCAGGTTCTGTTGCAGTAAATATTTCATACTGAGCCTGTCTACAAATGCTGATGCACAGCTGCTGCTTTTTATTTTAAGGAACAATAACTTTGGCTCGTGAAGGATTTTATTTTGAGTCAGGTAGTTTAAAATCACCCTAAAATTTTCCAGTAATGTTCCGCAGTCTTTCCCGGGTCACCACAGGGTGTCTGAGTAAATAAAGAAGACAACAACCAGAGTTGTCTTAAATTTGAGACAACCAGAGTTGTCTTAAATTTGAGACAACCAGAGTTGTCTTAAATTTGAGACAACCAGAGTTGTCTTAAATGGAGTGCGTGAAGATGCCGGGTGAAGAGGAAAGATAACAGTGATGGTCAACATGAGGAGCAAGAGGTGAACAAAATCATCAGATTTCAAAACAACAGTGTAGACAGGCTGTTGGCTGCAGTTTCAGTTTACAGTGTTTGAATCTTGGTCTCAGGCCTTATGCCAGCTCACAGAGTGAACAGGCTGAGGTGCACCTTCCTCCACTGCTTCCTTTCTACTCTTCACTGCGCTCGCTGATTAAAATGTCTCTGTGGCGGGGCGGGGCCTGCGGTGCCGTGCAGAGGAGGCGGACGCACCTGCACGGTACCGCAGGCCATGCCCCGCCACAGTCTCCAAAAAGAAAAAACATTAGTTTTACATCACCCCAAAGTAGTTGTTTTGTCTTTATTGATTACTGTGCTCACTGTGGTAGGAAATAAACTAAAGGAACACAAGAACATACATCGGCACCCCTGGTGATGCAACATGTTCTAACACTACCCCCTGGTGACAACAAACTGCTACCACATGCAGAAAACAGCCTGAAGCACAAATGCACGACCACGTTACGTGCTGCTAGATAAAAATTCAGGTCCCTTCTGAAGAAGCTCGACTTGTGCTGTTTTTGTATCGTTTTTGGTTGATATTTAACATTCACAGAAATAATATGTAAACAGACTCAGACTAAAGCATCAGCATTTGTAGGAAAGCCCGTAGCTTCTGCGTGCTGCAGTGGCTGTAATCATTCGCACACGCATTGGCATGGCATGTAAAGTGGCACATCCAAGCTTTTGCATACCTCTACATCTCTACATATTATAAATAGAGTATTGTTGTGTGTCTTACCTGTTCTCTGGGTATCATGTTGCATTGGAGCTGCTTATTGCCTTTGATCCATCTGTGTTGGCATTTGCTTGTTCCTTCACCACAGGATCTGAGACATAAACACAAAATGTTTTCCGTGAGCTTTCTTGTCGTTTGTTTAGGCCGTCTTCAGGCAGGAGGACAGAGAGAGGGAGAGAAAGCAGACGCAGATGTGGCCAAGCACAACTTTCTGACATGACTTCTGTAAACTCTGCTGATGAGTGCACGGGCTATCACTTGTTATGGGTCACGTTAAATTTTTAAAAATGACGTCATGTTTAAAAACAGCACTTCCTCATCACAACCTGATTACCAGTGGCCAAAATACCTGGAACAACATCAATCTTTTATCCTGCCTACGGACACAGAAAGAGCAGAAGCTGAGAGACGGAAAGAGACGTGAGAGAAACCATAACTCTAAGTCACTGTAGCTTTCTGTGTTGATGGATTTTTCTAACCCAGTTATTATTCTCTTTTTTACTTTTGTCCTTGTTTTCAAATTGCACCATCTTTCTTAATGTTTTTATAATGAATTTAGATGATGTCACCCCTTATTTATCCCCCCCCCCCCTTTTTATGTATAATTTATGACCCAGGTAAGAATGCAGATGTGTAAGGATGAAAAAGGAAACCCTGGATGTGAAAAGCTGTATTAATAATCATGCAGTGCACATGCATCTGTAATCAGTACACATAACAGACAGCTTTGATGTGGACTGAGACATTTTGCTTTTTATCTTTTAAAAAGCAAACTGAAAAGTGAATTTCTACATGCTCAAAAAAAGAATTCTCCTGATTTTAAACAATGATTCTGGAAGACGAGTAAAGTATTTTACTATAAATTTTGCTTTGTCAGCATCATAAGGAGTATCAGCTGATCGAGTGAAAATATCAGATCAGGTCCACAAGGCTGAAGATGAACGGCCTGCTGGTGCTTCAGGTTACTGTGTGTTTGGCCACTGTGGTCACACATCGCTGCTTTATATTTGGTGAATGGAGTTAACTGATAAAATGGAAGAAGAGCTTGTATAATCTTGAGAGTGAAATCAGATTTGTGACTCATTATTTCAGCAGGCAGCTGTTGTTGCAGACGTGCTGCGGCTCGCGCGGTACTAACAGAAGTACGGTTGCTGCATGGCCTCGGCCGCCGTCAGCCTCTGCTGGTGGTCATAGCGCAGCAGCTTGTCCAGCAGGTCCAGAGCCTCTGGACTCACCAGGTGCTGGTTCTCTGATTGGATGAACTGCTCCCAGCGTTTCCGTGTTTGCCTGGAAACAAGTGACTATTAACATCTAGTTAAGCTGCCTGGGTGTGAGCTGCTTTCAATACATTTGAATATGTTTCAGCAGTTTTACAGGAAGTCAGCGATACTCACTGCCCCAGCATGTCTTTGAAGCGAGTGTCCAGTTCTATGTGATATTTGTGCAGGTAGCCAAAGAGCTCATCGGTGCCGAGAACCTTAGCGATGCGGACCAGCTGGAAAACAAGATGCATACCACATCAGTGCGCCCCCTAATGGCTCAAATATGTCAGTGCACTGTCACAGCAGAAGACACTGTTTATGAAAGCAGAAACAAAGACAACACAGTCAGTCAGTGGCTTTTTACATCACTGTTCATCGAGACCTGAACTCTGACCTTTTAAAAATAAAATGTTATCTGTTGGCCGTTTTATCCTAATTGAGTGAACTGTTGTTACAGTTAGTGTAGAAATGTCTTGAGTTACAGCTTTCAGAGCATGAAGTGGAGGCTGACACAACAAGCTGTCGCTCCTTTTAAAGCAGCTCCTTCGACTCACTGCTGTCTGGATTTTTCTTAGAAAACACACGGCTTATATTCAGGTCACTACTATGTATTATTATTGGCTTACAATTTATTATAGTTCAAAAGCATAAGTATAACCCACCATAGCATTTTTGTGTCTGACCTGCAGGATCACACATTTCTGAAAAACCACTTCATGTTGTCTCTCTCACCTGGTCATAGTTGTCCTGGCCATGAAAAAACGGTTCCTTCAGGAAAATCATACTGGCCAACATGCAGCCGAGACTCCACATGTCCAAACTGTAATCATACATCTGAAAGAACAACACACAACTAAAAATGAGCTCAGAGAAAACTGAGACGGCCAGGTGACCGTGTTCTGCTGAGTGGAAGCATACCTGATAGTCCACTAGCAGCTCGGGGCCTTTGAAATAGCGCGAGGCCACCCTGACGTTATATTCCTGAGCGGGATGGTAAAATTCAGCCAAACCCCAATCTATAAGACGCAGCTGTCACACACAAACAGAAATCAGAATCAGAAAGGGTTTTATTGCCAAATGTTGAGCAGGTTTACAACATTAGGAAATTGCTGCGGTGCTTCAGTGCAAACATACTGTCATAAATTGCGCTTAAATAGACATGAAAAAATAAAAGTAAGAATAAGAATTAAAAGTGCTACGTAGAAAGATATATACATGAGTGCAGGTGGTGATCAGTGCCAAACATGGAATGATGCAGTGAACACAGCGTAGGGTCATGTGTTAGTGGTGGGAACAGTCGTACGTTTATTGTTCATGTGTCCAACAGCAGAGGGGAAGAAACTGTTCTTATGGCGAGAGGTTCTGGTGCGAATGGACCGGAGCCTCCTGCCTGAGGGGAGCAGGTCAAACAGACTGTGTCCAGGGTGAGAAGGGTCAGCTGAGATCCGAGCTGCACGCCGCAGTGTCCTGGAGGTGTACAGGTCCTGCAGAGATGGGAGTCTGCAGCCAATCACCTTCTCAGCAGAGCGCACAACACGCTGCAGTCTCTGTTTGTCCCTGATAGTGGCTCCAGCGTACCACACGGTGATGGAGGAGGTGAGGATGGACTCGATGATTGCAGTGTAGAATTGCATCATCGTCCGTGTTGGCAGGTTGAATTTCTTCAGCTGCCTCAGGAAGTACATCCTCTGCTGGGCTTTCTTGATGACGGAGGTGATGGTGGGCTCCCACTTCAGGTCCTGGGTGATGGTGGTACCCAGGAAGCGGAATGAGTCCACAGAGGTGATGAGGGTGTCAGTCAGGATGATGGGGGGGAGTGGGGCTGTGTGCTTCCTGAAGTCCACAATAATCTCCACTGTCTTCTGGGCATTCAGCACCAGGTTGTTGTGGCTGCACCAGGACACCAGACGTTCAACCTCCCTCCTGTAGGCAGACTCATCCCCGTCCGAGATGAGCCCAATAACGGTGGTGTCATCTGCAAACTTGATTAGCTTGACAGACTGGTGGGTGGAGGTGCAGCAGTTGGTGTACAGGGAGAAGAGCAGAGGAGACAGAACACAGCCCTGAGGGGAGCCGGTGCTGATGGTCCGGGAGTCCGAGACATTCTTTCCCAGCCTCACATGCTGCTTCCTGTCCGTCAGGAAGTCAGTGATCCACCGGCAGATGGGATCAGGCACATTCATCTGGGAAAGCTTGCCTCGGAGATGGTCTGGAAGGATGGTGTTGAAGGCAGAGCTGAAGTCCACAAACAGGATCCTGGCGTAGGTTCCTGGGGAGTCCAGATGCTGCAGGATGAAGTGTAGGGCCATGTTGATGGCGTCATCTACAGACCTGTTGGCTCTGTATGCAAACTGCAGGGGGTCCAGGAGGGGGGCCGTGAGGGTCTTGAGATGGGAGAGAACTAGGCGCTCAAATGACTTCATGACCACAGATGTCAGAGCCACAGGTCTGTAGTCATTTAGTTCAGTGATCCTAGGTTTCTTGGGGACAGGGATTATGGTAGAGGACTTGAAGCAGGCAGGCACATGACATGCCTGCAGTGAGGAGTTGTCATGTCATGTGACAAATGACAACATTACACACAGTGTCTTGTTGAACCATTCTGAAGGTTCACATTGTGGTTTGACAAAGTTACAGCTCAAGTATTAGCCGTTCTCCCACTAGTACCTACTCGACATGGTTTTTAGGGTTTGCTATTAGGGGCCAGTATCTGGTACTTTTATAGTACCCACTTGGCCGGGGTTCCAAGCGATCAACAGACAGCATGTGTTTGACTGGTTAGTCAGTTATGTCACTCGACAGGGTATGGGAGTGTTTCCTTCACGAAAATCAAAACTGCCATTTTTTTAAGGACTCGGAAACGATGGAAAGCCTCACAAAAATGAACCCGTCACCCAAAAACTCCACAGACTGAGCAGCAGGTGTAACATCGCCTAGACTACAAATGACGTCTTGTGGCTAGCACTCGATTGTAATGGATAATTAGTTGAGCCGAGCACGTCCTAATGGAAAAAGGGCTACAAGTGTTTGCAGACACACAACTTGCCAACATTCCAGCATACAAAACAACCCATAGAAGCGTCAGTAGCACCTTCCTCAGCTGGTGGTCAATCATCACATTGTGCGGCTTCACGTCCCTGTGCATGATCCCCATACTGTGACAAAAGTCCAGAGCCTGGAAGAACACACAGAACAGGCTTAGTGAGGTGCTTATCGTGGTGGCGTTCCATTCAAATGTACCTCCAAAAGTCACTTTTCCCCTCCAGGTCCGTCCCATTCAAATTCAAAGGTTGTGCGCATTCAACATTTTCATAGATAGCATTAATAAAAGCACTGAGGCCACTGCTTTGTCTGCTAATGCTCAGGACAGCTTATCTGAATGAATGTTTAACGACGTTCTATCATCAGTGAGTATTCCCGGAGCAGTCCATATGGACTCGTATGTTATCATGTAACGGTGCAGGCTGTTTAACACTTACAAACTTTGCTTTCATTTTTATTAAACTAAAGTGTTTAGCAGTCGTTTTATAACTTTACTTAAAACGTCCTGAATAAACTGTCCCAAGGATGCTTTCATATTTGACTCGTGCTGTGTCATTAGATATAATCCTGGCTCTGCTGCTGGGCCCTTGTGGCGACAGATTCACACTCTGAATTAGGAAGTCCCTCAGTGACCGCAGCACATTTGAAGAGTGGTACTCTGCAGTTCCACTTTGAAAAGTGAGGATCAGTTTACATGTGAAAACAAAGTAATATTACCTTTAGAAGCTCATACATGTAGTAACGGATATCGTAGTCTGTCAGCTTCTGGTAAAGCTCCTGTGGACCGCACGAGAGACATCAATGTATAAAAAGTGTTCTGATGTGAGCAGCTGGCCTCTACACATGTGGAGCAATAACTGGAGGGTTATTCATGTTATTAATAATGGACATCAACGTGTTTGCATGGATGGTAACCCTGCTGGTAGTCCAAACTTGAGTACCTTAAAATCTGTGTTATTGATGTACTCAAAGACTAGCGCTGGTGTTCTGGACTGCAAAGAGAGGACAACACATGGCTTCACTGAGGAGAACAGCAGGTATCACTGAGTTACAAGCATGACTGGATTACATGGCTCACACGCACGCATGCAGCTGCCGGTTTTCACAACTCACCACCGGGTCTTTGACCGTGTCCACCAGGCGGATGATGTTGGTTCCTCCTCGCAAGTTTTCAAGAATTTTGATTTCCCGTTTGATCTTCTTCTTCTTGACAGGCTGAGTAGAGATGGACACTCATAGTCAGCACAATGGAAATAAGTGAAAATGAAAATAGGGCGCTGCTGAGAGAATCCATCTTTGGGCATCCAAACACACACACACACACACACACACACACACACACACACACACACACACACACACACACACACACACACAGTATTTCCAACATTATGCTGCTCATTTAAAATGTTTAAATGTTCTGTGGATGACAGAAATAGTTACAATAAAGCTGCTACAATAACCATAAAGTGATACCACATAAACACTGAACTTACCTTCATTTGCATCATGTGTTAATAAAAGCTTGTCACGGCACAAAAATATCTACTTATTAAATATTCCTGCTGATTTTTTCTAGATCATCAACAGCTTCTTTATGTTCTTTAGCTTCTTTACCTTTATATTCTACTTAAGGGTTTCTGTAGCATTAACTGCATAGTTATTTGGTAGGGGTGCAACAATACTCAATTCAATTCAATTCAATTTTATTTATATAGCGCCAAATCACAACAAAAGTCGCCTCAAGGCACTTCATACTCGTATCGATATTGAACCGTTCGATACAGTGCTTTCGGTTCGGTACGCATATGTATCGAACAATACAAAATTTTTAATTTATTTGATCAACTTTTCTTCTGACGATGCTGTGTTGAGAGCTCAGTGGATCTGCATTCGACTACTCTGCCTAGGCTGCACTGTCGAGTGCAGATCCACTGAGCGCAGCGTAAGCTAGCAAGACAGAAGCTAAGCTCGTTGCAACATGGCAAATTGAACCTCCCCCACCCTCATTCAGATCTGGCGTTTGGAACTATTTTGGTTTTCATGTGACGTATGACCCTGAAGGTAAGCGCGTCATGGACTAAAGTAAAACAGTATGTCGGATGTGCCATGCAATGCTCAATTACATGGGTGGGAACTAGTGCTTTAGCGCAGTTAGCTCGTTAACGTGTTGACGCCGTCCAGCCCCACGCACGGGGCGATCCGCGGTAGCTCGTTAACGGAGATTTGCCGTGTTGTGGCGTTAACGTCATTTAAGATTAACGCTGACAGCACTAGTGGGAACACAACAAATATGACTGCACATTTATGCCGACATCATCCTAGTGCAAAGATAAGTGGAAGCAGACAAAAACAACAAGCATGCTACAAACTTTACCCGAGTCATTTAGACAGCCGTTAGCACATGATTCTGCTTATGGGGACCTGATATGTTTATGCTGCTGAGAATATAGCCCAGAAGAAGTGGATAGTATAGCTTTTATTTTTGAAAGAGCCATTTCTCTGTAATAAACTCTCTTTTCCAAAGATGAGTGATTTCTCGATCAGATAGATTTATTATTTTATTACTTTGTTGTTTCAGCAACATTAAATTTAAGAACTCTACCTTTGAGTTAAAATATATATTTATAATTTTAATAAATGACAAATTAAAAAAGCATGAACATTTTTTGTATTGAAAGTATCAAACCGAACCGAACCGTGAATTTTGTGTATCGTTGCACCCCTATTATTTGGTAAAGTGTTGGGTATCTCATTCACTTGGCTGTTGATGCCACAGCCTTTTTTTTTTTTTGTTAACTCCTGTCCTGTCTGGCAGCTTATGCAACCAGAGTTATGATCTGAATGCACTGTTGAGCCAAACAACTTGTTATTCCAAGATCAGCTCTATAAATTCTCTATAGGCTCCTCTGGTATACAGTTTGATAATGTATAAGACAGGATGGGTAGTAGAAAGGGAAAAAAAATGGGGTGGGGTGTAATAAAACGACAGGGTACAAACTAGGGCTGCCACGATTTGTCGACTAGTCACGATTACGTCGACTATCAAAATCGTCGACGACTGATTTAATAGTCGACGCGTCGTTTGAAGCTTTGTAAGATCACAAAAGACGCAGGAATAAGTAGCAGGATTTAAGAGTGTAATAACGGACTGAAACAGAAGATGGCAGCACTGCATGTACAAGGATGCCAGCTGCCGTTAAACCCCGAAGAAGAAGAAGAAGAAGCAGCTGTGTCCCAGAAATCATAGCGCGGCCCAGCTTAGTTTCCAACAATGGCGGCAGCTAGTTAGTTTTAATGTTACTCTTATTATTCTTTCTGGGTCACAAAATAAACGTTTAACATATTTTCAGGCGAGAATGTAGCTGTGTAAACCTCAAATATCGGCTCAGTTTATCAGGACACCACATATTTTCCAAAAGCGCTCCGACGTTTTCGGAGACGTCTGTTACCCACCAGCTCGATAGCTAGCCGGGGGCTAGGTCACTAGCGCGGTGAGAACACCGGACTCCCGGCAAATTGTTTTCTAACCCACCGCCGTCTTTCGCTACTCAGGTTAAATATATATGAGTCACTTAGATAAATTAAAAATGTTGTTGTTTGGCTTTTTTTTTTTGTATTTTATTTGTTCCTGAGTAAATCGGTTTGTCTGAGATTAAAGTTATAGTTTTTACACAGCTGAATAAACGTCAAGCAGACAGCTGATTATCAAAAGTGTGAGATGCTCGAGAATTTACTCCGGTGTCCTGTTATATTTTAGATAGCAAGGAGTTCATTAAACTTCACCGAAACAATCTGCAAATTTCATTAAAATTGAATAAACTATCATCTTGTCTTTATTTTTAGTTAGCACCTTAAACACTTAAAGCTGTAAGCTAATGATAGTTATATAAGAGCAGATGCTGCTGGTGCAATAAGCTGTACGTTTTACGTCCAGTGGATGATGATCTGATTAGTCGACTAATCGCATAAATAATCGGTGACTAGTCGACTATCAAAATAATCGTTTGTGGCAGCCCTAGTACAAACAGAAATGCACAATACATCGCCAGTTAGTGCACCTTAAAACAAAAACAATAATACAGCACCTGGAACAAAATCTTGAAAATGCACAGGTAAATGGTAAATGGCCTATATTTGTATAGCGCTTTACTAGTCCCTAAGGACCCCAAAGCGCTTTACACAACCAGTCATCCACACATTCACACACTGGTGATGGCAGCTACATTGTAGCCACAGCCACCCTGGGGCGCACTGACAGAGGCGAGGCTGCCGGACACTGGCGCCACCGGCCCCTCTGACCACCACCAGTAGGCAACGGGTGAAGTGTCTTGCCCAAGGACACAACGACCGAGACTGTCCAAGCCGGGGCTCAAACCGGCAACCTTCCGATTACAAGGCGAACTCCCAACTCTTGAGCCACAATCGCCCCGGTACATAAGAGCGTGAAAGTTTGTGAGTGTGTATGTGTCACAAAATACACTTGAAAAGAGGGTGAGAAGCAATACTACCCCCCAGCAGGGGTGGGAGTCCAGGACCAGGGGCGATGGGCAGCCAATCCCACTAGAGGCCTGCCACCCCGGTGTGAGCTGAGTTCAGGATCCCAAAGCAACAGCAACGTCCAGTGGGGAGTGGTAGGGGAGGTGAACCCCTTCCTCCAATACCAGGCTCAGCAAATCCACCCATATGACTGCTCTACCCACTGTGACACTGTATGAACAATGTGCCGTATGAGGGAGTGCTGGGATATGTAAGACCAGGAGGACAAGAGCACTAGCCCAGAAGGAGAGAAGCAGCAAACAAGTGGCTCAGTGTGCACCCCATTTCCCACGCCCCACCACAGGGGTGTGCAGATGAGCCCAAAGAGACCACTCAATTACAACAGACACACAGCAAAAGGGACATGGCACACTCATCTGGGTCTTGGACGAGCTGCACCCAGCAACGGTTGCCCCCATAACCTGGACACCCTACCCCATCCAATGGGCTTGCAGTTACACATGACCGCCATGGTGCAGACCGGACATCCCAACGTGCGCTAACACACACTACACTGCAAGGCAGTCAACGGGGTGCAGACCAACCCTGTGCAAGAAGGTACCCAGCCGGACACCAGGCAACCCCGGGCACCTGGGCAGCCATCCAGCCTGGGATCAGGACCCACCACCACAAGGACCCCAGGCCCCACACCCTAAGATTGCTAGGCAGCACCCACCCCAGTCCCCACCGCTACCAACTGAGGCAGAGACCCAGACACCCCAAAACAGCAACTGCAGCTCCCAGGGAGATGCCAGATCCCAGTAGTCCCAGAGACCACCTTCATCCTGCTGCAAGTCATACAGGGAAACAGGACTACAACCGACCATCCCCACTAAGTAATGGAACTGATCAGTGGGAACCAGAGAGAAACACATTCATCCAGCTGGTTTTCTGAGGGGGAGGCATTCTCTCCAGACTGATGGGATCCAGAAGTAAATTGATGCCACAGGCTGTTCATAAACCATTTGACCAATAGATGATGCCAGAGTACAATGTAAGGTTTGACAGGATTAAAGAAAGTAATCTGACAAAGAAAAGTCAGCAAGTGCCAAGAAAAGATTTAACAGAAGACATTTTAAAAATGTTTGTGGATTTGATGAGGTTTTCAGAAATGGATAACTGCCAAAGCGAGAAGACTCATGTTACCACAATCAGAGATGGGCAGTAACGCGTTACTGTAATCTGATTACTTTTTTCAAGTAACGAGTAAAGTAAGGGATTACTATTGCAAAATCGGTAATTAGATTACCGTTACTTTCCCGTAGGAACGCTGCGTTACTGCGTTACTAAAACCGTGATTTTTTTTGCGAGAATGTCTCATGACAGTGACGTAAGCAAGTGCGACGTTGGTGACAGCAGCTGTGTGCAGATCAACAATGGATAATATATCGAGTGCGGGAGAGAGTATGAGCGTGCAGCGTTTAAAGTGTGGAAGTACTGACCTTACTTTGAGTTTGATTCCATAAAAAGTGACAAAAACATTAGCGTCCATCGTGCGTGGGAAGAAAACTTCTTTTTACAGCGAAAAAAACCCCTAAACTTCCGAGCAAGCACCGAGTAGCTGCGACGTGATGGGAAACTCACAGAGACACTCGCGCGGATTCTTCAACTGACCGCAGCACACCTACACCAGGGTAACCCTCCGCCTACCCTGCTCCTGCTTTACAGGTGAAAATAGAGCAAAAGGACCGCTGAGTCTTTGACTTTATTTATTTTCTGCTGTGTTTTACTTGCATCTGTTTGAAAGAGTGAGTGAAAACACAAAAAATATTTTATTTTATGTGCTGGAATGTGTAGAAAATAGGTTTAAATGTTAAACTAATTTATTCAAGTCAGAGAATGTTGCATATAATTAAATGTTTTGCTTGATGCATAAAGTTAAAAGATTAAAACTGATAAAACAAGTTAAAAAAAGAGACTTTTCCATTTGATTACATTTTGTATGATGGATTATGTAGAAAAAGTAGAATTGGGGTGAAAGATCTATCACTTTATCACCTCTTCAGGTTGTAAATCGTGTTTTTAAAAAGTAACTAAGTAACTAAGTAACTAAGTAATTAATTACTTTTGAAAATAAGTAATCAGTAAAGTAACGGGATTACTTTTTGGGGGAGTAATCAGTAATTAGTTACTGATTACTTTTTTCAAGTAACTTGACCAACACTGACCACAATACAAATTAGAGATTGTAGGTATAAAAGGTAAAAAACAGACACACACACACACGCAGCCCTAGCAAAAAAGTCAGTCTAGTGCTTACCTTGAGGATTTTCACCACCACTTTCTCGTTATTGGTCACATTTATGGCCTCAAACACTTCACTGTACTTCCCTCTGCCCAGTTTACGCACCAGCTGATAGTTGTCTTGATTACTGAGAAAAGCAAAAACACTTTGGCAGTGATTAAAAATTCATTAAAAAAATCATGCTCTCACGAAGCCAACATGTATATATATACCTCCAGTTTGGCACATGAGCATCATAGTCCCAGTACTCTCTGTTCTTCTGTGTATTAACGTCGGTGTAAACCCGAGCTTTGCTGAGGGTCGGTGTGGGGCCAGGCATTGCTAGCTTTGAGGATCCGAGTCGAGGACCTTCACCTCCTTCTAAATACTTGCTGGCTCGATACTGGAAGGCAGCGCACCGACTCTCCAGAATATGCGGCTCTAAGGTCCCCGAGCCGTGCTTACCATTGGCTTTGGCTGCTCGTGGCCTCTGATGAAAGCTGTCAGGCTGGTCTGACACAGTCGCCGTGCAGACTGACAGAGCTACAATGACTGACTGAGTGAAGCCCCTGAGCAAGGTGTTCAGTAGGATGGGATGAAGAGCCGCCAGCTGCAGGAAGACAGGAGAGGAGCATAACTATGGGTCTTTCTTCAAAGTAAAGCTCAGACTCTTTGGAAATGTATGAACATTTCCATGTGGTGGCAGATAGCTGCATAACATTAAGGACACAATAATACAGGTCAACAGGTCAAAGTCATCAGAGATAAGTTTATGTGGGTTTTTCATGCCGATTTCAAATCTGTGTTTAGTTTTTTTTAAGCGCGTAGCTTCTGTGATGAAGCTAGTTACATATTGCATGATAGTTGGAATAATTAACCATAAGTGTATTGCCAGATTTAATGACAGTTCCCTGTGTTTTATGTTACAGACTGAATTAACTGTGATTGATTTCAGTTGTTACCATGCCTAGAAATTGTATCAATCATCCAGACACTTTCAGTTACGTGCAGTTCATTCACGACGTCGCCCAATTACCACAGACCTTAAGATGATGTACAAGTTGTACTTTATCCACTGGGTGACCAGGATAAATCTTGGGCTCCACATGTCATCTGCAACAGTTGTTCCAATGGACTGCGTGACAGCTTAAATCTGCGAAATGCCACTTGCAATCCCGATGGTGTGGCTGGAACAGTGAGATCATCTCAGCGATTCCTATCTTTGCCGCGTGAATACAACAGGATTTTCAAAAAATTGTATATCCCAGTCTGGAATCTGCAATAAGGCCTGTTCCTCATGATGACTTACTGCCTGTTCCTGTACTGGCATATGATGGATTAGCTTCTGTAGAAGGTGACGAGGAACACGGTCAAGCTGCATCTGGTTACAATCCAGAGTCATCAGATCCTGATTACATGGCCAATGAAGATTCAGAGACTTTTACACAAACAGAGCTGAACGATCTTGTTTGTGCTCTAAACCTGTCGAAAGACAAAGCAGAACTTCTTGCTTCGAGGTTTAAGCAGAAGGATTTGCTTAAACCTTTGTGGACCTGGCCCATGTAGACCGCGAAGGCCGGGTCCTCCGAAGAATGCAGCCGACGTTTTGGGACACAGCTATAATGTTGTGCTATGTGATTGCTAGCGACATAACATTAGCACAGTGTTAGCATAACATTAGCACAGTGAAGCTGGAGGATGAACGTCAACTTTTTTTTTCCACTCGATAAAAGTTAACGTGAGGGATTCTGGTGGTTAGGGACAAATGCAATCGCATAGCAGGATGCTATACACGGGCCAAACTTCAGTCAGGAGAACAACTGAGATTATTCATCCACTATAGAGATTGACAGACCACGTGACTTTCGCGCATTGCATGCTGGGAACTCAGGACCGCAAAACGTTCATTCTCTGGCTCCAATACCTTCTTGGTTTTTCTTTGCCCCCCAAAAAAGGAATGTACAAAACGAAGGAGAACAATGCCGGTCCGTACAAAGACAGACTTGATGAAAAGTCAAAGAAAATATACGAGGACAAAATCAAAGGAGTGAAAGGTTTAGACCCTTACGAGTAGAGCTGGGCGATATATCGAGTTTTTAAAAAATATCGATATATTTTTATACGAGATATAAGATGTGACAATATCCTTTATATCGATATAGTCTATGTTACGTTATAATTATACTTGTGGAGCCGCAAGTTTCCCTCTCTTTCGTCCACTTTCGTCTTTTCGCAACGTTACTCGGACTCGCCTCTCCTTCACTGAACACAACTCCCCCTCCTCCCCCATCGCTTCACCTGCAGGAAGCGACAAGATGGACACGGCAAATCTCCGTTAACGAGTTACTGGACGGCGTCAACGTGTTAGCTAGCTAACCACGCTAACGAGCTAACCACGCTAATGCCATGCAGCCCAGAGGTGCTGCACGGACTAAAATCCTTTCATTTTCTCAAATGTTGACAGCGCGCCTTATGTATGAATTCTGGTTGTGCTTGATGGCCGCGAACCGATTTTATGTGGAACACAGCGCTCAGTAATCTGTCAAAAAATGTTTTAGTACGACTTTGGTAAGCTACGGAGCTGCACCGCTTGATGGTTTGTCGGAGCATTACAGCTGAGCCTCGCGGAGTGATACATACTGTGCTTCAACGTAATATTACCTTACTGTGTATAAGGACCATAAATGGCACCTGTTAAGAGACGTGGTTGCGAAGCAGATTTCAAACTCCAGGCTGTCAGTACAAGTTGGGAACAGAGCAGCTGTGAAATCTGTCTTTGTTATTGTGCTCAGCGTCTTTTAGTTTACATTTTGACTGCACAATTGTGAGCTTTTTGTTATGCAGAAAAACAACACTGTTTTCTTTTATTTATGGAGCATTATTATTTAATAAATGCTCATAATTTATTTTTGAGTAAATTTTATGTACATCTATGCTCTATGTTAATAAAAGTGCCTGTGTGACATCTGGGACACAGCTTTGACTAAGAACTGTCTTTTTGTTCTTACTTTATGGCTTTAAAAAATATATCGAGATATATATCTTATATCGCCATCCAGCTAAAAAATATCGAGATATAAATTTTTGGTCATATCGCCCAGCCCTACTTACGAGCACACAGAGTGGACAAAAGACGTTAGCGTGCTGCCCAACTTTCACCACGCTCATATTTATAATTATATGGTTCTTGGAGTGAGTGCATACACTCATGAAGTTTAGTAACTACAGGTCACTGCAACAAGCCCAGGTACAGTTTACCGACGGATGGGTACAGGACCTTGAAATGCACCGTGTAGAACGAAAGACCATCATACGAACAAAGGTAAGTTTACCAGTCTCACAAATCGTCTTCATAAATACACATTCGTTAACCGTTTATTAATAGGACCTTTGAGCTTAACGTTAATTAATTAGCAGTGGAAATAATTTCTGGTACGCGTTACAGAAATGTAGCAGTGACAATAATATTGTATGCTGTAATCGTACTGGGCAATTAGTGATACAAAAAAAAAAACGTTTTACCCTGTGAATAAAAATATATGTTTTTGTCAATGTAACATGGTAATAACAGAAGCGAAACGCAATATTGTGTCAGGACAATTCACTATTTATGCACAATAAACAAAGGAGCATAGCGCGACAATTTCTGTTCAGCGCCAGACTTGCTTGTAACCTATATCACCAATTATGTTATGAAAAATGACGTATTAACTACTACAAAACTCTGACCTTCGTGTAAATGCTTGGAGCAGACTAACATGTGAGCTGGAGTGTTCTGGGACGTTATATTTGGTCTTTGAATGGCTGCAACCCAGGCCATCCATTGGCTCTTTGTTACTTTGGAAACATGACTTGAACAATTTCTCTTCAACGACGTAATCCGATAACAACCGATCTCTTCCCGTGGCTGACATGCGACTTGCTATTACAGTTAATGATACAACAGCTTCTTGCCATTTTTTGTGTTTCTTTTTATTGCTGTGTAACTGATTTCAATTTAAAGCCTGCGTGCGCTAGTACCTCTTGCCACGAGTTCCCAGAATTCTTTGCGGTTTTGTCCCTAAATGACGTCACATTTTCAATCTCTATACAAGGTTAGTTATTAATATACTGCAACAACATGGGAATAGAGCAGCTGCGAGAGAATTCAACATTAATGAATCAATGTTACGGAAGTGGAGGAAGCGCAGTTTTTGGCTTTCCCCATATTTCAAAAGTGCTTCATCTCTTTGCTGTGACTTTCGGCATAATTTGCAGATGATAATGGTTGTAGCCACTGCGATGCTTTCGATCAAAACAGGCGCAGCTTGATGACATCATCAACCTGCGCTATCGCGATAGAGCAGTATAGTCAAAATCTCTATTGTTGGCCAAATTTATATCGTTCCTATCATATATCGTTTATATCGCCCACCCCTACCACCAACCTTCCGATCAGTATATGACCTGCTCTACAGCCACCCCATCAGCGTCTATGGCTTTGGGGATCTCAGCTGGGTTCGGTGGGACCAGCTCCACTTGGGCGTAGTGCCAGAAAGTCGCTAGCTGGGGTTTGGAGTATGTAAGAGCGGCGCCGACTAATGCAGGAACTTTATTCACAACTTTCTTAACTGCCTGCGCCATGATGAGGACTTCCCAGGAGGTCACCAGAAGAAGAAAGCAAGTCTGTTTTGCAGGATGAAAGATACAAACAAACTCTCTCAACAGTTGAGTTTGAAGCTTGGGTGGTGTTCAAGTGGCTCTGCAAAAGCTTTCTGGACATCCACAAGTCTCCTGGATACAAGGAAGAAGTTCAGCATCTGCTCGATTCCTACCAGAAGCTGGGCTGTCGCATGTCATTGAAAATACACATCCTGCACTCACAATTTGAGTTCTTTCCAGAAAATGTTGGCATGGTGAGCGATGAACAGGGAGAGCGTTTTCATCAGGATATTCAGTTAATAGAGCGTCACTACCAAGGTTTCAGGAATTGTAGCATGATGGCCAACTACTGCTGGATGCTGTACCACAACAATCCAGACACAGCATGTGATTTTTCTTGTGTATACTAAGTGTTTTTGAAGAAACTGTGGTAGCTGAGCAGTTTTTATGCTTCTTCATTTCACTTTGTAAATATACTTGAATTCAGCTCCTATTTCATTCACATATTATTTGAGCTTTGCATTTACCAATTTTAGATGTCTTATGTGCACCCCTTCCCTTCTTTTTTTATAAAGTTTGATATAAAAGTAAACGAGTGGTTTCTTTTTTAAATTTTGGCAGTTTCAGTCATCCACAGAGGAAGAAAATCACCTGGACTAGATTAAAGCAGCGACTACAGCTCCACGATTATGGCCAAAATATAAACATAAGAATTTTAACATGTAAATGCTTCCACATCCATGTCACGCTACATTCCAACTAATATACAAATCGTTACTTCAAAATAAAATTCATCCTCCATCACGTGAATATCTTAAAAAAATATATGTGTATGTGACAAAAAAAAAAGTTTATCACAAAGGCTTCCAATTTTATATTCTGCTGCATTCGTGATAATTTCTTTACAGACATATAAGGTGTTTATTCACCTGTTTCAAGCAGATCTTCACAAAGCAAAGGTGAAAGATTTTCACTCCCTTCACTGTACCTGCCTGATGTGAATAAAACTTGCAGAAAAGTACTCAACAGCTTTGAGTTCCCTCTACAGTTCCCCATGTTTTGCGCAGTAACAAAACCTGCACAAGACTTTCACATATCTTTAGGCAATAAATCTTTGTTACCTGGTGTTTATTGGACACGTCTTTGGCCAAATAAAATCCGAAAGCACTGTTGACTTCACTATATCTTTGGCATTAATTTAAGAACCACATGATTATCTTTTGCTTTGCATTATATTGGTGAAGTATGCATTTTCAATATCGGTTAATCAAGTTAATTTAATGCTGGGAGGCCAAAATTGTGATTGAAATTAAAGCTGATTAACAGTGGAACCCTATTAAAGACTTATCAACGTGCTATTGAAAGTGATTTTCAGAAAAAGTCTGTACAATTCAGGTTCAATCAGGTCAGATAATTGTGTGCAGTTGCCTTTTCTCACATGTAACATATGACAGGACAGCGCAATGCAGGTGCACTGTAAAGAACTGGAAATGCCACATTTGCTTTAGGGGAAAGTGCTGCCTGAGTAAAACACGCAGGAGGAAGGACTTCACCAGACTGTGACCTGCTCTAATTTCACATGCAAGTACATTGTGTGATACATACAAATGTTCAGTGCTGCAGTGTGTGTGTGTGTGTGTGAGAAAAGATATTCCCGTCAGCACCTCTCAGGAGTAAGAGCAGTTTATAGTCATTTTCTAACTACTGGTCATTTTGTGCCCTTTTGTATTATCACTGTGTATCCATTTGTGGTTTTGGGGGTCATTTTTACATCTTACTTTAGTTTATTTTAATTTATTTATTTAAATCTGTAGTAGTTTTGGTTAATTTCTTTGTGGTTGTTAACATTTTGCTTCTCTTTACTAAGAACAGCAACAAGAACTGGTCTTAAGAATTTCAAGAATGAGAAACATGCCTCCCAGCCTGTCAGTCCCAGCATGCATTTCTGACAGTTGTGCATTAATAAACAATGATGTCACGCTCATAGCAATGGAACCTTTTTCTCCTTGTTATGTTTCTCCCCTGCATTCAGAGTCACAGATAATAACATGATTGTACTGATGTGAATCTGTGCACACCTTTGTTGTCTCTGTTCATTTTTGAGTATCTGTTGCAGTGTAATCTTTTTGGGTGTTTCTTTCCTTTTCACCATGTTCGCACTTTTTGTGTTTGTGTAGCTGGCTCTCTCTGCGGTGGGCAAAGGTTTCGATTGAGTATTGGGAGAAACACAATTTAAGATGGGGAAATGAGGGTCCTGTCTCAGAAATGATTGAACATCAGACGATTTCAGGAGATTTTTGTAGATACAGATATTTTACTTACTGGGGGTACAGGTCTCCCGCGTTCCCCCTTTAAATCTACAGCTATTTGCGATTTTGCAGGTGCAGTGCTGGGGACCCTCGCATCCCTTGGGCTCATGCCCAAAAGGCCTGTTTTTAATAATCCATCTCTGCCTGTTTTGAACCAGCGCCATAAACACCTTCCCCTTAAAGACAAACCCTGTGGATTTTTCACCAACCACATTTACACTGTATAACAGAAACTGTAGCATCCAGTCCAGCTGGTCACCACTAAACTACCGTAGCATATCTGAAACATACCCCTAACGCGAACTAGCAACGTTTACCTAGCTAGCTTCCTTAGCATAAAATCTTAAAACGTCAACAATAATGGAGCAAGACAAAGACGATGGATGATGATTGTTCTGTCTTTATGCATAAGGGACACATACACGCCACAGGCTGTGTGTCAGTGTGACATTTCTGTGACGAGAAATCAATAACGGGGCTAAAGTTAGCCTGCTAACCTCGTCGTAGAAATATCCGAGCTCGGAGGAAGTCCGCCCAACATCAGAGTTAGCTCGCGGGCTCCGGTTATACGTCGCTCTTCGTGGACCGAAGCCGCTGCTGCACGTCTGAAGTTATTGAAATGGGTGTGATAGTCACACTGTCAATGATGTGATAGTTATTTCACTGGAGGGGTGGTGGTGATGATGGGGGTACATCTAGCCGCGGTTCGTTAGCAGAAATAGGATGATCTTCCCTTAGACAGTCAACGTCACCCGGAAGTAAAGCAAGCCTTAAACGACATAATTTAGATGTGAAAAATAAGACCCCGTTTAAACGCGTAATTATTACAAAATATTTTCCCACGTATTATTTTCCGTTAGTAACTTTTGAAAGCTGCTTAACATTTATCTGCATTTATTTATGTTTGTTTTTAGTAGCAGGATAGGCAAGTACTGCAGCACAAATCTGCTGCAATTTTACCTTCTACTTGCAATCAACATTAACTATTTTGTCAGTCTTTACTAAACGTTATTTTACAAATACATGTTAATATAATATATGTATCTAAAATAAAGCAGCGGATGGTGTGACAGCAGAGTATCTGCTTTTTCGTCCACTTCTTCTCCTGCCTGGCATCTCCATGTTCAACATGCTTTGTCCAATAAAGTCACTATCCCTCATTTCCAAACCATCGCAGCTTCGCCTCAGTGTCTCCAAACTGCTCAACCCCCATGTCTCCCTAACATCTCTCTCCATAACTCCCAACTACAATCTTCAGTAATGCTGCTGAATTGCTTTTTGTCAGAGCCACTGTCCCCAAACTACACATCAAGTTCAAACCACCATCTTGTAAATTTATCCAAACTACAAGTGAAATGATTTTCAGTTACCAGATTACTAGTACAAGTTGATCTAATCAAATTTATAATAATAATAATAAATAACTAGTAGGGATTTACTGTTGATTGTACTGCAGAATTTTCCAAATTACATTAAAAACAGCTACAATTACAATTCCTACAATACCTAAAAAGAATGCGCTGCTCAACTAAGTTTAGTAAATATTAGCTATTTTATGTAAACCCTCATATCCCAATTTGTTCAGTGGTTAAAAAATATAAATGGAGTTCTCCGTGTATTTGTTTATACCCAGTTATTCTTTCCCTACTGACAGACAACCTGGCGTTTGGCTTGTGTACTCTAAACATATTCAACTTCAGGACATTTATGTTAGTACACGAGGAAGAACAAGACTGCCAAGACACATAAACAGCAAATAAACAATAAAAAACAAAATGACAGAATATCATGTCAGTTTTATTTTTTTATATTTAATCTGAGGAATGTAATGGGATATATCTCTTTTCAGTGAGCTACTGTAAAGGCTTTCCTGTCTTAATAGCAGGTCAATTATAAATTAGTAACAGTTGCACCTTTGTCCCTAAAAACTCACCTCGATGTCCACGTACACCCATCAACGCAAACTTGACAGTACAAAGCAAATTCAGTTTACATTGGAGCTGGAATATTATGATTCAGTTTTATGGTAAATGGACTGGTTCTTATAGCGCTTTTCTACTCTGAGCACTTAACCTCCTTTCAAACGCCAAACGCTGCCGTATTTATTCAATTAATTCTGATTATAAGTAGAATGTACGTTAACCTGCCTTATGTATGGTTGGCTTGAAAGGTCACACCATCCCTGATGTCTATCCTCTTTAACGTTCATCATCATCATCCATTCATTCTCCTGATAATACAGCTGATGAAAACACTGTACACTTTAACTGTCATAAGGGTGGTTTATTTTAATTGTCTGTATACAGTATGAACAGGAGCCTATATTTGATATCCATATGTGTAAATCAGTGCTCCATTACAATTGCTAATCCCATACTGCAGCGTGAAGCAGACTCACCAGGATCTTTTAACCATGGCACACAATCCATCCATCTCACTTTCCCATTGCTAATCCCAGTTTGTGATCTTTTAAACCCCCAAATCCTTCTTTTAAATATACTGCAAAGATTGTACAGAATATAGAAATCCACACAGTAAACTAAAGGTACACACACTTTTTTTTTTAAACTTTATCCCTGGTACAAACCAACACATAAGTGGCAACTTTGAGGCTAGTCCTATTAATCTGCTGAACATCTGATCTGGACCAAGGGGAGGCTACAATCCCATGAAAACATTACAAGGCCAATTCTTGAAAAAAAAAAAAAAAAAATAATAATAATAATAATAATAATAACAATAAAAATAATAATACTTTTGTTAGATCTATCATACAGTAACTAATGCAGCTAATTTGTGGCAAGTGAGCAACATAATGCTTTGAAGTCCTGTTGGGTTAAACATCCTTCTGGAAATGGAACTAAGGTGCTTGCAAAATACAGCAAGCTCATTCATAGTAAATAGAAAAGCAGGTAACGTAAGCACTATACAGTTCTCAATGTTTACATAGCGTATACACACAATCTATAATATAACAGAGTAGACTATGCCATTAATCAGTAGTCATAAATATTACATTGTGCATGTTCTATTGCACATGTCAAGTGTTCGTATGACATAATAGGTATAGGTTAGTTACCTACATGTCATCTGTTTTAATACAAAGATGCAACAACACACATTTCATAGGACACTGGCTATACATTTTCACAATCCACTTGTATTTTTTTCCTTCTTCTTGGATGTTTTTCTAAATAAATCAAACCTATAATACAACAGTGATATTAAAGTGTGATAAATATTCATGCACAAACAGATGATACTACCTAAGACCTAGCATGTGAAAAGATACTGCAGCTCAAGCCAACTGCTGGAAGGGAGGACTTTTCTTTGCGCTATACTGGACATAAAATTAAACACCACAAAATGATTGATTGATTTTAAAAAAAAATTAACGAAAAGAAAACAGAAAAAACAAACAACAGAAAATGAAGGCACACGGATTGCAGAGGAGCCTACACATGTACTGGAAACAACTATCGGGACTTTCCTGCCATCTTTCTTAACAGAATCAAACGGGTACAAAACAGACGACCACATGCAACCACAGGATAAGGTTCCACACAGTATTAAACAAAATCAAGATCTTTCCACGTTTGACATTACACATCTTTCTCTTGCATTAAAAAAAAAAAAAAAGGAAAGGAGAAGAGAAGCCTAACCCCCTCTGGCGATTTACCTTTTACTCAGAGGATGAATCAAGTCTTAACATTACTGATCAAGTCTTAACATTACTGATGCTAAAACTCATAGTTAATGGGGGCATGTTCTAAAATACAAATGAGCAAGTGGAGGCTGGCACATTTCCTGCCCAGGGCTTGGCAGCAGCTCAGCTCACGGGATGCAGGGAGCTTCAGGAAAACTCTCGCCCTCTGCGGTGTGCTGGACCGTGTGCTCCTGCAGGGCTGTGAGGTCAACAAAACGCTCGCCACACCACACGCACTTAAACTGCGTCTCACGCGAGTGCACACTCTGGTGCTTGGCCAGGTGCTCACGCTGCTTGAAGCTCTTGTCGCAGTTTGCGCATTTGAAGGGCTTCTCCCCCGTGTGAACGCGGCGATGGCGTTGCAACTCGGACGAATACCTGAAGCGCTTTTCACAGTCGGGGCATTTGAGCGGCTTCTCTCGAGTCGGGTCACAGCGGTGCTGGACGAACTCTGAGGATGACACGAAACGCTTGTCGCATAGCGAGCACTTTAGCGGCTTCTCTGTGCAGTGAGAGTTCTGGTGGCGCTGCAGCGTTGAATTCTTTTTGTAACCTTTGCCGCACACATCGCACTTGTAGGGTTTCTCCACTTCGCCGCCGCATTTGTGCCGCAAAAGTTCTCCCGACTGACTGAACGACTTCTGGCAGGAGGCGCACTTAAAGAGGCTTTCCATGCCATGAACCTGCTGGTGGTACAGCAGGTGGGATGGCTGGAGAAAGCCCTTATCGCAGAGGTTGCACTTGAAAGGGCGGTCAGCTGGGTTCTTGTGAGTGCGACGGTGGCGAACGAGGGCATACTGCTGTTTGAAGCTCATCTGGCACTCCTCGCACTGGAAAGGTCGCTCCTCAGAGTGGGTGCGCTCGTGTTGTCGCAGGTCAGACGGCCGCTTAAAGCTCTTTCCACATGACCCACAGCGGAAAGGCCTCTCGCCTTCTGGCTGGCATTGATGATGCAGAAGCTCGGATGACTCCTTAAAGTGCATCTCGCACAAATTGCACTTGAAAAGGTGCTCGCCTGAATGAGCGTACATGTGCCGCACGAGGTGGGAGCGGTGTTTAAAGCTCTTCTCGCATACAGCACATTTATATGGTCTCTCTGAGCTGTGCGTACGCTGGTGGTGTGCCAGGTGTGAAGACTGACTGAAGCTTTTATCGCACGTGTCACATTTGTATGGCTTTTCGCCAGTGTGTATTCTTTCGTGACGTGTCAACTCTGACAAATGGCGAAAGGACTTGTGGCACACGGAGCACTTATATGGCCTGTCTGGTGCAGAAGCCTCAAATGCAGGAGGAGACGAGGCACTGATTGCTGCGCCTCCACCGGATGTCTCCCCGGTGGAGGGCTGCTGAGGGTTGGCAGCTGACGAGGTGGGGGTTGCGTTCCCAGAACCCGGCCGGTAGGTTTTCTCACAGATGGAACATTTCATTGGATTGTTTCCGTTGCCATGTGAGTTGTGATGCTGAGCCAAGGAGGTGAGTAATGAGAAACCCATCTTACATACACCACACACAAAAGGCTTCTGTTCCACCTGCACACACTGATGCTCTAAAAGGTCTGTCGCCTGACTGAAGATCTTCATGCACTGCGTGCACTGGAAGGATCTGTCTTGAGTTACCATACACTGGTGCTCATGGGGGTTGGCCAGGTGAGATATGTCGTGGCCACAGGCTCCGCACTTGTGCCCTCTCTCGCCCCCTACCTGCAGCGAAGGCTGCTGAGCTTGAACAGCATGCTGCTGGCCATGCTGGGGCTGCTGCAGGGAGGTGTCTGGCTGCAGGACGACTCCATACACAGCGCAACCCAGAGGGTTGTCAGTCCCTTGGGGAAGCGTGTGCACAACAGAGGGTGGAGCCACTGCATGCTGTTGCTGTTGCCACGCCTCCGTCATCTTCCACTTCGCATGCAAGGGCTCAGCACTCGGGAGATGACAGGGGAATTTCAGTCCCAAACTGAGAGAATGGTGGATGTGGTTTTCAAAAATGGTAATGAGCTCACTGACAAGAGCTCAGTGCAGTATCTCTGTTTACACGTGTCCTCTGAGACTAGGAGAGAAAACCTGTTTGGATAGAAGAACATAGATTTAAGTATGATTGGCCAGCGAACACACAAAAGGGAGTGTAAAATATTAAAGCATGCAGTTACCACAGTATGTAACACTCAATATCGACAACAATTTACAAAACTTGCTATTGGCTACAAGAAAGTAATACAAACCTGCCTGAATTTCAGGTTTAGACTGTGGTGAGGAAAAACTGAAAAATACCCCAAATTTGAGGCCTAAAACTTGACCCATACTTATACTAGAGACAGAAGTCAAAGTACTTCGTACATTTAGTTAGCTAATGCAGATGTAGAGTGCATGTATGTACTTCTCCAGAAAACCCTAAAACCCTCAGCTAAGCTAGCTTTGAGCATTACCATAACCACAATTATTTGGTTCGGTCTAATTCCTGAAACGTAACTCGGGAAATTAACAGATGAGTTTTTCCAATTACAAGTATGTTTTAAATGCAAGTGGTTTACGAGTCAAGGTTTTGTCTACTTGGTCCTGAAAATAAACGCTTTCTTACAACGTATTTCATTATTTTTTTCCCCTCGGTTCCAGGGAGTAGCTTGCTACCCGACGTTAGCTTGTCAATTGCGAAAGCTAACAGCTAACCACTAGTAACAGCTAACGACACTAAACAACTGGACTTCCTTAGCAAATAATACCGGTTTTCTTTCACTAGAAAACCACTCTAACTTCCCATATTTCTTGGTCATAAACTGCATATCGTGTCGTAAGTCAAACATTGCAAAAGCGACTCAAGTACCACGGGCTTTAAGCTATATTTTTTGGCTTCAAAATGCCGCTTCATGACAGGCCACAATAGCGTTTATACTGGTCTAACATTTGATATGAACCTTCACTGTATGCAGGACCCATATCAAACTAGGCCTCCCCGAAGCTGCGGGAGGAAATCCGCCTCCTGCAGCGGAGTCTCGCACGTTTGCAAAGAAAAAAAATCGCATTCAGAAAAAAATGAATTCACGATAACTTACTTGAGCTGCTTAGCATTGCTTTTCACGGCCGTCTTCGGCCTCTGGTCGAAAACCGTCGGTGTTTTCTGGACTCGGAGGACCAGCGGTGGTAGGGATGCGGTTGAAGCCGGACGCCATCCTCTAGCAGACGGACGGACACCGGAAACCGCCACGCAGCGAGCTGTCGTCGCTGTTACTGCGATACTATGTTAGAGAAGCACCGAGGAACCAAAACGAGCTCCGGTGGAGATAAAATAACTCTCGCTGATTGTTGGAAGAGTTTACAATCCACCACAAAGCTAAAAGGTGTTGTTAACGTATCAGAAAGTCTACTTCCTCGTTTTGACAGTAGGGGGAGTGTTTCAACTGTGTACTCTGTCTCATCAGCTCTGTCGTGTACACCATGAACCCCCACAGTCTCAACTGATACCATCGTTTTCAACCGACAGACAAAACCGCACAAGTTAGGTGAAATTCTCAGCAGCGATACTTTTGTCTAATATAAAGCTCATTTCACTTAATGTCTTCCCCAAAAAAGCACCGTTGCCCAAAATCAATGTTAAAGGCAACAATTTTAATAACAATGTATTCATATTTTTCAACATTGTTGATATTGTTCACTCACCAACAGGAAGAACATGTTTCTGTGTGTCACAGGAAGCGAGAGGCAGCCTTCCTTTTTTTACATTCTACATTTTCTCAAGTATTTTTAAAAATTAGAATCCACAGTTTTATTTCTAACGTGGGGGAAAAACCTGTCTGTCTGGATAGATAAATAGACAGATGGGAGAAGCATTCTGTTTATTTAGTAAAATATGCTCTTTATTACCACCAAAGAGGAAGATAAACATTGTTATAACGATGAGTTTAATGGGTTCCTCGGCATCACGGTGGGATCCGCATGCAGCACAGAATTATCACCTTCTGTGTCCTATGGGCTCAAAATGTGGTCATAAATATTTTGTACTTGTAAATCAGGATTTGTATGTGTAAAAAAAATTTGTGTGTGCGTAAAAAAGATTTGTATGTGTAAAAAAGATTTGTATGTGTAAAAAAGATTTGTGTGTGGACTTAGACAAAAAAAAACCCTGCAAGTTACAAATACGAATTTTGACCCCATTTTTCTTCCTTTCATCTGATTGGTGAATGTCATGTCAATCACAAATGTAACAATCCAATCAGAGAACAGATGGGTTTGGCTCTCGGAGGGGCACTTTTTTTGAACTGCAGGTCTTTGAAGGGAATAAATGCCTGTTTTCATGCCAACCCAGCGTTTTCCTTCATCACCACGAAGGAAAACAGTCTGTGGTCGTCCGAGTTTGGTGATTTTTGTGTCACAGGTCTACGTGTTTAATACAGGGACTTCCACAGCCTTTTCAACAGCGCTGCGGACCGCGGGGTGGGGGCGGGCAGTGTTTTGGAAATGACAGTCTTCATTACAAAGCTTTCTTCGTTATGAATTAGCATACATGTTTTTATTTAACATTTGAAGAACTAGCAAGAAAAACAGAAACTCTTGTAGAGGACATAAAGTCAGAGATAGAAACGACAAGGAGCAGGTGCATCTAGTACAGGTAGAGCTGCTGCAAAAACCCACAGAGCCCAGCAGCCAGCGTAACAAATTCTGGATCCTTTGCTTTTAGTTAGCAGTTAGCATTAGCAGCACATCCTGCGTCCGATGTGAAATGACTTTTATGCTGCGCACTGTGACTCACAGCAATGGTCCTGGGTCAGCCCTGACTTTGTGTTAAACTAATCCTAAAGTAATAATGGTATTTCTAACCACTGATATACCACAACTTTTTCCTTTCAACAGCTACTGAAAGTTAGAGGACCTAGCTGCTATCGGATATTTATATAGAGATCCTCCAGCTTCAAACTGTATTACCCTTCAAGGACCAGCAGTTCAAAAAAGCGCCCCTCTGACAGCCAAACCCATCTGTTCTCTGATTGGATTGTTACATTTGTGATTGACATGACATTGACCAATCAAATGAAAGGAAGAAAAATAGGGTCAAAATTCGTACTTGTAACTTGCAGGGGTTTTTTTTGGCTAAGTCCACGCACAAATCTTTTTACACACACAAATCTTTTTTAAACACACACAAATTCTTTTTACACATACGAAACTGATTTACAAGTACAAAATATTTATGACCACATTTTGAGCCCATAGTGTCCTTTTATCAAAACTGAAAAAGATCATGTATTTTAGTTCAAAGGTGGCAGACTTTTTAACATGGGCTTCAGCTTCCTTAAGCACTTTTCAAACTGTTTCTTTGGATATAGGCGGCTCACTGGAAGCATGGCTGTCAGGAAGCAATCTGAAGGAAGTGAAGTGGCAAGAAAAGAGTGAGTTATGCCACATTATATAAGAACTGGACTGGAAATTGTTGGCAATAGGTTTTGTGGAGTGAGGAATCCAACTTTTAATTTAAATCATTACATTGTTTAGAGGAGGTCAGGAGAGAGGTATGACTGTCTCCACCTTCTATAAAACATGATGGAGACTGTGTCATTTCAGCCACCCGTCCTTCAACACCGTGGAAGCGGTGTGGGAGCTTTGAAGCCTTGAGCTATGGAATTTGGTTGTTTTGGGGGGGTTCCTGACAAGAGTCGACCAGCATCCAAATACGAATGCTTCGAATGTACATCAGAAAGACTGGAGAAATATTCCTGAAGACAACTAAAAGAAATAACTGGAGAGGTTTCAGGTTCAGACTGTGGCGAAGCCTCAAAGTGGACACACCAATTATTAACGTTCAAGTCTGTTAGAACAACACAAACTGTTTGTGCCTTATATAATGTATTTTCACAGACTATTCCCTGTTTCAATTAATCAGTTATTTAACATTTTCATAGCAAAATGTAATTTAAAAAACTGAATAAGTAAAATTAAATTAAATAAAATTAAATAAATAGGCTGCATAAGCTTCATTTGGGCCAAATACAAAACAAAAACTTGCTCCACATAAAGATAAGTGTTGCTGGAGCTTTAGACTTAACATTTTTTGTACTGACTTTGAGCTCATTATTATTCAAAATCATTGTTTTAAAAACTTTTTATTACATCACCCACCATTATCATATGACCTTTTTACTTTAACTGATCCAATACAGTGATAGCAAACTGGATAGCCGTATAGGCTAATGGTTCTGTTAAATGCTGGGTTTTCCATTATATTTCACCAATTGTATAATAAATATCACCACCTGTGCTCCTACAGCTTTGAACTATGGAATTTGGTTGCATTTTTCTTTCACCACATTTGGATGAGCGGGTTGAGTTGGGAGGTTATCAGACTAGCTAGCTAACTAACCCAACTAGCATTACTTACTGTCATATTAATGGAATGTTAATATTAACTAGAAAAAAATATAAAAATACAAAAGCTTAAAACTCAATCAATAAACTGTAACACTGATTCTTCAGTGTCTTTTCAGCCCATTTGCATCCCCAGGGCATGACAAATTTGGCTGTTTCAATTTGACACTTTCAAAAGTGTTACTGTTGTATGACAGTGCATTTTACACTAGAATCTGGTCTTCTCTTAAACTTAACCACTTACCTTTTAATGGCTAAGCCTAACAAAGCTCTTGCTAACAGATGAGCAAAGTTAAAGTAGTACCTCAAAAAGCAGATTCTGTTCATCTGGAGTGTTTTAAGTGGGAGAAATGTTTCGTCACTCATCTGTGTGACTACTTCAGTCTCATCTGACTGCAGGTTTCCCCAGCCGTAGCAAAGTAGTAAGTAAAAGTGAAAAAATAAAAGTGTCTCCCAATCAAATTTAAACCAAAGGCTTATATAAGGCTTTTATACCTGCAGCTTAATTCACTGCTTCACCTCTAAGGTCCAACCGTGGGCTCAGAAATGGAGAAGACTTCTCATGGCAGACAATAATGCTGCAGCAGTTGCATCAGGACAACAACACCAGAGGACACTTTGTGCATAACATGGCATTAAGGAGAACGTGTTGGTCTTTTAGTAGTCAGACAAAATACACCAACTTGTCAGAGCCGCCATGCCAAAGGTTACAGCTGTAATATTCTTTAAAGAGGTGAGTTATCCTTAAATTGCCCCACACGCAGTTGGCATTGATGAGGATATGAACTCTATAGACTGACACTGTTCTAGACTCTAAACATGTTTTTTTCTGCTGTAAAGTTGGGCATTTTAACATTCATGTCTATGGGGATTGTCTATAGGTGGCCACTGGAGGAACTGGAATTTTAGTAATGGGGCATCAAACATAAGGCCCGGGGGCCAGATTTGGGCCAGCAAAGACTCCAATCTGGCTCAATGGATGGCTTCGGAAAATGTGGACATGTTAGACTTTTAACTGTATTTTCACAAGTTTTAGAGCTTTTCCTACAGTTAAAGGCCTCCCTATGGCCATTGATACGACACCAAAACAATTAAGTGATATATTTCTATATTTTACACATTTAGTCCTTCCAATTTAAGTCCAAAGAGTCATGTTGACAGATTGCGTTCATATATTACAGCAGTCTTTCTTTACCACATGGGAAAGTTGCACTTCTTTTTCTTATATACTGACAGAAAGGGAAGTTGCACTGGTCCACTTCACACAAGGCCAAAGAGGGCTGTATGTGTAAAACCATGTAAAATGAGTTTGACATAAAGTGCAGGGCAGATAGCTTTTAGACTTCCTGCTGAACATGTAGTCTGTACTGGCTGTAGTATGGGCTGTAGATTAAATTACTTTCAGTAATAACCACACCAAGCTCTTTAATTTCAAACATTTCATTATTTTCTCCACATTAACTTTGAAACAACCTCATAAACCAAAGAGTAAGAAAGAGCATGCTCGGGCATGCAATGATGTCACAACATGATGATGCCACTGGGTGCGAAGTATAAAACATACAGTAGCAGAGAGTTTCTTTTATATCATTCATAAACTCGGGACATTTCAGTATCCACTGAGAGTTAAAAGCTAGCGTTTATTTTACACTGCTCTCCATGTCTCACGTAGCCTTGTGTTGCTGGATAAGAGAGACAAGAGGGAGAAATTCACAAACTGACACCAGATTGAGCAGGCTAAACAAACATGCTGGAAACAAAAATCTCATCCGGTCTCAAAAAAAAAACAGTTTTCTGGAAATGACACCGTAGAAACCCCATTTTTCCCTTTTCGACTGGTCCAAAAGGGGCGACTGGGAGAGAGAGACAAAACAGTGCATGCCATTTCAGGGTGAAGAGGGAAGGGCTGATTGTGTGGAGGGCCGAAGGATGGGGATCGCTTTTTTTAATTTTCAAGGTTATTTGTCTCCTCTTAGCCTGCCCGTGTGGGGTGTTTGATCTAGGGTTGGCTTTTAAATCAATTTGAGAACCAAAATGAATAAATACGAGGCACTCAGCATTCTCTCTGTCTTGCAAACTGCAAAAAGTAACAAACTTGAAGAATAATGACACATACACTTATATATTAGAATTAGTGATTATAACATAACAGTCTCAAGGCTGTACAAAGGGGCAAGGCTGATACCTCCTCAGTATGTCAGCAGTTAAATGTGTTTTTTTTTCTTTTGCTTTTTGTTCGGTTTATTATGCACGCAAACGTGTGTTTATGTGGTTCCACTTTACTTGTAATGAATTCAGAAAGTTCCTCTCGGATTAGACCAGGAGGGCTTGGCATGTGTTGGTCGCTGGCATTTGATTTCGCAAATCAAATATGATTTGGTCATACTCTGTGATTTTGGTTGAATGTGAAGTGTCTGACAATCGAGAGGTGACCATCAGGATGAAGTGCGCACAAATGAAGACAGAACAGTGATGTTAAAGGGATAGAAAAATGCACTTTTTAAAATCTCACACAGCCTCATGCAATGGTTGCGTGTTTATGTAGTAGAGGGGAAAAAGAGAAAAGAATAATGACGGAGCCCTTTAAAATGGATCTACTCTTGCAGCATAGTTCTGTAGCGCATAGTGCGAATAGAGACTGATGGATTTGAAGGAAAGGAAAAAGGTTCAAAGGCAAAAGGGGGCTTAGGACTGAGTGTGTTTCTCATGATAACCAGGAACATGGGTTGCTATATTCTTTTCTAGACTGATTTTAAAAAATGGGCAACGCTGCCTGTGCCATCTCCAGTCCACTGATCTGTCAGCGACGGGCATCCGTGCACGTGAGCCCGAAACAACACGCTCGTCTAAAGCTGCATTTTCTTTCTTTCTCGTGACTCTAATTCAACCGCCTTTTATCATGTGGACGTTCTATGGAAGTTATATCGAATGAAAGTCAAAATAAGCATTTGAAAAGAAATGGTGTGTTTGTAGAAACTGAAATGGGCTTCAACAGAGGTGAAAAAGACAGTAGCAACAATAGAAAGGCTCTGTGTGTCCTTCACTCGGGCTGCGGGCTCCAGTCGAATAGACAGAACGTCCATCTCATTAAGTAATCATATAATATACCGTAGTTATCAATAAGTCTTAGTAGATCATACCTGTATAAGCTTAAATAAAGAAGTGAATGAAAAGAATGGCTACTCCAATATTGAGTAAAATGACCATAACCACCAGAATAGAGCTGGAGCCCTAGGAGACAAGAGAAGAGAGAAAAAAGCAATTAGTCCAGTTACAGCACCAACGATCTCAGTGGAAACACAAACACAGACACTCAGACTCTGGTCAAGATTTAACAATGGACATCTGAGTAACCCACCAGGCTATCAACAAACAGGTTAGAGGTTAGAGTTGGGCTGCACTTTCTGCTCAGGTGCCTTAAAGAGCACAGTAACTGGGCAAAATAACGTAACAGATGTGAGTCTCGATTATATTTTCTGCGTCCGTGAGTCTGCTTGGGTCCGAGTGACATAAAGTGACAGCACGTTCTCACTCCCAAAGCGTAACATTTTACACTAGGTGACCAATCGTCAGTATATTATGCCTCGGGAGTGAAAATGAAGGTCCATGTTGTTGCCAGCCCACAGAGGAGTCCGCAGTGACTTAACTTTTTTTTTCCTACATACACTCAAAACACAAGGAGGTTTAGTTACTTATTCTTCAACTAGTTGTGTTTATGGTTTTCCTAACATCTGTTGAAAGTTAACATCCTAAACTATCTTATGTAAGCATGCACTCTGTAAGAGGAAGAAGAAAACCCCGCCCAAAAAAACCTGAAATTTGAAGAATTACAAAAGTAATACCCTAATACCGAAGTGTTTTTGTGAAACTCAAAAAGAATACTTGGTAACTTGATGTTATGCTGATTATTTTAAGGCTTGTTAACAAAGTTAACTATGTACTGATCACCAGACAACTTTGGCCCATCACAGGGCACGCTTAGACCGCACTGGTGCAAACTACATGTAAAATTCATGATTTTTGTAAACACAACTTCCTCATGATAATGCCCACCCCACACGTGTCCACGTCTACCTATGGAATAAGAAGGCAATAACAACGAGTGTGTCATCTAGTGGACACATTACAGACTCTGGCTCCTTGGTGTCATTCTTACAATCGTCCACCATGACTGATGCAGGAAAGTCTTGTACTGAAGACACTGTGTAAAGAATGCATTTATATGGGAACAGAAATGAGGAAATACTTCTAAAACCAGAGCACTTCTGGATTTCGGTTCCATTTTAGACCCTTTGTGGTGATGGACTTTTGAATTGTGTAGTGGGAAAATTTTAGGCTAGACCCAGGAGTTTCTTAGCTAATCTCACAGCTACAGACCTGAGTCAGCTGAAGGTGGTTTACCCCTTTTTGTTTTGGTTTTGAGAGTATTCATATTTTGCCTTCATACAGAATCTTTGTAGTTGTTTTCAGACATTTTTCAGTCTTGAGATCCTTTTGAGTTATTTTTTTTTTCATTTCCTTTTGTTGTTTTGTGAATCTGTGAGCATTCAGTTTCACTTTGTGCTCGTTTTGAGTCTTTCCGTAATTGTTTTAGGAATCTTTTGGTTAGTTTATACCTTTTTGTTGAGATGCTGTTTTTTTTGATTGTTGCATTTTTGAATCTCTGCATGCAGTAACACCACATGTTAGCAGTTTTAGGGAAGCTCTTGGATCAGTAATCTGTCCATTGAAAGTTCCTTTGTTCAGTGTAAAAATTGAAAATGTAACATTGTGGAGTTAATTGTGATAGTTTCGTACCTTTGATTCTTATCACAGTGATAGATATTTTCCAACACAGGCGTCTGTGCAGGTTCTCGGTCACCCCGAGTCTTAAGAGCTTGAAAAGCTAGAAAGGAAGTGAAACGTCTCCAAAAAACTTCAGGAAGTCCAATCGTCTTCTTTTTATGCTCTTAATAATTTCAAGACAGACGTTTATCTGCTGTGCTGATGATTCAGCAGTGACTTTCATATCCCACTGTCGTCTAACACTGAGAAAAATGATTTTTCTTGAGTTGTTTTAAAATTTCCTGTCTAATACATCTTGGCATTTTGTGAACTAAAAGTCTTTTAATCTGAAAAATCATTTGATTTTTATCATTGAGGCACTGTGACTAAAACGTGAAGTTTTGGTAAACACATAGCTCTTCCTTTAAATACACTGAACAAAAATATAAACGCAACACTTTTGTTTTTGCTCCCATTCCCCATGGGATGGACATAGAGACCTAAAAATTCATTCCAGATACACAATATAACCATCCCTCCCAAACAGTGGTCACAAATCAGTCCAAATGTGTGGTAGTGGGCACATCTGCTATATTGAGATAATCCATCCCACCTCACAGGTGTGCCACATCAGGATGCTGATCTGACATCATGAGTAGTGCACAGGTGTACCTCAGACTGCCCACAACAAAAGGCCACCCTGGAATGTGCAGGTTTTTGCGCTATTGGGGGTCTGGGGACCCAGAACCGGTCAGTATCTGGTGTGACCACCATTTGCCTCATGCAGTGCAACACATCGTCGCATGGAGTCTATCAGATTGTCAATTGTGGCCTGTGGAATGTTGGTCCACTCCACTTCAATGGCTGTGCGAGGTTGTTGGATATTCGTGGGAACTGGTACACGCTGTCGTATACGCCGGTCAAGCACATCCCGAACATGCTCAATGGGTGACATGTCCGGTGAGTATGCTGGCCATGCAAGAACTGGGACATTCTCAGCTGCCATCTGCCCTGAACAATGTGAACCATGATTCATCCGTGAAGCGCACACCTCTCCAACGTGCCAGACGCCATCGAATGTGAGCATTTGCCCACACAAGTCTGTTACGGCGACGAGCTGGAGTCAGGTCAAGACCCCGATGAGGACGACGGGCATGCAGTTGAGCGTCCCTGAGACGGTTTCTGACAGTTTGTGCAGAAATTGTTTGGTTGTGCAAACCAATTGTTCCAGCAGCTGTCTGGGTGGCTGGTCTCAGACGATCTTGGAGGTGAACCTGCTGGATGTGGAGGTCCTGGGCTGGTGTGGTTACACAAGGTCTGCGGTTGTGAGGCCGGTTGGATGTGCTGCCATATTCTCTGAAACGCCTGTGGAGACGGCTTATGGTTGAGAAATGAACATTCAATGCACGGGCGACAGATCTGGTTGACATTCCTGCTGTCAGCATGCCAATTGCACGCTCCCTCATTGCTTGTGGCATCTGTGGCATTTTGCTGTGAGACAAAACTGCACATTCCAGGGTGGCCTTTTGTTGTGGGCAGTCTGAGGTACACCTGTGCACTACTCATGATGTCAGATCAGCATCCTGATGTGGCACACCTGTGAGGTGGGATGGATTATCTCAATATAGCAGATGTGCCCACTACCACACATTTGGACTGATTTGTGACCACTGTTTGGGAGGGATGGTTATATTGTGTATCTGGAATGAATTTTAGGTCTCTACGTCCATCCCATGGGGAATGGGAGCAGTAACAAAGGTGTTGCGTTTATATTTTTGTTCAGTGTATTAACTCTACACTAGTTTTGTTGCATTTAACTGAAATATGTAGGTCTTATCACACAGCTCTTTTTCTTTTTTTTTTTTATCAGTGTGTTGTGGTAACAGCAAACATTATGTTATTATGTGTTAAAAAATGAACTGTTAGCCTGACAGAGCACTGCAGACTCACTGAGTTTGATTTGAGGGTGAATTGCTCTCCTTCCTGCTCCAGAGTGATGGGCTGAGACTTTAGAGGTGGGGAGAGGGTGAGGTCCCTGTGCAGTGGCCACTCC
The DNA here is from genome assembly GCF_057381845.1 of Rhamphochromis longiceps. Lineage (NCBI taxonomy): Eukaryota > Metazoa > Chordata > Actinopteri > Cichliformes > Cichlidae > Rhamphochromis > Rhamphochromis longiceps. Next base: position 38,187,715 of record NC_140557.1, on the reverse strand, counting down.
TCCAGCTCTGCCCCCACATTCAGGTTGTCCAGCATCTGTACAGAGTCCATGGATCCTTCTCTGACCGGTCGAAGGCTTCTGGATCGCAGCCTGTTGTTCTTGGGGGCCGGGGACTCTTGTCCCAGCCCCCGAGAAGTCTGCGAGTCCGGACAGTGCAGCCTCATGTCGACTGTATAGTCATTCATCTTCTCCTCGTCCTGCTCTGTGAGGCGCGAGTGGGCGGGGCTCCACCTAAGGGTGCTTTCAGCAGTCCAGCCCCCGGTGTGGCCGTCTAGCCTTTGGTCGATTACAGCGTGCTCGTTAAGCTTGTGGTTGGAGTGGTTGTGCTGCTTTGGATGGTGGTTGGAGTAGACATGCTCTCGAGGATTGTAACAAGAAGAAGAGACGTGGTCCTTGGCATTGTGATTGGACAAGATATATTCTTGGGGCTTGTGATTGGAAGAAGCATGCTCAGAAGTCTTGTGATTGGACATGTTGTGATCCAAGGCCTTGTGATTGGATAAAATGTGCACCTGTGGCTTGTAGTTGGAAGAGGCATGCTCGCAGGTTTTGTGATTGGTGGACGAATGATCCCATGTTTTGTGATTGGACGATGAGTAGTCTCTTGACTTGTGATTGGAAGAGGCGTGCTTGGAGAGCTTTTGGTTGGACAAGGAATGCTCCCAGGCTCTGTAGGAGGAAGCGTGGTCCCGGGGCTTGTGATTGGAAATGGATTTCTCCCGTGGCTTGTGGTTGGACAAAGGGGCTTGTTCGTGGCCATTTAGTTGTCCCTCCTGCTCTTCCAGAAGGGAGGGCGTAGTGGAGCGACTGCTACACGCTCGATCCGGATACATGTCGTCACTCCAATTGTTAGCCCCGCCCCTCGGCAGATCCACCCCCCGCCCTTCTACCAGCACCTGGATCTCAGCCCCGCCCTGATCGTCCACGGCGCTCTGGCGCATGAAGCAAGCATTCCTGGGGCGATGGGTGTGTTTGAGTGGACTGTGGGGAGGTGAGGTGGGTACGCTCAGCACGGGGCTGAGATCAGGTGTTATCACAGGTGGCGTGGTGTCAGGAGTGCACAGCTCCGGACTGTCTGTTCCTGTGGAGATGACCTCATGGTCTTTGTCCTTGGTGCCCTGGTGTTTGGGCCGCTGACATTCGAGCCCTATGAAAACAGGAGAACAGCACCAGTGAGGTGATTTGGCACCCAGAGCAAAGCCTACAGCGCGAGTATGTTTGAGTGTCATCGGCACACAAAAGGAGGAGAAGAGCTGCAAACAAACGGAGCCTCGTGCTGCCAGCTTAGAGAGGATTATGAAAGTGAATATACTTGATTTAATTTGAATTCTTACAGGCTAATCCTTTGTAGTTTATTATGAGATTAAAATGTGTGTAACACTGGGCCTACGCTTAAAAGCAAATTCACACTTACTTTATTAATCTGTAAAGGTTCCAGTAGGCGTACTTTTGCATGTAGATTTTAAGAAAATTAGTGCATTTGAATCCTTTAGCTATGACTCATAATTATCTCAAACAAATTTCTGTGGAAAATCTAAAAAATACAGAGTACTATAGAATCAGTGAAGCTAAGAGAAAAGCCTGAAGGCAAAAAACAAATAGAAAGGTTGTTATACCTTTGTTTTATCTTTATAGGTTAATTATTTTGCCTCCATAAACAAATAGTTTGTTTATGGCTTTAAAATTGAGATAAAATATACCATATACATAATATCTAAGCAGTCAATTTCTACCATTAATTGACTGCATAATTTGCCAAATGACAAATTCATTTACAGCATTTACTACAAAAAACTGCTTTTTTTCTTCTTTCCTTTTGCAATGCTAAAATTGCGTTTTTTATGGTTTCCAGTTCTATAGAGGTCTGTGGAAAAATGTCTTTCTGTCTTGACCTCCATGAGCACAGGCACACATCTGAGGTCATACCGGTCATATTGAGAAACACTCATTTTGCGGCTTCACAACAGGGCCTCAGAAACCAGTCGTCCATCAGATGGGGGAGGCCACTCATCTAAGCTAAGCTAGTTAGCATTTAGCTCTTATTTATGCATGCTACATATCATATAACTCATTTGTGAAAGCAGGATCATAACAAGAACATGTAAAGTGTGAAATTAGCTTAAGCTAACATCATCTAGCTACCTGTTACTTGCTGCAGACCCTGTTGGTTAGTTTTGGTAAATGGTAAACAGACTGATTCGCACATAGTGCTTTGCTACATTTGTTACATTTAATGTACTGACACTTGTGCACCTACTAACCATTGCCATAGATGTGAAAGGAGGGTGAAAGCTCTTTGGCAGCTATCCGAGCCAGTCGACACTCCTCCGTGGCTTTCTGCGCCACACCTTCTGCAGCCTCTGCCTTCCCACGAGCGTGGCTCATCCTGAACAGAACAGGCAGAAACAGCAAAGTCAAAACGTGTGTGTATTTTAAGATAAATTACTTTGTATCTATGAAGTAATAAAAATGTTCTCCTAAACAATATCCAGGTATTTGTAATATCTAAGTGAAACTTTCATACGAGACTGCAAAAAATATGTTTTATCGAAAAGAATGCATGACTGTCTCTCAAAAAGTTTGCAGTTAAAAAAACGTAGTTTGATTAGCCTTTGAAGGGCTAAATATGTGCTGTGGCTCCCTATGAAACAATATAGACAATATAAAGCACTACCCCACCACACAGGAACAGATAATTGGTTAGTAATGCAAAGCACACCATAGTTTGTAATATACCACTTGTTCTTTTATTCACGTCTCTGGGGAAGGTATTTGACCAGATTTGAATCCCAAATTTGTGAGGTCTAACGCTAGCTCATTTAAAAGAAATCATCCCCCGGTAATCAGGGGACAAAGACAATGATTATTGTACAACACACTGACACTCATCAAAAATGATTTCTCCAAAAAAGCTAGTTTTGTCAAACAAAGGGCGACGATTAGGCTTTGGACCGAGGGTCGTCACCAGTGATGTCTTAGACTTCAGAGGATTTAATGTTGCTTAATCTTGCTGGGTGCGCAGAGGTGTGTCACCAGCTCTATCTAACGAGATACGTTCAAATTATTCCTACGAAGCGGTGACCAGAATACTGGAAGATCTAACCTCGACACAGCAATCTCTGCTTTCTGCTTGGCGATGTCCGCGGCCTTCTCCGCAGCTTCCACAGCTCGGTCCACCTTCTCTCGGATTTTACTGGCCCTCAGGGGGATCAGGTTCTTGCGTTTTCCGCTCACCAGCACATTCTGCTTGTATTTTCCCTCCTCCTTGGTGCCATCGGGGAAGGTGGTGCAGCCATATCCGTGCCTCTTGTTGCCCGCCCATTCGCCTGCATAATGCAGGCCATCTGAGCGCCTGCTCACGCCCCAGCCAGCTCTCTGGTCACTCCTCCACTCTCCAGCATACATCTCAGTGACAGTGGCATCCACAGGAGCGCCCTGTTCACTCTCACTGGTGTTGGAGTGGATGTCAGATGCAGCAGAGCTGACGGTGCTCATGCCGGCCTCGCTGCAGAAGGAGCTCTGCTTGCTGAGCTGACTGGCTAGAGAACTTTTGGACTCAGAGCGCCGAAGCTTCAGGCCACTTAGGATAGACTGCCGAAAGCGGCCTTTTCTCTTCCTCTGCCGTTCGGCCTCACTCGGTGCCACAAGAGCAAACCCACCCCGGCCCACTGGGCTCCCAGCCAGTCCGGCCACCACCCCATCTGTAGGTGTGGTGGCAGTGCCATCCTCCAGCACAGCAGGAGGGCCATGGCTGTGCTCAGAGCGGAGAGAGTTTATAGATGTTCGCAGAGGGAAGAGGATGACAGCTGCCATGCCGTACGGCACACTCTGTCGCACACCATAGCCGTGGCGCATCCCTCCCAGCCACTGGCCTTGGTAGGTTCCTGAAAGACAGACAGACACAGCACGAGTCAGACATAAGAACTGCATTTTATTTGAGTGTCCAAATATCTATGTGTAAATTCATTCATTAGTTAGATCATTAATTGAATTCTCAATGGACCAAACAGGAGAGTAGCATGCATGAGGAATACACTAATGTATGCTAACTGTTATACAGTAATTGCCAAAATGGTCTTTGCATTACTCAGTGGAAGGTCTTTGCAAACTCAAAGTGCTCACTGAGTAGCAAAGTTGGTGTGCAGGGCTAATTTTAGGCACAACAGGATGGATTACTGAGAACTGGTCAGAGGGCTCCCGTCCACTTCTAAATTGTCAAACTGCCAAGTTTTCAGAAGATGTCAAACCCCAAACTTCACATACTCACATAGCACAGGGTTAGGAGTTAAGTTAATTTAAGCAAATTCCCTTCAAATGTAATCAGCCAGTCGCCTCGTGCATCAGCCTCATAGGTAACGTTGTTCTGTGTTTAAGGCCGATTCACATGTGTTAGCACTTGAGGCTAAAAGTGAGGACACGGTATAACACCCAGCTCTGTCTCACAGCTCAGTGTTTAGCATGACCTGAAACCAGTGGATGAAACTATAAAGTCATGTTAAAGGTCAAAGGGAAAGGTAGTTTCCCTCCACTGGGTATTAGAAAGAATGCAGTCGCAGTTTAATTGATTGGGGTTTTTACCCAAGCATTTTGCTAATTTTTGTCAGCAAGTAGTCAGAAATGCAACAGGAAAATGCACAGCTGTCTGTCAGAAATGGCAACTAACGTCTTTCATTCTGAAACAGGAAAAGTCCTGGTGACGTGTATGACAACACTGACACTTCTGAGAAATGCCACATATATTTAGTTTCTGTGTTGACTGTTTATGAACGTTTTCAACAAGGTACAAATAAATCTGCCATAAAATTAAAGCTTGACAAAGATGTGTCTGGACTCACTGTGAGCACACCAGAGCTTTGCATACTAATTTGCATCTGTATGTCAGTCTAAAAATACCATCCCTGCCTCATGTGGATGGAAGTGTAAAAAATATTCCATAATGTGAGGAGGCTGCTCAGCATCCGATCTAATATGTGATGTGTTTGTGCATCTTTGTGTGAAAACTACACGCTGCCAAGAATAAAATCTTTAAAACACAGCAGTGCTAACTTGAAGCAAAGTGAAATGGCATTAAAATAATAGAAACACTTGAAATAAACCATAAATAACACTTGTTTTTTGGCTTCTCCCAGTCTGCAGAAAATACACATATGTACTCTGTAAAAACAGGAAAAGCTGTAGTGGAGGAATCTTTATGCCTGAGCTGTTGAGGATTTGGCAATTTAGGTGGAGGAGGTGAGCAGAAGACAAGCCAGCATATTATGATACAACGAGGGGGTTGCTGTTGCTCTGAAATCAGCCATAAAGGTTTATATATGTCAAGCCTCCTCTCTCACTATGCTCCTCTCTGTCTACACCAAGAACAAAAAATCAGCTCCAGTTGATGTCCAGACCTCCTGGAAGAGGGCAAACTCCTGAGAGCAGCCTCCAACCAAAGCAGGTCTGCTCTAAGGAGAGGTCAGCATCCTCTCCTCAAATCCCTGAGGTGATCAGAGCAAAGGGTGAAGTAAATCTAAAGTTTCATGTTTCTGGGAAGGAAACTTACCAGCGTGTTAGTTTCACTTACAGTAGGACTAAAAAAAAAAAAAAAAAAAAAAAAACTTACAGTAGGACTCATTCCTGATTATAAAGCTGGAGAGGTTTATGTTGCAGTCAGCCTTTTAATAGCTGTCTGTTCTCTGTTGCAGATTGGGTTTAGTAGGTACTGCTCCAGCTGCTTCTGATCACAGCTAAAGTCATCAACCTAGCAAGCCAGCCACAACCAAGACTGCAAGTAGTGAATTTTAAGGATTGAAAATTCTGTGTGTGAAAGAAAAATTAAAGATGGGTCACCTGTTTTCTACACACAGTAGTCCAAAACTGAAAAAAAGAGTCGAGATTCAGTTTTTAGAGTGGCTGATTAATTCAGCCTGACCAATCCTTGAGTGCTTGTCAGTGTCAGTGTGTTTCCTGTCTTATTTTGATAGTCCTTGTGTCATATGCTTGTGTTTAGTTTTGCTTCCCTTGTCTCTGTGTTGAATTTGTTCCACTTGAGTTTCGCGGCTCTCTCCACTTTCATAATCACCGGTCTGTGTATTTATTGCATCACTTCCCCTTTGTCCTTTGCCGGAACTTCAGTTCACTTTCCTCCACGTGTCTTGTCCTTAGTAGGTTTTCCCAGTCTAGCATATGCCTTCATTGCCTTTTGTCTTTTATTTTCTATCCTTGTCTGATCTTCTATCTTTAATAAACAACCTGCCTTTTGTTAAGATCAAGTTCTGTCTTCAAGTGTCTGCTTTTGGGTCCTCTCTTCAAAAACACTATCTGCACCAACGGCTCATTAACTCTTGGTTTAGAAACTCTATTTAATGTCTGACGTAAACATGCCACGTGGCACACATGAAGTTCATTTCATAAATTCTGGTCATTATTAGAGTTAGAAAGGAGGGTAGGTATCCAGAGTATGCTCATTAGCTGCTGACCTGCCAATCACAAGTTGCTTCGCAGTCACATCTACTCCTTACTCATCACATCTGGCTTCACAACACCAAGACAGCAGTGGTGAAAACGGTCAGCTCAGGGCTTCATAATGAGACGTCGCTAATCAGTCTGTGATGTCTGGTCACATGACTTTGTCCATTTCATTTCTATACGGCCAATCTTGAGTCGATCGTGGCTCAAGAGTTGTAATCGGAAGGTTGCTGGTTTGAGCCCCGGCTTGGACAGTCTCGGTCGTTGTGTCCTTGGGCAAGACACTTCACCCGTTGCCTACTGGTGGTGGTCAGATGTTGCCTACTGGTGGTGGCGCCAGTGTCCGGCAGCCTCGCCTCTGTCAGTGCGCCCCAGGGTGGCTGTGGCTACAATGTAGCTTGCCATCACCAGTGTGTAGATGTGTGTGTGAATGGGTGGATGACTGGTTGTGTAAAGCGCTTTGGGGTCCTTAGGGACTAGAAAAGTGCTATACAAATACAGGCCATTTACCAATAGTCTCTGGGTCTTTCTATCTGTGCTTTTAGCTGGCTGTTTCCATGTCTAGAAAGCTGTTGCTCATTTCCAGAATAGGCCTGTGTCAGTGCCATAGATGTCCCAGTGACAATGAGTGAGTTAGCACCCAATATGGGTACTAACATGCACTTAGAAGCTGCTCTTAGAATAATATCAACCCCCCAATATTGGGTTTGTTCATTCAAACTAGGTGAAATGAAAATGAAAGAAACAAAAATCAATACATAAACAAAACATTGATTTCCACTATTGGCAAAGACAAGGGAGGACCATTAATTTTCCTAAGGGACCACATAAGAAACTGGGACTGCTGAGGAGAGCTCCACCAATAGGCTGAACTCAGTTCTGCTCAATAGATTAGAGGGCAGCATTTTTTAACCTATTTGCTTTTAAAATACAAAAGGTGCTGCTTGCCACTAGGCAAAGCAAACAACTGCTTTGGGCTCCAGATCAGTGGGGACGCTGAGGGATACCACACGCTGTGAATCTAGCCTTAAATGTGTGGAGAGACACATGAGTAACCCAACTACCATGAGCATCACATCATTTCTTTTCCTTTGATGTTAGCAGAGCAGCCCAGTGTCCAGTGTGATAGACTTGCTATGGATAGATATATAGATGAAAAAAGCTAGTAGTTACAGTATTAATGCTTCATAATCAGTTAAGTTGCTGTGCATTGTTACTGAAAAAAACAAACCCAATATGTCTATGTTATTGAATATTTTATAGTACGATTGTTGTGCTTGTTGGTGTCAGATTATTTTCATGTGTTAGTGTGACAAATGTTGAAAAAATAAATAAATTAAAAAAACATTTTCTTTGATTATGAAGCGAGCAAAACGCTGTGCATACACAACAAGTTTACTCAAGTAAACACACCCAGAGAGGAGTTCGGTTATGACCACGACAATTCTCATGTCTTCAAACACCCAAATGCCACACGCAGTCTTAAATCTTTATTTTGTTCCAGAGTACATGTGTCCCGCTGCTCTGACGCTGTTTCCGCTCAGCTCTGAGCTCTTCGTGAGGTTTTTAAGGATTTCAGTATCGGAGCTGTCCGCGGTGCTGAAACAGGACAGGACGGCTTTTGCACGAGGCTGCTCGTGGCCTGCTATGGACGCCAAATGCGGCTGTTATGGTTTTTAATGAGCACTTGCTCTGTTGGCAGCTCTGTCAGTAAACCTCTCTCATGTGTGTGTCTTATTTGGGGGGCGGGGGTCTTTGATGGAGAAAACCTGCACATTTATTGGGTTGTGGAAAATGTGTCAGCTCGCGCGTGCTATATTCATCTGTCGGTGGTCTCCCACGTGAGCGGAAGAGAGGAGCAGAGCTGTCGCGTGACGCAGTCTTTTTCAGTTAAAATAGGGCGTATGAACCCGTGCAGCCTTCACACTCGTGCAGGGAGTCGGTAAAAAAAACGATCCACCGCCTCCCGGTAAACAATCTCCACCTTCAGCCCGCACGCGCACACGCAGTGCTTTTATTCCACCTGCATCGCTCACTGACCTCTCGCTCCATCATCTGGGTGCTCGGAGGCGGGCTACCATCGGTGATCAAACGGCCTACATTACAACCCCCCAAAGTCAGAAATAAAGGGAAATGACAGCGGCAGCGAGCCAATCAGAGCAGGAGAGCCGTGCGAGCTGGTCTCTTGTGACACGTTGACCTGCTGTATCAATGTTTCCATGGAGACTTTCATGGCACTGGGGAGAGGGGTGAAGGTGTGTTTTGATAAGTCTGTGTGTCTAAACAGGAGTCACGACTCAAAATGGCTTAATTTCTAATATTAGAGGTGTCCTGTTTTTAAAGCCTGTTTGTGTTCTCTTAAAATCTCAGAGAAAGGCTGCTCAGGAGAGCCTCCACAGCGCGAGCCCGGCAGACAGTCAGCACAATATCCTCTGGTGTCCTCTGTCCTCTTTAGTCCTTTTGCACATTCTTGTACATTATTTTGACATTTTAGGTCTTTCACAGTAATTTTTTAAAATCTCTTGATGAAACATTTTTAAAAGTGCTCACTTTATGGCTCTTGGTTGTCTCTTCATATTCTCTGTTTTTGTGTGGGGGGGTTTTGTAGTCAGCTTGTTTCTCCTTATACTGATTAAATTTTTCTTTGAGGTCAATTTTCACCACTATGTAGTCAATTTATATCTTTTTGTAGCTGCCTTGTATCATTTTGAAGTCAATTTGTGTCTCCTTGTTTTCAAGTTGTGTCTCTGTGGATTTTTGGGGGTTTCGTGTGTCTTTACCGATTTTCATTTCCCAGTGGATTTTTTGTTTTGTTTTGATCATTTAGTGTCTCGCTGTGGTCAATTTACTTTGTATATTTCTTTTTGCAGCTCTTTAGCGTCTCTTTGTAATTGTTTCATTTCCCTCTGTAGTGATTTCTCTGTGTCATACAGTTGTGGTCAGAACTTTGTGTCATCATGGGCGTAAATGTCATGGTAACTTTTTCAATAATTTGTTTGAACCATGCTTTCCCCACTTGGAATGAATGCACGTCTTTAATGATCAAAAATTTTTAAAAATGGGTGCACGAATTTGAATTTCTTTTGGGTTTGCTCTAATCTACATAGGTTCAAATAAATACATATACCCCCACTAATAATTGTTTGAATGTCCCTCAGCAAGTTGCACCTCAGTCAGATGCTTTTGATAACCATCAACAAGCTCCTGGCGCAATTCTGACTGGATATTTGACTGCTCTTCTTGGCCGAATTAATAGGGTTCGTTTCAAGTGGTTGGTTTCCTGGCAAGGACCCAGTTTTCAAACATAGTCCGAAAATTTTCAATAGAGTTCAGGTTGGGGCTTTGGGATTCTGAAAGGCTAACCCAGGAACCACCAAGGCTCAAGCCTACCATGAACTGAAACACCAGAGTTCCTGTTCACACTGAAGCCACTTTCATTTGGTCACATTGACAGGAGCCATGTTTGGAGGAGTAAAGGCGAGGCTTTCAAACCTAAGAAAATTGTACCAACTGTCAAGCATGGTGGTGGTAACATCATGCTCCGGGGCGGATAGAACAATAACAGAAAAGGAGAATTACCAAGCAACTTCATCTCAAATCAGCAACTTGGCAGTCAAAACAATTGGGAGTTCCAACAAGACACTGATCACAAACAAACATGAAAACTGGTTTTGGAAGCTTCATGAATGGCCTTCCTACAGGATCAATCTCAGCGAGGACAGTGTTTGAAAGCCAGGTCTGTGCCAGAAAAACAACTAATTTAAATGAATGCTACCGATTTTGCAAAGTACAATTTGCTAAGGGACATTAAACTAAATATTAGTGGAAGTGTATTTGTAACTTTGTGTGGATTGGAGAAATTCCAAAATAACTAAACTTGTGAACCCTAATCTTGTTTTTTTAAGTCATTAAAAATGTGTTTAATCGAGGAAAAAGGAGAGTTTGAAGAAATCATTAAAAGCCACAACTTACCATGAAATTTGAGCCCATGATGAGTGGAAGTAAACTTGTGAGTACAGCTGTACCGTTGCACTGCTTTGCGCTCACACTGTACACTATCAATACTTTACAATTGCACATTATCCTAAATATAGCCTTTTAACACCTAGGCCTCTGCTGTGGTGCCCAGTAGGAGTCTTTAGTAACCTGTCTGTGTTCATAGATGTGAGCCACACGTTATTTATGTGACCTACATTGGAGATGTGATAAAGTGGAGCTAAGCAGATGAAAACGTAAGCAAGCTGCTCCACTTGCAGCTTGAAAATTAGTTTGTGGAACAAGCTGGAATGTTTTATTCAGAGAAGCTAAAGTGGACCAAGCTGCTCTTTAACCTGGTCTGAAAATCTGTGTAGATATAAGCTGCTCTTAGCTTCCTTACCTCCATCAGAATAGGTTTCAGTGCCATATCCATCCTGCAACCCATTGCTCCATGTCCCCTCGTACCGGGCCCCGCTGGCCGTGCTCTCCAGCTGCCCATATCGACCTTTGAACCCCTGCGTCCACTCTCCTCTGTATTCCCAGCGACCCTTGGTCTCCACTCCGATGCCATGCCGCTTGCCCTGTGCCCAGGTGCCCTTATAGCTGTTCCCACTTGGCCACGTGTACACGCCCAGGACCTCGAAGCCGTGACTCCAGGCCCCAGCGTACTCACCCTGACCCTGGGGTCCTGTGCAGACACCTCGGCCATGGGCCTTACCCTGCTCCCACCCCCCGCAGTACGACCCCCCGTCATCAAAGTCAAACCTGCCTCCAGTGGACATGCATGAAACAGGTTTAGGCAAATCCTTAGAACGTCAAGAAAAAGAAAAAAACAAGGGCCTGTTTCACTCAGAAGGAGCAAGGAGGGTGGAGGCCTCGTTTAAATCAGGTAGCATACAGGTTCAGGGCCTCGAACTTCCTCTCCGCTTAGTTTAGTATGTGGAACGCTAGCTGGGTGTTTTAGAAACAGCAGGACAGGGCCCACGGAGCATTGCCTCATGACGGAGAAGCAATCCGAGCCTCAGCGATGGGTCTGGAGTGACGTACACAGCTGCCGTGCATGCTGCTTCCCATGGGCATGCGGGCTCAGAGTGCTTCTCATCCTCCTCCTCCACTTCCTCCTCCACCTTCCTGCTCACCACGCAACCTCACAGGCCCTTCGCCTTGGCCGTGCAGCAGGGCGCTCCAGACAAGCGAGGCCTAGGCTTTTCCAGCAGTCCCGCAGGCCCACAGAGTGGCGGCGGTGGCAGCAAGTGAGCGAGCTTGGCTCAATTACACATTAGAGCATCCTCACATCCCTGCATCACCAGCTCACAGGGATGGATACAGGACAGGGATACTGATGCACTCATACGCCATGTTTAAAAAAACTGGAGGAGTTGAAGATATTTTTCTATAGCATGGCCTGGATACAGGCAATCCAGGCTAACGCTCAGAGACACACATCCATAGCAATCAAACGGACTCAGCCCTGCACACACGCCTTGGCGGACATAAAGCAGTGTGAATATCTCCCCGGCTCTTCTTCCCCCTTTTCCTCTCCTCTGCTTGGCCGGGATCCAGGCGACTCTCTCCAGTGAAGATGAGGGATGCAAAAATCAGAGGCGGATATTATTCCTGTCCTTTCCCCTTTGTCTTCTCCATGCCAGCGCTCACCTAAATCTGGATTGTTGTTGTAATGTCCCGATTCCACCAAGTCATCTGTCCTCTCTTGTTTTTTGCTCTCTCTCTCTCTAAAATCTGCTCATTACAGGACTGTTCCACCCCAGCCAATACCCCTCCCCCACGCACACGCACACACAGCGAACACACACTCCTTCTCGGAGCTCTTAAAGAGACAGAGGGATGGTGCGAATAACTGCATGTGCAGAGTTTGCTGCTCTTTCCCTGTGGGAATACCGCCTGCTTTTCCTAATTATCCAGCCTCATTTCTCTCTCGCTCTCTCCCTGTGACACTCATCCTCCTCCCAGACACCTGGTCAGTCAGCAGTCTGTTTTCCTCGAGGTTTGTGTGCTCCTTAATTGTTGTTGTTGTTTTTTTCATTTTCATCTCAAAAGCAAACCAGTGCAGTGTAGCTTTCACTCGAGTGGACACCACACAGACCCAGAGCGACCTCCTTAAATGCCAACAAGGCCTGAAAATAAGTGTCGCTGTGGTATGAACTGGAAAACCAGACGTCTACATTTGTAGATTAGTTATTCAGTAAATGTATTGTTATTCACTGAATTGATGATATTAGAAAGTTTTGTGTCAGTTTGGGTGAGCAGGAAATGAAGGACTAAGAGATAATCCACAGGAAATAGATTATAAAGGTCTTATGAATTTTACTGTATCTTTTATTCATATAAGTTTGGACCGTGACAACAGAACCTCACGTAATGCCAGGTGCGAACAGCCAGAACACATAAAGCTCTCTCCGAGACACAGAAGGAAAAGGTGTGGCACTTGGTGCTGACCCAGATAAATGAAAATATTTATAACTTTATAATACAAAATGAGCAAAATTCTAAATTAAATAGATAAATATATTTAACATCTTAAAAATAACAATAAAATATAGATTCATTAAGTAAATAAACACCAAATATAATTCATTCATTTGTAATGTTCACTTATTCAATTTCTATTTTTTTTTTCTAAATTTAAACATGATTTTAATGTATTATTTTTTCAAATTTTCTCTATTAATTCTGGGTTTGTTTGTTTTTTACATTTATTCCACATTCCTCAGTGTTAGCCACATATGGTCTTAACTGATCTTAATTGATCCTAAAAAACAACCGTAAACAGACGTCTTTTTAATGAAATGCAGGTTTTTGCGCTGATTTTGTGCAAAAATCAGAGCTAGAATAGAAAAGAATTTATTGTCATTGTACATGCATAATGAAATTATGGCTAAACCTGTGTTTAATTAATGTAATTCCACAGCAGTTCTTGTTCATTGATTCCCTCTTCTCTGCTCATCAGTGCAGAATTGAACATTTTCTATTTTCACGTCTTCTAAATGACGTCTAATTCCGGTAAAATTGCTCATTGAAGCATACTGATACATGCCAGACCTCCATGATGCTCTTTTCTGCCCGTTAACAAAGAGAATACACAAAGGAATATGGACCCAACTTAAGGTCCAAATGACCTAAATGAGGCAGAAATATAGCTTGAAAGCATCGTGGTAGATGGTTTTCTGAAAGAAAAAAGAAAAGAGAGCAATACTAGATACACGCAGATATTCAGTGTTTCAGTGATTCTGATGTGGTCTTATCTGTTAAGGGGTTTGTTTATTTCTTGCTTCTTATACAGTCTTAACCACAGGTGCAGAAGAAATGGTTAGTGTCTGCAAATGTATAAGTTCCAAGGTACAAAGCATATTAGTGGAGAGACTTTACGGACAATTTAGCATACAGTATCTGACAAAAGTGAGTACAGCCCTCACATGTTTTAAATATTTTGATATATTTTTTCATGGGACAACTTGGAGTTATGACACTTTGATACAATGTAAGGTAGTCAGTGTGCAGCTTGTATAACTGTGTCAGGGACCAAGCAGTAAAGCATAAAGGACACAGGTGGTTTTAATTCAAAAAAGGGGTTTTATTGACCCAAAAATATGAAAACATATTTAACAAAGCCAAAACTTAAACAGGCAGACCAATAAAAGAGGTCAACTCAATAGATTAAACTCAAGATAATAATTAACAAAACCTCAAACAAACATATGATAAACTGACCTGCTGAAATGACACACAGGGGGACTTAAATACTGGTTTAGCTAAACCAAATGACACACACGGGGGAAAACAAGATGGCTGCCATATAACCAACTAATACAAAACAATTAAACAAACATGAAACACCCCCCAGGCAATGAAGCATGTGGTGCAATCCAATTAGGCTGTCAGTAGTACTTCAGGTCTCCCAGCCCTTTGCCACACAGGAGGAGACACCAACCCCCAGGTAACTCAAACAAAGAAAGATGTATTAATATAACATAAAACAGAACTTTGACCTTGCAAGGTTAATATGTGTGCATGCCATATAAACATTGGAAGGTGTGATGGAAAAATGAATACATTTAATAAAGAAACGATATTGAACAATAAATAGAATATTTTAAAGTAGTGACTGTAAATTAAACTAAAGTGAATCAACGGGTGGTGAGGTGTGGAGCTTACCATGTGTGGCATGCCATCACAAACTGTATAACTAATTTGCTGTCACAGTCATTAATATCTAAACTACTGGCAACAAAAGTGACTACAAATGTCCAAAGTGTCTCCAAAGTGTCAATATTTTGTGTGGCAACCATTATTTTCCAACACTGCCTTAACTCTGTTGGCCATGGAGTTCACTGGAGATTCACAGGGTGCCACTGGAGTCCTCTCCCACTCCTCCATGATGACATCGTGGAGCTGGTGGATGTTAGAGACCTCGCGCTCCTCTAGCTTCCATTTGAGGATACCCCACAGACGCTCACTAGGGTTTAAATCTGGAGACATGGTTGGCCAGTCACGTACCTTTACCCTCAGTTTATTTAGCAGGGCACTGGTCTTTTTGGAGGTGTGTTTGGGGTTGTTAGCACGTTGGAATACTGTCCTGTGGCCCGGTGTCTGAAGGGAGGGGATCATGTTCTGCTTCAGTATGTCACATGTTGGTATTCATGGATTCTTCAGTTAACTGTAGCTCCCCAGTGCCAGCAGCACTCATGCAGCCCCAAACAATGACATCACCCCACCATGCTTGACTGTAGGCATGACACACTTGTGTTTGTACTCCTCACCTGGTTGCCACCACACACCCCTGACACCATCTGAACCAGATAGGTTTGTCTTGGTCTCACCAGAACACAGGTGATCCTTAGTCTGCTTGTCTTCAGCAAACTGTTTCTGGGCTTTCTTGTGGATTATCGTTAGAAGAGGCTTCCTGTGATGCAGTATGGTCACTGACAGGCTGACCTCCACACCTCCAACCTCTGCAGCAATGCTGGCAGCACTCATGCATCTGCTTTCAAAAGACAACCTCTGGATATGACGCTGAACATATGTACTCAACCTCTTTGGTCGACCATGGCGAGGTTTGTTCTGAGAGGAACTTGTCCTGTTGAACTGCTGTATGTGCTTGACCACCGTGCTGCAGCTCCGTTTCAGGGTGTTGGCATCATTCCTACAGGCTCGGCCATCTTTATGTAGAGTAACAGTCTGTTTTTCAGATCCTCAGAGAGTTCTTTGCCATAATGAGCCATGTTAGACTTCCACTGACCAGTATTCAATTCAATGCAATTCAGTGCAATTCAATGCAATTCAATTCAATTCAATTCAATTTTATTTATATAGCGCCAAATCACAGCAAAAGTCGCCTCAAGGCGCTTCATAGACACAGAGAAAAACCCAACAATCATATGACCCCCTATGAGCAAGCATTTTGACGACAGTGGGAAGGAAAAACTCCCTTTTAACAGGAAGAAACCTCCGGCAGAACCAGGCTCAGGGAGGTGCGGGGACATCTGCTGCGACCGGTTGGGGTGAGAGAAGGAAGACAGGATAAAGACATGCTGTGGAAGAGAGACAGAGGTTAATAACAGATATGATTCAATGCAGAGAGGTCTATTAATACATAGTGAGTGAGAAAGGTGACTGGAAAGGAAAAACTCAATGCATCATGGGAATCCCCCGGCAGCCTACGTCTATTGCAGCATAACTAAGGGAGGATTCAGGGTCACCTGGTCCAGCCCTAACTATATGCTTTAGCAAAAAGGAAAGTTTGAAGCCTAATCTTAAAAGTAGAGATTGTGTCTGTCTCCTGAATCCAAACTGGAAGCTGGTTCCACAGAAGAGGTTCCTCACAGCGTTACTGGAGGCCAAGGTAATGCCATCCAGAGTAAGAATCTGGTTAGATACCATATTTCTAAGATTTTCAGGGCCGAGTACAATAACCTCGCCTCTGTCAGTGCGCCCCAGGGCGGCTGTGGCTACAATGTAGCTTGCTATCGCCAGTGTGTGAATGTGTGTGTGAATGGGTGAATGACTGAATGTAGTGTGAAGCGCTTTGGGGTTCTTAGGGACTAGAAAAGCGCTATACAAATGCAGGCCATTTACCATTTACCATTTATCTGAATTAAGAAGCAGAAAGTTAGCGGCCATCCAGGTCTTTATGTCTCTGAGAGAGTGAGAGCAATAACACCAAATCTAACACACCTGTTCCCTATTTGCGCCTGAGACCTTGTAACACTAATGAGTCACATGACCCCAGTGAGGGAAATGGCTAATTCGGCACAATTTGGACATTTTCACTTAGGGCTGTACTCACTTTTGTTGCTAGCAGTTTAAATGTTAATTGCTGTATGTTGAGTTATTTAGAGGTGACAGCAAATCTACACTGTTATACAAGCTGCACACCGACTACTTTACATGGTCTCAAAGTGTCTTATCTTCAGTGTTGTTCCATGAAAAGATATAACAAAACATTTAGATATATATGTAGATATTTGCATATTTTCCAGAGTATCCAGATAGTTTATTAATGTCTCTGTTGATGTATTTTAAGTCAAGTTATATTTTTCTACAATACTATGTTTTTACATGTAATACTATCATTGTGAAATGATTTGCATGTTCTTTCCTGCTAACGCAGTCATTGACTGGTACTATGACCAAATCATTGATAACGAAACGCAGAGAAACAGAAAACCAAACCAAATGGAAATAAGTCAACCTACCAGGCAGAAATTAAAGCACACGATGCTTTCAGTGTGTGATAACTGTTCCCACCAGTTAGTTCCCAAATAACAAAAGTACATAAGGTGATGTTAGCATTCAGATTTGCTGTTGGAGGAACCTGCTGGAAAACCTCCAGCAGGTCCTGACACTCCACAGAGAGAGACCTGTTCTTACCTGCATATGCTCTCTTAATGTTATTATTAGCAGTATCACATAAACATTAAGGTTAATGCTACGTAGCTAAAATTAGCAGCTAACATTAGCAGCTAAGCTTGTAATTAGAGTAATTTGGGTCATTACTCAAAAAAAAGTAATGCATTTTCAAGTTACTTTGTACTTAGTATCCTTTCCTCCGTACCTGGTGCCAAGTAATAGATTATGTTTTGATTGCCCAGTTAAAATAAATCCTTAACATGACTTGGTTTTTTTTTTTATTACACAGCAGAGTTGAACTAAAGCTTTCAGCGTGAGGACGCAGTGTTTTTATCACGGTGTATGTCGGGTTGTTTACAGGTGTGTGCAGCTGTTTTATTTTCAATATTTATTTTTATCAAATCAAATCAAATCAAAATTTATTTATAGAGCACATATTACAACAACAGTGTTGACCATAGTGCTTCACAGTCAGTAAAAGGATGACACAATTAAAAAAACAATAAAACAGGACAACAAACGATAGGTAACAACACAACAAGCTAGAACAGCCAACTAGTTAGAATCAAAAGCCAAAGTAAAAAGAAAAGTTTTAAGACGTGATTTGAAAGACTGGATCGACTCGGCAGTACGAATATGAACAGGGAGGTTATTCCAGAGTCTGGGTGCCACGGATGCAAAGGCCCGGTCACCTCTGGACTTCAGTCGAGACCTAGGTTGTGCTAGGAGCCTGTGATTGGACGATCTAAGTGCTCTGTTGGGATTGTATAAGTGGAGTAGTTCAGAAAGATAGCTGGGCGCTAAATTATTCGGAATTTTAAAAGTGAATAAAAGAATTTTCATATCTATGCGATATTTAACAGGGAGCCAGTGTAGTTTGGCTAAAATTGGAGTTATGCATTCATAGATTCTCGTACCTGTTAAAAGACGCGCAGCTGCATTTTGAATTAACTGAAGCCGGTAAAGAGAAGCGTGTTGGAGTGTTTAATCCTACCAAAGAGCGGGATTGTGAGCGGCAGCGCTTTCCAGCTCCACAGTCGATACACTGACGCTTATTTTCTCAAGAGGCTTTATCTTTTACCCGGCTGCCAGTGTAAATATGTTTTTAATGGCTTGTGTGGGTAAATCAGGGCCATCGTGTGTTTTTAATCTTAGGAATTTGCAATATACTTTTAAACCTTACATATGTCTCCTGTTACGGCCTGCAGCATAAGCAGCAGACTGGCACCAGAGTTGTAAGAAACACAGGTTTTATTTTAAATTTCTTAATAAGCTCAAACAGTAGTAACCCAAAGGGCGTAAAAGCGAGCAGTACTCCTCAATGGCAACTTTATGCACCTCAGCAGATGTAGTCAAATTTAACTGTGCTAACAGCAAACTGGTTGGTCGGCTTTGGTCCAGACTGAGATGCTGTTTCTGGGGAACTACTGGACTAAATGTTGGACACCAGATGAAATCCTACTGATTTACGCTCCATCCAGAAAGAATTCACAGCACTAGACTCGTTCCACCTGTTGTCATACAGCCTTACTCTAAAATTATTAAGTTCAAAAGGTTTGCTTGAAATTCTTGCAAATTTATTACAAGAAATATGAAAATATAACATCGAAGAAAAGGACAATAAAGGTCACTGGGACCTTCAATACTGCAGAAATGTTCAGAATGGTGTTTTTATTTTGAATCAAACGTGCAAGAACTTCAAGCAAACGCTTTGCTTCATCATTACAGGGTAACATGTGTGAACTGTGAGGTGAAAAATGAATTTAATCATTTGGAAGAAGGCTGTAAGATAATGTGGAACACGTGAGCATCGCGGATACTTTCTGGGTGCGTTGGCTTTTCTTCTCATGCCTCTGTCAGGCTGCCAGTTTTCCTTTGACTTTCTGAAAACGTAATAATTGAATAAGTATCCTCTATCTATTGGATCATCAGCTCCATGTGTTCAGTGGCTGGTTTATACTGATACCGCCGCACATTACATTCCCAAAAACTAAATAAGACCTTGTCATACAATTATTGCTGTAATATTTATGGGATTGTTGTAATCTTGAGAAAACAAATGTAAGATAATGACGAGAAGAATCAGAGTGCGTGATCAGAATAATGAGGTGTTTAAGGCTTTGTCGTCATCACAGTAATGCAGTGATAGAAGTTGGTATATTCAATTTCACAGTTTTTTCCTTTTATCGTTACATTTTAGTTTTTGGAAAATAAATAAAAATACAACCTGTGTACGAAAGACCAAACATCCCCGCTTGAAAAGTGAAGCAAAAGAGTGACTTGAAAATATTTCCTGGTTTTATGCGTTTAGTCACATAGACTAGAACAACGAGGCCATTTCTTTATAACTCGACTCGTGATTGGTAGTCAGAAAGGAGGATTACCCAGGTTAAGGTCACTGGATGACTAGTCAGTTATAAGCAAAATAGAAAAAAGGTCCCTAAAATGTTATTTTATTTCAGTTCACACAAATTATTGATGCTGTATTTGAAAAATGACAATAAAATCTGAGCTTTCCATCCTGAAGCAGGTTTATATGAGACCATCTAGAGTGCCCTCTGTAGTGCACTTGGTGAACTGCCGCCAATTTTCATGCAACGTGATCAACACGAAGTGAAATGGTTAGTTCTCAAGATACGAATAATCATCGCCGGCTGGCTTTGTCATCAGTCATCATCCTTCTGCAGTGATCATATTATGTGTATGCTGCCGCCACCTCAACAGGTGGGTCAGTCTCAACTAAATCTTCCACAAAGATTGTCTGTCTGTCTCACACTAAAGCTGGATGTCTCGAGAACACTTCTATGTGGTCTTGGTCTCACTGTCTCGGTCTTGCTGTCTCAGATCGACATAGTGGTCGGGAGATTTGGAGTCAACAGTATCCATGACACACAACGTAACGTTCGATGTGTCATTTCAAAAGCATCAGCTCTAAGAGCCGTGCTTAGAGAGTGCTTTGTGATGAATCAGAGTCGACTCCCATTGAGCGAGAGCCGCTCCTCACTTAATTTCCTTTGGCTGCTCAGCTCTCGCACAGTGGCTCAGCTATGCTCCAATCCCTCCATATTGTGGCCAATCACATGCGAGGATATAAGATAATATCATTATGTGAAAAACAGAGGGTGATGGACGCGACAGTCAAGTGGAGCGTGCGTCTGTCCTCTCAGTGAGTGAGACAGCGGTGAGGAGGGCTGTGCGAGAGCAAGAACACATAAATATGCCTGATACCCGTAAACGAAGCAGCATCTGGCTGCAGTTTAAAGACTTTTTTGTCTCGGTCTTGATACCCTCCTGTCTTGGTCTCGTCTTGGTTTAGGCGGTCTTGACTACAAGCCTATCGCACACACACCTATATTTTTAAAGAAATGATTATAAATCAAATTCTTTGGATTTTGATCTCCCGCGAATGTGATGAAGAATTTGAAAGAGCACTGCAGGTTTGGCACAAACCACGTATAGGTGGTTCAGCTAATGTTACTGGTGTTTCAACATTTTATATATGGATATAGATCATTAGAAACATGGATGTGATTTTTATAAAGACTTTATTGGAAGTTTTTGCTCCAGTACATATGGTGTTCCAACCAAACGTATTTTTGTGTAAAATACTACAGTGTAATTTACAGGCTGTTAATAAATGGTGACAGTAACAAAATTAAACAGATGTGTGAAGCTTCCCTCTGAGGACTCGGGGTCAGTCTTGCTCAGGTGAGGATGTCGTGGGCCTGCTGCTCCACCAGCACGGCCATGTTCTTCACGTCGTCGCACCAGAAGTCCAGACGCTCCTTCATCCCTTTGATCTGAAACAGCGACCAACAGGAGAGTCAGACCAACAGGTACAGTAATCATAACTACTGTCGACATAACGGGCATTTCAGGTCCCATTACTGGGTGAGCTGCTGTACACATTTGTTACATGCTTAGAGTGTTTGATGTTTCTATATTTAAAGAAGAATTAAAAAAGAGCCCAACAGATACTGATTTTTAACTGTCATACTGATATTTAGAGACTGAAAAATCAGGGCCGATATTTTTCTTTCAGACAAACATAACATTGATGTGCAGTTATTTTATCTGCTTCTTTATATTCTGCTTGAATCAGCTTGTCGGGGAAGTTGCAGATTGCCCTCTGGTGGCTAAGCTTTGTAACATCGACACTCATGGTTGAAGGGTGTTTCTTGTCGGTCTTCTTTATTTTTGACCTTTTTAAACCTATCGGCTGTTATAAATGCTTATACCCACATGAGTACCAAACAGATAACATCAGCCCACCAACGAAGCTGTAAACAGTGAAAGCTGGCATCACTGTGACCAACCTGCTGCAGGTCCAGCACTCTGGGCTGCACCCAGGTCATCTGCACCTTCTGGTCCACCTCGTCAATGTTCCCTTTGATCAGGCCCACAGACAGAGCCTTCATCACAAGCAGCTCAACCTACAAACAGACCGATACAACCATCAGCCTACACGAGGATCAGCTGTATGTGACCAGTATTAGGACAAACAACATTATCTCCAGTTATCAAAGGTGAGCATTAATTTCATTATCAGAGTTACACCCTGATTAAACACACGTTCTGACCGCACTGACCTCATTAACGGGGATTT
Organism: Rhamphochromis longiceps; assembly: GCF_057381845.1. NCBI lineage: Eukaryota > Metazoa > Chordata > Actinopteri > Cichliformes > Cichlidae > Rhamphochromis > Rhamphochromis longiceps. The sequence continues at coordinate 38,165,817 of NC_140557.1, read as the reverse complement.
TGGCACTCTGAGCGATTTCAGTGAAGGTCAGCTGTCTGTGATTCGCAGGACGAGTGAATGTCATCTGGAAGGGAACGAGAAGATGTTCAGTTTATTGTGGACAAACTGACGTCATTACACATCAGTGTTTACAACCTAACTGGCAATCCCACCTCCATGACGCAGAGCAGCTGAATCTTCTGCATCAGTTTACCTTCTTGTGACGCGAGGTCGGGCTGTGACCAACAGAGAAAACAGTGAGTTGACCCAAACATACACGTGAAGACTTTGCCAGATCATCTCTGGATTAAAGATTTTTCAACAAAATGCAGTTAAGACAGGGAGAAGAAACACAGGCAGAGGTCTTAAAAACAAGCACTCAGCACCTAAACCTGAAAAATTCAAACTTTATTTACAAAGGTCTTATTCATGTTCGCCTGAGGTTACCGTTACTTATTTGTGACTTTTAAACGGGGTTATTGATTATTTCCTGCACCTGCAGAAACTCCAGTTCATGTGTCAGAATAAATTCAGCTGTTATAGATGACAAGTCATCATTACACACATCTCAGGCATTAAAATGAGTCCCCACCTGTTGGCCCCAGGCAGACTTTAAGCTCTGAAATTTCTCCACATTGCCTGCATTGAAGGCATATAGTGTGTCAATCAGCCACTGCTTGTCTGTGTTCCTCAGCGACTCCAGCACAGGATGCATCAGCTGCACAGAGAAGCCACACGAGTAATCAGCACAGGCAGGTCGAGCTACACAACATGTGGCTAACAGAGTTCAAATCCCACCAGCTCTCCAAAGTTGTAAACTCCCTCTCCTAAGAGTCCAGCCAGGCCGAGCGTGAACGCCCTCTCCTGCCTCTCCGTCTCTGTGAACAACAATTACAAAATGAACTGAATACGAGTGATCTGCTGTGTTCTGACTGACACGCAGCTTAATTCATGCTGTTGTTTACCTGGAAAGCATCTGATGTCCACACAGCCCAGGTAGCGCAAGGCGTCCTTATAGTAGGCAGCGTGGTCTCCAACAAGGCGATAGTATTTACTGGAGAGGTCATAAAAGCGGCCGTGGACTGACGTCACTCCAGGCAAGTTATTCAACGTTTCCTCAATTTCTTCAATTTCTTTCTACAAGTGGAAAAAACAGGGAAGGCGATAAGTGGATGGATCACTGCTTTTAAACCCAACCTGAAGCTGTTACACCTCGGGGGGTTTCTCCTCTCCACACACACTTTATTTACAGACGTGGATCAGGTTAACACCCCGTTTTACCACAGACTGTATAAAAAAGATGGAAGGTGATGTGAAAGTGCCCCACACCTGTGTTCTTCTTAATGGCCACGGAGGCAGCAACTCCTATGGCTGCAAAGTGAAGCTGGATTTTATACACATCCTACTTCTTTTTAACATTTTCATTTGTGTCCTGTTGTTTCTCTCACAGCCAGTCAGAAAACAGCTGCACTTTTTGTCCATCAGTGACACCACCACCCAACATGTGTTCTGACTTCAGTGAATATCACAAAAAAGAAGGTTGTTGCAGCCCATATAGCTCTAACTTGAGCATTTACGCTAACTCAATTGGAATATATAACCTTATCTCAACTGACTGTCTTTGAAATACAGATTTCACTGATTCCCTCTTCTCCATGCGCTTGGGTGTAAGGCTGTGCATTCATCCTAATTTTGGAGTTTGTGAACGGTGACGTCTGTGAGGAAGGAGGTGGAGATGTCACATTTTTGTACAATGAGCGCAAAGATTGGAGGAAGGGAAAATGTCAGGTGTGCATGAGTGTGGCAGCAAGAAAACGATGACTGAACACCTACGAGTTATTTCAAGGATATCTACACCCAAGTGCCATTTGGACTGCACTTGTGGGTTTAACAGCTGCTGGTTTTTCTCATGCTAACAGGCAGAAACATCACGTGAACGTTCCAGGCTCAGAGTTTTACCTTTGTGGCAGGAACGTCGTTGATCTCAAGTCTAAGATTGCCGATGGCGGTCTTGCAGAGAATCACTGCTTCCTCGCTGCTTTTCACCTGAACCAGGTGGAGACGCGCAGACGTTTGGTCAAAAGTGCACTTTACAGAATGTAACTTCAAAGCAACCTGTCATGCTGGTGTCTGGTCATCTTACCTTTTCCCTGGTCTTTTCAAGAAAAACGATGGCATCTTTTTGATCTAGACACAAACAGCGTTGGATTTTAATGCCAAAAAATGAATTAAAACAGAAAGAAAATGTTCCCATTTCTCCGTACCTGACATTTGTCTGGCAACGAACAGTAAAATCTCCACCAGCGACAATGGATTGATTCTGATAAAGGAACAAAAATTATAAATTAACAGGTAAAAAACAGTAAATACTTGTATTTGCTCTGTTTAGGACAAGCGGATGAACAACTCACCTGTGTTCAAAGTCACTCATGAAATTTTCATAAAGCTGGAAGGAAAAAAAAGAAACGGAAAAGAGAGAATATTTAGTGGACAGTGTTATTCATTACCTTAGAAATGTAGCTATGACATTAGTGAATATCTGTACCAAGGGCCTCTTTGGTATGATATGTTTTAATATATACTAGTATGCAGTAAGTCTACATGTACGACAAACTGCTGCTGCATAAACTTAAATATTCAAGATAAACTAATTATGACAATGACAAGAGACCATGTAGGCGTCGGAATAATTTAGTGGCATCACTTCTCATTTTCAGCAGAACTGTACAGATACTTCGTTATGAAATGTAGTTTCCATTTGCATGCTGGTCAAATCTATGCATGTATGTGCTTAAAGAAGGCCTGTTCTGCTTCTCCTTATTTTCTACACCCTGTATCAAAGGTGGATGCTCATATTAAGCACTAATAAACATGATAATGTTTCACAGTATGTGTAAGGAAACCCTGTCATTGCAGCAACGCAGTTCTGGCTGTAAGCACAGAAGCCCCACCCACCTGCTGCTCAAACCTTCTGCCTGCTGGGGCCAGCCAATAAGAAAAAGATTGGCTTAAATAGACAGGGGCTTAAATCAAGAGTCCATGCAAATGAACTATGAGTCATGCAAAGCTAGAGTCCAATAATAAAAATAAGAAGCTGTGAATGAGCAAACAGGTAAAGTATGTAAAGATGAGAACCCACTCATGTTCAACGCTGCAACGTTTTCAGGGTGAAGCAGTTCAAACCGATTCCGATGTGTTATAGCTAAAAATGATCTCTAAAAGTAAAACAAGTTTGAAGTGAAAGTACAAACAAGTACTGCAAATAATATATGTTTTGATGTGAACATGGGGCGTTAAAAACAGTATATTCTCTAGTCTGCAGCACAGTTTTGAAAAGGAGGGCAGAGGAACAGACTGGCATTGGGTGGCCAGCGCTGGCCCTGCTACTGAACCACAGCAGTGCGTCTCAGTGGGACTATCCAGTGCTGTGAAGCTGCAGTGCAAACACATAATATATCACCACAGTCTGGTGCAGCTAAAACAACCTGGATTAGTGGGAAAAAAAAAACCAAGATCTGGTCCAATGAGGCACCTGTGATGCCATCAGCTGGAACTCATATACTGCTGTTTACCACACAGCCGAAAGGGGTTTTAGCTAACCCCTCCACCTCTCCAATAGTGTAAAAAAAAAAAATACATAAACACCTGGCAAACTGCCGGGGGGGGTGTGTGTGTCAAGTATAACTCAATTTTTGGTAATACTCTATTGAAATACTGATACATTTCTGACAAATAAGGCAACAGAATTACTTTGTTCTCAATATCTGACAATCATGCTTACTCTTGTATGTTGTGTAAAGCATTACAAAGAGTGGCTGAGATGCAGTTACCTGTATGATACCATCGCCTGTTTTGAAGCAGGGATCTCTGACAAAGACCATCAGCTTCAGAGTCAATTGATGCCACAATCTAAGGGCAGAACAAAGAAAACAGTTCAAATCAGTCACAACTGCCAGTTCCTTTTAATTCATGATATCAGCCAAAAAACTACATCAAAATATGAGAAGAGTGCAATGAAGAGCTGAGAGACTTTATTCACCAAAAATCCCATCTACACACGACACCCCCATAGAGTAGTACTCATTCTATGGACTAGACTAGACCAACAGGGCCAAACAGACTGAGCACTACCTGAATTTACACAGAATCTTTTGGAAACAAGCTTTATTGTTCACATACACAATCATACAGAGTACAACATGCAGTGAAATGTGTCGTGTCTGAGCTGAAGACATAGCTGTGCCTTTCCAGGGCTTGGCGTTTGGCAATGGGGGCCTAGCCAAGACCCTTACTCCCTTATTAGGGAATCGAACTTGCGACTTCCGCTCCAAAGGTGTGGGGTCTTGATAGCCAGACAGGAACAGAAAGCAATTATCATTCCTGAGAACAGTCATCCAGTGGGAAGATATGTATATCTGTGCCAAATCAAAGGAAAAGCCAACGAGGGTCACCACGTGTTACTTCGATACTGGTGTTTGAATGGTGATGGTTTAACACTACAGTCTATGCCACAGTGTCAGCGACCAGAGTTCTCATTATTTTAGTCTTGTCCCCCCCTTCTGCAGCACACTTTTTAGTGAGTCCCTTCCTGCTGCTGAAATCACGACGAACAACACAGAATTGAACTGCAGTGGCCCTTCCTTTTAAGGGAGCAGGAGATCCAAACTATGTCAGCAAAGCACCCCCATAACAGATCCACCAGATTCCCTTAAGGTTTCTTTTTAGTCTGTCTCCCACTTTATAATATTACATATCAGAACTTTCAGTTAGCCTGTGAACTTCAATTACAAACCATTATCCGTTTATAAGGGTTAAAAACTGAAAAATTGGCCATTGCATAGCTAAAAGGGCCGTCTTTAATTATTTGCTTTGTTTGAACACTGTCAAAATACCAAATGCATATAGAGTCAACTGACACATAATAAGGAAAAACAAATCCTGATATCATGGAGGCGAGAAATTAGATGTTTGTTTCGCGATTATTGCTTGTCAAACTGATTAAAAGACTGTTTGAACAGTTACAGGTTGTTTTCTTGTTTTACGGTTAATTGACACTGTTAGCAAGGATGCACAGTAACAGCTACAAAAACCTGTGACAGCACAACAAATAGACTCCCGCTGCCCTAAATATTAGTGCTGGGCTCAAACCTAAAACTCAATTAGAGTTTAGAAAACAATATCATTTTGTTCCGAATTTAAAGCTTAAGCTTACTGCCAACGTGAGCTAAAGCTATGCTACAACAGCTAACCTCAGCTCCGTGCATGACTCAGCTTGCATTTCCAATGAATGGGCTAGCTAATGTAAGCTAGGCTAGCGCTAGCGGCTAGCTGCCACTTCTTACGACTTTTGTACCTTTTGTTGTACAAATCCTCCAGCGCGTGCCATTCCGACGCCAGCTCCGGCGTGGGGCTGTTACTCTGCTGCTGCTTGAGGTACCCAGTAACATCTTTCATGATAGCGACAAAATGTAGTTTATTCTATACTAATACGTGTTGTTGAATTTTTTTTAGCTAATGTCAAGCAGCCTGTCGTGTTGTGGTAATGGGACTGCGCTGTTGCTGCCAGGCGCAAAGAATTATGGGAAATGAAGGAGGCGTTTTGTTTTTTTTTTATTGCTAGCTAAGATTTTCTGTAACTTAAGTTGTTTGGGTGCAGTCAGTCGCCTTATGTTTATTGCTATGGGATATATTTTTAATAAGCAAACGACGGATAAATTATAAATTGCAAGTTTGTGCAAGTGAAGCTAAGTTGTATCGTCGTATATTACAGAACTGTCAAAAAGGAGGTCAAAGGACACAGTTCTGCAGGTCTGTAGGCAGTCATTCTATATAGCTATTTTCAAAGGAGCTAAAATCGGCTTCTGTAAAACGGTGACAGCAAGAGCCATGCAGTGAAAGTGTGCGTGAAGTTTATTTTGAATCCTACAGCTTTGTTATGGCTTCTTCTGTTAGCTGCTCTTTGTTATTGTTACCTGCCAGACTCTGTCGAAGTCTGCGGTCAAGAGCAAGCTGGACGCTCTCCGCTAAAGGTTAGTGCACAGAGAGAGCTCAAATGATGCAACACAAAATGCATGTATGACCTATTATATTTGACACAAGTATTTGATTTCTAGGCTTCGATCAAAGGAGCTCGTTTCCAAGTGAAGGTGCAACAGTTCTGTCCAGGTACCTGCATGGATACAAGAAACATGACAGCGGAGTCCAGGTGATGCAATATAGGCATCACCTGGCTGTCAACGCTGCATGTAGCGATATTTTAGTCAGTCTAATGAGCATTACAACTATAGGGATGCCGTGTGATGTCCTATTATGAGTTACTCTGATTCTCGTTCCTAATGTTGGATCAGTGGGAACATCAGTGCATCTTCTCCAGTCCCAGTGTTGAAGTGTCTCTGGGAATGATTCTGAACTCCGAGTTGCCCCTGGTGTATCCATCGGAGGGTGTGTCAATGACAAATTAAAAGTGCTTTGTGATGACAGCGCCTCCTCTATGGAGAAACAACTTGCATACATTGCTCAGGTGTGATTTTCTTCCATACACTCTTCAAATGTCTGAAGGTTCCATCTGCCCTTTAGTTCTTTCCATAGATGTTCATTTGGTCAGGTGATTGGCTGGGCTTTTCGAAACACTTTATTTTCTTTCTCTGAAACTCCCAAACACATACTAAACAACGTAGTGTATGCTGTGCAGTGCAGCGAGGCATGCTCAGACCTCTACACTGGAGAGAGCAAACAGACACTTCATAAACGTTCACATTTTGGACAGAGAAGACAGGTAGTTTGAAAGAGGAGTGACAGAAGCCACCCTTGAACAGAGGGCGGGGCTTATGACAACTGCCACCTATAATCCAGTTTTCAGAGCCCTTCCCAGGCGCCTTAACAGTGTCACATCTTGTGTCAGTTCATCAGTAGGTCACATGATGGGGCAAGGTTTCCCCTGAAACGTCAGCTGATAATGCCCCACGCCCTTTCTTCGCACCTTGGCTCATGTGATGAGGCCCTTGATCAACACTGGGTCAACAACCGTCTTAAGGGATAACTCCAACTAGGGCTTAAATACTAGGGACTCTCCACGATTTGCTCTTAGAACTGAAGAAGCTTCCCTGATGAGAGGTGAAACACCTTCAGGAAACTTAAAGAACTCCAGCTCCAAGCTGGCCCCAACAGTGCTCACTGGAACCTTCAGTAGTTTGGAAACTCTTCTGTACGCAGTGCCATCAGTATGCTTTGCAACAACAAAGCTGCAACAGTCTTGAGAGAGCTCCTTGGTTTTATCCCTCATCAGATGTTTATTGTGTGATACTTTGGTAATATGACACCAACTGGGACTGAAGCAGCTGGTATTATTTGCACTTTCTAGCTGACAGAGTTCAGCTGCTGTCATGATTTCATGTGTTTAGTACTTTTTCCATGTCTCATTATTTTTTCACATAACTTGATTTATGGACATCTATGCTTTGATTTCTTTGCATGTGTGGATGAGTTGTTACCAACATCCGACTTTCATGTCAATAGCACTGTGACAGGAGTGACGGACCTGACCACACGTTTCACTTTCCAGCACACTTCTGTATTAGATTGCTGCTTTCCAATCCCTGGCTGCAGCTTTTCAGCTGCCAGCCACACATACACAAGAACAGCCTCATGACCCAGTTCATACTTTCTAAGCAGGCGTGTCGGTCTCCCTGCAGCTGCGCCACAAACAAACAAGCACCTTTAGAAATATGTTTACTTAGAAAATTGGTGACATGTTCAATACTTACTAAACCCGCTGTATGTGAAGCACAAAGTGTTTTGAGTGCTCAAATTGAGTAGAAGGGTGCTATGTAAATGGCCTGTATTTGTATAGCGCTTTACTTAGTCCCTATGGACCCCAAAGCGCTTTACACATCCAGTCATCCACCCATTCACACACTGGTGATGGCAGCTACATTGTAGCCACAGCCACCCTGGGGCGCACTGACAGAGGCGAGGCTGCCGGACACTGGCGCCACCGGCCCCTCTGACCACCACCAGTAGGTAACGGGTGAAGTGTCTTGCCCAATGACACAATGACCGAGACTGTCGGAGCCGGGGCTCAAACCGGCAACCTTTCAATTACAAGATGAACTGCCAACTCTTGAGCCACGATCGGGGCTCAAGACCAGCCGTTTACTTTTCCCAGACATGCACGATCTCTCTGCTGGACTCAGACCCGAAGGTTTTTCTCCCACGGTGGAAGTTCGTCCGCTAAGCAGCAGACCCTGGAGGATATCGCGAAGAGCATCCGGGAGCAGCAGTTCAAGAGGGTCGTGGTGATGGCTGGAGCGGGGATCAGCACTCCCAGTGGCATCCCAGATTTCAGGTAATATGGCTAGCTGTGGTTTCCTGCCCTGGCGTCTACCCATATCAGTAAAGACAAGGTGCATTCTGGTCTCGATCAACAGTTTCATTTGGATTCACTTGCAGGTCTCCAGGCAGTGGTCTCTATGACAACCTGCAGCAGTATGACCTGCCTTACGCCGAGGCCATATTTGAGATTAGCTTTTTCCACCATAACCCAAATCCCTTCTTCGCCCTGGCCAAAGAGCTGTATCCAGGAAACTACCGCCCCAACCTGACACACTACTTTGTATATCTGCTTCACAAGAAGGGTCAGCTGCTCCGGATGTACACACAGAACATTGATGGCCTGGAAAGACGTACGAAGTTTAGTTGTTTGACGTAACCGTGCATCACAGAGACTGTGACAGTGAACTTGATGTGCTTGTTTTCTGTGTTTATGCCTATTTCTAGTAGCAGGGATTCCTCCTGAGATGCTGGTGGAGGCCCACGGCACGTTTGCCACTGCCACCTGCACCGCTTGCTTGAGGAAATATGAGGACGAGGACCTCAGAGTGAGTCAGAACGCACTATTGCATAAAAATGATTCAGAATTTTTTTTTCGTTAGGTTTTTTTTTGACAAGTTGGATATTTGGGATGTGATGAACAGTGCTACTCATACTGGTGACACACAGCTTCTGGCTGTAAATTTCATTTTGCTTTCATAGCTATATTAGTCGTTCCAACTTTGAAACTAGTACACTGACACTAGATAATGGAATTCTAAAATGCCAGAAAACCTCCAAAAACAACCCAACATTCATCCCTCAAAGTGTTCTTAGGAAAACTCAGGATAGTAGAGTCGTGAGATTTTTAGAGGTGAATGGAATTTTTTCCCAGTAATCAGTGATGCCTTCAGAGATGTGAAAGTTACATGTGCCATGTGAATTAATATAAATCAGGGTGAAAGTTTCCTCCGTGCTAAGGGCTCTACGTGCCTCACTGTATCAGGGATCGCAGACAAGCTTGAGTTTTATTCTGTTTTGTTTTTTATCAGGTGTTGGTGTTGTGAAAAATGTCCTTGTTGTTTGTTTTGATTTGATTGATTTTTTGCTAAACAAGCAAGGAAGAAATCAGCGCTTCTTAAGTTGGCAGGATAATAAACCAATGACCAGACTGAGATGTTGAGCAGCTGTTCAGCACATGATTAGGATACGTGTAGTGTTTGTTCCGTTCTGATGTTCAGAGTCTGCGTTGCTGTAAGACCCAAACTTCACGTCAACTGTGTGGATTTATGCTTTCTTCTGTTCCTCTGTAACAAGGATTTTGTTTGTTTGGGCTGCAAGTTTCAGATGAGTCGAATGCATTTGTGTTTTTCCTGTCAAGTAAAAAAAACAGGCATCTGCTGTCTACAAGAAATATGTTTTTCCCTCAAACTTGTACAGGTGAACTTTTGAGTTCTCATAATTCATTCAAAGAATTTGCCATCTTTCTTTTTTTAATGGATTTTTCAGGTTGTATTTTCATTGAAATCTGGTGTATTTATGTCATACTCTGATTATTTTAAAACATTTAGTTGGAAAAAAAAAATCACTTGTAGACAGTAATTTGACATTTTGTGTTTTGTTAGCCCGACGTGATGAGTGGGACGGTCCCCAAGTGTCCCACCTGTAAGGGCGTGGTAAAGCCTGACATCGTGTTTTTTGGTGAGGAGCTTCCACGACACTTCTTCAAGTATATCACAGACTTCCCACTGGCAGACCTGCTGATCATCATGGGCACATCACTGGAGGTGAGCTTCAAACTCAGGCAGGAAACACACTACCTTCACACAGTGAGGCCTGTAAGTGTTTGGATTTTAAATCAAACAATCGAAACGTGATTGTTCAGACTTTCATTCAAGGGTTTAAACAAAAGCGCTGTGTTATGAACAGAAGACCTGTTTAGGAGTCACAGCCATTTTCAGAGGCTCAAAAGTAACTGGACAAATTAAAATCAGTTTAAATATAAGAATTGTTACAACACTTGGGTGAAAGTCATTAACTAACTTGGATATAACAGCAAAATAACAAAAAATGCTTCTTTGTTCAAATACTTGATGCTATTTAAAAAAGAAGATGTGAGGAAGTAAAGCTTGGCGGGTGAAAAGCAACGTGGCTCATCTTCTCTTTGAAATGTTTGTTTGGTAACTTTGTGGTATGATAAAGTAACCACAGTATAACCACTGCATGTCCATGGCACCATCTGTTACAGCTGCAACATGTACATGCAGTGTCACTGCATCATCTACATCAGGGGTGTCAAACTCAAATACACAGTGGGCCAAAATTCAAAACTGGAACAAAGTCGCGGGCTAACATTAATATTTATTGAAAAAAAAAATCTTCCTCCAGATATAAGAATGAATCTCTTCTTATGGAGTCAAACAAGTTTTGCTGAAAAACTGAATATGGAACAAGCAAAGCTTAAATACTAGACAATATATAATAAAAAAAAAAAAAAAAATATATATATATATATATATATATTAGGGGTGCAACGATACACAAAATTCACGGTTCGGTTCGATACTTTGGTGTCACGGTTCGATATTTTTTCGATACAAAAAAAATGTTCATGCATTTTTAATTTGTCATTTATTAAAATTATAAATATATATTTTAACTCAAAAGTACAGTTTTTAAATTTAACCCTAACCCTTGTGCGCGTTTTTTATTTTGACAGTGAATGCGCACCTGCGGACCACTTATGTGCAGCCCTGGTTATATAGCTCGTCATATTGCAGCCACAGAAATTATTTTGTCCATGAAACCATAAAGCTGCACTTTCTTTTTGCCTTATAGTCTGATTTGTCATAACTTCTCCGTTTTGTGGTAAGCTTTTCTTTGGCTGTCACTTCTTCACCCTGACCTGTCTTATTTGGCTCAGCAGAACTGAAATGCTTTTACACACTCACTCACATAAGCTCATCGATTCTCTGCGCGATCAACCTCTCACATGTTTAAGCTTGCTGCGGGAGATTTCACTTGTCATGTTTGCATAGTAAGCTAACGATTAATAAGACGATGTCAGAGGAATTGGTGCGCAAATTATCGTCACTCAGAGATCAGTGCTGTCGCTCTCTATACACAGTTCGCACGATTGCAAAGTGAAAGCAAAAAAACAAGCGCAAATTCAAACGCGACTTCAATATGTCACATATTGACAGTGGCTCACCGATGCCAATGACATAATTACCCAGCTACATTTCTGAAAGAATGCAAAAGCATTGACATATATTTTTCCTACAATAGCCCGACGGGCAGGGAAGAGATAGATTTTGGTAGCCCGACTGAAAAAATCGCTAGCTCCGGGACGTCGGGCTAGCGATATTGCAAGCCCTGTATCTGATTGAGGAATCACTCATCTTTGGAAAAGAGAGTTTATTACAGAGAAATGTCTCTTTCCAAAATAAAAGCTATACTATCCGCTTCTTCTGGGCTATATTCTCAGCAGCATAAGGAGAATCATGTGCTAACAGCTGTCTAAATGACTCGGCTAAAGTTAGTAGCATGCTTGTTGTTTTTGTCTTTGCACTAGGATGATGTCGGTGTAAATGTGCAGTCATATTCGTTGTGTTCCCACTAGTGCTTTCAGGTTAATCTCGTTGAAATGACCTTAACGCCACAACACGGCAAATCTCCGTTAACGAGCTACCGCCGATCGCTCCGTGCATGGGGCTAGACGGCCAACACGTTAACGAGCTAACTGCGCTAACACACTAGTTCACACCAATGTAATTGAGCATTGCATGTCACATCCAACATACTGTTTTACTTTAGTCCATGACTCGCTTACCTTCAGGGTCATACGTCACATGAAAACCAAAATAATTCCAAACGCCAGATCTGAATGAGGGTCAATTTGCCTGTTGCAAGGAGAGCTTAACTTCTGTCTCGCTAGCTTGCCCTGTGCTCTTCCTTCTGACTATGCTGTCTGTGTGGAGCGCTCAGTGGATCTGCGCTCGACAGTGCAGCCTAGGCGGAGTAGTCGAACACAGATTCACTGAGCGCTCAACACAGACAGCATCGTCAGAAGGAAAATTGATAAAATAAATTACAAATGTTGTATTGTTCGATACATATGCGTACCGAACCGAAAGCACTGTATCGAACGGTTCAATATCGATACGAATATCGTTGCACCCCTAATATATATATATATATGTTATATATATGTTATAACATATATATGTTTTTTATATATATATATATATATATATATATATATATATATATATATATATATCGTGTGTGTGTGTGTGTATGTGTATATGTATATATATATATATATATATATATATATATATATATATATATATATATATATATATATATATATATATATATCACACACGATATATATATATATATATATATATATATATATATATATCGTGTGTATATGTATGTATATATGTGTATATATATATATATATATATATATATATATATATATATATATATATATATATATATATATATATATATATATATATATATATATCGTGTGTATATATATATATATATATATATATATATATATATATATATATATATATATATATATATATATATATATATATATACCAGTAGGCCAGCTCTAATAGTAATGTGGTATGGCTTCGCGGGCCAAATGTAATTAGGCTGCGGGCCAGAGTTTGACACCTATGATCTACATTCTTGTTTGAGGGTTCATAAAGGGCTGCAGTTAACTCTTTGCTCTTTAGGTGGAGCCTTTTGCCAGTCTTGCTGGAGCTGTTCGCAGTTCTGTGCCCCGTCTTCTCATCAACAGGGACTTGGTGGGGCCGTTCACCTGGAGCCGCCGGCCTAATGACGTCGCACAGCTGGGTGATGTGGTGAGCGGTGTGCAAGCTCTGGTTGATGCTCTTGGCTGGACTCGGGAACTTGACGCTCTGATGGCGGCCAGCACTGAGAAAGTGAGTGCGTCATTAGCTTTTAGTTCAGAAAATCACATCAAAAATCGTCACGTTCCGGCTGCATTGGGCCTTTTGGATAGTTTTCTGGCTTCGTCCCAGTCCAAAGACATGCAGTTAGCCTGGTCAGGTTCATTGGTGATTCTAAATTGCCCACAGGTGTAAATGTGAGTGTGAATGGTTGTCTCTGTGTTAAGCATGTGACAGACTCGCAGCTTATTGACGGTATACCCTTCTCGTCACCACGCTGGGCGGGTGGGCGATGTTTGTGAATGCAGTATCTTGAGAACAAAGTGACGTAGGAGTCTCAGATTGATACCATGGTGTCCCTGAAGGTTCTCAGTCATCCAGGAAATAAAAAAGATCAATTATCAAATTTAACAACCTACAGAGGTAGTTTGATCATTTTAAAGACACTCTGAAAGTAAAATATGATGCGGCAGGCTAGTACGTTTTGACAAAATTTCTTTGCAGCAACTCAAAATGGTACTCTGTGGTTTGCCACATGTTTGTATGCAAGCCTGAGAACATTGGTACATGTTCACATTGAGATGGGTCAGGATCTGGATCAGCTCATCGCTGAGCTCCTGGACAGTCTGAGGAGAAACCTGTCAGATTGGGATGGACTGAAACATCATGTCCCAGAGGTTCTACTGGGTTTAGGTCAGGCGAGCGTGGGGGACAGTCAGCATCAGTTCCTCCATCCAGATCTGCCTGCATACTCTCATACCACAAGAGGCTGGAGGAATCCAGGACCAACTGTACCAGCGTAGGGCCTGACTGTGGGTCCAAGGATTTCATCCCAATACCTAATGGCAGTCATGGTGCCGTCGCCTATCCTGTAGAGGTCCGTGCGTCCCTCCAGCCCAGCAGCCATGCTGGATGATGATAACGTTCTCCACAGCTTCTTCAGACCTTTTCATGTCTGTCACATGTGCTCAGGGTTAATCTGCTCTCATTTGTGAAGACCACAGGGTGCCATTGGTGGAGCTGTTTTGATATTCAATGGATGAATCACACGCCATGGTGCTGGGCAGTGAGGACATGGTCCACTAGAAGATGTTGGGCCCTCTGGCCACCCTCATGAAGTCTGTTTTTGATGATTTGGTCAGAGAAATCATCTGGAGGTCCTTTGGTAGCTCTGGCAGTGCTCATCCTGTTCCTCCCTGCACAAAGGAGCAGATACCGGTTCTGCTAATGGGTTAAGGACCTTCTATGTTCCTGTCCAGCTCTCCTGCAGTACCCGCCTGCATCCTAGAATCTCCTCCCTGCTCTTGAGACTGGTGCTGGGAGACGCAGCAAACCTTTTGGCAAAGACATGCATTGATGTGCCATCCTGGAGGACTACCTGTCCAATGTCTGTAGGGTCCAGGTATTGCACTGAGCTACCAGTAGTGACCCTGACCCTAGCCAAAGGCAGGGATGATAAAAACAGTCATAAAAGATAAGGAAGGAAAAAGTGTCAGTGGTGTCCACCTGTAAAACTATTCCTGTTTTGTGGGTTGTCTCATTGTTATCACTCTAGTGCACCTGTTGTTAATTTTATTAACTCATTAACAACGCTCTCTGCTACTGAACTGATCACATCAATATCCCAGAATTTTAACTGAGCGCAGTATTGAGCACAAATCTCACTGAAAACTTCACTAATCAAACTGTACGTACTTTCTCTGCAGAGTGCACCAAAAAAAGAAGAGTGACACAAGTTCACAACATCAAAAAACGAGGTTTGACTTTACATCAAACACACAAACTGTAGGATGAAGTCCAGAAGACTCGAGGTTTACCATGATTTTAAAAATGGGATCAGTGGTAACTATCAGACTGGTAGATAAAGAAGTTGTATAGTGGAAATGCTGTGTAATTAATGCTCAGTCAAATATGAATAAAATACTGTATAACAAAGTTTTGTGTGCAGTAGAATTTACTCTGCAGTAGCAATATTGAGTACAGCACACAGTATTGTACAGGTACAGTACTCACTGGTACTTTATTTTATTTGTAAATGCACAGTTGACAGACCCAAGCTATCCTGTTAATGTGCCAGCTTTATTTTCACCTGCTGTCTCAGGGAGGTTATTGGCATGAATGGAGCCTTTTTCACTGGAGAGTATGAATCCCGAAGTCTGCTGCTCACCATCTTCAGCTCATGCTTAATGCTAGACTGAGTTAAAGACTGAAACACTGATGTAAGTCAGTAAGAACAGCTCACAAATATGGAGTCATACCAACAAAGAGGCTGTGTAGAATGTGAATTAAAGGGTAAAATAGGGATTATTCTTCACAGACGGATCCACACTGAGTGGACGCGTGTGTGCGTCGATGGTCATGAAGTCATTGTACACAGTCAGAGAGATCGTGAGTTCTGATACACTCATGACATCAATGTTATGTTTGCTTTTTGGTAACACTGCCAAAGAATTAGGGATAAAAACAGTTATTAAACAGCAGAGGGAGTAAGAGGGCAGCCGAGACTGTAACACACTCCTGTTTGAATCCTGCTGAGTGCTGTAAAGAATAATGGGAACTGCAGCTGAGACCACATTCACCTACTCTGTTTAAAATATAATTAAAAATGAAAAAAGAAAAAGTTTCTGATGGATATATGATGAGTTCAGTTTCTCGTATACACTGACTCATCACTTGTACATATAGTTAAAATAAATTTGAATTTAATTTTCATGCAAACATCTGATGTTCCCAGATGTTTGCATGAGGAGTAAACAGGTTACATGTGTCTGTGATCTGATGTGTATTTGTACAAACTTAAACTCCTTGCACAAACAAGCAGGCAGAAGTTGCTCTAAAGAAGTGGTTGTCAAATGTTTGGGATGCCTCATTTCAGAAACTGAAAAAAACAACACTATTTTTAATCAGAATCAGAATACTTTATTGATCCCTGGGGGATCAATAAAGTATAATCCTTATTAATCCTTATTCTGCTGTCACACTAATGAAGACAGTGGCGGGAGGCCAGCGTGTGACCAGTGTGTGTGCAGTAAAATTGCCGTCTTCTTGATGATCGGTTTGGGGACGGGTCCAGCTCTGCGACCACTTGCAGTTAGCTGCGGTCTTCAAAACAGCTTTGGTGCATCAACATGACAGTAAAACAGCAATAAGATGGAGTCTGTCTCCTATCAGTTTGACTATGCAGTCTAGTTGCCAGTTGCTGCCAAGTTGTTTGTCTGTAACTGGCAAACTACTTACATTAAAAACGTAACAGTTGACACAGAAATTACAACACAAGCAGTGACGCAGTTGCAGCAGGATGGAGGTATAACTGCTCAGCAACCTTACTCTTATATTGGAATACCACCAGCCTGCAACCAGAGGAGTCGAGTCCCCTACTGCAAAGAGACACATCACAAACAAGTTGCACTCACCGACTCAGACTGATTGCACCATTTTAATAACCTGTCTGTTTATATATCTGAGAGTGATTGTAGTCAGTCCAGATTGTTTGAAGACAGATTGTCATCCTGCAATCACATACATTGATTTCTCAACTTCTGGGTAGTAGTTGGTCTCCACAAGTATTTGGTCACCAAATGTGAAAAGATTCAATGCAACCACCAAGTTTTCCTTGCTGCAAGGATGTTGCCGTCTACTTTTACTCTAGAGCAGGGCTGGGCAACTCCAGGGCTCGAGGGCCAGTGTCCTGCAGGTTTTACATGTGTCCCTGATCCAACACAGCTGATTCAAATGGCTAAATGACCTCCTCAACATGTCCTGATGTTCTCCAGGGGCCTTGTAACGAACTACTCATGTGATTCAGGTGTGTTGACCCAGGGTGAGATCTAAAACCTGCAGGACACCGGCCCTCAAGGCGTGCAGTTGGACGCCCCTGCTCTAGTCACCAACAAAACAGATTTGAATAAAATGTTGTATAAAAACGTGAGCAAACAGCTGTTTAGTTTCCCTAAAAATAAAACCATGCTATTCAACTTCAATTCATGGGATTCTGGGTCCTAATACTGGTGCCCACTCCACTGTTTCCAGTTGCACCTAAGAAGTAGACGGTGTGCAAGAAAATTTGGCTCTTTTTCTTTTTTTAAAAACAGTCCATTTCAGGCCGTTTAGCTGCTGCTGGCGTTTGTATTGTGTGTCAAACTGAGTATCCACATGAAATGCTTCAGGGTTCTACTGTCAAAATTAAAATTGCACCTTGGCAGCTTTGGTCATCTCGAGGACGACGTCTGTCAGCATCCAGTTCCCCGTACTAAAACCCGTCTGTGTTGGTAGTAAAATGCACCCAGTGCTGTCCTTCAGAGGCTTCTGAATGTGACACATTAAGTCGAGAGGTTGTCTCTCACTGATATCGCTGTAATAAATGCAGCATTGTTGTGTACATTTGGCATAACTGCAATAAAATCTTACAGAACGGCTCCAGTAACATCATAATTGGTTTTTATGCAGCTGTTATTTACTCTTTCATTGACAGTTTTTAGAGGAGAGAAAACTGAGTTAACTTTGCGGAGCTCTTCATAATGTGCAGTGAGTCGGGCTTTGTATTTGTGCAGAACATTACAAATTTGATCAAATTCAGCTTTAGCTTTTTAAATCCAGCTCTCACACCTCACTCCAATTTTCACCTCCCGTTTCTCCTCAACCTTGGAAGAAATGTGTTTTATGGTGCTGCTGACATCTGTGTAACAAGAAATAGAGCTGATGTCATCTGCTGCAAGGCTGTAATGTTTCCCTCCTTTCATTGTAGTCTGTGTGCTTCTTAAAGCAACTTAAGTACGCAAGTCAAATCCACTGCAAGTGTCATTCTGCCCCACATTCATAGGAACGCCAATGCATTTAATAACCACACTCTTTTTTTCTTTTCTAGTTGTGGTTTCAAAAAATAGAATAGAGTAGAGTAGAGTAGCCCTTTATTGTCATTGTACATGTACCGTGAAATTATGGGGTTTGTGTTACAGTGGGGTCAAAAGAGTAACTTTTTAAAAGTTTGTTCAGAAATATCACAACAACAATTTTGTAGACTAGTATAATAATCTTTTGCAAACAACTGTAGTCATTAGCTGATGAGTCCAACCAACCTTTAGGGACAACACATCAAAGCTTTCCCTTACTCATTGCAGCAAGGGGGTCATTCTGCAATAGATCAATGGGAAGAACAAGATCTGGGCAATCAACACCTACGCCCTGCCGGTCCTCAGATACCCTGCTGGGATAATCGGCTGGGAAAGGAGGAAACAGGAGCTACTGACAAGACGCTAAAGGTCCTTACCACGCATGTGTGCTGGGTCCCAGTCATTTACAGAGGGGTTCACATCCAACACCCTGAGACTGTAGAAGCAGGAGGCTCAGGACTAGTGAGTTTCAGAAACACTATCAATGATGAAACAAAGATCTGTCAGTACACCGGGACAACCGAGGAACCTGAGAAAAAAGAGGAGCAGGAACAGAACTGGCACCTGAATAGCATGTACCACAGGCATATAGAAGAAATCCTACCAACGGCTGGATGAACTCTGACTGAAACACAGCACATAGGCACTAATCATGGCGGCAGGAACAAGTTCTAAGTGCAAGACTAAGGTCAGTAGAGGGTTAGGGTGTCTACCACATCAGGCAAGACCCCAGATGCACGCTCTGTAAAGACAATTCGGCACACAACACCAGGGTGTAAGAAGCTAACAGGCAGGGCATACTTGGAATGGCACAACTAGTGTACAGGAACATCTGTCCCGAGTATCACTTGGAAGTCCTGAGGTCAGAATGGGATCAGCTAGAAAGCTAAGATCTTGTTTGACTTCCATATACAGATGGATAAACTAGCAAATGGTTAACCAACCAAACATAGTAGTGGTGGACTAGCAGAAGAAGACCGTAGTGATAGATGTAGTTATGCTAAGGAGGAGCATATATGGTCATATTTGGTCATACACACACATACATAGACCAATTTTTTTTTTATAATTACTTTTTGGTGTGAGTTTAACATTCCTGCATAAAATCTGTAAGCACTTTAAAGTAAAGGGGAAGAGAATGGTTAAAGCAATTAAATAAACTAAAAATGAATGACATCAATAACAGCATGTTGTAATTCCAAGGTTTCTAATTAATAGAAACTTTGTGGGAATGAACAGGTTCATGTTGGGGACTGGGGAGTGCAGTGAGGAGTCATAGAAACAGTCCAGCAGGTAAAACAAACAAGCTGATGTTGTTTTAGAAACGGGAAAATTACCAACAGCACCTCCAGCTCAGGGAACATCCATTTATAGTCTTGGGAAATCTGGTCCTAAGTGGTCGTCATGGAAGAGTTGCAGGCAAAAAGCCATAAAAAATAAACAGCAGTTGGTTCCCTGCAATTAAGTCATTATTAGCTCTAAAATTGTAATTATAATTATATTTCTTTCCTATCAGGTCTGCATTTCTGGTTGTTCAGTACTCTGCTTGATGGTAGGGGAAAAGATTATCAGTAGAGGTATGCTGATGTTTTGGACTGATTGTCAAGGTAGCACAGTACACTCTTTAACCCAGGAGACACAGAAACAGGGTTTTCATGATAACAGGGTTCTTGCTGATTGGAGCTGGCTTGGCCCTGACTTATCGAAGAATTAAGGAAGCGGAACCGGCTGTTCAAACCCCCACAAGGCTGCCCGCTGGGATTGAAATGATGGGGCGAGGCATGAGTTTCTAAAAATGGGCTCATTGAGTGCAGCACGGAGAAGATCTTGGAGAACGCACGGCTGCTGTGAATACTCAGAACAAGACCTCTGAGTGAAAAACTGGATTACATCTGGAGGGGCTAGCTCGAATAACACCTTTGAGCGCAAATTCGATCACATCTTGGGAAGTGCACTGCAGTCGTAAGTTCTCAGGACCTGCTCTTTGAGCAAAAAGAATGACAACATCACGGAACGTAAGTTTGGATAACATCATAGAAAGCTCACAGCTCTCCAACGGGAGATTGAGAGACCAGTGTTGGACTGTTAGAACAGCTCTGAAATTCATATGAGTTGTTTGCACTAAAGTAAAAACTATCATCACTTCATGTGGAGACCCCTTCGGCGCCAGCTGCGGCCTCAAGGCTGGAGCTGAACAAAACACCCTGATAACGACTGTGTTTATACTGTTCCCCCCATTCCATGCAAGGCCACCTGGGTTGGCTGGAAGACTGTTTGCTTAGCCTGGCAGGGCGAAGGACACTGTCTCAGCTGAACTCTGGACACACACACACACACACACACACTGATATGCACACACTCACCCCCCCTCCCTTTCCAAACGCCTTCGATGCTTGTGCCCTACCGAGGAAGATGGCAGTCGACTGGACCAGCGCAGACATGCTGCAGGACCGGATGAGCTGTCTACACCGGCTCTCTCTTACCCTTTACCCTTTACTGCTTGTCTTGTGTTTCTATGGTGTATTGATAGTCATGTGCTTTTTGTGCTGAGGTGTTTTTTCTGTTATCAAACTGTTCTCCCACTAGGAGCTCAGTCTGAGTGGAGTTTTTTTTCTCTCCTCCTCTTACCTCATGTTATGTATTTTCGTTGTTTTTTTCCTATCAGCCGACCTTTCTGACATGTCTCCCCAATGTGATGTTTGTGTAAAGTTGGTCAGAAGGTTCCTTTGTAAGTGCGCATGCACCATTAGCGTGCTGCCTGCTGTAACCCTAATTTCCATCGGGATTAATAAAGTATTCTGATTCGGAAAGAGTACTCAGGATTATTGATGCTCACAAAGCAGGAGAAGGATATGCAAAGTTATCACTGTGTTTCCAAGTGTCACTAAGTGGAGTGGGAAGAATGATCAAGAAATTTAAAGAGCCACAGAGTGGAGAAGATGCCTGACAGAGTAAAAGATTTAAAGTCTGTGAACTAGTGAGAAAAGACTGAGGTTGTGTAGCTCTTTGCATACATTTATATTTGTTTACCACTTTTTAAAGCTGAAGTATGATTGTTATAAAACACGTTTTCAGTAAAAAACTGTTGCAGTCTAGAATGTTCTGTTTGAAAAAAGGTAAATAAGCTTAAGAAGCTATAAAAGACTTTTTGGTCAATAATGTGTTTTTTTTCCTTTTTTCACATTTGATTAAATTTCTTCGTTGTCAACACTTTATTGGTTTTCTTTTCTATAGAAAGAATTCATCATTCACTGATTGTGGCTTTTTCACTGGAGCATCTGCTGACATTTTTTTTAACATGAATATCGTTGGGACAAAACTCCCAACAGTTCCTGGTGACAAGCTTCTGTTACTTTTAGAAACACTCGAGATAAAACATGAACAATGGAGATGTAAAAACTTTGTTCTCTTCACGGGGAGATAATCTGTACCTACCCTAATGTTCAATTTGCACATCTCAGTTGGGTGCCTATTAAAGGTATATTTTTACACCTGGTGTAAGACATTTTCCTTTTTCCAATTACTTTGCCTTTCACTTATAAGAAATGATACTGGGGAGTTAAAATTGTGTCTGTTCAGTTTTCTTATTCAGTCCACTCTGTTCCACTTTTCTCTCAGAGTGATAAAAAAAACCTGCACTGCACCTCGTTTAAATTTAGGGATTCCTAAACGAACAAGGACTCACACTGCTCCCTGTGCTGTGATATGACCATAGAAAAGAACAGAGGAGGTCATGTGATTCTGCTGTTGTTGCTTTTTAAATTTAATTGAATTTATATATTTTTATCTCCAACTTGAACATAACACTGGAGCTTAACTGTAAGTTTTGAAATGACAACATAACCTGGGATTTAATTTACACAACATGACCACAAAGAAGCTACAAGACAAACATCTACACACACGCACACCTCACACATAGTGAGGTGTGTGTTCACACCGACCGCGATAGAGACGGCCAGAGCGTCAGGTTTACATGTAAAGTCAATGGAAAAAGCGCGATGACACGCGACTGCGTGTCCTGCGAAAATTTGGAAGCAGATTTGCGTCGCGAAAACGCGTGAAACGGGCGTCAGTGTAGCGCGTCTGGCGCGTTTGGCTCGCGAATAAAACCACGCGCGTCAGTTTTTGTGTTGCATTTTGTGCACACGCGCGTTTTGCGTCTACCGCTCGAGTTGGAAAAATCTGAACTCCAGCGTCAAATCGCGCCTCGACAACCAATCAGGAGCCTGGTGACATGGCTCTGACCTAGGTCAAAGGGCCAGGTCGAGCCAAAGCCCTTTATACTATGTGAGTGAAGTTGGCCCCCCCCACCTTCTTCAAATCCAACAAAAGTGGTATCAAACATTTGTGCTACGTTTGTGCTGGTTTGTGCTGCAAAATTTTTCGTTTGTGCTACTATCATTTTGTTTAAAAGGAAAAAGCTGAAAATTTAAATAGTTAAAAGTTGAAATGTGAATAGTTGGTTTTTGTATTATATGGTTTATTTATTACATTTTATGTGGAGTGAATAAATAAAAGTATACTTACGGTGGCCCCTAGAGACAAAACACGCGCAAACTCCAAAACACGTACAAAACACAACAGAAGTGCTCCAGGATGCTAGGGCGCAGTGTTGAGCTTTTGTTACCTAGAGGCTACACAAGGCAGCAAGTACCAATGACCGGATTTGGTGTGTGGTAGTAACAGGTAAATGAACTTTTTTTAAAAAATTATTTGAATATATGATGTTGAAAATATGTTGTGTATTCTATTGCTCTAGTCTTCTTCTGCTTGTTTTCTTTTTTTCTCAACAGGTGATCCAGGAAAAGAGGGGAAAAAAAGGTGATGAAGCAGATTTTCATTGTCTTTTCTCTCTATCTCTTTTCTCCTTTTTCTTTCCCTCTCCTTCTGTTAACTTTCTTCTGAACTTTTCTTCTTGTTTTTCTTTCCCGTCCCCGAGTCCAGTCTGGCCTGATTACAATAACTTAACTAATAAAAATAACTAATAAAGATCAAATAAACTATGACAATCAAGTGGACCAGTATAGCAAAAGGCCCACTTGGGAAAGTAAATGTGTTGGGCATTTTTCTTGGCCTTCAGACAATAATTCTGATCGCTACAGTGCCAGACAGGACACAAAAATAAATAAATAAATTAATTTAAAAAAATTATATTTGAATATATTTGTGTGCTTGTGTATAAATACACAAACAATACACATATGCTTCCAACTGTGTAATTTAAGTGATCTAGGCAGCTGTTTTGGAAGTTCAGTTAACGCTAGAAATGTGTTTTGGAGTTTGTACGTGTTTTGTCTCTAGGGACCACCACATATATTTATATATAAACATATATAAATAAAACCACTTTGTTTTACATTAGTAATTCCTTTTGTGCATAATTTTATATTGTTGTTAATAATAAATGAATTAAAGCAACAAAACAACCTGAAGAGCCGGTTCTCTAAAAAGAGCCGGAAATCCCATCACTACACACACACACACACACACACACACACACACACACACACACACACACACACACACACACACACACACACACACACGCACACTGTGAGATTATTATTCTGTCATATGTTATCTTATGCCTGTAATCAAAATGAGTGACTTATTATACTGCTGTAAGCCGCATCACACTTATTATAGAGAAAATGATCAATGTGTAGTTTTAGTTTGCATTACACTTCTGGATGAAGAAAATGTGAAAAATCCTTAGATTTATTAGATAGGTTTATATTGTCCTATGCTGTTGATTTACTGTGAATGATTTACACTGTTTCATGACATTTCATACTGCTGAGTTAAGGAGAGAATATTGTGTGCAGAGGGCCTTGGTTTCTGATAATGCAGGAGACGGATCACATTCCACAGGAGTTTCACCCCCTGTACTCTGTAAGCAGAGAGACAGGGAGCCAAGGTCATAAGTCAGGCTCAGCTAGGAGTTAGAAAACATGTGAATGTTAGGTTTTTACGACTAGGTGGGGGCCATCAGAGGCTGTAAGAGTTTGAGTAACCCTCCACCAGTTTGAGATTTGCTGTGTCCCTCTGCATGCATGTCTCCCCATCCGGATGGTTTATGCTCATAAAGTGTTGAATTGTATGGAATAAAAGATTGTTGATTGAGCATTTATACACCGAGTATTGTCCTTCCTTCAGCCCAAAGATTGAAAGAATTGGGAGGATTTAACAGCACACAAGGTGATTTTGCAGAGACATGGGAAGATGCCCAGCAGCATCTTTAGCTCAGAATTAGCAGAAACCAGAGGGACTTCAACACAACCATTTATAGTCTGGAGTAATAATGTGAAATATGATTTCCATGGAAGACTTGCAGCCAACAGAACGTTCGTCATATATGGAAATAAAGCCAACGAACCCGCTGCAGCAGCTGATTCTCTGGACTTACAAGTCGTAATACTGAATGAGCATTTAAGATGAACGTCTGTGACTGGGAACCAGTTCAGTGTGTAGCCTGCGTCTTGCCCTGTGACAGCTATGATAGGCTTTGCCCCCCACGACCCTGAATAAAGGTTAAGAAGATGGATGGAGTCTGTGTTCAAAGGTGAAACAGAGAGAATGAGGGAGGTAAAAGTTTTTAGGAGTCTTGGTACTACTTGTCTTACTTGTGTTAGTGCTAAGAAGTAAAGACGGATTCGTTTTCCTCACATGGGGAAGTGGTCCAGAATTCATTTTGCAACATGCAGAATCAATATTTAGAGATATTCTGTAAAGCTCTAAAAATACTTGTTTAATGTTCTCCAAGATGACAGAACAACCTATACGCCACAGCTGAAGTGCAACTAGGAGAACTGGTGTGGATTTAAAAGGAGCTCACACAAAATGCTGAGGAAATCTTTGGCTCCCATCAGAATGATGAAGCAGAGGCGGAGGCAGACATTTGATACACCTGGGGCTTAGCCCTAAAGGGTAGTATGCATGTGGGATTGGGGGGGGGTGTTGTTTATAGGCTCTGTTTTGAGTTTTGTTCAAAAGAGAATGACTTCATATAGGGAAAAATATATATCACTGATCCAGAATTAAAACAGGACTACAACAGCTCAAAATCAGGACTACTTAGGACTTAACCAAGACAGACCCAGAATCAGAACTAGATGATAGTAGCACTAAAAATCATCATAGACCTGCACTACACCTGCTCTTGTTCCTCTCTCCCTCTCTGTTCCTCTCTCTCTCTCTCTCAAACACCAACACCATCAAATATACAGTTGAAACCAGATGTTTAAATACTCTTCAGATAAAAACACTTTTTTAATTGTAACATCAAATCAGACTAAATGTTTATTTTTTTTTAGATTGATAAATATAAAAAACATAGTTGTTAAATTTAAGAGTAAAGAGAGAAATTTTCTGTATTTCTTAATTGCAAATGGCACCAAATTGTATTCAAATTGAGCCACACTTATGGAGCTCCACAGTTCTGTTCCTGGTGTTTTGGTTGACATCTCTTGATTTTCCCATGTCACAGAAACAGGCTCTGTGTTTTGCCTTATATGCATCCACAGCTGTGCCACCAGTTTACTCACATGGACTCTACTAACCAATCAGAAGCTTCTTCAGCTCAGAATGGAATCGTCTGCAGTTTTCTTATTAATGAACAATAAACTTAGTGTACATGTAACCCTAAATTTGATGAAAGTGATAAAAATAGAAGCTCTGTCTCTCTTTATTCTGACATTTAACTAATTCAAAAGATATTTCAATATTTATTTAACCAAAACAAAACAAGTTTACTCTAAATTGTTATTGTACAGTAAAAAAATGTTATTGTGTTTTCCATAAAGTGTATGTAAATATCTGGTTTCAGCTGTGAATGTACTGCTGTGTGTTGAAGTTCCTCTTGTTTTGCATAGAAATATACTGAACAACATACAAAGCATAATATATAAAATAACATCTACCTGAGTTTTTTCTTTGAAAGAAGCTCCTTATGTCCATTCTTGTATATCAGTGCATTACTGAAACCGATTTATTTAGCCGTGGAGGGTAACAACTGAAAATATGAAATAAACACACATGTAAGCTAAGACTCTCTAAAGAAACAGCATTGTTGTTGTTCCACTTTTCATTCCTTTTCATTCATTTGTTGATTCACTCGAAGAGAAAGTAACGTAAAATTGGTCAAGTGATCAGTTTGATATCAATCTTTCGTGATTCACCGTCATATTTACATTATTTGTACAGTACGAATGATTTGCTTTGGTACCTGGTCAAACGTCAGTTCTCCTCTGTCTGCCTCCCTGCGCTTCTCCAACAGCGCACTCGCAGGCAGCAGCTCCCCCCCGCCCCCTCGCTTAGTGCCTGAGCTCGGATCATACCAATATTAGGGGGGATTTACGCACAGTCATAAATTCCCACAGTGTGCGCTATGTGCTTCGAATATTGTGTGTAGTTTTTGTTTTATACAGTTGTCAGCCAGGCATCTAACTATGAAAAAATTACACTCCAAAAGACCCCGGGCTTCTGAAAAAACAACCCGGGCTTAAGCCCAGTAAGCCACCCCCCCCGCTCCGCCACTGTGACTGTGATGAAGTGAAGCTGGTCAGCCAGACACAGATAACAAAACTATTAAACCGCCCACAATGACACACAACATGACCAAAAGGACAGAAAGCCATGTCAAAGAGAAACAGGAAACAGGTCCTAGATAGAGACATGACGGCCTCAAAGAGAAATAGCAGCAATGAGACAAAATGTTCTTATTAGGTTAATAACGTGACTATAAAGAGGGAGAATCGCCTGAAAAAGAACAAAATAACGACAGAGACATGACGACCTCAAACAAAATGACTACACAAAACTCCCTCGATTATAAACAAACAACTACCAAAGAGCCTCAAGAATAACTGCAAAGTGGTTACAAAAGCCTCATCATGCCTAAAGCTGGGCATACACGGTGCGATTTTGAGGTCATTTTGAGCTGATTTTTCAGTCGTGTGACCGTTTTAGGGATCGGCCCAAGTTTCGCCTTAATCATCGTGCGTCGTGCATCGTGTAGTATACGTGGGGTAACGAGAAGCGATTAACACCTCACGACCATGGAAATCATCAATCCTTTGGTCGTAAGAAAATCAAACCTGTTTGAAATCCTGTCGCCCCTCGTGAGGGTGTCACCGCAGCCTCTCACACTGCGCACGCACAAACACAGAAATGGAAGTGAAAAGATGGAGCAGCAGTGCAGCGTGTGATCTGGACACAAGCGACGGAGGCACAACTTGTAGAACTCTTCGATGTGGCCTCACAAAATTATCACGACCACAACAACCGTGAAAAGAGTTGGATGGACATTGGTGCTCAATTATGTTTTTCATTAGCAATTTAACAAAGTTGATGGTGGTGGTGGTATGTGTGTGCGTGTGTGTGCGTGTGTGTGTGTGTGTGAGTGAGAGAGGGAGAGAGAGCGAGAGAAGATATTGTGACCTTCTAACCCCTGCGAGTCAATCTTACAGTTTGAGCAGGAGCTGAAATAATTGTATGCTCAGCTTAAGAAAGACGCAAAATGATTTACGCGAGTAAAAAGGACACAGCTTATTTCTGAACTCCACCTTTATCAAAAATTTTGATTTTTACAAATGGCACTAACATGCAGTACACAGTCCCTTCTCTCTCCATGAGAATGAGCTAAAACCACATCTGGGATGTGGTCTGTGTGCCTGGAACGACGTGTTCTGGCACATCCAACGATGCCATACACCCACCACGCCAACCTCAAACCGAGCTGATTAGATTTCAGATGAAGGCCACTAAAGATGAGCTTTTAGAAAGATGAAACATTTTATTAGAAACTTTCCCACTTAAAGTGTGGATGTGGCATACAGTAGGCACAGTCAGTAACAAAACACAGAGTGGTAATGATACCACTCACAAAACGTGGAAAAACTTTCTGTGAGCTTTCATTCAGCATCAAGCACACTGGAAATACACCAATGACCAAATAAAATTGCAACGTCTACAGCTGTTTTTAAGATTTTTCGGTATTATTCAGCAATAATGTGCTTTAACTGGAATCTTGTGAGACAGCAATAGTTGTTTTATCTTATATTCCTGTAATATTGCTCTAGGAACAATAACAATATTAGCATGGTTTCTTACATTAACAACAAATGCTCGTTAAAATGGCACACATTTTCATTATATTATGCCTTGAACTAAACCAACAAGAATGTCTTCTTACAGTATCAGAAAACTATTGTAATTTTCTTCCCCTTACAACATGCATTACAATCATACTACATATTATGTGTCTATATGTGAAAGAAAATGTAGAAAATAATGTTTGCAGAAGGAACATGTGGTATCTTAAGTATCATAAGCTGCTGTTATTTAGCAATTTAAAAAGAATTATTAATACCACTCATTTCCTGTAATAATGAGAAGTTGAGCAAATATAGTATATATAACAAAACTTTATGTAGACGTGCAGTTCCTTCAGCGCTGAAGCAGAGAAAGGAATAAATTACTCATTATTTCCACGACAGCTTACATTTTTTTGCATGTGTTTTAGATGGATCAATTCTATCATGATGGACAAGAACATCCTTTGAATTTAAGGCATAAAGCTACTAATATTATATGAATCATTTCATTATTACATATCTTAAAATTACTTTAAAGCAGTTAAAGTAAGCTAGTTTCGACTGTGCTATATTCAGTGTTGTATACCATTGAAGAGGTTCACACCAGCTCATTAGATGTCAGCAGTTCATGACTAAATATTGTTATCTTTCACACTTTGGGTCTCGTTCCAAAATCCTCTTTCTCTGAAGGAAAAACATTTTTCCATTTTTAGCTAAAATCAGTTAGGCAGTTACAATGCTTAACTGTACCTGACAATTCATACGACAAGATCTGATGCACAGTTTTACAGATTAGCCATGCCTGATCTAGAAGCAGTCTAAATTGAACTGATGTGAACTTTTCATTATATCAAAAAATTTATTCAGTCTGTTATGTATGGAAACACTTGAATGGTTTCTTACCTGAAGATAGAATAAACACAACATCATTATATCCTTCCACTCAGTCAAACACACTCACAGAGGTTGTTTAGCTCAGCTATGATCAGCATAAAGGCTGGAAAAGGTCGCACACTAGATTCTAGACTGGTAATGTAAAGGAGGCAATACAGTCTTCTGAGCAGAGTCAAAGTAGGACTTGTAACCCTACATAGGGCATCTTGCTGTGCCACTAATCACATCTAATACTATAAAAGTCTTTATTCAGTGGGTAACTCATAAGCGAGCACTGATTACTAATTCTGCTTCTAATGACTGAAAATTGCTACTATGTGGCCGAGATGACGATAATTCAGAGCTGTACAATGTTTTTAATGTTTCTATTCTTTCCAGCCTTTAGCCTAAGCTAAGCTATACTGAGCTAACCTAAGCTACTCTGAGCTAAGTTAAGCTAGGCAGCTGCTGGCTGTAGCTTCATATTTACCACACAAACATGAGACCGGTGTTTATCTTCTTTATCTGTCTGCAAGAAACACATCATGCCAAACTGTTGCTTTATGCTTATTCATAACAGTAGGCATGAGTGGCTGATTTTAGACAAGTTTTTGCTCTTGAAGCTGCTTTTAGCTGCTTGTCATTCTGCTCTGTTGAAGCTTACTCAGTCTTTCCGTATAGTTGGAGATGTTTTGAGATGCTCATGTCCTTCTGTGGAACTGGCTCACAGTAACCCCAGCCAGCCAAGGCTGATGGACAGTATATTCCAAAAAAAGTGCCATGTAGACAAAGTGAAATCTCTGTTTTCAATAAGGGAGGCTGTGTTCATCTGTTTTCTGTAGCTTTCCACAAATGCACTGTTAGTTTTTTCTAGGCCGTAATTCGTGGGGATCACAAAATCACGTCATCAACGGAGAAAACAGACCCAGATATGGAATTTATAAGATCAGTATTTGCAACTTAGAAACAATCTTAATAAGTTGTCAGCAAGCCACTATCAACCATAAGTAAGTGGTTAAACTGAAAACCTCTGACTTTCCAGCAGAAGTCATATGCTGTAAATCCTGTAAATCCTTCCAAAACCCATTCCCAGTCTCGTCATTCCGCCTTCAGCTCACTGCAGAGTCTGTGGTGGGAAATCTGTTGTCAGCAGCAGCTGCGGAAGCATTTCTTGAAGAATTTCTTGAACTCTGTGTTGAACATGGTGTAAATTATGGGGTTGAGAGCACTGTTGACGTAGCCCAACCAGGTGACAGTGCTCATTAGACCAGGATGGATGCTGCATGTCAGACACACGGCTCGCATCGTATGGACCACAAAGAATGGAGTCCAGCAGAACAAGAAGCAACCTGTGGAGAGCGTACAAAAGGGAAATCAAGTTTCTTTTCACTTTAAGTTGTAACTGACAGATTCATATGAGCATACACACACACCAGTCAAAGGTCTGGACAGCACTCCATCACTCTTTGGTCAAACAGCCCTCACACAGCCTGGAGGTGTGTTTGGGGTCATTGTCCTGTTGAAAAATAAATGATGGGATGCATGTCGCAGTAGGATGCTGTGGTAGCCATGCTGGTTCAATATGCCTTCAATTTTAAATAAATCCCCAACAGTGTCACCAGCAAAGCTCCCCCACACCATCACACCTGCTCCTCCATGTTTCACAGTAGGAACCATCGTTTCCCTTTTCTGTGTCACACAAAGACATGGCAGGTGGAACCAAAGATCTCAAATGTGGATTCATTAGACCAAAGCACAGATTTCCACTGGTCTGATGTCCACTCCTTCTGTTTCTTGGCCCAAACAAATCCCTTCTGCTTGTTTCTTTTTCTTGGTGGTGGTTAAAATGGTGTCTTAACAGGATGCCATGTAGTTTCTTAGCAGCTATTTGCCCATAAAGGAATTATGTAATTTTCCAGACTGATTGAGCTTCAGTTCTTAAAGTAATGATGGATTGTCATTTCTCTTTTCTCAGCTGATTAGTTCTTGCCATAATATGAATTCTAACAGTTGTCAAATAGAGCTGTCAGCTGTGTACCAACCTGACTGCTGCACAACAAAACTAATGGTCCCAACTCCATAAAGAAGGCAAGAAATTCCACAAATTAACCCTGACAGGCACACCTGTGAGGTGAAACCATCTCAGGTGACTAAGTAAGTAAGTAAGTAAAGTTTATTTATATAGCACCCTTCACAGACATATGTCACAAAGTGCTTTACAAGGTAAAAACATAATACAGTCATAAAATACACCATGAAAACCCTGGTCTAATTAAAAGCTTTTTGAAATAAAAATGTCTTTAGCTGCTTTTTGAAGGTCTCCACTGAGTCCAAACCCCGTAGAAATAGGGGAAGTGCATTCCGCAATCTGGGTGCAACAGCTTGGAAAGATCGGTCCCCTCGGGTTTTAAAACGAGTGTGGAGGACCACTAAAAGGGTTTGGTTTGCTGACCTCAGGTTACGAGTGGAGGTATGTGTATGAATCAGATCAGCAATGTAGGGGGGGTGCCTGTCTCTGTAATGCTCTAAAAGTTAAAACTAGAATTTTAAAATGGAACCTGAATCTGATTGGTAGCCAGTGCAGCGACTTTAAAACAGGGGTCATATGAGCACCCTTGTTCGAGCGGGTCAGTAGCCTCACTGCAGAGTTTTGAACAACCTGTAGGTGGGCTAGCCCTTTCATGTTTAAACAAGTAAACAGGCTGTTACAGTAGTCAAGTCTTGTAGAGATAAAAGCATGTATTATCATCTTGAGTTCACTTGTTGACACGATGGATCTAAGTTTAGAAATGTTCCTCAGGTGAAAAAAGCAGGTTCTTACTGTCTGATTTAAATGCCCCTCCAAAGAAAAAGCTTCATCAAAAATGACACCCAAGTTTCTAAGGTTATGTTTCTGTGAGGAACCTAAGTCACCCAGTCGCCGTTTAATATCAGGTATTGCACTGCCTGGTGCAATAATCAGAGTTTCTGTTTTGGCCGGGTTTAGCTGTAAGCAGTTATTGTTCAACCATTGTTTAATGTTGGTTAAACAGTCAATCAGATTGGAGAGCTTATGAGCTTCAGCAGGCTTAAAAGAATAATATAGCTGAATATCGTCAGCAAAAAGATGATAAGATACTTCAGGAAACTGCTGTATTATCTGACTTAAAGGAAGAATGTATATTAAAAACAGAATAGGTCCCAGCACAGAGCCCTGAGGAACTCCACACAACAACTCTGTAGATTCCGACATGATCTGGTCTGCAGACACACTAAAACTCCTTTCAGATATATAAGATGAAAACCAGTCTAGAACAGAGCCAGACATCCCAACCAGGTCTCTCAGTCTGTTTATCAGGATGGTATGGTTGACTGTATCAAAGGCTGAGGTAAGGTCTAACAAGACTAGGACTGTGTATTCTCTGGAGTCTGCTGACATCATAATATCATCAGTAACTTTCAGTAGTGCTGTCTCAGTGGAATGCAATTTACGGAACCCAGATTGAAAACGGTCATGGATGTTATATTTCTCCAAGTATGCCGTAAAGTGGACAGCTACTGCCTTCTCAAGGAGTTTTGACATAAATGGGAGTTTGGAGATAGGTCTTAAATTTTGAAGTAGTGTTGGGTCCAGGTTGGGTTTTTTGAGCCTTGGTTCCACAATGGCATGTTTAAAAAAGCTGGGGAACACCCCAGTCTGAAGAGAAACATTAAAAAGGTTCACAACCCAAGGACCAATGGTGTCAAAGGCATTAATAAAAAGCTTAGTGGGGATAATGTCTGAGGGGCTCTCGGACGGCTTCATTTTGTCCACCAGGGCTGCTATTTCATCATATATTACTGTTGTAAAAGTCGACCAGGAGTACAAAGGGAGTGCCTGACTCGGAGAACAAGAAAGCTTTGGGGAGATTTTAGCATTGATGTCGTTAATCTTATTAAAAAATCGGAGGAGTTTATTACTATCTACTTTAGAGTGTACATCTAAAGGTACCACATCTGGGGAGACAATAGCACTAACTTTGTCAAAAAGAAACTTGGGATTTCTGTTGTTTTTTGTTATGAGTCTAGAAAAATATTCTGATCTAACAGTTCTCACTGTGTCATTTAAGGAGAGCATGAGATCTCGAAGATGGAGCCTGTGTACGTCAAGTTTGGTTTTCTTCCATAGTCGTTCTATTTTGCGGCATATTCTCCTTAAGTTTAAGATAGACTCATTTATCCAAGGGCATGTCTTCTTTTGTAAAGCCGAGCTTGTTTTAATAGGTGCCACTTGATCCAAAATGGATGTGCATTCCCTATTAAAAGACTGACTAAGAACATTTACATCATAACAAGTGGAGACCTGAGTTTTTAACTTCACAGGCGTCTATTTAGAGCTAAAATTAAGTTCAACAAAGATACAGTTATGATCACTCAAATGTACATCCTCAGCAAACACATTGCCAATGTTGAGGCCAAAGGAAAAAACAAGGTCCAAGGTATGGCCTTTTACATGGGTTGGACCGGAGACATGTTGGACAAAGTTAAAAGACTCGGATATAGATAGAAGTTCAGCTGCAGAGTTAGATGAGGCATCATCAATATGAATGTTAAAATCCCCAAGAATTAAAGCTTTCTCCAGCTTGATAATAGAAGATAAGAAGTCCATAAAATCCTTTAAGAACTCAGTAGCAGGGCCAGGAGGGCGATAGACTAAAACACAATGAAAGATGTTCGTAGAGCCCACCTTAATTGTTTGCGACTCAAAGAAAGAATAGTTTTCAGTTTGCATACCTCTGCAGGTGAAACTGTCCTTAAAGACAACGGCAAGACCTCCACCACGGCGACCTAAATGGGGGGCGCCCAAGTAAGAGCAGTCTGCAGGACGCAGTTCATTTAGGTGAATAAATTCGCCATCCCTCTGCCATGTTTCGGTGAGAAACAGAAAGTCCAGGCTTTTCCTTGTGAAGAGCTCATTCAGAGAGAAGGATTTGTTTGCGATGGAGCGGGCGTTCAAGAGCGCGATCCGATTAAAAGCTGGCAGTGCAGGTTTCCCATCAGCTTGTCGGAGTGGAATTGACAGCAAACACCGTGCCCGCACGCGAGGTCTCCAGCAGCGCCACGGAACCGGCGGGGCCAACCACCGGTTGTGCGATGCGGGCTGTGAGGGCGCAGCGGTGGGGAGATAATCGGCAAAATCCAGAGCATCAGATGGGCAGGATCCATGCTGTAGTGGCTGCAAGTACGTGTTTCCAATCAAATCCGGAAGGGTAACTGGCAGCAGAAACCGGGGACGCCTCCAGACGAGTCGGGAAATCTCCGATCTGTAGTCTCGTCTGATGTGTACCTGGATGCCGGCCCTACAGCCTCTTTTCCTCGATTTCTTCTTGGAATTGCTTAGGGCACGTTTCGCAGGTAGCAAGAAGTAATCCGGTGAGGTGGAAGAGTGCACAAATGGTGGGGGGAAAGTTTTTCTATAACTGTCCCAGTCATCATAAAGACGTTCCATAGAGTCTTTGATGTGGAGCAAGGAAGAACGGTCGTAAATCACAGCAGCATAGCTCCATATATTAAACGTCAGGGCTGATATAAAAGCATAAAATACAACACAGCGTAGGCAGGTAGACGGCAAGCTGAGCAAAGGCGCCATCTTCCTGTCACAGTCCTGTCACAGTCGTCACGCATGAAGCTCACTGAAAGAAGGCCGAGGGTTTGCAGAGCTGTCACTAAAGGGTGGCCACAGCATGTCTTTATCCTGTCTTCCTTCTCTCACCCCAACCAATCACAGCAGATGGCCCCGCCCCTCCCTGAGCCTGGTTCTGTCGGAGGTTTCTTCCTGTTAAAAGGGAGTTTTTCCTTCCCACTGTCGCCAAAGTGCTTGCTCATAGGGGGTCATATGATCGTTGGGTTTTTCTCTGTATCTATTATTGTAGGGTCTGCCTTACAATATAAAGCACCTTGAGGCAACTGTTGTGATTTGGTGCTGTATAAATAAAACTGAATTGAATTGAATTAAAGCGCTGTCAGGAATCTGAAATATAGAGTTATGAATCTTTTTTTTCTTTGCTACAAAAAACCCAAAAACAAATTCCGCCACTCTGAACGTCTCCGTGTGGTCAACAGCAGACACACATTATGCCCCTATCGTGGTCTAAATCAATCAGAGACAGTCAGGGGCGGGGCCTCTCTGATTGGCCGTGGTCCAGATATTCCCGTAGTCCTTCGTGTGTACATTTGATTTGGATAGAGAGGTGAGTAGCTTGAATAAAGCGATATCGATTCATTAAATCCTGAATTGACATTTAAATATAAACTTATTTTGCCAGAAACGCCAGAATTTCAGGTTAAAGCTCATAAAACTATTTCAACAACCACCAAACAGTAAATGAGAGCAGGTACACGGACTCCACACAAAGACGTAAACGCAGAGCAGACCCCACGCAACAGAATCAGCTTTCTCTTTCTCGGCTTTCTCACCCGACGGCCCGTAGACAGACAAGCCGTCGGGGCTGAAAGCCGACAGCTCACCGATTCTGATGCATCGGGTCCGCGCTGTGTTTACGTCTTTTTTGCGCTAGAGTCTGAGCTGCAGGTTTTGTCTCTCTCCAACCAAAATTCACTGAACCAGCAGCAAAAGAAGATCAAACTACGCTTCACATTTGATAAACATCGTCATGAATTCACTCTGACTTTTGCTGTTTTGCTTCCACCACGATAAAATCACACTTCATGCACAGCGCTCTCTCTCTCTCTCTCTCTCTCTCTCTCTCTCTCTCTCAAATTGGGGTGATCGTGGCTCAAGAGTTGGGAGTTCGTCTTGTAATCGGAAGGTTGCCGGTTCGAGCCCTGGCTTGGACAGTCTCGGTCGTTGTGTCCTTGGGCAAGACACTTCACCCGTTGCCTACTGGTGGTGGTCAGAGGGCCCGGTGGCGCCAGTGTCCGGCAGCCTCGCCTCTGTCAGTGCGCCCCAGGGTGGCTGTGGCTACAATGTAGCTGCCATCACCAGTGTGTGAATGTGTGCGTGAATGGGTGGATGACTGGATATGTAAAGCGCTTTGGGGTCCTTAGGGACTAGTAAAGCGCTATATAAATACAGGCCATTTACCATTCAAATCTCTGTTTTCTGCATTATTCATTCGCTTATTACCCATCAGTCTACTGTTGTTTACAGCGCTGTCGGCCGCTGTCTTTTTTTATTTTTTTTAATCTTTTTACTTAAATGACCTCGGACAGGAATTTAAACATTTTAAAATTATGCAAAATGCAGAATTTTTAAAGGTTATCTGCTATAAAAAGCCAGGCCAGGAAAATCTGCTTCATGTTTTTCTGAGTTTTATTCTCAGTTACTTTGACACAAAGGCCTCTGCTGTGATGCTCACATCTCTGATAAAGTCTCACAAGTGTCAGTACTGATAAATGATCAGAATTATAATATTTCTGACTGTCTGAGGCAAAGTTGAATCAAATCGGGACTTTGTGAATTGGAATCGAATGGATTATAGAAATCAGTGATGATACCCAGCCCTAGCCTAAGAAAAGGTGCACCAGTGCAACCGTGGCAAAAAGTTAGTCTAGAGCCCTGTGAGTGTGTATATATATAAATATATACATGGGGAGAGAGAGAGAGAGAGAGAGAGAGAGAGAGATACTGATAATGACTGACATTTGGATAATGAGTAGTATTGTAGCTTCCAAATCTGACTCCCCCACACATCCCTTTCTGGGTCAGGTTGACCTGCCGTTAGTCCTGTAGTGTCTGTGTGTGTGTGTGTGTGTGTGTGTGTGTGTGTGTGTGTGTGTGTGTGTGTGTGTGTGTGTGTGGCAGGTGTATTGGAACCAGAGCTTTAGCAGCTGCAGCTTACTCAGTCATCAAGCCCTTTAAATACCCGGCTCTGCCACTTCCACTCAGCCTGACTGTAGACTTGGCTAACTGTCAGTGTCTGTATGCGTCACACCAAACCTAGACCAGGCAAGTCTTCTTTTGTCATAAATGTGCATCCCCCACTTTCCTCTCATTAAACGGCCATCCCACAGCTCTTTGCTCATTGAACCATAACAACGCAGCAGCCTCCCAGTGTGTATATTCTGCTAGTCTATTAAACGCCTGCTCTATTCTACCAAACTAGTTACTCATCCATAGCTCCAGCTGTCCATATGCCAGGCTAAACTCGTCTCCAGCTAGCTCTCAGTCAACAACAAGCTCCCAAAACCAAAATTCCCTTGTTTTTCCTGCTTTTTCTTACAGTTGTCCAATCTTTTAGTGGTCTGTGTAACAGCTACCACTTGTCTGTACAGAAAACCTACAGTGATAGTGACAAAGTCAGCAGCTGGCCACAAGTATTAAATATGGTCACAATCTTTGTTTCTGTTCCTCAGGTGTTGGGTTAAGTAATGGTTTGAAAAGGGCATTTACCTACAAATGTGACGCCCCCGTGGCACTGATATTAGTAGTCAGCACTGCTGCCTCACAGCAAGAAAGTCTTGGGTTGAAATCTGTTGCTCATCTGACCCTTTGGTGTGGAGTGTGAATGGTTCTGTGTCATTCTGTGACAGACCAGTGACCTCCACAGGTGAAGCACACACACACACACACACACACACACACACACACACACACACACACACACACAAAAGATCAAATTCACTGTAAGATGGCCCGTAAGGATTTGCCACGGAGGAAAAACTAAAGAGAAGAGAGATGGTTTTCTTTGCCGCCACAGAGTGAGTAATGGTTTCAGCCTGACCACAGGACATTCTTTCAGAGTTAATTTAATATGTAAAAAATGTGATACACTGTGATACACTATTAAAGGTTTCTGTTAGGTTCACTCTCACAATATGCATTTATAACAAACCAAAGGACTGAATGACTGAAATGTGATTACGCACTCAACTGTATGATATGTGCATAGTCTACATAGATATGTCTGTGAAGGTTCTCAGTCATCCAGGTCATCGTAGTCAAAGGAGCTTGCAAAGAAAAGCGTCTGGACTTCTTTAAGTTGCTTGAAGACGTTTCACCTCTCATCCGAGAAGCTTCTTCAGTTCTAAGGTCAAATGGTGGAGAGTCCCAGATATAAACCTAGTGGGAGTTTCCCCCCACAGAGGGACAAAAGGACCCCCTGATGATCCTCTAATCGCCTGAGCCAAGGTGTGAAACTGGGTGTGGGTCCCAATCAGTCAGAGTTGTTTCGAAAATGTGTTGGCTTGATTGTCAGCAATGAAGAGTTTGTAAACATCTGGTTTCAACTGTATATTTGATGATGTTGGTGTTTGAGAGAGAGAGAGAGAGAGAGAGAGAGAGGAACAGAGAGGGAGAGAGAGGAACAGAGAGGGAGAGAGAGCGAGAGAGAGAGGAACAGAGAGGGAGAGAGAGCGAGAGAGAGAGGAACAGAGAGAGGGAAAGAGAGAGAGGAACAGAGAGGGAGAGAGAGCGAGAGAGAGAGGAACAGAGAGGGAGAGAGAGCGAGAGAGAGAGGAACAGAGAGAGGGAAAGAGAGAGAGGAACAGAGAGGGAGAGAGAGCGAGAGAGAGAGGAACAGAGAGGGAGAGAGAGCGAGAGAGAGAGGAACAGAGAGAGGGAAAGAGAGAGAGGGACAGAGAGAGAGAGAGAGCGAGAGAGAGAGGAACAGAGAGAGAGAGGGAGAGAGAGAGGAACAGAGAGAGCGAGAGAGAGAGAGAGAGAGGAACAGAGAGAGCGAGAGAGAGAGAGAGAGAGAGGAACAGAGAGAGAGAGAGAGGAACAAGAGCAGGTGAGACACACATGTTAGTCAAATGGTTGTTTACCAAAAGTATCACCGTATCATAGGTCCTCATGTATCTCGTACCTAGTGTTTCTTTTTAGGTTTGTTATTTTTCAAATTCTATATTTATTAAGTTTTGCAGGCTTGTTTGCACAACAAGGGTAAATAATTATATAAATGTTTCTGAATCTAAATAGTGGACTTTGGTAGAATTAAAAAATAAGTGTAGTGCAGGTCTATGATGATTTTTAGTGCTACTATCATCTAGTTCTGATTCTGGGTCTGTCTTGGTTAAGTCCTAAGTAGTCCTGATTTTGAGCTGTTGTAGTCCTGTTTTAATTCTGGATCAGTGATATATATTTTCCCCTTTATGAAGTCATTTAGTTTTGAACAAAACTCAAAACAGAGCCTATAAACACCCCCCCCCCCCCCCCCATAATCCGCCTCTGTTATTGGTTATAAAAAACGGGGCCTTCACTATGAAAGACTGAATCAGTCTCTGCCTGTACTTTAAAAATAACCTCAAGCTGGCTACAACAAGATAAGAAACACATTTTAATAAGTTACTGTAAAAGTAGAACAATTCAAATGTGTCATCTTGTCCACGTCTGCCATCGGCCTCGCTCTCTTCCAGCATTCGCACTGCTCCAATCTGCAGCTCCACATTCGGTCTCTGCTCAGTTCAGCTGCGGTTGGACATCTAGATTGTTGGCCTGTAAGTCTAGATTCTGCTATGCAGGTGTGTCACTGGTTTATAATCTGTGACAGACGTGCACAATACAAGCTTCTTTGTGTAACCAAAATGAGAAGAAACAGCAGTTTTCTGTGTTTCAGTATCTTTGTCCAACAAGCTGTAACTGAGTAACTATGGAAGCTCAGCCACATAATAGGAAAAGATACATATTATTGGAAGAGATACATAAAAATATAAACCAAGCCCTGGACGGGCTTTCGTTTGTTCAACAGCAACATTCAGCTAACATTATTTATATTAGATTAGAAAGATTATAAAACCTAGTTCACTGTTACACTTGTATTAAAGGTCATACTCCCCATGAGAAAGTGTCCTAAATCAGTTTTAACTTGATTTCATTTATAGTTGAGGCTTTTCGGCTTACACCAGAATTATGTCAGCTTCATTTGCAGCCTCTGAGGTTGCAGCACAGCTCGTGCGTGCTTGGACGGAGGCATCATAAGAGAACTGTGACACGCTGCTTTCTGCTTTTCCCAAAACATTTCTGATGCCAGCTGACCAACAGGAAATGAGCTCAGGAAACTCTGATTCGTCTCCCTTTTTAGCGATCACAACACAAACCTCCTGTCGACTCGAATCATTGATGTGAATGATTGAACGGATGAATGAACGTAAACCGAGCGACAGCGAAAAGCCTGCTAGAAATAACAGGAACACTTAGGTCAACGTGTTTCGACAGCAGGCAGAGGAGCTACAGATCAAATCCTACAGTGCAGGTTATCACAGCAGCGCTGCTTCTGTCAACTATCCACCCAGAGTTGTAAAACACTGATTTGGACTAAAGCTTGGTAACACTAACGGTCCTCGGGTGCTGCTGGCTCACCAATAAAGGCACTCACCTACTACGACAGGCAGGACCTTCATAGCTTTCCTCTCCCTGCTGTTGAGCTTGGCTCTCGTCTTCATTTGCTGCTGGCTGAAGGTCAGCGTAGGCACCGAGTTCTCTCTGTACTGCCGTGGATAAGGAATCTCCTGTTGTATGTAGTCGCCAGAATCATCCATGCGAGACTGGGCTAGATCTCTCTCAATAATCCTGGGCAGAGGCATGGGCAGAGGTCCAGGGATGGTGCCCGGCACTGGGGCGAGGGTCGTGGTGATGGCGGCGTGCTGCAGCTTCCTGCAGGCCTCGATGCTGCTTCGTAGTTTGGCCTTACGGGTCTCCTCCCAGCGACGCAGCCCGCGGAAAACCCCAAAGTAGAGCAGGACCATGATGGGGCAAGGAATGAAGAAGGAGCAGACTGAGGAATACACCACATAGTTGTTGTCCTCCAATTTACACTCTGTGGGATCACGGTTAGGTACGTTGTTGATGCCAAATATGACAGGCGAGGCCACTGCTAAGGCCAGCAGCCAGGTGGCAGATAGCAGGATGATCTGACGATGGTCCACATGTTTGCGGTTGTAGTTTAGTGGAATGGACACGGCAATAAACCTGCAGAAAGAAAGAAGCGTTCACAAGGATATGTTTAACATCATGATCTCAAGCGCTTGGAAGCATTTTGGTTTCCATTCGTAGTCTATGTGTAGTCCAAATTTGATTGTCTAATCATTTTTAGTAAAGCTATCATTAAATACATTAAATACTGGTAAAAAGTCTTTTGGTAAGTAAAAGAAGTAAAATAATCTAAACTTTGTCCTAGGAAACATTTAGCTTTTGTCCACTTCTGACAGGAAGTCTCAGCCTGGTTCACAACACTGGAAAAAACTGTTATTCTTACAGTAACACAGCTGTTCAGAGTTTATATTGCATGATTTTCATTTCAGTATTTCCTGTTACTTCAAATGTATAAGGTTAAAAATGTAAATTTCAGTGTCAAAGCTGAATTATTCTGAGTTACAAAAATAATTCTCTGTCCTCGTGTCACTGAGCAAAGACTCCGGAGACTAATTCAGTCATAGTTACTGTCAAGTTATACTTTTTACCTTGATCGATCACGCTGGGTACGTAAGCGTTGTTTGGAGGTTTTAAATAAAAAGATAGACCTGGGAGCTTTGACAGTCATTTGTAAAGTGGACTCAGTCTATTAAAGGCTTTGGATGACTGTCTGCTGACATTTAGACAAACACAGGGACGAAATTTTTAGCCCCTCTATGAAAATTTCATTTAAAAAAATTGATGTTAAACAGAGTAAGGTTTTCACGCAGCTTTTCCTCTGGCCTATCCGAGCAGTCTTAGGGTGTGAGGCACCCTGG
This sequence comes from Rhamphochromis longiceps, assembly GCF_057381845.1. Lineage (NCBI taxonomy): Eukaryota > Metazoa > Chordata > Actinopteri > Cichliformes > Cichlidae > Rhamphochromis > Rhamphochromis longiceps. The sequence goes on along the minus strand of NC_140557.1, from coordinate 38,124,084 downwards.
ACAGGTCGCCAGTCTGTCGCAGGACTAACACAGATAACTATTTAACCTAACCCCACTAACTGCATGTCTTTGGACTGTGGGAGACGTGGGAGTACCGGGGGACAACATGCAAACTCCACACAGAAGGACCCCGGCCTGATGGTGATCCTGAACTCAGGATGACTTTACTCACTGGCTGCAGTGCTCAAGAGTAATATTTTGTGGTGGCTGTGCCTTTGAGAGAATTCAAAAAACAATTTTGATTCATTAGAACCTCCCATGGCGCAACATTGATTTAACTTGGCAAACGAATATATCCATCCTAAGCAGCTATATTTTCTGTCATTTTATTTTAGCTGTAATGATTTATAGTAAATCAGGCTTTTTGAAAAGCTGCAGTGACCTTGGACCTTTTCATGCTCTCCCGTAAATGATGAGTTCTCTTCCAAATCACCAAAGTTGCAAAGTTAAAGCTACAACAGCCATATTAATGGTTAATTCACCAGACTGAAATAACCTGACATTGGCCTTTAAAAATAGAGAAATTTCAGTTTAGTGTGGATGTGGTGATACAGAAAGTCCACGAAACATTTGTTTTAATGCTTGTTTTTAACTTGAATTTCAGTTTGGAACTTAATTATTTTATAGGAAACAAAATGTGAGGAGTATATCTGGATTACACTGTTATCTGAATGAAATAACTATATGATGAAATTCCCTTTTTAATATTACGTTTTCTTCTTTGTAGCAAGTATTTGTGTCCAGAACAGCTGAAGGATTAATCATAGTATCTGCTGTGTTTTTGTTAGTTTTCACCTTTCAGACTCATCTTCATCGAATGCCTTTGACAGTAAAAGCAAGCATGTAGGAGCAACGTAAAGAGGTATACCTGTCCACACTGATAGCACAGAGGTTAAATATTGATGCGGTGCACAGCATCACATCCATGGTCATCAGGCCATCACACATCAGCATGTTTAAGGACCAGACTCCACCCTGAAACTGCACACACATAAACAAACACAAAAACACACAAACCTTGAGTCAAAAGAAACTCACTGCAAATATTCCCAATCCTCTTGTCTTAGTGCCACAAACGTTCCTGCATGAAGCATGACTCTGTCCCCTGACTTCTTCAGCAAGCACAGTAGGCGTTAACTTTCAGACAGACTTTCTAATCCAGTGACTGTATGTGGACAAAGCACTGGTGTGAAGATTAACTGGCTGTGACCACTGGCACAGATAACAAGATCTCAAATGCAGCTAGTTAAGGAGGATTTAAGGGGAAGCCTCAGCAGGGCGTCTGTATTATATTTAGACAGGCAGGCATGCAGGCAGGTGGCTCCTGATACTGAAGGCAAGGCTACATCCTGGTCTTTTGCCTGCAGATGTTGTGAATTATGGGTCGTACCTTTTCTCAACACCAGAATAAAGCTCCCACTGTCTCCCCTCGGTCTTTATTTATCCTGATGAAAGACGAACAGCCGTCTCTGTTTTATGATGCTCTTTTTCTGATGAGTATAATTAGCTACCTCGCTAAGTCACAACAATCTGAGTGTTAATCCTCCAGAATTGTTATAATTAATAAACACCTGAATTCAAGACAACAGCTTTCTGTCCACTAGTACTTTAGGGCTCACACATTATTAGAAACTGAAGCGTCACATTTTGCATCTTTTTGCAGTCCTTTTGCCATTTTCTTTTGGTAATCATTTTACCGATATGTGCTGATTTTGTCACTCTGCGGTTTCTTTTGTATCTCTGTTTGCATCTTTGTTATTTTGCATCTGCGTGCATCTGCGTGCGATTGTGGCTCAAGAGTTGGGAGTTCACCTTGTAATTGGAAGGTTGCCGGTTCAAGCCCCGGCTTGGACAGTCTCGGTCGTTGTGTCCTTGGGCAAGACACTTCACCCGTTGCCTACTGGTGGTGGTCAGAGGGCCCGGTGGCGCCAGTGTTCGGCAGCCTCGCCTCTGTCAGTGCGCCCCAGGGTGGCTGTGGCTACAATGTAGCTTGCCATCACCAGTGTTTGAATGTGTGCGTGAATGTGTGGATGACTGGATATGTAAAGCGCTTTGGGGTCCTTAGGGACTAGTAAGCGCTGTATAAATGCAGGCCATTTACCATATATTTGGAGTTGTTCTTTTCTGTGTTTCCATGCTCTTTTCTTTAACCTCCTGACATCCACATATGTGGACATCACATTTTGGGCTGTCTAGACCAAAATACTAAATTTTGCTCTACAAGGGCCTGATGTCCACTAACGGGGACGTTTTACTGACACTGTTCTATTGAAATTTAAAACCGATGTCCTCATATGTGGCTCTCATTTTTCTCAGAAACAAAAATCAGGTAAAATAACAAAAAAAATTCTTTGTTTTTACATTCATCAGGTCCCAATCAGCCCAAATAGCAAAGAGAAATTAAAAATGCATGCTGTGGAAGAGTTCGGGTCTTATGAGGTTAAGGGTATTTTAGACGGGTTTGGAGTCTAAAGTTTGCATTTTACTGTTTTTTGTAGCAAGCATGTGTTTTTTTCCCCAGTTTTGCTATTTTTGCACAGTGGTTTGTACGTCTTGGTTACGTCTATTACGTCTATAGTCTCCAGGCCTTTAAAGTTCTTATGGGCACCTTGGATTTTGTGAAGTCTTGAAGCCACACTGTGCGGCCTTCAGTCTTTATATATTTTTCATTTCCTCTTGGTTAATGTTGCATCTGAACTGCAGGAGATGTAGAGATACCTGCTTATCTTCTGTCTGACGCTTTCTTCGAGTCACAGTCAGACTCATCTGCACGCATGCTGTACTAAATGCTGACCTGATAAGCCTGTTGGGTAATACGGCTCTTACCTCTGCGTAAACGAAGAGAGGGAGAACCAGCACCGCCAGCAGCAGGTCTGCAAATGCCAGACTCACTATAAAGTAGTTTGTAGTGGTTTTTAAAGCTTTCTCCAAGTAAACGCTTATACACACTAGCACATTTCCACAGGTGACGACGATGATCAAGAAAATCCCGAAAATGAGAGCTGGGAAGTTTAAATGTGTGACGGCGGCCGCCGGCAGGGTGTCGTTGTTAAAATCCGTGAAGTTGTCCGACATGGTCGCCGGTGTTGCGCCGTGCGCCGCAGACTGACGGGCTCCTTGTCCTACGAAGAGTTTCCTCCAGGGTAGTTTTCATCTATAAGCCGTTAAGGAAAGCAGAAGGTTTCCAGATGAAGTCGGGCTAAGTTGTTCTCCGTGGACGCGCATCCACGGCGCCCAGTGTGCGCACTGAAACCGATGCGCAAAGCCACACCGCTCGATGTAACCACGTTACCAGCCCTTAGGAACCCTTTCTTCAAATTTGACCGGCTGTCAAATGTGGATTCTCTGATAATTGCTTGCTACTGAAGGGGTAGCTGTGCAAAGTGGACGAATCAGAAGGCAACGGCTTAACCGGATAAATCTGCTTATGTGTTAACAGCCTCAGCAGGTTGGCAAATCAGGTTCGACCGAGACAGCAAACAGTGTGGAAATCAGCTGTTCCTCACATATGTAGACTTCTTACACTAAACTGCAGCTCTGAATATCAGTACATGGAAAAGACTTTACATGAAGTCATTCGTTAATTGTTTATATAATCGGAATGATTATTTTCTGCTACACTGAGTAACAATGAGACATATTTCAAACACATATTTGAACTCGATCTTTTTTCTAAAAGTATTCAAGTAGTTTTGAAGCTAGCCAATCAGGAAGAGGAGGAAAACGTCAGCAACAAGTGAGACCAAAGTGGTGAAACACAAACTGCGCTCATATAAGCGCCGCTCTACACTTGCTGTAATAAGCTGCAGTTATAACCCAAACATGCTACACAGGTGTATGCTCTGTAACCCCCTGTCCCAACTTTGCTCAAATCTGGATCAAATTTCAAAATATTATTAACAATAATAATCTCAGTTTTAACATTTATTTATGGTAAATGAAGTACAACATATATAAGATAGAGCCACTAGTGTGCTACATGTGGTTGCAACATGAGAAACAAATGGGTAATGTGAAGATAGTTGCATCTATCTTTTACACTGTTTATGGTTTTTATCTCAGCTGCTTCTTTTAGTTTCACATCAACAGCAGTCTCCTATTTTTTCATAATTTTCTTCTTCATCTCAAAAAAAGCCTGCAGCTCTCTATATTGGCACTATATTTAAAGTCATATAATTGGGTTTAACCGGGTATCACATGGCGGTCATCACATGATGAGCATTTCAAGTACTTAATGGGCATTTTGGCAGTGTTGGATTTTACTTGTTTCGTGTGTTGATGATCAAATATGTGGCTTAGAAATGAGCAAATGAAAATAAAGGCTTCAGAAAACTAATTTTAGCAGTGGCGGCTCTGCTGAGAGTCTGTAAATGTTAGCGTTGTTAGTGGATAATATGGCGCTTGAACCATGAAGGCTGCCATTACTGATATCTGCACATATCTAATGCCATTGCTGGGCATTCTTTCTGCTATTTTTCATGCTTGAATACACATTTCAGGAATATGGTGACTGACATATATCTGAATGACTGATTGGATATGCCCCGATGAGCAGTTATCATGATACTGGAACTGATGCCGAAGTCATTCTGCTAGAGTCTGAGAAGCAGAATGAGCTTCACAGTCATGTGTAATGAAGTGCTGCCTGCATCACCGCCTTTAAAGACTATCTGCTCTTAGGAATTTTCTGTTTCTCAGATTGAAACTGAAAGTCCTGGAAACGCATCAGTAGAGGAATACTCTATTCCATACTTTAATTAAAGTCTCATAATTAAAAGTTTTCCACTGCTGCTCTTCAAGGGTAGCGCTCCCATCTTTGAAGTTAGAGTGAGGAAGTAGAACTGAATTATGCCAAAATGGGAAATCCTGTGATCGCTGTTGGTAAAATCACACACTGACTCACTGAGATAACACCTGGTGTGTCTTCTATTCACTGATGTGGACACTGCAAATGACCAGGTCAGTAACAGCATTTCACTTAAAGTTTCCTGGACATTCTTTGGATACTTTGATAGGTGGTATTATCTTGCTGGGGTTACATGATATTCATGAATGATGAACCAGGCCCTGTAAATTACCCTGTAGTGTATTCACTACTGCAGTGATGAACAGTCCCAGCCAGCAGCAGCAGGCCTTTGCTACATGTGGCTGCTTAAGGCAGTGTTTCCAAACCACTGTGGTGTGGCACAAAGGTGTGCCATGGAAGATTATCTGCTTCCACCTGATTAGTAACGGGCAGCACAATTATATTCTCTTCCACTAGAGGGCAGCACAACTACCTGCTGTAATTCAATGGGTTGCCAACTGCCAGGAAAACAGAAGAAGACGAAGAAGAAATTACTTATTCTATGTCCCAATCAATGACTTGGTCCCAATTCAGGTCCTGCATCGTCCTGTGACGATGGAGGCCACATTTCAGGGCAGATTACGTCACAGCGACGCAACGAAGGCTGTCCCAATTCGACAGCTGTGTCGCTACCAAAGACTGTAGCTGTGTCCCAAAACATCGGCTGCATCCTCCGGAGGCCGCATTTGTAGGCCGATTATGTCACAGCCAGGCGACGAAGGCTGTCGACAGCTGTGTCGCTACCAAAGACTGTTTTCTAGTTATTGGTCACTACCCGATCTGTACTGGAAACCCAATCGGTACCACGCGTGTGCAAATCTTACGTCACTTCTTCTCTTTACCAACATTGCGACAGTTAATATATTTGAAGAGACACGGTTAGCACCCAGTTAGCACCTCTCGACACCTCTTTTTCGACTGCCCGGGACATTTAAACAATGGACACCTCCGTATACAAACAAAATCATGCTTTTCTCCTCAACGGAGAACAATTCAATTCCCCCGATTGAACAACAGCGACGTAAAATAAGAAGAATGGCGCCTAATTATAGAGTTAATAATACTGACTTAGTAATGTGTCACGTGAAGATTCATCAGCCAGATTAAGTGTTTACTGACAATTGACAGTGATAGCGGACATCATCATCACTATTCCAACAATCCTCTCCGCACAGACAAGCATAAACACACTCGACTATCACTAAATCAAATTTACACATAGAAACACGATTTGTAATGATGATAGTTCATTCGGTCGCTCAGCAGGTGGCTGTATCCTCGTACACTGGGGAGTAAACTGCCATTAAACGAAACAGAAGAAGAAAAAAACTTCTGCACATGCGTGGTACGGATCGGGTAGACCCCATTTGTATGGTCCCGTCTTTGCACGTGTGCAGTAAGGATCGGGGAGTCCTGAACCATAACTAACTTTTTTTTTTGTTACATTATACTGAAATGTTTCATTATTGCAAACATTTTAAGAGATACTTAACATCTTAAACGATACTCTGACCCGTAACTATCATAAAATGCTTCGACCGAAAGTAGACACCTTTTGCACAGTGAATCGGGTTTTTTGAGTCATTTGATTCACTGAGTCAGTTGACCAGAGAGTGCAAAAAATTTACATTTTCACTCAAACTTAATTTGTTTCTCTTTTCATGTAAATCCTACTGCTAAGATGAGTGATTCTAAAAGAAAACAACTATTTTATAGAGCAAAAAACATTCTAAAGGGAACATTTATTTTGTTTATTTTTATTTTCCTTAAATGTGTCAAATATATATTTTCTCATCTAAATGTCCACTGAGCTGTGAGCCAGGGGGCGGTAATGCTTCTTAACATTGGTTGCCAACCAAGAAGAAGAAGAAGCTGTGAGCCAGGAGGGAGGGGGTGAGTGAGTCCTGAGTGATTTGTTCATGATTCATGAGTCAGTAAAGTGATTCTCGAGTATTGAACGATTCGTTCATGATTCGCGCATCACTAGCGTCCTCCTTTTCCCCAGATTTGAAGGATGGGTGGGGTGCGTCCTTTGTGGCCCACCATATCCCAGAATTCATAGCGCGGCCCAGCCAATTTCAGTTTCCAACAATGGCGGCAGCTACTTAGTTTTAATATTACTCTTACTACTCTTTCTGGGTCACAAAATAAACTTTTAAGATATTTTCAGGCGAGAATGTAGCTGTGTAAACTTCAAATATCTGCTCGGTTTATCAAGACATCACATATTTGCAAAAGTGCTCCGATGTTTTCGGAGACGTCTGCTACCCACCAGCTCGATAGGTGACCTGGGAGGTCACTAGAGCCGGCAAGAACAGTGAACTCCTGGCTTCATTGTTTTCAACCCCCTGCGGTCTTTGGCTACTCAGGTTAAACATGATGTATAAGTCACTTAGATAACTAAAAATGTTACTGTTTGGTTTTTTTCAGTTTTTTATTTGTTCCTGAGTAAATCAGTTTGGCTGAGATTAAAGTTATAGTTTTTACACAGCTGAATAAACGTCAAGCACACAACTGATTATCAGAAGTGCGAGATGTTCGAGAGTTTACGCCAGTGTCCTGTTATATTTTAGATAGTAAGGAGCAGACGGCTGAGTTTATTAAACTCCACCGAGACAGCGGTGACCCAGATCTGAAGGCTAGACTGTCCAATTTCACAGCCTCGCACTTCCAGCCTTCTCAGTTTTTAGAGGACCCGGCCCACGCAGACCGCGAAGGCCAGGTCCTTCAAAGGATGCAGCCCCTGCATTGGGACACAACCATAATAGTCATGCTGTGAGAAAAGAAAAAGTAGTCAGTCTGACCTGGTCCTGGTCCTGGGGGTTGGTTGGAGGATCCTGCCGTGTGGCAGCAAGCACAGTCTGCCCACGATGAGTCTGTGCTGCATTATCTGACACAAATGTATGCATTTCCCTGTTATTTGTGACTATTGCTAAAACAATTGCAAACACGTTCTACAGGAATGTGGTCCATCTTTGGCAAAGATAGTAATAATCAATATAATTACAGTGGGGCAAAAAAGTATTTAGTCAGCCACCGATTGTGCAAGTTCCCCCACTTAAAATGATGACAGAGGTCAGTAATTTGCACCAGAGGTACACTTCAACTGTGAGAGACAGAATGTGAAAAAAAAATCCATGAATTCACATGGTAGGATTTGTAAAGAATTTATTCGTAAATTAGGGTGGAAAATAAGTATTTGGTCACCTCAAACAAGGAAAATCTCTGGCTCTCACAGACCTGTAACGTCTTCTGTAAGAAGCTTTTCTGTCCCCCACTCGTTACCTGTATGAATGGCACCTGTTTGAACTCATCATCTGTATAAAAGACACCTGTCCACAGCCTCAAACAGTCAGACTCCAAACTCCGCCATGGCCAAGACCAAAGAGCTTTCGAAGGACACCAGGAAAAGTATTGTAGACCTGCACCAGAATGGGAAGAGTGAATCTACAATAGGCAAGCAGCTTGGTGTGAAAAAATCAACTGTGGGAGCAATCATCAGAAAATGGAAGACATACAAGACCACTGATAATCTCCCTCGATCTGGGGCTCCACGCAACATCTCATCCCGTGGGGTCAAAATGATCATGAGAACGGTGAGCAAAGATCCCAGAACCACACGGGGGGACCTGGTGAATGACCTGCAGAGAGCTGGGACCAAAGTAACAAAGGTCACCATCAGTAACACACTACAACGGCAGGGAATCAAATCCCGCAGTGCCAGACGTGTTCCGCTGCTGAAGCCAGTGCATGTCCAGGCCCGTCTGAAGTTTGCCAGAGAGCACATGGATGATACAGCAGAGGATTGGGAGAATGTCATGTGGTCAGATGAAACCAAAGTAGAACTTTTTGGTATAAACTCAACTCGTCGTGTTTGGAGGAAGAAGAATACTGAGTTGCATCCCAAGAACACCATACCTACTGTGAAGCATGGGGGTGGAAACATCATGCTATGGGGCTGTTTTTCTGCCAAGGGGACAGGACGACTGATCCGTGTTAAGAACAGAATGAATGGGGCCATGTATCGTGAGATTTTGAGCCAAAACCTCCTTCCATCAGTGAGAACTTTGAAGATGAAACGAGGCTGGGTCTTCCAACATGACAATGATCCAAAACACACCGCCCAGGCAACAAAGGAGTGGCTCCGTAAGAAGCATTTGAAAGTCCTGGAGTGGCCTAGCCAGTCTCCAGACCTCAACCCCATAGAAAATCTGTGGCGGGAGTTGAAAGTCCGTGTTGCTCGGCGACAGCCCCAAAACATCACTGCTCTCGAGAAGATCTACATGGAGGAATGGGCCAAAATACCAGCTACTGTGTGTGCAAACCTGGTAAAGACCTATAGTAAACGTTTGACCTCTGTTATTGCCAACAAAGGTTATGTTACAAAGTATTGAGTTGTATTTTTGTTATTGACCAAATACTTATTTTCCACCCTGATTTACGAATAAATTCTTTTTTTTTTTTTTTTTTTTTTTTTTGGAAGTGACATCAGAAACAGCAGCATGTGACATCACGTGATGGCGGAGCTTCAGTTCATCCTTTGTCATCCTTTTCTTTTTTTTTTTTTTTAATAGGACAGGGGGAAAGAATGAAAGAAAGAGGGGGAGAGGAAGAAAGAAAACCAAAGGGGAGAAGAGACGGTGAGAAGGGGGGGAAGAGAGAAAAAAAAACAAACAAACAAAAAAAAAAAAACTCCTGGGTCACCTGTATGGAGAGAAAGAAAAACAAAAAAAAACAGGGGAGACAGCAAACAACAAAGAGCAACATAATAATAATAATAAAAAAAAAAAGCACCATCACAATAAACTATCTAGTTATAGATATCAATAGTTACTAAATAATAAACGATATTGTGCAGCACGCAAGATAGACAGCGCACAGTGTGCTTTGAGGCAGCAGCCAAGAAAGCTGTAGTCCGCATCTGTGAATACCCATGTGTACACCTGTGTGCATACCTGTGTGGATCAGCATGCTTGCATTCCAAAGGTTTCTCCATGTAATGATCTGCTAGAGAGTGTGGGGAGCCACAGCCCTGTCCTCTATGGTATCAAGCAGGTATGGAGGAGATCAAAACTCCAGACATCCAGAGGCCCCCAGAACACAAGAGACCAAGGAAGACCAACAGAGGGGCAGCCGCGCCACTGTCCCAGTAAGAGCTAAGGAGAGTCCCAGATGAGGGCTCATTCAGCAGCCGCGGAGCAGAAGCCAGGGGGAGTTGCAGTGACGCGCCCGTGAGCTCCGCTGGCAGCCAGCTGTGCCTGAGTGACCGAGCCCCAGGCCGAGAGGCCGGGGGCACCCCACCTCCGAAGTGGCCCGAGCGAGCCCCAATAAGCGGCCGCCAAGGAGTGAGCCGGTGTGTACCCGGACGCCCACCCCCAGATACAAAGAACCACCAACGCACCGATACCTGAGGGAGTCCGCCACCGGCAGGGGAAGTGGTGGTGGGTGGAGATAGGCCTCCAAACCTTGGAGGGCCCGAGATGTCCCCAGAGAGGTGGCGTCTGATACCCAACCTGACATATAGACACAGACATACAGGCACACACAGACACAAACATCCATTCCCACCCTCATGCTCTCATATGTACTTCACACTCAACCGACGTGGAGACAGACATAAAGGGACGCTGTATACACGATCACACTCCCCAAGCGTACTCTACTAACCGGGTCTAGGTACCCTTGCCCCTGGAGGGGGGGACTGCACCCAGACCCAGGTGGTGTTACCCTTTTCCCTGCGGTGGGGAGAGGCAGACCGCCCCGACTCCGCAGCAGCAGGGAGGCCCCAGACCGCAGTCGGACGGCCCACTCCTCCTAGCCCCCCCGCTCCAGTAGGCCGCAGAGAATGGATTCTCTGCGGCCTACCATGTGGATTCATGGATTTTTTTTTGACATTCTGTCTCTCACAGTTGAAGTGTACCTCTGGTGCAAATTACTGACCTCTGTCATCATTTTAGGTGGGGGAACTTGCACAATCGGTGGCTGACTAAATACTTTTTTGCCCCACTGTATATATGAGTTACTAGGTAAATATATATACAGCTTGCATGTTAAAAGTCAACAATACGTTTTAGAACTCTTACCATCTCAGAACGCTGGCCTAATGAAAATGAGGTAATACAATATGGGGGAGTCCAGTATAACCTGACTAAACAGATTAAATTATAATAGAAACAGTTTTTCTATTATTTTCAAAGAGAGAGAGAGAAAATGAGTGGCTATACTGTGTTGCACTATTATAATCTAAAAATGGATTGCATTTATGTAGCGCTTTACAATTCCACTATTCATTCACACACTGGTGGAGGCAAATCACAGTTGTAGCCACAGCTGCCCTGGGGCAGACTGACAGAAGCGAGGCTGCCATGTTGCGCCATCGTTTGGCCATCACCAGTAGGGTGAAGTGTCTTTCCCTAGAACACAACGACCAGGACAGAGAGAGCTGGGGGATTGAACTGGCAACCTTCCAGTTACAGATGAGCTTACCAACCCCCTGAACCACGGTCACCCCAAATATATCAAGTTTCTTTTATAACATCTGGGATACCAGTGTATACAGAACCAGTATGATACCACCAAAGCTGGCCTGATCATGCTGGAGATAACAGATAACAGATATTGTGTTGCTAAGTTACAGCAAATGTTGCATAATTTATTTTCTATTTTCTGGAGACAGAACGTGGAAAGTTGGCCAATTAGATATCTACTATGAGAGACAAGTACATAGCTACATGTAAGCATATACAGGCTACACTGTAGCTGTGTCCAAGTGGAGACTTTTAGAAAACAAATGCATCGCAACAGCTTCTTACACAACAGAAACAGCTTTACCTCCAGTCCAATTTGCACACTGTTAACCTCTGCCTTATCACCACATGTTTTAGATACAGGGTTTCTACAAACAGAAGCATGAATGTGCCATGGACTACCCACTGTCACCCACTGTAGGCATCCTTTACATGGAGCAAGTGGAAGGAAAGGCTCTTGGCTCTTTTAAAGGGACAGCACCCAGCCACTGATACAGATATGTGGACGACACCTGGAGTCAAAATAAGTAGAAGCCTTCACTGTTCACATTAACTCAGTGGATAGAAATATAAAGTTCACCAGGGAGGGATAACAGTTTGCCATGTCTGGACTGTGCCGTGCGCATCGAGGAAGATGGAAGCCTCAACACTTCAGTTTACCAGAAGCCGACACACACACCTACTCTTTGACTCCCACCACCCTCTGGAACACAAACTTGGGGGGATCAGGACCCTACAAGATACACAGGAAATAAGGTCAGACACCAACCAGACAGAAACAGAATGACAAGTGGAGTGGCTGTAGCTCAGGCGGTAGAGTGGGTCATCCACTGATCGGAAGGTTGGTGGTTCGATTCCTGGCTTCTCCTAGTCTGCATGCCAAATATCCTTAGGCCAGATATTAAATTGTTCTCCGATGCATCGGAGTATGAATGTGTGTGAATGCTACTTAGAACAATATGCTGGTGTGAATGGCTGAATGCACAAGTTGTGTAAAGAGTAGTGCTATATAAGAACCAGTCCATACAACACTGTCATCCCTTATGTAGCAGGTTTGTCAGAGACTCAGGAGAGTTTTCTCCAAACATGACAGTGCACTTCTAACCCAGACAGATCCTCAGACAAAAACTGGTTCATTCCAAGGACAAAACTACAAAACACAAGTTTAACAGCATAGTGTATGCTGGCAGTGCAGTGAGGAGTGCTCAGACCTCTACACCATACATTTGGCCAGTGGACAGAAAGACTTTGAAAGCACGGAGGACCTGAAAATGTAGCCAAATTGAATGTTTTAAGATTCTTCATTATTTTAACATTTGTTAAAATGTTTTTACATTTGTATTATGGGTGGGCGATATAAACGATATACGATAGAAACGATATAAATTTGTCCAACAATAGAGATTTTGACTATATCCGATAGCGCATGTTGATGATGTCATCAAGCTGCGCCTGTTTTGGTCAAAGCATAGCGGCGGCTAAAACCATTATCATCTGCAAATTATGGCGGGCGACAGTCATAGCAAAGAGATGAAGCACTTTTGAAATATGGGGAAAGCCAAAAACTGCGCTTCCTCCACTTCCGTAACATTGATTCATTAATGTTGAATTCTCTCGCAGCTGCTCTATTCCCATGTTGTTGCAGTATATTAATAACTAACCTCGTATTGTGGATGAATGATCTCAGTTGTTCTCCTGACTGAAGTTTGGCCCGTGTATAGCGTCCTGCTATGCGATTGCATTTGTCCCTGACCACCAGAATCCCTCACGTTAACTTTTAATGAGTGGGAAAAAAAGTTGGCGTTCATCCTCCAGCTTCACTGTGCTAATGTTATGCTAACATAGCTGTGTCGCTAGCGATCACGTAGCACATCATTATATACCAGGTAATCCAACTTCAGTAACCCTGCAAACGCCACTGCTGTTTAGTATTTTTTGTGTGGAAAATACATTATACAGAAGAAAAGAATATATATCGTGACATATATCGTTACCGCACATGCTTCAAATTATATCGTGATATGGATTTTAGGCCATATCGCCCAGCCCTAATTTGTATAAATGTCCAGGATGCAGCCCCTGAATTTGGTCATAGCCTGGCGATGGTTACTTTGTGATGTTAGCAGAGAAAATCACAGAAAATGTTAACATTAGTGAATAGTGAATTTCATTTATACCAACCTAAACTAACACCAAGGCACCGGCAACCATGGTGACTTCTTTTAAAAAATTTAGCCTGCACCTGTCACACAGAAGTCAGTCTACAGGCTGTAAGCAGTAACTGAGAGAGTTGGAGATGGAACAGTTTTAGACATGGCACCGAGCACTCCGATTACCACTGGGACCACTGTTACCTCCACCCTCCACATCTTCTCCAGCTCTTCTCTGAGCCCTTTGTATTTCTCCAGCTTCTCGTGTTCCTTCTTCCTGATGTTGCTGTCATTCGGTATCGCGACATCGATCACGTCTTCTTCTGTTTGTCTACTACCACTATGTCCAGCACTAGCCATCACCATTTTGTCCGTCTGTATCTGGAAGTCCCACAGGATCTTAGCTCGGTCATTCTCCACCACCCTTGGGGGCGTCTCCTATTTTGACCTCGGGACCTCCCTGCCATACTCGGCACAGATGATCCTGTATACTATGACGGCCACTTGGTTATGGCGTTCCATGTATGCCCTGCCTGCTAGCATCTTGCACCCTGCTGTTATGTGCTGAGCACGCAGTCGGTTGGGGCGGTCTTCCTGAGGTATTCGTGGATGGTTGTTGCCTCATCCTGGACAGGAACTCACCAGTCCCCGGCCTCCTCGCTTCCGCTTAGTATGCGGAAGGAAGGAAGTGCTGGACTTGAGGTGAAACCCTCCATGCATGGTCAGGAGCTTCCTGGTCTTCCTGTCAGTGGCTTCTATCTCCTCCTTTGGCCAGCTGTGGACAAGCACATGCTAAGGTGTCACATTATTATCATTATTATTAATTTGTATTTGTCCCGGTCACAGAGCAGTTTGTTGTAATCTGTTTATTTATGTTCCTGGTTACAGTTGCACCAGAATCCCCTACAATCCTTTGATGTGTACATTAAAAGGATTTGTCTTCATACAGATTTTATATCTATTATTTTGGAGCATAATTGGAGGACCACACTTTTTATTTTTATTTTTTATTTACTGTTTGCTTTGTTTACCGCCCCAAAAAATATTGCCTGGCTTGAAATTTCTTATTTATGTTTAGGAAAAAGAGCTACTTGGTTAGGGCTGCCAAAAAATTGAGTACAATACAAAGCTCAGTTTTCCTGGTTGCCCTGTTGTAGTGTTCTTTCAAGGCCTTTCATACAGGACAAAGCATGTGTGCTTGGCACTTTCTTCAGCATACTGCTCAAAGTAAAATAGACATCCCAGTGAAAGTTAAAAAAGCTTGATCGTGCTACCTCTTTTTCCCACTGATGTCATTGTTAGACTGCTTTTTCTTTGGTATCTCAACCTCACGCGCTACCTCAGGCTCCTTCCCCACCAAAGAGGATATGTTCCATGTCCCAGTAGCCAGCCTCAATAGCAGTGATCAGACTGGCCTCTACCCTGACGGCTCCCTGACACACATTGCACTTGATGCCTACGGCACCTCCTACAATATAGTAAATATCAGAAAACGATGCTGCTATCTCCTTCTTTGGCCAGCTTATTATCCAGCGGAGTATCTGAGGAGCGGCAGGGAGCAGCTGTTGATTACCTGCATCTTGTCCTTCCCATTCTGCTGGCTCCTTAGGACTTGTCTTACTCTCTGTGAGTATTTGGTGGATGCAGCTTCTCTCGTGACCTCTTCGTGGTTCCCATTTACTTGTGGGATTCCAAGATACTTGTAGCTGTTATTGATGTCTGGTACTGTAGTTCCCTCAGGTCTGACTTCCCTCTCTTTTTTTACCTTCCAACTGCATGTCTCCAGTCTGAATGATGTCCCAATGCCGTTGCTTTAGATCCTAGTGGTGTGGATCAGTCAATCAGTGTCTGACTCCTGGCATTCAACTTGATTTCATCCATGCAGAGGCGGTGCTCCATAATCAGTCTCATCTGGCTGTGGGGGTTCAGGCCTGTGCAGAACAGCAGTGGTGACAGAGCATCTAATTGGTAAACCCTGGACTTGATGGTGACTTGAAGCTTGAAGGTAGCCTCTGGTGTTGTCTGCTACATCCCTGTTGTATTCCTGATGATTGCACTTAGGGTTTTCTTGTTGTGTTACTGCCAATTTTCCTCTGGGACATGCTCATGTATTGAGCCATTTAGCTGTTCACCTTAACTGCTATGATGCCTAACAGGAACTTCCACGCGGTGCTGATGCAGGTTATTGGCCAGTGGTTAAATAGGTCCCTTCTGGGGATTTTGGAGAATGAGGACTGTTTGACCTTAGGTTAACCTTTTTAGCCAGTAGGTGGGAATCATGTCAGGGCCTGGTGCTGTCCAACTCTTCATACTTACGGCTCTTTCTTGGATGTGTCCCACTGTGATGCTATCGTCTGCTCTTGGCAGTTACCAGTCACTAATGAAAAATATCTATTCCTCAAGCAGTTGGTGAGTGGCTGCTGGTGCATGGCTGCACCAAAGATCTTTTTGTCATTGCTTTGGTTGCAAACAGACTTTATGGAAAGCACTGACTTGTCTGCAAACTTTCACTAACTACTTTCTAGTAGTGAAACTGGAAAAAGTGCAACACAAACTGCCAGTTTTTCACTAGCTACTCTTGGCTGCTAGGCAGTCATCAGTCAGACAATATGAATGGGTCGCTCTGAGGAGCTCAGTGAATTCCAGCATGATACTGTGATCAATGCCACATGTGTAACAACTCCAACTGTGAAATTTTCTTTCCACTAAATATTCCACAGAGTGGAAATGATTGGGAACAACAGCAACGCAGCCTTGTAAAATCAGGGTGCTGAGGCACATATTGTGTAGAGTTCACTAACTTTCTGTAGACTTCATCACTACAGACCTCCAAACTTCTGGTAGCCTTCAGATTAGCTCATGAATTATCAGTAGAGAGCTTCCTGGAATGGGTTTCCATGGCCAGCTGCATCAAAGCCTCACATCACCAATTGCAATGGAAAGCATATAATGCAGTGGTGTAAGGCACGCCGCCGCTGGACTCTAGAGCAATGGAGACTTGTTCTCTGGAGTGATGAATCACGCTTCGCAACATGTCTGACTGTACTGTGCAAAGTTTTGTAGAGGGGGATTATGGTGTGGGGCTGTTGGGCTCGGTCCCTTTGTTCCAGTGACAGGAACACTTCATGCCTCAGCACGCCAAGACATTTTGAATATTTTCATGCTCCCAATTTTGTGCGAAGAATTTGGTGATGTCCCTTCCTGTTCCAACATGACTGTGCATAAGTACTCAAAGTAAGGTCCAAACAGACATGGATGAGTGAGTCTGATGTGGAAGAACTTGACTGGACTGCTGAGCTCAAAGTGACAGAACACCTTTGGGATGAAAAAGAGGAGATCTCTGAGCCAAACCAATATTCCGGTTCAACATCAGTGTCTGATGAACTGGACTTTTACAAGAAGGATCAAAAATTCCCATATACTGTGAAGGCGTAATGATATATAAATAATGAATTAAGCACTTGCTAATACCTTAATGATGCTTAATAGTGTGACATCATTATGTTACCAATTATAGTGAACAAACATGATTCTCAGTGTTTGATTTTAGCAGGTGTTGAATTTGTTTTTCAGTCTTGAAAATTTCATGTGGTTTGTTGTCTCAAGATGCTTTATATATAAAGGTAAAGATTTGACAATAATACAAGACGATCAGACGATCCCCTACGAGAAAGTGACAGTGGGAAGGAAAAACTCCTTCATAACAGGAAGAAACATCCAGCAGAACCAGGCTGTCATGATTGGTTGGGAATAAGGGGAGGGAGACAGGATAAAATAGCACACTGTGGAAGAGAGCCAAAGATGAAGTTCTATCCAGTTTAGTTTGGAAATTGAAAAAGGAAAACCCCAACAAAACAATTCATTCTAAACTAGGCAGTAAAACTTTTTCTCAATGAGAAAAAACTCTGAAACAGCTGTACTATCCATCACAAGGCTTAAAGACACAGCTCCAGCTTAATAGAATAAGAATTCCATTAAGTAGGTCTCTAATGAGATTACTTCCTCTGTTAACCCCTCCCCGACGCTGAGTAACAGTTACATCACCAAACACAGCTCAAATTATTACCTATAACTCACGTCAGGATTGTTGTTATATAAGATACAACTTGACATACTGCCTTTCATACATTTTTATTATACATATTCATTTTCAATGTTGAGTATCCAGTTAGTGTAACATGTTAGAGTTAAGTCACCCACCTCGGCATGACAGTGGTGGTCAAACAAATCTGTTGGTTTATTTTCCTTCCTGCTGTACATACTGTCCACATGGACAGATGAAAGGAAACGGACCTATGGACACAGATATTATAGAGGCCCTTCAGAGCTTTGCACTGAAGATGCTTTTTGTGGCCATTTGGGTTTTTTTGAAGTAATCTTTCGTGTATCTGAAGTTATTGGGGATCTCTTTGAAGTTGTTCTGTGTCTGTTTGAAATGCTTTTATGTCTTTGGGAAGTTGTTTTTGTTTGCGTGTTTATTTGTTACATCTTTTTGATGTGCTATTTGGAACCTATCCTCACACAGCTTTACTAATTCTCCCAGAACATTGAGTGTGTAAGATGCTGTGTAAGTTTGTCTGCTGTACATCTCTTTGTCATCATTGTGCGTCTTTCCTTTGATGTTTTATATCATTTGTAGTCATTTTATCTAAGGTGCTTTGCATTTCATTGTAGCTTTGCTTTGTTTCCTCAGTGTCTTCCAAGACACACATGTTTTGTGTCTCTTTAAAATTGTGTTAGAAATCACTGAACTCATTTGTTCCTCTTTCGTCTTTGTCTATTTGAAGTCATTTGAAAAGACTTTTCTGTGAAGATGTTGAATCTGCTTTTCTTTCATCTGTCAAGGTGTGATGATTACAGACTATCGTAACCTGTCAGCGTCAGTTAATAATTTGACTGATCACTGTCATTGTGCCAATATAAGTTAATATGGCAGGGTTTGTATATATAAATGTGTCAGTAGAAAAACAGGAAATGCTTTAACATCACACACCTGTACAGAATTTATAAAAGGTGTGAAAGCTTGCTATAACTCATTAATAACTACTTTATGCTACAATTCTAATGTCTGTGGAATTTCTGTAACTTGTGTATAAACACTTCAATAAAGCTTGTTAGTATAACACAGTTGTATACAATTTGTCTCTGCTATACTTTGTTATCACTGTATGTGTAGCAAATCTTTCTCACTATGTCTTACTGAGAAAGACCGTGAGATTCTTCTAAAAGCTCCGGAGCACATCAGCTGAGAATGTAGATGCAATGAAAAGGCCAAAAAGTATTTTAGTTTCAGTCTAAACTGAGGATCTCAGGCTCCTCCTGGTGGACGTAAGAGGAATTACATCATTCAATTAGCACTTATTAACTTCAGTGATATTTTATAGTTGTATATATATCTTCATGAGAACCAAGGAAAAAAAGAATCCCCCTTCATATCCACACACACACACACACACACACACACACACACACACACACACACACACACACACACACGCACACACACACACACATATATATATATATATACATATATATATATATATATATATATATATATATATATATATATATATATATATATATAGATATATAGATATATATATATATATATATATATATATATATATAGATAATGTTTACAGACTGATGAGCTGCCTGTGTTGGTGAGAAGCATTTCTGCATGGAGGCACAATGTATGAGCTTTGTGTGACATCATGACACTCTGAGCTTGTTGTTCCCACACAGATGCGGGGAGGGTATTTGTGCGATGTACTACAGCCTAGTGTGTGCACAGTGCTGCTTTGTCCACATGTGAGGCCATTATGTGTCCCACTTTGTGCCAGTGTAACTTTCTGTCATTGTCATCATGTGAGGGATGAGACAGGAAGCAGAGGACACAGAAACATTTCTGTTTTTTGTTTTCATTTTCAAAACTTTTGTATAAATGTTGTGTTTTTTCTTACTTTGTCTCTTACATTCAAGACTTTTGTAGGAACTAGGACTGTAGATCATTTTTCAGACTACGTGCTGTGGCAGACACAGTACATGGATATTATTCAGAACCAAAGCTGACTGAGTATTTAGTGTAGCCTGCAGCCTGAGTTTTTTGCTCACAGAGTTCAACGTGGGCTCATTATATGAATTACTGCTAATTTTAAGTGTAGACCCCCACCACTGGGAGAGTATATGCATGGCACAAAATAAGGAAAAGCATAATAGTTCCACCTTATAAATGTTAAAATCCAGTTATTCAACACTGACAGTGGTGATAAATGAAAACTAGTCTGCTGGTCACACTGAAAAAGAAGCCCCACCTTTGAGTTTGACTGAACAATGACTGCAAGAGGAGTCAAACAACTCCTGTAGTAGTAAAAACGATTCTTTCCTGTTTGCCTGCGTTAGTGTTCATTATAGGCTCAGAGAGGGTCCCTGATATAATCCCACTCCCATCTTGAACCCATCTGTTACTCCTGCCGGACACTTCACTACTGTTTAGATGTTTTCATAGATGTCATCACTAGTGAGTCATACAAAGAAGCAAATTGAAAGGGCTGTCTACCTAAAATATATCAATGCATGAGAAAAGTTTCCAGTTTCCTCTGCTGGATTTCTCCCAGAAAAAAACAGGGGCACCAGTACAGAATGACCAGTCCAGCTAAAAGAGATGCAAGTATTTTAGTGGGAGGCTGCGAGTCCTCTGCTGGCAGGCGCTTAATGCAATATGTGCCCGTAAGATGAAGTCACAAACATTGCGACTGTAGTCTACTCCCACTCTCGGAGCAGCACAAACGGGGCATTATGCTGACGAGTACCAGCTGGTACCACGGGGCTCCTCATCCTCCTCGGGACTTCATTTGTTGCTGCTGCTGAAATCAGGACATGGAACTGAAATCGAAGCGCAAACCTGTAGACGTTGTCCTTGGATGCTTCATTGCAGTCTGCCTTTATAACCTTTGTCTGGCTCAAAGAAGTGAGTGGAGCTTTGTTTTCTGTGAAGGGCGGTGATGTGGGGCTGGATGAGGACCTGTGGATGATAATCTGTGGACAGAATGTGTGTGGGGGCAGTTTTTCATCCTTGAAGAAGAGATCGTCACCCTTTTTGTGTCCTCTCAAACTCACACCTAAAAAAGAGAAGTGCATATTTTCTTGTTTCTTTATTGAGAGGCCTGAAGGGGTCCGGCTAACTGTGTTTTTGTGCCGTATGTTGAAAAAAAATCTCAAAACTAAAGAGAAGGAAGAGTTCAGGAATAATATATGATCAAAGTACCAGGCACACAAATCCTTAGGCCAAGTGATACGGTCACATCATGGGCGAATCTTAAGGTGGAAACCAACCAATGCCATGCTCAGGACTGATTTCATTTGTTAGATATATTTTGTACATGCTGTACAGTTCCTGATGTAACTAACCACTATTTTTGGTAATAACATTGTTTTGTTCACAGATCGTATTATCACAGTATGATGTGAACCATCACAGGAGCTACTAATGTAGCTGTGAACATTTGATCCCTAGGGTTAATGTAAAACATTTTTTCTCAGTTTTTACATTGATTTAAGATTTTTATCCCAAAAAGCTTGGATGCTGTGTGAGTTACAGATAAATAAAAACAGAATGTAATGATTTACAAATCTCAGAGACCAATACATCATTCACAGTAGAACAGAGAAAACCAAATGTTTCAAATGACAAAATGTAAAAAAAGGTAAATTTGAATTTTATGACAGCAACACGTCACAAAACCTGTGGGCCCGGGCTATGTTTGTCTCTGTGCAGCATCTCCTCTTCTTTTAACGCTGTTCCTGAAACGTGAGGAAATTAGGATATGAACTGCTGAACTTTTGGGACAGAGGTTTTCAGTTGGTGAAAGGTCTGAACTGCAAGCGGGCCACTTCAGACTCTTCTACTGCAATGCCATGCTATTATAACAGCTACAATACGAGGTTTAGCATTGTGTTGCTGAAACATGCAAGGCTTTGTCCCGGCTTGAAGAGAGCAGACAGCAGACAATGATCTCTGGAACTGTTACCGAGTAAACGAGCTAACGTTAGGACGTTTTCACAGTGCTCCAGCCTTTTCAGAACTGGGGTTTTAATATTTCTATATTTACTGTATTTAGAACTATGTTTACATCTCAATACTTCTAAATGTTCAGAATCGTCATTACTAGAAGTATTTCCTGTAATTTAACCTCTTAACATCCACAAGCTCATCAGTGGCATCTATAAGTTTAGGATGAGGTTGATGTCTGCCGCTTTTGTGGGGAATTTTAACAAATATGGACCACCCAGATATAAAAGGTTTTCAAAGAAAAACTATCAGGCCTTAAACGAATAACACAAGTAAGAAAATGTTCTATATTTTCTGAAAATGTGCATATTTTAGCATGTGGCTTAAACAAAACACAATCCTAAGCCCCGGTGTGCAAGCCAGTCGTGTGTGTGTGTGTGTGTGTGTGTGTGTGTGTGTGTGTGTGTGTGTGTGTGTGTGTGTGTGTGTGTGTGTGTGTGTGTGTGTGTGTGTGTGTGTGTGTATTCTACACACATGCATGTGTCTGAATAAGAGGGAAGGTTGAAAAGTGAAGCTGCGACTAGTGGCTCGAGAGAGGTGAAAAAGAGTGCAGGCAGGGTGGAGTGGCTGAAGAGGAGTGTCCAGAAATCTGGAGACAAAGTTTAAGAAGCAAAGATGGTTTTACATGTGCAGAGGAGGGATAGTGGATATGGTGGACAAATGATGGTGAAGGCAAAGAGAAGAAGACCACAGGGAAGGTTAAAAGATGCAGTGAAGGAGGACAGAAGAGGATTTAAGACATGATGGAGGCAGATGAGCTGCTGTGGTGACTCATAAAAGGAGCAACTGATCAAAGAGGAAGTGCTTGTATTCTACGAGTTGATGATTAACCTTTGACATTAAAGTGCAAATAAACCGAGGTTTACCATCTCAGAAAACAATGGGTGCTGGCAAAAGCTTAATTTATTTTAGAGTAAAGTCCATCAGGTGACTGTATCATATACACGTCTGTGTCTGTGAGCTGGAGACTTTAGCAGGGACACATTAGCAGGGAGTGATGAAGCCACAGCATAGCCTCCTGAGCTCTCTCTGTGTGTTGGGCGATCGTGGCTCAAGAGTTGGGAGTTCGCCTTGTAATTGGAAGGTTGCAAGTTCGAGCCCCGGCTTGGACAGTCTCAGTCGTTGTGTCCTTGGGCAAGACACTTCACCCTTTGCCTACTGGTGGCGCCAGTGTCCGGCAGCCTTGTCAGTGCGCCCCAGGGCTACAATGTAGCTTGCCATCACCAGTGTGTGAATGTGTGGAGGACAGGTTGTGTGAAGTGCTATACAAATACAGGCCATGGACCATTTTGCTGGTGTAAAACCTCAATCACTGCACATGTTTCTGTCACCTATGCTCTCCCAGTTTGCACAGTGCCCCCTGGCCCCATACCAGTGTCAGAAAACAACACGGCTGACGTCCAGGTGGCCAAAATCAGCTCCAACAGTGATGTGACTCTGACAGTGACGGTGAACCCTGAAGATTTATTCTACCTGAAAGGAAACGCCCTCATGGTAAAGAAAGGCCTGGACTATGAGGTGATGTATGGAACACAAATAATGTATATAAGAGATATGTGATCAGTTTTTGGAATTGGATATTAGAATGTGGTATGCAGAAAGTTTATAAAGTGTTTTCAGGACTACCTAGGTCACAGGTGTCGAACTCCAGGCCTCGGCGGCCGGTGTCCTGCAGGTTTTAGATGTGTCCTTGATCCAACACAGCGGATTCAAATGGCTAAATGACATCCTCAGCATGTCTTGAAGTTCCAGAGGCCTGGTAATGAACTAATCATTTGATTCAGGTGTATTGAGCCAGGGTGAGATCTAAACCCTGCAGGACACCGACCCTCGAGGCCTGGAGTTCGACCCTGACCTAGGTTATATGAGCATGTACTGTAATGATATCATTATGAACATTTATTTGTATTCTTTTACAGCTAATAATATTTCAGAATATTCCTGCAGTAGGCGCGTCCCATGTATCTGTTTTTGTTTCTTTATTAGTCATTGCCCAGCGCGACTCTGATGGTGTGGATAAAGTGCAGCAGAGCTGGCTCTAGATCTGTGAGTAAGAGTCATCACATTAAAAACAGACAGAAGTCAGCAAATGAACCGAGTCTGGGGGAAATGAATCTGAAAGTCAAGACATCAGGTCACCTGTACACGCCTAATGCCAACATTATGTTCTCATGTAAGGGACTCCACCTGTCAGGGTTCTTCAGCTCCAGAGCTGCACCGGCTCTTTTTGCCCCATCACCAGTCACCCCGTGTGACTTTGGCAAGAAAAACTAGATGAATATAAAAATGGAAATGAACAGTTATTTTTTACTTTTTAAAAATGTTTATCATTGCTGTAAGTTGTGTCTATAAATGTAAAAATTATATTGTATTATTATATAACAAGTTAAACAGAAAATGCGTGTCACACTCTAAATCTGTCTCCTAGTTTCACTCCGCCCACAGAGCATGTTTATAAGGCTTGAGTGCTGTTGTGTCGTTGTGTTGTTAGGAGCAGTGCCTCGATGTGTTGTTGTGTTCTCACTGTTTGACTGAAGCTGAGCTGATTCTCTCTCCTCAAGGTGAACGAGTCCGTCGAGGTTTTGGTTGAAAACGTGAACGATAACCCCCCCAACTTTGCTCAGAACCACTATGTGCTGGATGTGAATGAGGTGGGCTGCACTGCTCTTTCATGCTTGTAGAACAACATGTGTTTGTGTTTCCTCTTTGAACCATTTTATGTCCTGCAGCTCATTCCGGTCAACTCCAGTATTGGTCTGATAGAAGCCACAGATGTTGATTCACAGCCGCTGTATTATCGCTTGGAGACAACAACAGTAAGACAAGACAAACTATGTCCAAATGACTATGATGAAGTTCGGACGCATTTAGACAAATGAATGGAATACATGCATCTGCTATTTGTTTACATCATACTGATCTGTGAGGCCCAGGCTCCACATGAATCAACTTCTCTTGGACAAAATTATGTCTATGACTAAAGCTTCATTATTAACAACGGGAAGAAAAGTGTAAAGGTTCCCTCAATTGCTAACCTCTGATGGACCTTTGAGCATAGCCTTTGTTCAGGCTTCAGGCCACAAAATCCAAGTGAGATCAGCTGATCTGTCTCTGTCGGTTTTCCTCAGGACAAGTATTTCCGCTTGGAAAACGTCAATACTCCAAAGATTCTTGTGAAAACCATCCTGGACTACGATGTTGTACAAAAGATCTCGCTGGTCTTACACGTGCAGGTACAGTAATGACTTATGAAAACATCCTGCAAGGCTCTGCTTTTTCTGTAAAAACCAGTCTGAAGTCTGCTTCTTACAGGACACGTTCAACGGTTCAGCTTCCAACAAGCCCTTCTTCACCTCTGTGGCCACCATCACAGTGCGTGTGAAGGATGTGGACAACCGGCCCCCGTGGTTTCAGCCATGCACGAGGACAAACTTAGGAAATGCTAAACTGTGTGTGAGCAGCGGCTACAGAGGCAAAGTCAACCTCACAGAGAAACAGGTGGGGTCTGACTCTGGCGTTTACATC
This sequence comes from Rhamphochromis longiceps, assembly GCF_057381845.1. NCBI lineage: Eukaryota > Metazoa > Chordata > Actinopteri > Cichliformes > Cichlidae > Rhamphochromis > Rhamphochromis longiceps. The sequence continues at coordinate 38,098,962 of NC_140557.1, read as the reverse complement.
ACAGCAAGAAAAGAAATGCGCTTCACCTGAACAGGAAGTCGCTCACATGGCTGACATCTCTGGGCCTTATTTTAATTATGCAAGAGCCATCGTGCTATTCTAGCTCATACAGAAAAAAGGTTAAAAACCTTATTATACAGGGGAAGTTCATATTTGATATGATGTCATGAAAACACATTTATCATCTAAAAAACTGGTTTTCTGTATAAAACATATTCTTTATTTAACCAAGTACAGTTTTACGACTATATGAAATGTATACCAGTCTGTGCTACTTTGGACAATGAGTGTGCACATCCAGGCAAACACTGTTACTTTAGCTGCTACACAGAAAAATCAAATACACAGGAAACAGGACAAAGTGTCTTAAGTCTGTACGCTGCACAGACATTTGAGGGTCACAATAACCTTCATGCTGTTTTAAATACATTTGTTATCTGGGGAGTGAATAATGTAAATGATTAAACATTTTCAGAAATGTTTCCATCGAAGCTCTGAGGGTTCGTTCTGATGTTCATCACTGCAGCGGCAGCAGTCTGTCACACAGTTTCTATGAAATAAGAACTATCAGCTTCGAGCTGCTTTATTTGACAGACCATGGCAGGTGTGCACTTCTGTGCTGGGCACCAAAACACCACACAGGTGTGCAAAGAAAATTTCAGGGTAATAAAATTATCATCAGAGCAGTGCTTGCGTGTGTTGGTGATCATAGTGATCCTAAGATACCAGCATCATGACATCTCAGCCTTTCAGGGAAACCTCAGCACTGGTTTATCTGTGAGGGAGGACACTTGCTCAGGTTCCACTGTAGGGCCAAACATTACAGGCTAAAACCTGCAACGAGATCCAATGACATAGGGACGATGCAAATTTTGGTGATTTTTACATGTTGTGTTTGCCAGTATTTATTCAGTGATAGCAATATTAACGGTAATGACTTGTGAAATCAATCAGTGTGGAGGACACACGATAACAGCTAACCGGTCGCAGCAGATGGCCCCGCCCCTCCCTGAGCCTGGTTCTGCTGGAGGTTTCTTCCTGTTAAAAGGGAGTTTTTCCTTCCCACTGTCGCCAAAGTGCTTGCTCATAGGGGGTCATATGATTGTTGCGTTTTTGGGTTTTTCTCTGTATCTATGAAGCGCCTTGAGGTGACTTTTGTTGTGATTTGGCGCTATATAAATAAAATTGAATTGAATTGAATTGAATTGAAATGAATACATACTGATTTTCACCTTCAGGAAGGCCCGCTGGTGCTGGAACCTGGACCTGTGTTTGCCAAGGATGGAGACAAGAACAAGAGCGAGCAGATCAGCTACAGAATATTACGAGGTCGGATAAAAAACCTTTGGAGGACCCGAGTTTTACACTCAACAGTTTCAGTTTGGTGTGCTTATTAAACTGATTATCACATATAGACAGACAGTCTTACACGCCTCTCTGCAGCTTCTCTCCTCCTGCTACCCCCCCCCCCCCCCCCAAAACCCATCTCCATAGAGACTGTGTCAGCTTCCAAACAGACAAAAAACAAACTAAAAACCAGCAACAAACAACTTAAACATAAACAATCACAAAGAAAGAACAATACAGTATCCACATCTGAACCAAAGAGTAAAACAGTGAAATGTGGATTATTAAACTTAATAATTGATCAACAAATCAATTTACTCTGCCTTACAGAAACCTGGTTGCAGCAGGATGATTATGTTAGTTTAAATGAATCAACATCCCCGAGTCATTCTAACTACCAGAAACCTCGAAGCACAGGCCGAGGGGGCGGTGTGGCAGCAATTTTTCACACCAGCCTATTAATCAACCAAAGACCCAGACAGACTTTTAATTCATTTGAAAGCCTGATGCTTAGCCTTGTGTAAAACTCAGAAACCAGTCTTACTTGGTATCATCTGTATGTATTATTGTAGGGTCTACCTTACAATATAAAGAACCTTGAGGCGACTGTTGTTGTGATTTGGCGCTGTATGAATAAAATTGAATTGAATTGAACTGATAGAAGTTTGAAGGCTCTACTACTAAAAGTAGTTATCAAAATGCTTTTAATCCTTTCCATTTATTTTTAATTGTTCATCTAATCGTGTGATATAAGAAGCTCAGAAGAAAAAAATAAGTAAATCATCGTTACCTGGTGCCATTTAGAGGCTAGCAACGACCAAGTGATTGCACCCACTTTGCAATCACTGCTGCTTAGTTTGTTTTTGTACACGCTCTCATGGCACCATTCTGTTAATGAGGTCGAATTTCAATAAGTCAGATTCAGGTCGTGGTTAAATAATAAAGTAAGCTTATTCTGCTGGTTTGTAGGGCAGCATAAAGAAAATGCTCTTATTTGTCTTTATGTGTTTTTTTCCTTTATCTGTAGGAAACGAAGGAAATATATTTCAGATTGATGAAGAAACGGGGAACATCACAATGACCAAAGCTGCTGATATTGTTGGTCCAATAACTCTCACTATCCTGGTAAAACAAATATTATATACATTTGTCAAATAATATAAAGAAAATACAGATTTTCAGGAATTAGATATTTGGTTTTACTATCAGGCATCACAGGTGACCAACAGAGATCAGTTTGCAGTGACACAGGTTACCATTGATGTGATGAAGAAGAGCAGGAGTCCTCCTCGTTTTGAAAGGGAGCGATATGAAGGATTTATCTACAGCAACTCTGTGCCTGAGACCATGATCCTCCGAGACCGAAACACCAACCGACCCTTCAGGGTCCGAGCACGGGACGAAGACTTCGCCAGTGTGAGCGCTCTTTGAAATCAAAGCTAAATATTATAGTATATGTTATAAGCCTAACCCTGATGTTTGGCTGGTTGTAGCTACAATAAGCAAAACCATTAGTAACACCCTACTGAGTTAACTGAAAAGGTCAGCTATGGATGCTGCTGATTTACACATGGAAGGGTTGTAGAGACCGACCGACTGTCAGGTACACGTGCTACGAGGAAATCATTTGTTTTGGCATTTTGCTGGTCTGGGCCATTCAGGTGGACACGCTGTCGGAGCTTAGCGATTCTTCGGGTCCGCGCTGTGTTTACGTCTTTTTGCGCTGATTCTGAGCTGCAGGTTTTGCCTCTCTCCAACCAAAATTCACCGAGCCAGCAGCAAAAGAAGCAGCAAACTGCGCTTCACATTTGATCAATGTCGTCATGAATTCCCTCTGACTTTTGCTGTTTTGCTTCCACCACGATAAAAATCACACTTCCTGCACAGCTCTCTCTCTCTCTCTCTGTACTTCAGGAACAGTTTCCCGTCTCAAATCTGTTTTCTGCATTATTCATTCGCTTATTACCCACCAGTCTAGCGTTGTTTACAGCGCTTTTTCTTTTTTCACTTAAATGACCTCGGACAAGAAAGCCTAATTTCTGCTGTTCAATACTGAAGAAATTTAAATTTCTTAAAATTATGCAAAATTGCAGAATATTTTTAAGGTTATCTGCTATAAAAAGCCAGACCAGGAAAATCTCCTTCATGTTTTCCTGTGTTTTGTTCTCAGTTACTTTCACACAAAGGCATCTGCTGTGATTTTCACAATTCTGATGAAGTCTCATGTGTATCAGTACTGATAAATGATCAGAATTATAATATTTCTGACTGTCTGAGGCTAAATTGAATCAAATCAGGACTTTGAGAACCGGAATTGAATGGATTATAGAAATCAGTGATGATACTCAGCCCTAGTGAGCAGCCTAGGCCTGAGAGAAGTGGATGTAGCTGTGGGTAATAAGAAAAGATGAAAAGAACTATTGATAACTTTTTTGTTAAGTTAAGGCCTGATCTGTCTGAAATTCATAGCCAGTGCTCTGACACGGTGCCATCAATATTTGAATGCTGAAAAAGCACAGTGTATCCAGAAAACACATTATATGCTGCAGTAAATGCACTGCCCAAGTGTCCCCTCTCCCCACGGCCTTTCAGCAGCTGACAGCAGCAAACAGGTTGTCAGAGGAGGCCAAGATGATGATTAAGTTTTTAACATTTTCTACAATATTGACAAAGCACTTTAAGCACAAGTTTGTTAGTTAATAATTTAGAAATTAATATTGTCTGTATGGACTTCCCCCCCCAAAGAAAGTGCACATGTAAAACTGCGGTGTTAAGCGATGCGGTTGAAAAATTTGAGTGCGCCTAACTTTTGTGCCAGTACGCCTAAATTTTTAAAGTTAGGCGTACCGGTGCGCCCATGTCAAAAAGTTAGTCTAGACCCCTGTATATATTAGACTACAGTCTAGGTCATGTAACAGGACAACAGAATGGCTGAACATGGAAGAATCGAGGTGTTGCAGTGCCACATTCCAGGCCGGACTTTTAGCTGATTGGAATTCAGCAGGACCTTAAGAGCACTGTGTGAAATTAAAGCCTCAGTGACCTGAAACAACAAGTAGAGAAAAGTGGGGCAAAATTCCTCCACAACCATGTCAGAGCCTGATAAAGTCATACAGAGAAGAATAACTTAAAGTTCTTGCTCTTATTTAACCCTGGCTGAAAGAACCGCTTACAGGAAGAACATACTAAATCTGTTTCTAGTGTAGTAGATTATACAGATTTAAATGTACAGGAGTACTAGAGTACTTGTAAAAATGTGCAGGTGTTTATTTTGATTAACCCCTGTACAGTTAAAAAGGTACGCGATCACAATTACGTTTATTGTGCAAGCTGTTGCTGGTCATTATTTTCTACCTCCTGCTGGTTAGAAATCACTTAAAGCAGCTTTAAATGCACAACTAATGCTAAACTAACAAGATAAAATCTTTGTTTGTCAGGGTGTGAATCCAGATGTCAAATACGAGGTTCAGTACAGCAGCTACGTCAATGTGACCTCTGATGGTTTCGTGATACTGAAAAGAGTTGTGAAGACAGAGTCCTTCGCTCTTCAGGTGAATTTTTAAGACGTCATGGCACAATGAGAGCAAAGACTTCCTGGTTCTTGACACTTTGTAAGCTGTTAAACTTTTACTTTCTGCAGCTCCGAGCAGTGGATGTGACAACAGGGGAGTTTGGAACTGCAGCCCTCTCAGTTCAGGTCATACCTGGTGAGACTTCGGACTGGAAAAACTTTCACCTTATTTCTCCTGTTTCTAATTTCATGTCATATCAGTAAAAACGAAATCACTAAAAACATTACTAAATCTTTATAAAAAAAACAGTTTTTATACTAATGATTTCAAATGAACCTAAAATATGATATATTATTACCTCTCAAGGAGGGAACACAAAACTGTGTTTATTCTTCAAAATTAAAGGGCTTGCTGTTATTCTTTATTTGTAATATTGTAAAACAAAGTCAAATGTAAGCCAGAAATATTACTTCATACTGAGGCTGGGAGCCCATTTGGTTCCTCCTGAACATTTCAGTGAAATTCAAAATGGGCACTGTGTTAATTGTTCATTTTTAATCAAAGTTAAAGGAAATCATAGCTTTAATAATAATCATTCCTTTAACCTTAAGTCCTTTGCTTTTCTTCCTGTGCAGATTTAGCCAGCCCATCTCCCTCAAACATCGGCTATCGTCCAGGTGACATGGCGCTTCTGGGCTTGATCATGGCAGCTCTGCTGATCCTTTGCCTGATTGTTATTGGCTTCTTAGTTTCCCACTTGTGGAAGGGAAATACGGGTGTGGACAAACTATGTGAGGTTAGTCGGTTTGGCAATGGAAATATTTTAAACCGGTGAAAAGATGATAAGTTTACAAATCTTTAATCCTTCCTCACTGCTTTCCATCTTGGACATCATGTAAATGAGTGTAACAGACAATATCAGGCTTTCAGTCTTTCCTTCTTTCTGATCTCACAGTACACATCATACAAATGATTTATTGTTTTCTAAAGTAAACAAAGTGTCAAAGTTAACATTTGCAGTATACATATACTGTAAAAAATGTCCCTTAGCAAGAATCAACCTTGACAACAAGCTTTGGGTATAATTTTCATCAGATATTTAACTGTCAGGTGGAGTGGTTACTATAGGAGCTGATTTTAAAAAAAAGTCCAAATACATTTCAAAGGCTTGTGATGTGAGTTTCAAGTAAGTTTCAACAGATGGTTTGAGGCTATGCTGATGAATTGTGTGCTAGTCCACCTAAAATATACCAGTTCTACTGACAGCAAACTGGCCTCAGAGCCCGATGCTGCCTTCACCATGTTTAACAGTTGTTACAGTTTTCTTTGCATTGCAGGTCTCTCCTTTCCTAAATGCAGTAAAACAACTCTATTTTCCCTCTAAAACATATTTTCTTTGTCAGTGTAGTCAGTTACAAACTTTAGTCAAGATTGAAGATGTTGAAGCAGGATCTTCTTTCTTGGATGGCAGTGTCTCAGTCAATGATAAGGTAAAAAACAGGTGGTGTAGCCAGTGTAGGTCCTATGACTTAGTGGCTTCTGGGTTTTTTATAATGATTTGAACCAACTGCTTCTCAGATGAGAGTGAGTTTGGTTTTCAGACATTAGCAAACTGGCTGACTCATTAACCACCCGTACAGTCGTTTCAACTGAATATGTAGTTTCTCATAAAATACCAGGATTTCATTCAGCAAAACTGAAACACAAACATTTTGGATAATTTGTGACTGTGACAAAGAAAGAATTTGGCTCAGCCTGAAACTAAGCTTTTAAAAGTGGTAACATTGTTACTGCACATTACACTATTAAAGTAAATAGTGGTTATTTTTGTACATATGTAATATAATAACATGGAATTCATTATTGGAGACTAGATAAACTGCATTTCTGCTTGGCCGACTTATTCATAGATCAAGTGAAAGCCTACGAAGCCTTTATTGGCTATATGATAAAGTATAAATAGACACCTCCATTGTTTAGACTTCAGAGACAGACTGAAGGTAGTGCATTGGCAGTACCTCATGCATTAACTGCTTTATTAATGAGGAACCTCTCTCCTGACTGTAGTGCCTGAGCCCATGTTTGCAGTCCGGCCAGCCCCGAAGTGGCCACAGAGACTCCCTGCAGTACACCAATGATGGCTTCCAGAATGAGGGGGACCTGAGCCGTCGGGGAGCCAGACGCTGGAACAATGTTCTCCCCAGAAGGAGCACCTTCCCCCAGGCCCGGGGCCGCGTCATAGCCCTAGAGAGGCGGAGCCACCACTGTTCTTCATGTGGCATCTATACTAACCACATCCCTAAGGGGAGTCCCTCAGTGAGACCCTCCAGGAGGGGCAGAGAAGATGAGGATGAATATAGTGCAAGGTCAATCCTGACCAAGCAGCGGAGGAAGGAGGGCCAGAAGACTGTGTGGTTCAAGGAGAGTGAAGATTCGTCAGACATTGAGGTGGAGATCATCCCAGACACTGTGGGCCGGGTGGAGGAGGAGACAGAGGAGGAGCTGGAGGGGGAGGTAGAGATGGAAAGTGTTGTCAGAGACCCGGCAGCCCCTTTAAGAGAGGCTGATGATGGGCAGGAGACCAACGAACAGTACCCAGAGAACGCTAGTTCAGAAAAACAGGAAGGAAGCCAGGAGCGGGAGCACTGACAGTAGAGGTCAGAGGTCAAACTGGAGTCTGAAAGGACTGAGCAGAATGCTGTTTGCTTTCCTGGATGCCTACAGTCAAAGTCTCAGCAGTGGACAATGGCACGCTTAACATCTGTGGACTACTGCCCAACCTCAAAGAACTGACTCAAGCATCCAGAAGTATTTGTCTTCTACTGTGAGTATACTACACTACAGTTCCAGCGGAATTAACTGGATACCAAACATACACTTGGAACCAGTGTGGGCCAAGTATTAAACACATTTTTGGTTTATAATTGTGCCCATTAGACTATTACAGTCCCCATTACAGGAATTGTAGAGATCACAGTGCCAGCATGACCTCAAGTCCAGCGGGGCAAAAAACACGAGCAGTCAGTGTTTCACTAGGCGAGGTTGAGATCCGATGCTTTACAGTCTGTGCGGTGTGTAACAGTTTGCATATAAATGTAGCAACACAGCACCGAACAGGTGATCAAAGAGCAATGTTTTCCCCTTCTAAACGTTGGAAAGGTTTTTAAGGAAACCTTTCCAACGTTTACCTGAGAAATTAATTTCTTTTTTAAAGACATCATCATTAAAAAAACATCAGACCCTCTTTGGACTCATAGAAACCTCCTATATGGACCCGCCAATCCAAATAATCTGTTCTGACTCTTTGAGTTTCTTGCCCCACTGAACTTTTGTGAGGGAACACCACCTCCACAGGCCAAAAACTTCAGTTTTCAAACTGTTAACTAAGCTTATCACAAAAAAGACACATTTTTGTTTTCAAATGTATTTGTTGTAAAGTAAATCTTATACCTTTAGAAAGCCTGTTTATTTCCTAACAAATGGTGCCATATTTGTTAGGAAACTGCTTCTGTGAGTTGTGCAGCAGATTTGAGTTTACTGGGTGCACTCAAGAAAAACTTGCCAAATCCTCTCTCCCAATGCCAAACAGCCTTTTCTATTATTGACTCTTGTTTTGAGCTTCTGCTGCCCTAGGTGCTCAGTTGGTGGTGATCTGCAGCACCATGGACCCGGCTGCCAGGGTCAGTTAGTGTCACTTAAGCCACATTTGACTGATCTGAATAGGACCCATACCATAGGGCAACTTCAATCTGGTGTTCCGCAAAACCAAGCTGCAGCATTATTTTGAGTAAGTCCAAGTACAATCTCCAAATTGAAGGCCAAGTTCCATATAACAGGGGATGTCAAAGAAAAGCTGCTATGTGTGCGTTCCAAGAAGACGACACCGCAAGAAAACTGTTTCCTCGCCCTGTCAGCACGTAGGAAGTGGTCTTCTACAGAAATACAGAAATGCATCTCCTGCTGCATAGGGCTTTAATATCTGCTCTTCACCATCAGACCTATTCGAGTTGATTTTGGCAACTTGTGCACTGGAACCTGAAGATGTAGAGTTATATTCAGCAGTGAGTCCAGATTCTTCCTATAACACTTAGGTCGAAGTGTGCATGGAGAATGCTATGCTGACTGCTTTTGGTGGAGGCGTTGTTATGTTGTGGGGCGGTATTATCCTCACTGGAAAAATGTCATCATTGGATGCAGAGATATCGAGATGAGATCCTGAAACAGCTGGCATTCCCTTATCTCTACAGCCAAGTAGCTAACTCTATCCTCCGAGATCACAGAGAGACTGCCTCCAGAATTTGAGTGGATTTGTTGAGGATGGCCTGCCTGCAGTCCTGACTTCAACCCCACTGAACACTTGTGAGATCAACTTGTTTTTCATGCTGAAAAACAATTTGACATTGGCTGACTTGCAACAAATGTAACTTGAAGAATGCGATCTCATCCCACAGCAGTGGGTGACCAAGCTAATGACCCGCATGAGAAGGAAGTGACCGGCTGTTGTGGTTGTGTATGGTGCTTCCACATGTTACTGAGGCCCCTGCTTCCTAAATTGCAAATATGTCTTGTCTCTTCACACTTCAGTCATCCAATTCGATACACAACATCAAACATCAGTCAGCAGAATAATTTGTTTGGCATTGGAAGAGAAGATTTAGCAAGTTTTTCATGGGCACAACCCACATACTGAACTCTGCTGCTCAACCCACAAATGCACTTTCTGTACAAATGTGGCAACAAATAAACAGGCTTTCAGGTGGTATAAGATTCACTTCAGGTTATATTGTCATTAGCATTAGAAATCATGGTACAAACTACAAAAGCAAATCACAAAGTATTACTAATAAACCATTTTCATTATCGTAAAGTGACTGGCTCCACTTTCTAAAAGGCACCATTTATACAGAGGTATAAGTGGTAGTCAACAAACCCTTTTATGTCATTGGTAATTCATTCTGTCTTCATTGACTGAATTCATACTGAATCCATCAGCAACTATAAGTTTGAATGTATAATCATTATCATAAAACAGACCATTCATTTTGCAGCTATAGAAGCTTTGATGGTGTTAGAGCTACAAAACTAAAATGCATTCATTCTAGTTTTGGGCTAAGTCCAGTTAATTCTCGGCTGCGGCTCTTTGACATCTTACCTTGCAATATAAACGTGACGCAGCATGGGAGACACTGGCCAAAACCTCCGACTGAGACAACAACAGTCAAGCAATGACACAATCAAGAACAACTGAACATTCCAACATTCACTGTCTGCAAATATCTCTCAAAGCTACATCTGTAAAATGTAATTTATCAAGTAGTTTCTCATGCATAAACTGCAAATAAAGAACTCATCTTCCATCATTGTCCCAGCAAACCTCTTGGATGTGGGAGGGAGATCCCATCTGCACTATCATTTATGTCAGACAGCAAGAAAAACCTCCCCCGCTGGTGATGCTAGCAGCTTTTCTGTCTTTGGGCTGTAACGGGGTGTGGATTGTGGTCGATTCACAGCTTCTTGTAGCCTACAAATGAATATCATTTGCATTAGTGATGGGATTTCCGGCTCTTTTTAGAGAACCGGCTCTTTCGGTTCGGCTCACTAAAAAGAGCCGGCACTTTCGGCTCTGAACCGGCTCTTCAGGTTGTTTTGTTGCTTTAATTAATTTATTATTAACAATAATATAAAATTATGCACAAAAGGAATTACTAATGTAAAAACAAAGTGGTTTTACTTATATATGTTTATATATAAATATTTACGGTGGCCCCTAGAGACAAAACGCGTACAAACTCCAAAACACATTTCTAGCATGAACTGAACTTCCAAAACAGAGCTACCAGATCACTTAAATTACACAACTGAAAGCATATGTGTATTGTTTGTGTATTTATACACAAGCACTCATATATATTCAAATAATTTAAAAAAAATGTTTATTTACCTGTTATTACCACACACCAAATCCAGTCGTTGGTACTTCCTGGCTTGTGTAGCCACTAGGTAACAAAAGCTCAAAACTGCACCCTAGCATTCTGGAGCACTTCTGTTGTCTTTTGTACGTGTTTTGAGTTTTTATGTGCTTCTGAGTTTTTACGTGTTTTGGAGTTTTTACGTGTTTTGGAGTTTTTACGTGCTTTGTCTGTAGGGGCCACTGTAAATATACTTTTATTTATTCACTCCACATAAAATGTAATAAATAAATCATATAATACAAAAAACAACTATTCACAGTTCAACTTTTAACTATTTAAATTTTCAGCTTTTTCCTTTAAAATTTTTAAAGTGAAAAAACACAAAACACTACAAACCACAACGCAATTAAATATAAATTAAACTATGAAAACAAAAAGAACATGCACATTCTCTGTCATATGGACCTGCATGAATAAACTTTCTGAATCCTTTATCATCTGCAACTGAAAATAGTTGTGGATGATTACTATACCTTTCTAATGTGACGTTGTTGTCCCTGGCTCTCTTTCTCTCTCTCTCCCTCCCGCTCTGTTCCTGTGCTACTGCAAGTGTAACTACCGCCCCTCCCTCCTCTGCTCAGCGCAAAGCAGAAGGCTCGCATGCGGAGTGAAGCGGAAAAAAAGTGAGAGAGACCATGGTTTCTGCATGGTGTGTCATAAATATTACAACATCATATACAACCAAAGTTCTAAGAAAGTTTGGACACTATTTAAAACGTAAATGAGCCTGTATTTTATTCACAATAGAATGCAGGAAACATAGCAGCTATTTAAGCTAAGAAACATAAATATTAAGCTAGGCTAATGTTTACATTTTTTATATCTTTATGCTTAAAATGAGAAATAAACTTCCTGTGCATGTGTTTGTCTTTCACCTATGTGCTTTTTTTGTCCATGTCAAAAATGTTGTGACGGTTAGCAGAAGGTAGGCTCTTGATATCGCCTCGCAACAAGCGCACCAAACATTAGCTATGCCACAGGAGCAGATAGGAGTGGTGCTAAGGGCTATGTAGCCTAGCTTTGCTAACTAGCAGTACCTGCTACTTCTTCCTGCCTGATGTTAGTAAAATGTGATTCTACTTAAACAGCGGAGACCTTAAAGATTATCTTCTATCCAGTAAAGTGCCTTCACACTATGTGCCTACTGCAGTCTGCCTTTGTGTGCTTCATTTTTCTATAAGCCATTAGCAAAAGATTTATTGACACTAAATAAACCCACTGATAAGTGGTGCCTTATTAGAAAATGGTAATGTGAGGTTTTTCTTTGTTTTTTTGTTTTTGTTTTTGTTTTTTTTTTTTGGGGGGGGGGGGGGGGTGCATTAATGGGTTGGGGGTTAGTTATCAGTATTCACTTGATTATCATGTATTTGTATGGTTTCAACATTGAAATTTCAGGAACTCAACCCCACATTGCAACACAAATTACCCATGCTAAACACCAGACACCCCAAAGTGTCGCCTGGTTCTGCTTTTAGCAGCAGTGAGTAACTTCTTTGTGTAGAGCTGTCATCATTTCCACACACAGTGTTTATGAACTTTATGAAACTAAAGCGGTTTTGTTGTGATTCCAGGTTGAGAAAATGATTTGATGGTAAAACTTTATCTACTGAGTACTAAACAGCTGTAAAGATTTTATATGTGTATTTATTACTGCTGTCAGTGTTAATCTCATTAAAATGACGTTAACGCTATAACCGCATTAACGCGGCAAATCTCACCCCATGCGTGGGGCTGCATGGCGCTAACACTTTAACGAGCTAACTGTGCTAACGCGTTGACGCCGTGCAGCCCCACGTGGCGTTAACGTTATTTTAAGGAGATTAATGCTGAAAGCACTAGTATTTATATGTATTTATTGAGAATGTTGGTTAAAATAACTACTTTTATGGGGAAATCTATGGTTTATGTATAGCTGATATTTTGTACATTATAGTGATTGATGTAAAGCACTTGAGGGAATAATAAAGTTTGAGTCTTGTTGGTTGTCGCACATTTTTATTCACATACTATAAAACCATCTTCCTGTACAGGGAAGTGGTTTTAAGAGGTCCTTAATGGAGATCTGGGGTCCAGAGAGTTGAAGGAGTGGTAATTCTGGGTTTGTCAACTGTGAGCTGAGGGAAAATATATATGTTCTGTTTCAGAAAGAGAGTTAAGCTAAACTCCGAGTCATCTATCTGGGTAATAGACTCTGTAAACCTAAGCTACGTACTGGCAGCTTTTATTTGACAGGTTCCTCTGATTCCTGCCCTCCTTCAGGCAACTGACTGACATTTTGCAGTTTCTTATTCAGTTAATATCAAAGCAACAGTTTTATTAATCTGTGGAAATGTGTGTCTTTACAAACATAATATAATTTAGATGATTTTTATATTTAACATATTTGCCAACCGTTAACTCAAACTACAGCTGTCAGCCTCATCCACGCGCTGGAATATTTACTATACTATACTGTAGGACTCAGTTAATAAAACAAGGCTTATGGACAAACACTGATGAACCTTTAATGGGAAAACACCTCACACTCCTGACATGTTGTTTGAGAAGATGTGAACGTTTGACAGTGAAGATCGGTGTCAAATGGTAAAGAAAGCTGTACTAAATGTAGTTTAATTTGACTCTTTGATTAGTCTGGATGTGTTCCAAGCTAGGATTCAATAAAATGCTCTTAAACAATTTTGAAATGTACAATAGACAATAGTGCTCAAAGTTTGAGCTTCAACAGCTCACCCCCTGCATATCACCAAATTCCTCAGTGGATTAAACTGGAGGCTTTGCTTCATACTTAGCCATTGTCATGATGACTCATGGTGAAGCACCACTGGCGATGGCTTACAGTTAGCATCCACAAACGCCCTAACTCTGATCTGATGACGTAACACTTTTCAAAACAGACTTTTAGACAACAGGTGGAAATGTGTACTTTTCTAAAACTTACAGAGACTGTGTCTTTAAAAGAACCACCCAAAATCAATTCACTCAAAACACAAAACGGATCATATTTTAAAAATTGTTTATTGAAGCTAGTCAGATTAAAAGACACACCTATCAGTAGTAGATACCATCTTCCTCCCAAAAATACAAATTCAAAAGTTCTTTTTAAAACAAATCCCTGATTAAAAAAGAAAAAGGATCACTTGAATGGGCAGGAAATTTATAATCGACTGCTCTTAGACACTTATCACACAACTCACGAAGTATCCTATCTGCTTCTCCTGCTCTTGGAAATCTTACATATTGTTCAGATCAGTGCATTTAGTCTATTCCATAAAATCTATTGCTCTATACTGTTTGATTGCAAAGCAACAGAAAACGTGTGCAGCTTAGATTTGTAGCGTTGCACTTGGACATGCTCCTCAAAAGTGCAGGATGGGCTCATTTGGATTTAGCAAAGCCCACCCTGTTGTTGTCACGATCGAAGACTGTGTAGTACTGGCCAATGAAAACGTCTCCCAGAATCCATAGGGGCCCAGCAGGTGGAGGGATGTCCAATCCCATGAAGCCACTTAGACAAATAGTCTTCCCAGCCTGACTCTCCTAATAGGAAGACAAAGATAAAGTCAAGAACAGGTGAACATGAAACGACCATCTTTTACATAATTCAGAGAATCTGAAGCGCTCGTGAGCAGGAACGAGGAAAACAAACTGATCCCTCCTCAGACACGAAGCCAGCCCTCTGCCGGTTGTGCTAAATCCAACAAAACTGCATTTGTTTGGACTTTAATGACGCGAAACACAGTCACAGTGTTGTTTTGTCACATCAGATGGGGACGCTCTGCCGCCCTCTGCTGGAAACAGTCTCACCTGGAGGACATACTGCTCTCCAGTCAGAGTGTAGCTCTGTCCGCCTACGTTGAAGGTGATGACAGGCAGCGATGGGATCTTACTGCAGTTCACCAAGTACTAAAACACAAATTTCAACAACACTTTGTTTTGTATTGTATTTGTGTGAGTGATGTTTGAAGGATTTTATATCACAGTGTTATTCAGCAGATTAAAGGTGAGGACTGCTCTCACCTCTCCCTGGATGAGCGGGATGGCTCCGATGGCCTTCTGCAGGGCCTTGACCTCGGCAGCGGGGCCAGTGATTAGAGAGGTCCCAGTGTCTACGATGGCCTCACAGCCGCTCTTGCACAGACTAAGCTGGCTGCCAACTGTCATCCTGTCAAACACATACAAAAACATTCACGCTACACGAAGACACTCAACTAAATGTCCTAAATTTTAATCACTTTGGAAGAAGTGATTCAAACACGTACTGACTGAAACTCCTTCAGACTGACCTGTTTGACCAATTTGTGTTCATTTGCTGTCCAACATATTTCAGACTTCAGGTACTGATGCAACTGTTTTAATAACCATTAATTCAATACGGGATGCAGGGGGCTAAACTCTGTCATAGCTTACATGAAAGTTAATTTCAATTTCGGTGGGTTTTTGGTGATCAAGCTGGGCCACCAGATATCTCGTTCTGTCCAAACAAGAACTAAAAATCAAAGATTAAACTTCTGATGATGATGATGCAAAACAAAGCAAAGCAGTGAATCTTCAGACATGAGACCAGAAATGCTTGCTTAGCAGTGCCTAAATTAAACAGTGTTGTAATGGTTAATCCCCCCACATGTGCTAACTGATGCTAAAATAGAATTATGTTTTAGTACTTGAATGTTACGCTTGATTCATTTCTGACATCTGGAAGCAGTCCAATGTGCCACATATGAAAACATGAATTTCAGTAGTTTTTAAACACGGTTTTCTTGTTTTTAACGACAGGTGGTCTGATAAGTTTGTTAAACACTCGATAAAAATTTTTCAGGTGAATGTTTTATGCATCGCTTCAGAAATTAAGCACGTATGAGTACGATATCTGAGCCTTTACCCATCCATGTGGACCTGCCAGTAGGCCTGCCGGCTGATGTTGGCATAGTGGAAGTCACCGTCGTAGTATTTGGGGTCGGTCCCTCCCAGGAGCAGCTCACCACCAGGTTCTGTGTCAGGGTTCCTGATGAACAGCAAGCTTTGATATTAGCACCTGCCCAAGTGTTTGTCTGAAAACACTTAATCTTAAAGGGAGAAACAGTCGTGTGATTTTCTTGTTATGTAAGAGATTATCCATTCAGACCTTCAGCAGCATACAAAACACTCAGTTAAACACAGCAAATATAAAACAAATAGCAAAAGTACCAAAAACCTGGCACTGACATTACCCACAAGGCTCACTGCTTCACTAAAAACACTTGTTTGTCCATCTTGGTCTTTTACAGCTGTGTCCCGTTCACACTAACCAGCAACACGTCAACATAAGGTTAGAAAACATGAACTCTGAGCAGGTCACTCTGCAGCCCAACACTCTGAGCTTGAGCTTAGAAATGGCTGCTCTCACCTGTTCAGGTAGAAGGAAAAGACGTTCTTCTCCACCTTCTTCTGGTTCATGATGTTGTCAAACACCGGAACCACCCCATCCACGGAGATGCGCGGGTAGGCCATGCCGAGGATCCCGTCGAACTTTGCTGCGATGAAAGCGACGCCGGGTTGCTTGATGGCCTCTCCAAAGATCTGTTTTTCTATTGATATGTCTCCAATCTGAAAGAGCAGGACGAATAATTAGAAGGAACTGACTCCGACTATACACTAATGTGGGACCGCTGAAACTTACAGTGCATGTATCCTGACTGAGGTAGCCCGACAAACTGCCAGATCCATACTGAATGGCAAAGGAAGTTCCATTCTTCACATATGTGCTGGATTTTGCAGAATTATATTTGTGGTGAAGCCCTGAGAAACAAAAACACACATTTTAATCCGTCTCTGTAATCTGTGCTTTGTTTGTTCAAACAAATCTTCTTGTGTGATCACAGGTAATCTGATTCTGCACGGCAACGCCATGAACGCCTTGTGTTTTGGAGCTGATAACTTACAGCATGCTATGTCGAAGAAAGAGCAGTGAACAGAGGGCACCCATAGGTTGGAGGAACCCGTGTCAAACACCACGGTAAACTTCTGAGGAGGCGTTCCCAGGGTAATCTCGCCATAATACTGGGCCTGGATGGAAAAGGAAGAAATCGATCAGTTAGCTGAGCTGAAAGAAGAACTATGCAGCTGATCTTCTGTTATAGTAACCTAAAGAGGACCAGGTCTACAACAAAGTCTCATCGTACATGTAAAAGTGAGCCAGCCTGTTTTTACGTCTGTCAGTATCAGCACATGTTATTAGGACGCAGGTCAAATAAGAAGTGAGTCATAGCAGTAAATCAGCTGCTACACAAAAGAAATGACTACCCCATAAATTCAGGACATGAAGCAAACTTCCATTTCATGTGACACAAAATCTCTCAGATCGAAACCTTCATTGCAAAATAGTGTCGACATTTCTGCCCAGTCACTGTGGTCACACAACGCTTCCTTTTTCTGAGCAAAATGTAGAAGTCACGTTCCTTTGATTGCTCCAGTGATTGATTTTGGCTGTTCACAGTTTAGGTTTGTCTGTGAAGACTCTCACGTTTCAGCCTTGCAGGGACACAAATGTCAAACTATGATGGAAAAGCAGCAGGAATACTAAAACTCATGAGCAGACAGCAAGCAGCAGTTTTCTTATGATAGATAACAAGAAGACAATTAATAATTTCACTTTTGGTTTGATTATATAAAAGAAAAACCATTTAAACCTCCCTGTTTTCTGGGTAGATTAGGCTGAAACTAATACAGAGCAACTGTCATGTTATAGATTCGTCCTGTTATAACGGTTATTATTAGCTTTAGTTTTTGTTTAAACCTTGATGTTTTTGGTCTACTCAAAATTGTAAGTCTGGTTTTTGTGTCTCTTTATAACCTATAAAAGCTGACTGAGTATTTGAAGACAAAAGAACTGATTCCACGATGTGTTGAGTAAAACAGTGCTAACCAGTCTTCTGTAGGCTCATTAGGATCCTGCAGCTTCCAGATCAATGAGTCAGCTGTCAGATAGTCCCTGTTCCTCTTGTGTCTCTCAGTCTCTCACTGTGAATCAGCCTTGTTAAAAAATATAATGTGTTTGCTGGGAATGACTCTGCCTGACAGACGAGCCTATTTTTCCAAACTGCTGGAGGATTTACAGAGGAAGGCTGAGGCAGCCACAGCACAAGAAGACCTTTGTTGTGGCTCTCCCTGCGAGGGTTTTAAACTTGTGAAAAGTGCATTAAGGAAAGTGAAGACTTTAAGGTTGCCAGTTTGGAGAGTGACGCTTACATCAAGGTAGTTCTTAAGGGTTTCTGGAGTGGGTCCGTTACTCGAGGGGAAGCCAAAGTTGTACTTAAGGGAGTGTTTGTCAGCCACAAGCTCCTTGATTCCTTTCCCCGAGTCGGTCAATTCACGTCTGATGGAACGGAATTTCTTTAAGGGAATTCTGAAAAGAGGAAAACAAAATTAGACTGCTCTGTTCATTTGCAGTGACATAACACAAGTCTGAATGCCTAGATCTGTGATCTGCAGAAATGTAACATTTCGTGTTCAGTTGGTTCAGAAAGTGTGGCGACACGTTTAGAAGCACACCAAAGCTTTAGCCTCCCTGTGAGCTTAGCCGTGAAGGCAGCTACCTCCTGGGCCTCCTGAAAAACTCCAGTTTCTGCCTTCACAAAAGATTTACATAAGTTCCTTTTTTTAAATCAAAAGAATAAATCACTCATTATGATTCTGTTAATTACTAACATTAGGGGTGAAGCCACTTTCCCCAGTGCCAGCACTATAAGCTGTAGCCAGTAACTGTGTGCTGTGGCCTCACCTCTGCAAATTCAAGCCCCTGAACTGCACCTGTTGCCTGTATTTGTGCTCTTGGAGTATTTTCTACATTTTCATGGAAACTCTGTGCTTCAGTTTTGGTGAGCGATATTAGTTCAACTATTAATCCATTACTTAGCGTTAATTACCAGAGAGAGTTACATCAGTACAACACGACTGTACTGATGTACAGTCGATGTTGTGTGGGGTCGAACACAACATCGACCCCACCCTCAGGTCGATGTTGTGTTCACTTTTAACAGTGAAGCTCAACCTTCTCTGCTCACACTGCACAACCACAAACAACCTGCCCAGTGACAATTTTAAAAGTACGTCTTCTATCAAGTTTAAACCACGGGGAAAAAAAGAGAAAATCTTCAGTCCACTGAGTTTCCTTTGTGAAATATTAACACATTTTAATACTAACGCCTCGCAGATAAGGAAGTAGCAAGTGGGCCACATCTTATCTACAAAATGTTCTGCAACAGGGCTGCAAAAATGTGCACCACCCATAAGGCAAGCATGACATGATCAACTTTAAAAAATATTTCTTCTGCCCTCTTGAAATGAAAATGCTAGTAGGGTTCATTGCTTCTGTAAATGTAAACTAGGCGTAAACCCTTCTACTGAAAGTCCCTCTATTTTACTGTAGCTATGCAGGAAACAAACATGTGACCCAAAGGCTTCAGGAAACACTAATCACCATCTTACTGCTACGCTTAAAACCAAGACGTACAACAAAATCCCATACTGAGTTTTTAATGTTCATCTGACAATTAATTACCAACAACAGAAAATCTGAGAAAGTCAGAAAACAGGCTGTCGATTAACTCTACTCAGAATCTGAGCCCTGCTTAATTTAATGTATAATTTAAAATGGATAAAAGTCATTCTTCTCAATCTAAATATTCCAAATATTCCTTTATACTACGTATTAAATACATGTGACTTCACCTATCACATATAATTCTTCCATGTTAGCCCTAATTTAGGTCTAAATTCACACTCAGTAATAATGTCTTATTATTATTATTCCTACATTTATTCCTATTAACGACAATGGTACTAATATTAGTAGCAGTAATAGATGTGGTAGTAAGTATAAAGGAGGGACCGAGAAATTCGATTTTCATAAATACCAAAACCTGTTTTAATACTGAACTAGTGGGCTTACTTTGTTCTTCAACTCACGTCTGGGATCATGATTTTATGGCAGTAGTTGTTACTGAATAGGATTGTAAATATATTTCTTTCAGCATTCCTTCATACCGGCACCTCCCTCCCTATATATTCATCTATAGATCTGTTTGTGTTATAAATATAGTTTTCGTGTCTGTCTGCGCATGTCTGTTCAGCACTTATACACTTATTATTATTAGACCCAAAGTAAACACAAAGACATTTAGCTTCACTGTGGCGCTTTTAACGGCTCCCAGGCAGGAAGAAAAACACCTGTAACAGGCACAGTCCGCACAGTAGGCGTTTTGACATGTTAGTGCAGATAAAGCTCAGGTGTATTAATTACAGCTGTTTTCAATTTGAGAGCCTTCTACACGCCATGTTGTTCTACCGGCCAACCTAGTTTACTTTACCCGACGAAAGTGAGCCATAATAAATGATTAATTACGTCTGGATTTTCTGGAAGCGTCTTTGCTTTCCGCTGATAAACAGCTGTGTGTTTGGACGACGGGGGGCACAAGTCACAAGACCAACAGACAAAGAGAATACCATGAGCACACGGGAGACGATGCGGGCTTGTTAGCTAAAACAAGCTGAATAAATGTAAGAATAAAGCTGGCTGCCTGCTACCAAAAACAGCTCCTATGAAGCACAGCCTGACTGTCGCGTATTGCAGTGTTATTCATGGTAAGTTGCATTACAGACGAGCTAGCAGTGAGTCCAGCCGAAATAACAGGAGGCTAACAAACGGAATATTTCCCTTACCGCACCAAGGCGTCGTTAGTCAAGGCTAACGCTGCGATGACAAACAGGAATAAGGACCTCATTGTAACGGCTGGAAAATCACAGAAACACACTCCACAACAATGACTGAGCACTTCGCCTTGTTGACCACAAACAGCCGACTTTAATCAGCTGACGGTAGTCACCTGCCCAAAAATGAAGTCACATCCGGTTTTTTTCCGGCTTGTCAGCGGAAGTAGAAAGTTTTAATTTTTAGAGAACCGGCTCTTTCGGCTCCAAACCGACTCTTCAGGTTGTTTTGTTGCTTTAATTAATTAATTATTAACAATAATATAAAATTATGCACAAAAGGAATTACTAATGTAAAAAAAAAAACCGTGGTTTTATTTATATATGTTTATATCTAAATATATACAGTGGTCCCTAGAGACAAAACACGTACAAACTCAAAAACACATTTCTAGCGTTAACTGAACTTCCAAAACAGCTGCCTAGATCCCTTAAATTACACAGTTGGAAGCATATGTGTGTTGTTTGTGTATTTATACACAAGCACTCATGTATATTCAAATAATTAAAAAAATGTAAATGTTCATTTACCTGTTATTACCACACACCAAATCCGGTCGTTGGTACGTCCTGGCTTGTGTAGCCACTAGGTAACAAAAGCTCAAAACTGCCCCTAGCATCCTGCACTTCTGTTGTGTTACTACGTGTTTTGGAGTTTGTACGTGTTTCGGAGTTTGTATGTGCTTTGTCTGTAGGGGCCACCGTAAATATACTTTTATTTATTCACTCCACATAAAATGTAATAAATAAATCATATAATACAAAAACCAACTATTCACAGTTCAACTTTTAAGTATTAAAATTTTCAGCTTTTTCCTTTTAAACAAATTTAAAGTGAAACAACACAAAACACTGCAAACCACAACACAATTAAATATAAATATGAAAAAATATGAAAACAAAAAGAAGATGCACATTCTCTGTCATATGGGCCTGCATGAATAAACTTTCTGAATCCTTTATCATCTGCAACTGAAAATAGTTGTAGATGATTACTATACCTTTCTAATGTGACATTGTTGACCCTGGCTCTCTCTCTCCCTCCCGCTCTGTTCCTATGCTACTGCGAGTGTAACTACCGCCCCTCCCCCCTCTGCTCAGCGCAAAGCAGAAGGCTCGCGTGCGGAGTGAAGCGGGGAAAAAAGTGAGAGAGAGGGTGAGAGAAAGAGAAAAAAAACCCCATGGCTCTTGATAAGGAGCCGGCTCGCGTCATTCACTTCAAAGAGTCAGCTCTAAGAGCCGTTTCGTTCGCGACCGACACATCACTAGTAAGTACTGAAAGGATTAGCCGAGTGTAATATATTGACTTTTTGGTGTTAATTACTCATTAAGCACAATTTTACAAAAAATTGTAATTTAACCTTACATTGTGCTAGTCCTTTTAAGCATATCAGTTCACATCTTTACAGAAGCCATTCAAACATTAAGAAATAATCAGACCTTTACTTTCAAACAAAAGGTTTTACAGTTTGTGAATGCTGATGGTCAATCACTGCTTTTTGAGGAATCAGACCATGAACCAGTCCTCTGACTGTTGGAACGTGTCACAAGACCCAACATGAAACCACTTCTGCATATGTGTTGTAGAGTCGGCATTGTTTTTCCCTCAAAAATGTGTTAAGGTGCTTTTATATAAAAAGTGATATGAACAGTACTCTTGGAAGTCACATGCTAATAGTTTTTTGTTTCAATCTACAATCACAAAAAATCTCTTTTGGCAAAACCTTTGAAAACAAATCAAAACTGTTTTGTGCTCAAAAGCACTTGGTGGTGTCACTGCCTCCACACAGCTAGTAAAACTAACACTACTGAGCATTCATTTACACACTACATATTACAATATACCAGAGGTGTGGACTCGAGTCACATGACTTGGACTCGAGTCAGACTCGAGTCATTAATTTTATGACTTTAGACTTGACTTGAAAAAATGTTCTAAGACTTGTGGCTTGACTTGGACTTTTACACCAATGACTTGGGACTTGAATTGGACTTGAACCGGTTTACTTGAAAAGACTTGATATTTTACCCCAAATATAAAATTTAACATGCATATTATATAGAGATTGAAAATGTGACGTCATTCACGGGTAGAACCGCAAAGGATTCTGGGAACTCGTGGCAAGCGGTACTAGCTCACGCAGGCTTTCAATTAAAATCAGTTATACAGCGATAAAAAGAAACACAAAAATGTCAAGAAGCTGTTGTATTATTAACTGCAATAGCCGGTCGCATGACAGCCACGGGAAGCCGACGGGTAAAGAGATCGGTTGTTATCGGATTACGTCGTTGAAGAGAAATTGTTCGAGCCATGTTTCCGAAGTAACAAAGAGGCGAGGATGGCCTGGATTGCAGCCATTCAAAGACCAATTATAACGTCCCAGAACACTCCAGCTCACAGGTTAGTCTGCTCCAAGCATTTACACAAAGGTCAGTGTTTTTTAGTAGTTAATACGTCATTTTCATAACATAATTAGTGATATAGGTTACAAGCAAGTCTGGCGCTGAACAGAAATTGTCGCGCTATGCTCCTTTATTTATTGTGCATAAATAGTGAATTGTCCTGACACAATATTGCGTTTCGCTTCTGTTATTATGGTACATTGACAAAAACATATACTTTTATTCACAGGATAAAACAGGTTTTTTTGTATCACCAATTGCCCAGTACGATTACAGCATACAATATTATTGTCACTGCTACATTTCTGTGATGGGTACCAGAAATTATTTCCACTGCTAATTAATTACCGTTGAGCTCAAAGGTCCTATTAATAAACGGTTAAGGAATGTGTATTTATGAAGACGATTTGTGAGACTGGTAAACTTATGATACGTACGATGGTCTTTCGTTCTACACGGTGCATTTCATGGTCCCTGTACCCATCCGTCGGTAAACTGTACCTGGGCTTGTTGCAGTGACCTGAAGTTACTAAACTTCATGAGTGTATGCACTCACTCCAAGAAGCGTATGATTATAAATATGCATATAAATATGCTACAATGAGATAGCTGACTTCATCTAACTAGCAAATGTTGTACAGGCTACGTTGGTGATGCAGTTTTTTTTAATGTGTATGATATTTTTGTCATGCGATTTTAAAGCTGGTCCTACAACCGCATCCAAGAATAACATGCAGCTTATCTCAGAACTGTCGGTGAAAATTATTCTTGGAGCTAGGTTTAATTGAGCTGCATTTTAAAGAGGTGCAATTTCACAATTTGTGTATATTTTCTAAGTTCACTATTTTGTCATGTGTTGAGAAAAACACAGATTAAAAAATTACATGGTCTAATATTTACATTTAGCATAACTGCAACATTATTTTTTCGTTTTTTTTTTTTTTAAAGACTCGAAAGGACTTGAAATTCAAAGTTTCAGACTTGTGACTTGACTCGGACTTTTACACCAGTGACTTGAGACTCGACTCTGACTTGCCTGACATTACTTGAGACTTGACTTGAGACTTGAGGATAAAGACTTGAGACTTACTTGAGACTTGCAAAACAATGACTTGGTCCCACCTCTGCAATATACTATTTAAAACGCAGTGTTCAGCACATGCAATGCAGGATTGCCAACTTCACATGGCTGTCTTCTAATTGTACAAAACATTTACAAAATTATTTGCAGAATTTCTGAAAAGATTCAACAAGTTTGTAACAAAGATCCTGCTAAAACAAAGTTGTTCATTTTTTCCAAATTAATTATTCCATTCACATATTGAATCATTTCCATCCATCAGTTGTACAGTTGACCATATGTGTTTTTCTTTTCCAGTCTTTCATCAATAAAGATTTAAATGAGTGAATTTTTCCCAAGGGTGTGAGTGTGTTATCGGTTTCGTATGTTTGTCTGTTTGTTAGCAATCCAGTGTCCAGTTTTCAAGATATTTCAAATCTTGTGTGATAGCAGATAACAACAATAATAGCAACGACAGCTCAAGTTGATTTAATTCTGGTGAGGTCAAGGTCACATTAAATATGAAAATTAGTAAAAACTTTATGTTACCCACAGTTTGTTATTAATTGTCTTCAAACAGTATACTAGGCCGTGGGGGGCATAAGTACCCAGGCTGGCTAAGCATTTGACCTTGACCTTCACTGTTAGTGCCCAGGGTCAAAGTTGACCTTGGAAAAAAAAATCAAGAAAGCTTATTAAATAATATGTCATATGAAAGAACATGAAGCGGGCTGTACAACACAATTTTTATTTTTTCTGCATGACTCCCTACGACATCACAGTTTCACAATAACAGGCTGACATCATCATACTGTAATAAAAGTATGAAGCAGCATCAAAGTTTTTTTTTATCACTTTTACATTATTTCATAGTCATATTAATCATAGTAAATGTATTTTGTTTTCACTACAGTTCAGACAGGCAACAAGTAAATTCGCTGGTATCAGATTTTTACATTCTGCACAACCCCAAATAATCCTTCACAAATAAATTATATATTGGAAAAATTAATTTTTCTCAATTTTATCTCCAAATGCATCACTCTCTTTAATTTCTTAGTTTATTTATAGCTGGACAATAAAGTGAAATATTTTTTTCATAGTTTATTACAGGACTGACATTTCTGAAGGCTTTTGTTATAATTTATTTATTCTTTTGTAATAATAGAAATCTATTGGACACTTGCAAATCATTTTATCCTCGGTCTCAGTCTGTAGCTTGAGACGTGACACATTAAATCCTTTACTGAAGGTCATTGTTGTGTCAGCTGGAGAATAGGGGCTTAGTGGGATTCCTGTAATGCCGACGTTTGGCAGCTAGTGGCTTCCTCTCCCCACAAATCACAGACCATCCAGCGTCTGCTCTCCCTCTGTGTGAAATCAAACCTTGCTGATGAGCTATTTTAAGATCACACAGACACAGACAGGCTCTTTCTTCTTGTCTAACATAGTTGCAGCACATAGTAACAAAGAAAATCCAACATGTAGAAAATGTTACAGCACATAGTGAGCCTTATTTATCATAACCAACACTGTGTCCTTCTCATTTAATAAAGCTGCTAGGAAGATCTTACGACATTATCATACTACATCAACTATAAGAAGTAGTCTTATTATTGTAGGGTCTCCCTTACAATATAAAGCACCTTGAGGCGACTGTTGTTGTGAGTTGGCGCTGTCTATATGTAATTGAACTGAATTGAAAAATAGTCTTTTGCAATGCAAGATGTAATCTACATAAAATCTGTGAATGTTTCAGAACTCCTGTAAATAATGTTAGATGATATTAAAGGTCAAACAGAAATAACGAAAAATTCTGTGAACTATAATTTTTAACTGATAACACGACTCGCTTCTCAAATGGGAGGATTTCAGTGGCATGTCACCCCAGAGTAAGATGACGATTTCATTTGTTAGAGCAGCTGGAGAGCGCTTGAGAGAAACTGTAACTGCATTACTCCCAACATTTTATACACCAAATCCTTCATTTATAAACAAATGTAAAACTTCATTTTGAAATGACTTTTTATCCGAGTTTGAAAAAAACAAACGGATTCAGACACAAGTCTGAGTTGTCCTGCGCATGTGTCTTGCATTTTGCATGCGACAGCGTTACGCTGGTATTATACTGTAAACATTTAATAACAGCACAGCTGTTGTGCAGTCAGAGCAGCACAACAGTTGTGCTGTACGTCTGCTTTGGTCTCTATTTGGAATGTTACCATGTTACCATTTTGCCATGAACACTGTTGTTACAAAGTAAGGAAGTACTGCTGCTGTGTTGTTGTATGACAGCTGGATCCTTCAGTGTTTCAGCTCTTATGGTTTTGTGCTTTCAATCTATATCAATCATTTAGATTGGGCTGAAGTCATTCACAATACAATAGACCACTGGTGCATAACTCTTATATCTCCTCTCCTGCCGTTCCTGCAGTTTCCTTTTCTTTCTTTCTATCTTGGTCTGTGCTTGATTACAGGATTGCAGGTGTGCACTACAGCCTGAACAGCAGCAGTGGCAGCTACTTTTACAATCAATTCTCTTTGAATTGTTCTGCCCCACCGCCTCATCTTTGCCAGAACGTAGTCTCTGCTGTAGCAGTCAGTTATGGGTCTAGCCTTTTGTCAATTATGCTGATACTATTTTGCAATGCTGGCAGTATCCAGGCCCTCATTCCACACTTCTTGGAAACCCTGCTTGGCACACCTCTCCTTTTCCCCCTTTAGCCTAAGACCTGTAGTTATACAATTTTCTCTAGTCTAACGGAGGTTTAGTGGTTCTGATTTTGATCCTTTGCTTCTTTATACCATGTCTAAAAACAGATGTTTTTCTCCCAGAGCAATGGACATTTTCCTGAATTAAACCAATCTGCTATCGGAGACTTTGTTCTTTAAATGTCATGGCAGCGAGTGTCTGCCAGATGCCATAAAGACACCCTCAGCAGGGGTCCTCAATCCAATAATTTACACCAGACTATCAAGTGCCATCTTCCTGCTGATGTTTAGCATACTGCTCAATTGTAAATATTATGCTGTTTATGTATTTCTGAGCCAAGGCCAAGTTTTGTGTTGTCTTTGTGGTTAAACAGCATTAAAACTTTTTTTTAAATTCTTGGAACTTCAAACACAGTGGCACTTCCAAGAATGTGAAAGAAACGTTTCTACTACACTGACTGTGATTGCAGATTTCAGCATCAGCACGAGATGTCAGCATCTATTTCCAAGATATTGTGGAGTTACTTCAGGGGAGCTGCATGTCTATAATAATCGTGATGACTGAACATGACTGATAAATGTACTCGCTGACACATTGGCCTTAACACTTTCATGGGGTCGCATTTACACCCAACAGGCTGTGTTATTTGTGTTTTTTCAGTAAAATGCATGGGGAAATACCCCACTTTAACTTGAAGATTTAAGATTGGGTGGGCCCTGTGGGATGTTCTGTTCTTTAAGTGGGCTGCAGCACGCTTGACTTTGGGAATGGTGAGTTCATCATATACAGTGGCTTACAAAAGTATTCGGCCCCCTTGAACTTTTCCACATTTTGTCACGTTACAGCCACAAACATGAATCAATTTTATTGGAATTCCACGTGAAAGACCAACACAAAGTGGTGTACACGTGAGAAGTGGAACGAAAATCATTCATGATTCCAAACATTTTTTTACAAATAAATAACTTAACAGTGGGGTGTGCGTAATTATTCAACCCCTTTGGACTGAGTGCAGTCAGTTGCACATAGACGTTGCCTGATGAGTGCTAATGACTAAATAGAGTGCACCTGTGTGTAATCTAATGTCAGTACAGATACAGCTGCTCTGTGACGGCCTCAGAGGTTGTCTAAGAGAATATTGGGAGCAACAACACCATGAAGTCCAAAGAACACACCAGACTGGTCAGGGATAAAGTTATTGAGAAATCTAAAGCACGCTTAGGCTACAAAAAGCAATCATTCAGAAATGGAAGGAGTCTGGCACAACTGCAAATCTACAAAGACAAGGCCGTCCACCTAAACTCACAGGCCGAACAGGGAGAGCGCTGATCAGAAATGCAGCCAAGAAGCCCATGGTGACTCTGGACGAGCTGCAGAGATCTACAGCTCAGGTGGGGGAATCTGTCCGTAGGACAACTATTAGTCGTGCACTGCACAAAGTTGGCCTTTATGGAAGAGTGGCAAGAAGAAAGCCATTGTTAACAGAAAACCATAAAAAGTCCCGTTTGCAGTTTGCCACAAACCATGTGGGGGACACAGCAAACATGTGGAAGAAGGTGCTCTGGTCAGATGAGACCAAAATGGAACTTTTTGGCTAAAATGCAAAACGCTATGTGTGGTGGAAAACTAACACTGCACATCACTCTGAACGCACCATCCCCACTGTCAAATATGCTGGTGGCAGCATCATGCTCTGGGGGTGCTTCTCTTCAGCAGGGACAGGGAAGCTGGTCAGAGTTGATGGGAAGATGGATGGAGCCAAATACAGGGCAATCTTGGAAGAAAACCTCTTGGAGTCTGCAGAAGACTTGAGACTGGGGCAGAGGTTCACCTTCCAGCAGGACAACGACCCTGAACATAAAGCCAGGAAACAATGGGATGGTTTAAAACAAAACACATCCATGTGTTAGAATGGCCCAGTCAAAGTCCAGATCTAAATCCAATTGAGAATCTGTGGCAAGATCTGAAAACTGCTGTTCACAAACGCTGTACATCTAATCTGACTGAGCTGGAGCTGTTTTGCAAAGAAGAATGGGCAAAGATTCAGTCTGCAGATGTGCAAAGCTGGTAGAGACAGACCCTAAAAGACTGGCAGCTGGAATTGCAGCAAAAGGTGGTTCTACAAAGTATTGACTCAGGGGGCTGAATAATTACGCACACCCCACTTTGCAGTTATTTATTTGTAAAAAATGTTTGGAATCATGTATGATTTTCGTTCCACTTCTCACGTGTGCATCACTTTGTGTTGGTCTTTCACGTGGAATTCCAATAAAATTGATTCATGTTTGTGGCTGTAATGTGACAAAATATGGAAAAGTTCAAGGGGGTCGAATACTTTTGCAAGCCACTGTATATGTGAAGTAGACAAAGTCAGACAGAGACCAAAGAGAAACCTTTTAAATGGAACGAGTCATCACTGAAACTTGCAACAAAGACTGTTTAATATTGTCAGCATTTTTGAATGTTCCACGCAGGCAAATCATGTGATTCCAAACTGCAAAAATTACTTCCTGTTCTCAGGGTTGAGGGAAAGGTCTGGAAAATCACGAGAAAACGTGATAAAACAAAGCAACAAAGAGGAACGTGGGTCTTAAGTTGAAACTAACCAACATGCATGAGACTCTGTGAACAAACATGATTGCAACAGCATGCTTGTGCTTAACTGCTGATTGACCTGAGTCACTCTGCTTGTGGCTAATACGTAAAAGTAAGTACGCACAGAGTGCACACAAACTGATTCACACATCAACAAACTTTTTTACCAAGGCAAGGCCTTCGGTGCCTGCAGCCAAACCAGAGCGTTGGCTGCTTTGCTCCAGTTTAAAGACGTGTTAATGCTGCAGCATGTAGTTACAGTTCACAGAGATGTGATAACAGCTTCTAGAAGGCTCTGTTCTATGAGTGGGTCTCACAGTGGCAAGCTCTCAGTTCTTTATTTTAGTCATCACATAAAAACAAATCTGCCAGCAGATGGGCAGAAAACGAAGTGAACTGGCCAGAGACGGAGTGACTGAGTAATGAAGCACAACTGAGTGGAACAGAGGAAGTTTGGCTGTGGAGTCAAACATTCAGTGGCTGGGATCTGGGACAACAACCTATAAATACACACAGAATGTTTGCACAGTGAAAATGTTATAGGCACTAAAAGAAAAGTGAGAATGCTTTCATAAATAATGCAAGGATTATCTTTTACTGTGAAGTAAACAGAAAACGTTGTGGAATTAATATTTGACTAGAGATCTTTTGCCTTTAAAGCAGCACCAGCGCTCCTGGATACTTCGAGGTATCTGGCAGACAACTTGTTCCAGCACCTAGGAAGACACATCTGTTGTGGATTTAGGCCGTCCCACTGTCTCCTGTAATCCAAGAATGACTCCATAATGCAGACATAAGGTCAAAACTTTAGACTTTTTTGGATTGTTTGTGAACCTTTTTAAGTGAGTTTAAGTCTAAGTTTAGGCTATGATTAGTATGTTTTGAAATGTGGTGGGTCTGTTTAGGACCATTTTTGGAAAACTTCTGTCATCCGTGTTTTGCATATCTATCTTGCATAATAAACACAAAAATGAAAAAAACTAGTTTGAAGGCCGGGGTCGTCACAGATGGCCACTTAGGCCTCAGGAGGTTAAACATTTATTGGAGGACATTACAGGACTTTTGTCTTTCAAATCATATTTAAATATATAAATAAATAAAAAGACGAATACATGTAAACTTAAAGGAACATCTGTTTGGAAACATTTCTAATTCAAAGTACAGAGACTGACACTTCGATACAAATACAATTATAAATCTGCAACACTTATCAACGTCCAGTCCAGTCAGACTTATCCAGTGGTACTGCTGTAACATCAGCATAACTGAAGATTCAGAAAATAATAGTCTCCAACAAGACAAAGTGACTAAACATATATGCTTAGCTTCAACAATGTAAGCTCAGTAACAGTTAAGACCTACTGAGGACAAAGCATATAAATTCTGGCATAAAAACAGGAAATACATAAAAAGTGGTAAAAAAAAATGTGGCACTGATTACAGCTGTAAATCACAAATATTGAATTAGTAATCCAGCTTTAACAGTAATAAGATTTACATTAAAAATAAATATGTCATGTAAGTATAATAAAAACTGTTATAAATTTATAAAACTGGCCAAAATGACACATATCTTTACAATTTATAGCTTGAAAATCTCTTTAAATGGGTGAATTCATGACTTAATGATGTTACACAATCCTGTGGAAATATTCACTGCACTACACAATTCTAATGTCTTACATTATAAAATGCTATTTGTAAGAAAAACAGAACTACCCATTACTGGGTACATCAAGCTCATCTAAAAATATTAAAAAAAACCCTCACCATCACTTAGGTGAACATTATGTATGATCAAATATGATGCCACACATTTCTTATGGACAGTGGAGCAGGAAGAGAGAAAGAATATAAGTGCTGAGGGTTGGACAGATGCACTTGGGTCGCCTACTCAGGCACTGAGCTACAGTGGCACCCAGAATAAGGTTATCATTGTTAGTTTGGATATTATGACTGTAAGTCTTGGGGCAGGTAAGTGCTCAAAACCCAATTTCCCAAACTGCACTAAAACCCAAAAGTTTAAAATGCCCGAGGCTGATTAGTCAGATGTAATGATGTTCCTACCTGTGATTAGGGATGGGTATTTAAAACCGGTTCTTGTTGAGAACCGTTCGCACTGTTTGAATTCCTTGGAATTGTTTGCCATTTTTGCAACCGATTCCCTTATCGATTCCAGTTGCCCCGAATGACGTCACCACATTGCGGAGCGTCATTTACCTGGCAGGAAACATGGCGGCTCAAACGCTCAAAAGTTTGATTATACTTTACGAGAACGGATGACAACAGGGCCACTTGCAATACTTGCAAAGTAGATATTTCATTTAAGGGAGGAAACACTACGAATATTCAAAAGCATTTGCTCACAAAACACACGATGACCTTAAATGAATGTCGTGTTTTTAATTCTGCTCCGGACTCGTGAATCTCAACCCAGCAGCAGCGGTAACGTTTGCACCAGGGGCGATTCTAGGATCAGAGCTTTGGGGGTGCTGAGCACCCAGAGAGCTGCCCAGCCAGGCAAGATAAACTTTACTCGTCACGATGAGACTTCTTCCCCGTCTCTGTCAGTCCCTGCATCCTTAAATGTCTCCTGAGTTCCCTCTGACTGTCTCCTTGGTGCATTTAAACCCCTGTTCCTCCCTGTCCTCATCGTCTGTTGTCTTCATCTCCATTATCAGTCATCATCATTTTACCATCTCTGTGCAAGTCTGCAAATTTCTTTATTAAATCAAAAGATTCTTAAATTCATCAAGTCTCTCTGTGCCTGGGTCCTCATCACAAAACATGACATCACTGTTTTGTACATTTTAACACAATTTAATCCCCATATTTGTGAAAGAAAAGCAAAACACTGTTTTTTAAAGTCTGTAACAAAACCATCAAATCTGATAAAGGTTATTTAAATGCTGCAGAAGAAGAATGGATTGGAATAAAAAAAAAAATACATATCCTAACCTTAATTACTGCGGGAGAATAATGAATGATGCTCATAGTGAGTAAAAAGTAAACTGAGTGCATTTTTTGGACAGAGATTCACTTTTAATGTGTATGTATAATATAATGCAGATACATAAAAATACACTCCAAAAATAGAGTCCTTGAAATGTACAAAATATTATTACAAAATTAAAAAACATTGAGACACCTTTGCCTATGGTACAATGTATGAAAAGATCTTCACTGCACATACTACTATGGCTCTGCAGATTTTTTCTTTTATCCTATGTCGCCTCAGCTTGAGGTTGGCAAATCTGTCTGTCACTTTTTGGTGGTCAAGTCTCTCAAGCATCTCTTTCTCAACTGACATCACAGCCAGGTGCTGGAGTCTGCTTTGACCCATTGTTAGGATGCCTGGGTCGTTGACCCAGGGTTTTTGAGTTTATTATATTATTTATACTTTCTAGTCTTTGGATTCTTTGAGTTCTGTCTTATGGTTTATGTCTCTGTCTTCTCTAGTTGCTCTGTCTCCCCTGTCACCTGTCACCCTTGTCTAGTTCGCATCTCTGTGTATCCTTAGTTGCTATATCCCCGTCAGTGTCTGTGTCTGCCCTGGTCCCACGTCTCTGTTCCCTCTGTTGCAGTGCGTGCGAGTCTGTGTCTTTAGTTCAGTCTGTGTTATGTTTCCTGTTTTATTTTGAAGGTCCTTGTCTGAGGTTAATGTATCTGGTTTTGCTTCCCCTTGTCTCGTTAGGCCTGATTTGCCCCAGCTGTGTTTCCCTCCTGTTACCCATTCCCTGATTGCTGTTTTGAGTTACCTTCTGTCTCCGGAGTCTGCACTTTGGGTCCTTCTCCTGCCTGCACACAGCCGTCACATAACACCCATTGTCCTTCTCAGCCAGGTATGGAGCTGATGAAAGACACTAAAAGACCTTTCACAGCTACAGCTGCTAACTGGGTTTGTTAGGTCAACCTGAATAACAGTTTTCAGTTTGGGGAAGATCTAATTATCCAGAAGATTGTACAATGTTAACATATCTGGAATGGCACCAGCCTCACTCTTGAGCTTCAAAAAGTCTTTGGCAACCGTGACTTCCTCTGACTGAAGCTCAACATGGTAATGCAGTGCCAGGGCTGACAACCCAGTTTGTTTTGCAGACTGTGTATAGCAACTTTAATATAGGGAGAACACAACCTCCAGATTGTACGAGTAAAATTAGTTTTTTTTCTTTGCCAGTTTAAAAGTTTCTGTTGTTCCTGATAGTACTCCCTGTCTGTTTTCTTACCTGGTTCTTCCTGACCTTGTACTTTCTCCTCAGGTTCCCCTCTTTCCTCTCTCCCTCTTTGGACTGACAATCGCACACAAATAGATTGTATTCAATTAGATAAAAAAATACTATTAAGATTAATAATAAAAAAAAGTCCTCTCTCAATGTACTTTCAACCAAAAGGCAAATAACCAAACCACATGTACATCTAATAAAGGATATAAATATTGAAACAGTGATCCAACATTATCCTTTAATGATGGATCATTTGATTTTACACTTTTACCTAAATGTGGCTTCTTTTATTGAAAAAACTTCTTCATATCCATTATGAACCTGGCTGTCTCTCTGCGCGCGCGCGCGCACACACACACACACACACACACACACACACACACACACACACACACACCAGGAGTTATAAGGTTAATGGGCATCCAACCAGTTAGCTAGTTAGTACCTTGGGTTCAATATCGGCAAATAGGACAAAATAACCAGTTTCTCTCTTTCCATTTCAAACAGGACAGTGGCAACAACAGCAGGCTACAGACAATGTTAAGTTTTAGATTTTAAATAGGCTGTATACATTTAAATGGGAGCAACAGGACGGTCAAATGTCGCTGATGTTACTACAGAGCAGGACGGATTGTAGGGTAGCAAACATAGTCGGGAAACAAGTTTTCAACACTGCAGGTTACCTGGTGTAATGTTTTTCAGCTAAAAAGAAACATGGCCTGACTCCTACCTAACTATATAAGAGTAACTGAAGGTTAAGGCAGCCGCTCACACCTCCGCTCTGCTGCGTCTCAGCCACTATAGCTCTGGCAGAAAGGGCGCTAGAGCCAGAGTAGGGGAGAGGCGAGCTGGAACAAACCACTTTGGGAGGGGGGGAGGGGTTATCTATACTTTTGTTGTTAAAATGTTCCATCTCAATTACGTACTGTATGTTTTTTATATTTTTAGTAGTGTGTCCCACAAACAGCAAATATTGTCAAAAAAAGTAAGTAATCTTTGGGGGTGCTGAAGCACCCCCAAAATGAATCAAAGCACCCCTGAAAATGGGCTAAAATTGCCCCTGGTTTGCACGTCCTCTCCCGTTAATGCAGCAGGTAAATAATCAACTAACAGTGCATATTATGTTAGCGCGATCTGCTTTATTACAAAACCTGCCATTACTGTGCGTTTAGGTGACCATGATGAGAGAGACAGAGAGAGTCTGGCTCAAATGCTGGCAGTTCTTGCTGCAGTCTACCGGTAGCGTCTCCTTTCAGGCCAGGATAGATGAATGTCACCGAGCAGTGACTAAGTTTGTGGTAAAAGGCTTGCACCCATTTGCCACAGCAGATGCCCCCGATTTTCGGTAAGTGAATGTGTTTAATTGTAGGCAGGGACATTACTGGATATTCTTGTGTAATTGCTACAGAATAATTTATGCTATACTTTGTTATTGCTACAGAAGAATATTTATTTTATTATTTTACATTTACAATTTCTTTTCCAGGGGACCCTGTGACACCCCATTGAAGAGCCGTAGGCTGTGGATCTCTTAAGATCTCACTGTTGGGTTTTTAAGGTCATGTTACTCCTAAATTTCTATCTTGTTCAAAAAGCAGATATAAAACAAAGTTCTAAGATAATCGAACTTAGTGTTCTCCTTTTTTACAAAGAATTGATAAGAGAATCGATAAAGAATCGAATCGTTAAACAGAATCGAAAATGGAATCGGAATCGTGAAAATCTTATCAATACCCATCCCTACCTGTGACGCAGCCTGATCTGTGTTGATTGGCTGGAAGAAGTCTTTGAGGTCAACTCTAATGCATTTCAGTTGGAAGTTTAAAAAATGGATGAATCCAGGTAAGTGGTTTCTGGAGCCTAAACACCATCAATCAAGCAATCCAAATGATTTAACTGACTAAACCTGAGTCATTTTTTAAATGTAACCAAGAAGTAGTTGGTGTCTAAACCTATCAGAGCCTGTTTTGATTCCCAAACAAGTCGTTTAATTGCACAGACCTCATCAAAAGGTTTGATAATGTTCATATGAATCACTCATCTTTTGGTTTCAAACAATGAATTAAAAATTAGAAAACGTACATGTAAAAGAAAGAAAGCAGGACTTCAACTGTGGCCCCTGGCGTGGGGAGCAAAATGACCTAGAATGTCTGAACCTACTCAGAGAAAAGACTGAAAACATAACCAGCACCTCATTTTGATTTGGAACAGTTTGGTCTGCACAGAAAACTTGACCTGAACACATCCATCACTTTGAAATGTTCTCAATTCAAAGACTGGAAAGGTTCAATATGACTGAAGTAAACTATCAAGTCAGGTCTTTGGATGGCTATACAAACTGGGATGGCTCGAATAAAAGCTTTCATGGGGTATGATGGATAGGATACCCCCCCCCCCCCCAAAAGAATTAAACCAGTTATATTTCAATAGGTACTCTTTTCTAGATACAGCAGCAGCTTTACTATGTGCTGCTCAACACCGGCCTTTTTCAAATAGCTCTCCTTTTAACAGCATCACTTGCTGAATTTCTGACAGAAATTTAATAAGCTTTTATCTGACTGAGTAGATCCAGCCGCAAATCGTTCATGGTTCGATGATCGCATATTGACTGCTTAATAATGAGGACGAGTTTCTTTAAGTGCACCCCCCCCCCCCCCCCCCTTTGATTAAGAGCACCAGGCAAACCAATTAATGACCCTGTCAAAGTTTATCAAAAACACGTGAACTACAAAGTGATTTCGTTTTATGTCACTTTTGAGTTTTTCTCTATCAAAATCAGCAATCAACTCATGATCGCTAAACACGTCATGTTTCTTAACCAAGAGCTTTGAGGGCATCGATGTAACCACAAAATTAATTCACACAATTACAAGATTCATAGTATTACAGGAGGGCAAGAGTGACATGTGTTGTCAGAGAGTATTGCACTTTATTTTTTTATATCAATGCTGTGACTTCCTAGATACAGCTATCAACATTTCCAGATGGCCAAATCTCTTCTTGAAAACGTATTTGTTATCGGATCGAGAATGAAGAGGGGGGGATTGTAAACACAAATATCTGAATCCTCTGCAGGCTGACAGCTCAGTAAAGCATCCACGCGTCCACTGGACAAGCCTATCATTCAGAACATACGGACAACTTAATGCTCTTGTAGCTTTTCTGAGCCAAAGCCCTGCAGTTAAGCTCTGGTGAAAAGCCTGAAATCAGCTTATTTATGATATGTCGAACAATAAAGGTGCACATGTGCATATTCTTTAAGCTACAGTGGGGCAAAAAAGTATTTAGTCAGCCACCGATTGTGCAAGTTCCCCCACTTAAAATGATGACAGAGGTCAGTAATTTGCACCAGAGGTACACTTCAACTGTGAGAGACAGAATGTGAAAAACAAAATCCATGAATCCACATGGTAGGATTTGTAAAGAATTTATTCGTAAATCAGGGTGGAAAATAAGTATTTGGTCAATAACAAAAATACAACTCAATACTTTGTAACATAACCTTTGTTGGCAATAACAGAGGTCAAACGTTTACTATAGGTCTTTACCAGGTTTGCACACACAGTAGCTGGTATTTTGGCCCATTCCTCCATGCAGATCTTCTCGAGAGCAGTGATGTTTTGGGGCTGTCGCCGAGCAACACGGACTTTCAACTCCCGCCACAGATTTTCTATGGGGTTGAGGTCTGGAGACTGGCTAGGCCACTCCAGGACTTTCAAATGCTTCTTACGGAGCCACTCCTTTGTTGCCCGGGCGGTGTGTTTTGGATCATTGTCATGTTGGAAGACCCAGCCTCGTTTCATCTTCAAAGTTCTCACTGATGGAAGGAGGTTTTGGCTCAAAATCTCACGATACATGGCCCCATTCATTCTGTCCTTAACACGG
Organism: Rhamphochromis longiceps; assembly: GCF_057381845.1. Taxonomy (NCBI): domain Eukaryota; kingdom Metazoa; phylum Chordata; class Actinopteri; order Cichliformes; family Cichlidae; genus Rhamphochromis; species Rhamphochromis longiceps. Next base: position 38,061,508 of record NC_140557.1, on the reverse strand, counting down.
ATCAGTCGTCCTGTCCCCTTGGGAGAAAAACAGCCCCATAGCATGATGTTTCCACCCCCATGCTTCACAGTAGGTATGTTGTTCTTGGGATGCAACTCAGTATTCTTCTTCCTCCAAACACGACGAGTTGAGTTTATACCAAAAACTTTGGTTTCATCTGACCACATGACATTCTCCCAATCCTCTGCTGTATCATCCATGTGCTCTCTGGCAAACTTCAGACGGGCCTGGACATGCACTGGCTTCAGCAGCGGAACACGTCTGGCACTGCGGGATTTGATTCCCTGCCGTTGTAGTGTGTTACTGATGGTGACCTTTGTTACTTTGGTCCCAGCTCTCTGCAGGTCATTCACCAGGTCCCCCCGTGTGGTTCTGGGATCTTTGCTCACCGTTCTCATGATCATTTTGACCCCACGGGATGAGATCTTGCGTGGAGCCCCAGATCGAGGGAGATTATCAGTGGTCTTGTATGTCTTCCATTTTCTGATGATTGCTCCCACAGTTGATTTTTTCACACCAAGCTGCTTGCCTATTGTAGATTCACTCTTCCCAGTCTGGTGCAGGTCTACAATACTTTTCCTGGTGTCCTTCGAAAGCTCTTTGGTCTTGGCCATGGCGGAGTTTGGAGTCTGACTGTTTGAGGCTGTGGACAGGTGTCTTTTATACAGATGATGAGTTCAAACAGGTGCCATTCATACAGGTAACGAGTGGGGGACAGAAAAGCTTCTTACAGAAGACGTTACAGGTCTGTGAGAGCCAGAGATTTTCCTTGTTTGAGGTGACCAAATACTTCTTTTCCACCCTAATTTATGAATAAATTCTTTACAAATCCTACCATGTGGATTCATGGATTTTTTTTTCACATTCTGTCTCTCACAGTTGAAGTGTACCTCTGGTGCAAATTACTGACCTCTGTCATCATTTTAAGTGGGGGAACTTGCACAATCGGTGGCTGACTAAATACTTTTTTGCCCCACTGTAACTACAGGCTTGGAGTCAGGAAAAGGAACGGTTCGGGGTCTAGAACACATTTTGTGTAATTATAACAATATGTTATTTACACATAGAGATGTAAGAGTGATGATGGGAAAGTGTTTCATCTTTTAAACCTGTTCCTGCTCTGTGTAGCATGCAGTATATACATGGGCGGTAGGTTAACTAAGCACAGGGGTATTGTTTATCAAAGTCAAACATCCTGACTGCATTTTTGCAGGGCTGCAAAAAAGTGTTTGCACCCTTCCTGATTTCTCTTTCCTTTTTTGGCAAATTTTTCACTTTCAGATCATCAAACAAATTTTAATATTAGACAACAGAATCAGACAAGAATAACCAGAGTAAAGACAGCAAAGCACTTCTTAAATGGTGGGTTCCTTTATTGTTATTGTACCCAGACCTCCCCGAAAACCTAATAACAGTTGTGTGAGACTGATTGTGCCACCTAACAACTTTAAGGTCTCTGCATTTAAACACAACCTCCCATTAACATCTCAATCTACCAGCACATTGTTCTTTTATTTATTTATTTAGTTTATTTTCATATCCAACTCTGTACAATAATGTGCCTTACCTCTCTATAGACCCGTTTCATACAGCTCTGAGCAGCCCCAGTAGATTGGTGGTCACAATATGTTAAATTCAATCTTGCATAATTCATCCTGGAAGCCGTTATCTCCTGACTGTGGAGGGCAGAACTCTCAAACAGCTCGAATCTAAATATGAAACCAGACTGGCAGAACATGCAGCCATCCCTGGACCCGACTCGTCAAGTTATGTTAATGTTAAACACAGACAGTGTTGGGGACTAACAGAGTACATGTACCGCTGTTACATATTTAAAATACAAAATATAAGTAACTGTATTCTGTTACAGTTACCGTTTAAAAAGGTGGTATTCAGAATACAGTTACTTTGTTGAAATAAATGGATTACACGGCGGTCTTTTCCTGTTTCATATGTTCGGCTATGCTCTCTGTTTTTGGTAATGCCACGCCGGTGGAAACCCAAACAAACACGCATTAAGAGGCTCTGATGTCTGTGTCTCAGTCTCGTGGCCCATGTCACCTCTACTTGCAGCAGCATAATGATGTGAAGAAATATTTAAAAAAATTATTCACAAAAATTATTTAATATGAAGGTAACATGCAGAGTGTTACAGGCATCGCCCTAAAGCATGTAGCCTGATGGGCAGTGTAGTCCGTGCTGCAGGGAGAATGGACTGTCATACCCGTGATGTGTCTGTGAGCGAGGGAGGGAGAAAAAGGAAAAGTACGAGCTGTCACCGAGCAGAAACGGGAGCTGGAAGCATGTAAATATAATAATAACCACTGCAGCCAAAAAGAGAGCCCGACGAGCCCAGCTGTAAGTAAGCTATTAAGACTCGACTGTACACTGTGTTCGTGTTTTCCTCTGAAACAAGAAGTTCAGTTGGAGCAGCCTTTCAACGCCTCTCTCTGTCTCTCGCTAGCAAAGTTGACCCAGACAACAAAGTAAAGCTATTTTTCAGCTACGAGCCCGACACGAACCCGACGTATTAGCCAGAGGTCCCTTTACTACGGTTCGGAGCCGCGGACCTGTTTTATATTCGCGACGAATCGTTTTCTATACGAGATCGCTGCAGAAAGTGCAGCCTTACCTAATGTCCACCTACTGTTACTCATTTATATTAAGATTTAAACATCTAGTTGGTATGACGAGTAACCTTCAGTAATAGTAATAAATCACACAGCAATAGTACATTCATGTAGTTGTAAAAAGCATGATAATATATTAAGTAATCCAAAGTATTCAGAATACGTTACTGTCATTCAGTAACGTAACGGAATATGTTACAAAATACATTTTGGGGCATGTAATCTGTAATCTGTAGTGGAATACATTTTAAAAGTAACCTTCCCAACACTGTACACAGAACATAAACGACTCCCGAAGCACTGCATAAACTGAAGGTTTTATCAACACTGACCTTTGCCCTATACAAGTAATTTGGTTACATATTTACATAGTTTTGTCCACAGCAGACACAAAACGTAAGTCTTAAACACAGAGTGCATGGAGTTAAAGTCAAGGCTCTGGCTATTCCTGACACATGAGCTCTTGTTCTGTGTTTAAGTGCTTTCTATCTAACAATCACATACATCCACACTCTGACTTGATGGATAAAGAGCCAAGAAAATGAACCAGCAGACTTCTGATTTATGCACGCGTGCTACCTACAGTCACCCTACCTCGTATCTACAAGAGTTATTTGACTGGCCAAACACAGAAAACATTTGTAATTACTATAACAAAATTATTAATCTGAAGTAGGCTGGTAGTTTGGGTGACGGTGGCAAAGACAGAAATATGGGGCAAAATGTTTGGAATTTAAAATTCTTTATTTCCAGTATGTATGTGTTGGTTACTTAGTGTTCATACATTAATTATCAAAGAAATAATTAAGGTTTGTGATCTATTATAATCCCTTTTACTGTTTCTTAAACCGTGTATATTCATATTTAAATACAAAACTTGAATATATAGACCAAACATTTGGCTACATGTAATCAAATGCAACGCCATCTGCCTGCGAGCTAAAGCTTGAGTGAAACTGGGTCATGCAGCAGCTTCAGACTTCAGCCTGTTGCTGCGGGGTGCTGAAAGCTGTGCATGAATCTGCAAACCTCAACGAGCTGAAGCAACGTTATAAAGACGAGTCGGCCCAAACAAAGATGCGAAAAGTCACACAGAAAAATTTAGTTTTTCCTTCTGGTGGTTCTCAAAGCGTACTTAGTTTCCACACTGCTTCACACTTTGGATTCATTTTTGTTAAATAATGGCACAAAGTATATGTCTTGGTCATCTGAAATTGTTCTTCCTTCATTTTATTACCTGGTAATCAGATCGTTTTCTGTTATTTCCTGATATGTGAAACGCAGGATTGGCAGACTGTGTGCTTTCTTTTCACCGTGGCTGCACACAGCAGACAAGTAACAAGAAGCAAGACGAGTCACCTTTTGTCTGATAACATTACTGTCAGAGAGCAACTGACTGAACCCGGTGTATCACTACTGGCTTCATCCAAGAGATGGACTTGTGTGCAGAATGGATGGATCTCTCTGCAGCTTCATTAAAAATCCAGTCACTGGAGTTGGGATTATGGTATATGGCAGACTGGCAGAAGCAAAGACTGCTGCCCTTCTGTAGTTCTTCCCCCAGATTTCATCATACAAAAGGCGATAAATCACATCAGTCAGTTTAGTCTCTGCCAATAGTTGATGACATCATGGAAAAAGGCTTTGTTCTCAGATGTTTCACTGCGATAAAGATGTTTTTTTCCACAAACTTTTATTGAGTATGACAGTCTGGAACCAATGGGATTATGAGAATCTCATAAATTAAGTGGTATTTCCCTGTAAGTGTTATGATATCATATCGTAGTGTGAAAAATCCTAACTCTGAGCCTTAGGCTATAATGATTGACTTCATAAAGTTTGCAGATTGAGACACCCACATGTACACAGCAGGTTACAGAAATGATTATGTCAAATGTAAAAAGTTTCCAGACATTTTTCTTCATAGAGATGAAGAGGAGCCTGAATGAATATCGGCTGGGAAACAGTGAGTGTATAAATAAGACAAATTCTATTTATTTAACATGATGCTTTTTTATTAACTTTCAACCTGCAGCTCATCTGTGAAGAGTCAGCTCTCATTTCTACAAGAGGTGCTGAGTAATCCAAACACTCTTCAGCTCTGCGGCACAAACAGGCAGGCAGTGGGAAACAGCTTTACACCCTGACTGGGTAAATTGGTAAATTCATCAGAATGCTGAGGGATTACACTGGAAAGTGACTGGTAGAAACGCAGTATGTATACATTTATACACAAGCTGCAAATGGAGATGCAGACACGAAAATCCATACCTTGTTTCCATGGCAACCCAGTGAAAAGCAATCCTTGTTCAGATCAAATTTCTTTTCCAGTTGAAACCAGTCAGCTCTTCTGAATTGGACTGGTGTGTGTGTGTGTGTGTGTGTGTGTGTGTGTGTGTGTGTGTGCGTGCGTGCGTGCGTGCGTGCGTGTGTGCGTGCGTGCGTGCATGTGTGTGTGTGTGTGGCTCTTTGAAATGCAAACAGATTTCAATTCATTTCAATTTCAATTTTATTTATACAGCACCAAATCACAACAACAGTCGCCTCAAGGTGCTTTATATTGTAACGTAGACCCTACAATAATACATACAGAGAAAAACCCAACAATCATATGACCCCCTATGAGAAAGCACTTTGGTGACAGTGGGAAGGAAAAACTCCCTTTTAACAGGAAGAAACCTCCAGCAGAACTAGGCTCAGGGAGGGGCGGGGCCATCTGCTGTGATTGGTTGGGGTGAGAGAAGGAAGACAGGATAAAGACATGCTGTGGAGGAGAGACAGAGATTAATAACAACTTGTGTCTGTCTCCTGATGAAAATAGCCACTCAGATATTTCAGCTGTAATTAACTGAGATTCTCATCTCAGGTTGTGAAACCTGGTGTTGGTCTGTCTGTCAAGCACTGTCAGAGCAGATGGTCAAAATGGGAACGCATCACTTTAGTGACCTGAGCATTAAAGTGCAACTTGGAATATGTGATTCCAAGTAAGTTATAGTTATATTTACCTCTGGGCTTTTAGAGTTCTACATTCGAAAACAAGTACAAGGGAAGTACCAGATTACCACACATGTATAATCTGGATAACTTTCAGTCTGTATGAACAAACTCAACCCCTTCGTTGGGGATAGAGCTTTAGTCTGGTACTGAAGATAACTGTGGTTTAAAAATGTTCATGCCAATCATGTGTTACAGATAAAACCCTGGTCTTGGAAGCAGTGTTCTGAGATTTTGTGAAGTGATGATTCCTTTTTGTTTTGGGGAATCAATGATTTTTGAGTATTGTAGCCTTGTTTAGTTTTTAATATTGAAACATGGAAACTCATGTGTTTAAAAGTCTTCTTGATCTCATGTTTTGCATGGGTTCATTATGGTTGATTTTCTAGCCTTGTTATTTACTTGTTATTTCTCTTTAGGTCCCCCTTGTGTTTCATCAGTTCCCTTTTGCGTTGCATTCTGATCCAGTCTCATCTTAGTGTTGTTTTTCATCTTTCAGTGTTCCCGAGCATCACGTTAATCCGTTTCCCCTGTTTAGTTGAGTTAGTTCCTGTTTTATTTCAGCCCGTTCTCACTCCCGAGGTGTGACATCCTGACGATTTGTCACGTCCTGCGGCGTTCCTGAGGAACGCGAAAGGTGACTTTCGGTGTTCTTATGGTACGTGCTGGGTTATGGGTGAAATAGAGTAGAATTACGGTCCCGCGGTAGAACGCTTTCCAGCCATGTATTCCAGCCCTAAGCATAACCTTATCCCTAACCTTAGGCAGCACTGTAATGACGTTAAATAGTGTTTTCCAAAGCGATTTCAGGAATATGAACGAACATGTGTGTGTTGTTTCCAAACAGTTCTCATGTTCCCTCGTGCCCGGAAGCGTAACATGTTGACGATTTGTCAACTAGCGTAAAATATTACGCCTCAGGAGTGAGAACGTGTTGCTTATTTTGGTAGTGTTTTGTACTTTGTATTTGGTTTTACTTCCTTTGTCTTGTCCTCCTTGGTAAGTATAAGTCTAATGTCAGTTTGCCATCTGTTTCTTCTCTACCTCTTGTGTTAGAGCCAATCTATAGAGAAATATTTTTGATACTGTTTCAGTTATTATGTTACATGTTTGATTTTATATAATATGTTGTTAGAGAATAAATGCTGCGCGTTTAATTTGTGTCGGGTAAGAAAACATTACAGCACGTGTGGTAGTAGGTTAGCAGGACAGCAATGGAAATGTGCGCTGTAGCAGCAAATAGTTTTTTGACATCGTTTGTTTGTATGTACGAGTCAGAAATACATCTGGACAGCTCACATTAAGAAGTGGACGAATTATTTTTTCAAAGCTTGGGACAGAAATTTGCCACTACATCTTGTATATATTGTCCACTTTCAGTCATCCGGGTAAGGAAATTCCAGAAGATGATTTTGTTTATCCGTCATTTGACTGAGTGATGCAACATTTCTCCCACTGAAAATGCTGTATCCTGATGCAGAATCCGCTTCCTGGGATATTTTGTTAGTCTTCCTTCGCTCCGTGTCGACTCATCTGTGTAAGCTTTGTGTTCCCTCACTCTGTATTTCCAGGGATTCTTCTGATATGGACCGACTCCCTCTTTATTCACTCTGAATTTTTGGACTTTATAAATTCCCCTGAATAATCAGCATTAAATACTTGGGTCTGCAAGATTAGTCCACCATCGGTGCAGCTAACCATGACAGTCTACTTTGGTACAGATGTGGATGCTGACTCGGTGGAGACAAAGTGGTGGCCTGAATTATAGTTTCTCTCTAGACCATAAACTGATTCTCAGGTTATAAATTCAGTGACCAGTTGACTTATTGCAGCCAGGGGAGTCATCACCTTTGGACTTTTAGAAAGAATACTCATTTATGGCTCTTCTGCCTCTGCTTCCCCATCCTCACCTGGTCCATATTTTTAACAGAGTTTCCAGTAAAATGAGTTTATCTAGACCAAGTCTAAGTACCTAAGTTTGGAATTAAATCTGCTATTTTATTACAAAAGTCATTTTAAAAATCCTCACATCTCTCTGGTTTGTACTGAAATGGCAGGGTAAGTGGAGGAACAGTGGCATAGCTTATGGATTTCTGAATGTTGATTAGACTATATTAGTTAACGGAGTTTGTCCTTTTTTCTACCTCCTATCTGCTTTCTTGCTGTCTCTTTAAACTTCTTAATTCTTCATTAAACTTTGGCTGCAGGATCTACATGTTTTTGTGCTGGAGTGATTCAAAACATCAAGAAGTTTCTTTGTGGTTCAAAAACTGAGAGTGAATTTAGTGGAACGGAGCGATCAGTGTCCGAGGTTTGGAAGTCAGCAGAGATGAGTGGAGTGTTTTTATTGAACTAAAATTATCCATACAGAAACCATGGGGAGCACAAAGTCAAGTATGTACATGTCCTCTGTCATGATTGGGTTGCTTGCAGGTTTGATAGAATCTGAAGTAAATGAGCAGGAAGGGAGGCAACAACCACAGATATTTAAATCACCCGGAATGAGAAACCACATTTTAACATAACATCAGATTAAGGACTGAAAAACCAGACGTAAGCTGAGAGGACTGGTTTATCAGGATTGACACGTTGTCTTTAAAAAATAAAAGACACTCAAATGTGGGAAAACAGCCAAGTGAGGTATGAGGAACAGACACAATTATTCCTGTGTATCAGTGCAAGGTCATCCCCAGGGTCCCATCACTCATGGCTAGTAAAGAATTAAATACTCAGTGTGTGAGTGTGGGTGGAGGGTGAGGGGAGCACATTTATCAGGATTACTCCAAGAGTCTGTTTTAATAAAAATAAATGAATCAACGTTGTGAGCCATGAGAGAGTCTTGGCAAATGAAATATTTATTGACAAGAGATGTTATTGTGAATAAGCAGGACTGAGCTGACTCTGTGGCAGAGACAGAAGGATGACGTGGCTGTAATGTTTTCCTGTGTGGACTGTGCATTCGTTTTGATAGTGCACACTGATGTTCCCCTGATCCTCCTGAACTGAAGAACTAAGTCAGTGTGGTTAGGGGTTAGGGGTGTGGCCACTTTGATTGACAAGTTTCTGTATCAGTGACTGAACTGGCTCAGTATTTTTGGGCTCATTTGTGTATTTTAGGATTTAAAAAAATGATGAACATTTAAAAATGAAGAACAAATGATCTGCCAAATGTATGTGGTAAAAACCGTTTAGTTTCATTTGAGTTTTGAATTGTCTTCCATATAAATAAATCCAAAGCCCCCCAGACAACATAGACCGGGGCCCCTGGGATCCCTGGGACACACAAACCCCTCCACCATGATAAGGTAGTGCGAATCGCTACCTTAAGCACTTTCTTACGAGACAGCAATTTGAAACAGTAATCCACGCTTTTGTAACCGTTCGGCTGGATTACTGTAATTCTCTTTGTTTTGGGGTGAGTCGATCTTCTGTTTTTCGACTGCAGTTAGTCCAGAATGCTGCTGCACGCCTTTTAACTGGCACTCATAGATACGAGCATATCACCCCAGTTTTATATTCACTTCATTGGCTGCCCGTGCATTTTAGGATCCATTTTAAGATGCTTTTATTTGTTTTTAAATGTTTGTCCAATGCTGCCCCTGTGTACCTCTCTGAGCTTCTTCATCCATACATACCTTCCCGGTCCCTCAGGTCGGCAGACCAGCTCCTCCTGAGTATGCCCAGGACTAATCGTAAGCTCAGAGGGGATCGGGCGTTTGCTGTGGCAGCACCAAAATTGTGGAATGAGTTGCCTTTACATGTTAGACAGGCACCTTCCTTATCTGTTTTTAAATCACGTCTTAAAACATATTTATTTACCTTGGCTTTTAGCACAGCAGGACTTGTTGATGTCTCTTAATACGTTTCTTATTAATTATATTACTTTTAATTTTAAGATATTTTATATGTAATTTAAACTGTTTCCTCTCTGTTTTATATTTGTAGCACTTTGGTCAACATAGTTGGATGTAAAGTGCGTTATAAATAAAGATGCTATGCTATGCTATGCTTATCATGGTGGCTGCCCTGGGAGGAGGCCCTGGGGCACACCCAGGACATGCTGCTACTGCGGAGTCGGGGCGGTCTGCTTGTCCCCACAACAGGGGAAAGGGTAACATCTCCTGGGTCTGGGTGCAGTTTCCCCCTCTAGGGGCAAGGTTACCTAGACCTGGGGCTTAGAGTACGCTTGGGGAGTGTGATTGTGTGTACAGTGTATATTTATGTCTGTCTCCACGTTGAGTGAGTGTTGAGTAATTGCATATGAGAGCATGAGGGTGGGAATGGATGTTTGTATCTGTGTGTGCCTGTTTGTCTGTGTCTGTATGTCAGGTCGGGTATCAGACGCCACCTCTCTGGGGACATCTCAGGCCCTCCAAGGTATGGAGGCCTATCTCCCCCCACCACTTCCCCTGCCGGTGGCAGACGCCCTCAGACATCGGTGCGTTGGTGGGTCTTTGTGTCCAGGGATGGGCGTCCAGGTACACGCCGGCTCACTCCTTGGTGGCTGCTTGTCGGGGGCCTGGAGCCTGGGGCTTGCTCGGGCCCCTTAGGGGGTGGGGTGCCCTCAGCCTCTCGGCCTGGGGCTCGGTCACTCTGGCACAGCTGGCTGCCGGCAGAGCTCACGGGCACGTCACTGCAACCCCCCCCTGGCTTCTGCTCCGCGGCTGAGTGAGCCCTCATCTGGAACTCTCCTCAGCTCTTTCTGGGACAGTGGCGCGGCTGCCCCTCTGTTGGTCTTCCTTGGTCTCTTGTGTTCTGGGGGCCTCTGGATGTCTGGAGTTTTGATCTCCTCCATACCTGCTTCATGCCCTGGAGGACGGGGCAGTGGCCCCCCCACACCCTCTAGCAGATCATTACATGAAGGAACCTTTTAAAAACAAGCGCGTCCATGCTCACAGGTGTACACACGGGTGCTCACACACACTATTTTTTGCCCCCCCCCCTTTTTTTTCTTTTTGTTTTCTCCCCTTTGTCACCGTTCCTCTTCCCCGCTGTTTTTCTTTCCCTCCCTCTCTTTCGTTCCCCCAGTCATGTCTGTCCTGTCTGTAACAACTGAAAATAAAAGAAAATAAATAATCAATAAAAACAAAGGTCAATCAAATGGACCAGTACGGCAAGATGATCCACTTGGTAAAGTAAATCCGGTATCTTTCTTGGCCTTCAGACAATAATTCTGATGGCAAAAGAACCAAACGGGACGTACGTAAGGACTTTGTGGCATTTCATCGGACGACATTAAATACCATCATGTGGTGGTCTCGCTGGGTCCTTACGTACGTCCACAAGATGACACTTTGTGTTCTTTTGTTCAGCAGTGGTTTTCTTCTTGAGCTCTCCCATGGATGACATTTTTCAGTCTCTTTCTTATTGTTGAATCATAAACTTTGACCTTAACTGGAGCCTCTCTTCCCTCCATCACCAACACCAATAGCACCCACTGCATCCGCAAAGCCACCAGCGGTGTGGAGTACCCCACACACCCCTCACACACACTCTTCACCCTACTGCCTTCTGGCAAGCATTGGAGCATTCGGGTCGAACGGTTTCTTCTCCCAAGCCGTCAGACTCCTGAACACTCGGTAACTGACACACACTCACACACACACAACTTCGTGCATCAAGTTACTTTTTGCACAGTGGTCAGTCTTTCGCACTAACCCACTGTCATTGTTGCACTTTTCTATTGCACCGTTGTGTCTGTTGGGCTCAGTAACCCTTTCCAAACTGATAGATGTCAGTGACTTTGTTTCTCAGGTGTTTCTTTAGATCGTGGCGTGAGGTGTTGCTTTTTGAGATCTTTTATCCTGCTTTACTTTGTCAGACAGTTTCTATTTAAGTGATTTATTGGTGAAAGAAGCTGGCAGAATTATTGGAACAAGTCTGCCAGAGATCAGTAATATCTTCCCCACTCGCTGTCTGAGGAGGGTGCACAGTATCCTGCGGGACCAACATCACCCTGCGCGCCACCTTTTCCATCTGCTGCCCTCAGGGAGAAGGTACAGGTCTATACAGGCCAGAACATCCAGACTGGCCAATAGCCTGTATCCACAGGCTGTGAGGCTCCTGAACTCTCTGCCCCCCTCTCACGGACAATAACCATATCCAACTTCTTAATAGCAATGAACTGGTCTGCATTGGTGCATCATATCTTTATTCTCTTCCCCCTCCTGCCCCCCCCCCCCCCCCCCCCCTTTCTTAAATAGATAACTATCATATCTGATATCATATCTCACAGTACAATAATATTGAATGGGTTGCATTGTTGTATTTTGTCATGTTTCTCAGGTCTTTGTCTGAATTTCTACGAACATTATTGCTAAGGATTGTCTTATTGCATTGGAGTCACACTGGGTTAAATATGTACACTTGGGTTTTAAGGGGTATTTATTATTTTCTTCTTTTTTTTGGGTTGTATGGAAGCCCCAAATGCAATTTCATTGTTCTTGACAATGACAAAAAATAAATAAAATACTAAAATGCCAGTAATCAGGCCTGAGTGTGTTTAGTGAAAGTAAACACAGCTTTCAAGGGAAACGTGGTTGATCACACTTAACAAGAGGGACAATTACTTTTCACAGAAGACTGGGTAGGTTTGGAACCTTTCTCCTTTAATCAATAAAATCACTAATATTAAAATTTGCTTGATGATCTGAAACATGTAAGTGTGACAAATATGGGAAATCTGAAAGGGGACCAACACATTTTCACACTACTGTATTGCAGGATGTCAGTGGGCCAGTTTGAGCTCCTGATGGCAGAACTGGGACCACAGCTGAGTAGGTGAATGAATAATTTCAGAGACCGACCCAGAGCAACACCTAGCTTTGTGTCTGAAGTAAAATAGTATTATTTTACTATTTCCATATCATTGAATATTCATTTGTTTCCAAATGCAGTAGTCTGACTGGTCAGATCTGTTTATTTGCATGCGAGCAATCAAAAAACTGAAGTTTGATCCAAGAAATAAATGCGACAAATTCATCCTGCAAAATGATGCATCCAGTGGCTAGAAACAGTTTTTCAACCCATCAAAAAAAAGCCTTCAAAATGTGACTTTTACAGATGGCTGAGATTAAAGCTTCAGAACTGGAAGCTTGCAAATAAGCTCTGCGTGTTGAATCTCGTCTACTAAACTTTCACCTTTGAACCATATTTAAACAAACTTTGATGGCATTTTAACATTTAGACATCTCTAAATGTTCAACATGAACAGTGGGATGGGTGGGATAAGGTTGTATCCCAGTCTTTGTAATAGATTGAAAAGCGTTCACTTCTCAAACAAGATTAGCCTAGAAACAACATCCACGGACGTCCAGCACTTGGAATTTAGTCAAATTGAATTACTTTACAATCAGATGCTTTCAAAGCCTCTAACCCAAGAACAGACATTTGACAACGTCAGAGCTAACTGAGTTTACATAACATTTGCTTAATGAGGCGACTGTGTGATTATGACAAAACCGGACGTAGATTGTTCAGTCAGGGTTATTCGTAACCGGCCCTGTTTCATGAGCAACAAAAAGAGGTGTTATCACCAAACCCAATAATTTTCACCAGTGAGACTCACACACTCCATCAATCAGGTTTGACCAAATAAAAAATCTTTGTGTGATCCTTTATCTTCTTCTTCTGATAAAGCAGAAGTGCTTTTGAAGCCCAAAGAATCGGTGCTGAATACTGTCCTGAACATCTATTGTTGTCGTTCTACTCCTTTCATGATGCTCTCTACTGTTTTGTTCCACCTTGAGCTCACATTGTTCTCTGTTCACAAACCTTTTTTCCTCAGTTTCTCTGATCAAAAAACCCCAAAATACCTACGTTATGGACTGATAGTGGTTTTCTAATTTTCATAACACTGCTTCAGTCACATCTGCATAGTAACAGAAGTATTTTACTGGAGAAGGATCTAAGTTTAATAAGAGCCCACCATAAATGAGAGTGTTTCCCACTGTGTTATAAATGTGGCGCTAATAACCGAGGCCGGTGTGACGGTAAATTTGGTCCCAGAGGCTGCCAGCAGTCCAGAGCTGAGCCTGCGCTCACCTTGGCAGCACGCCGTTCTCAACCATAATGTATCTTATTATTGAGGTTTCTCTCACAAAATCCATTACGGCCATGAAAAATAGCCTTAAATTGGAAATTCCATTAAATACTGCTGCTGGCGTGCTGGACAGTGAAACATGAAACCCAGAGGGCTGAATTATGAAGCCTGTCTCATAAAAAGATATTAAATGAAGGCTGCAGAAATCTGAGTAGTGCTTCACTATCATTAGCCTTTCATTGTATTGGTGCCATGTGTTTTTCATGCCCGGAAATATTGAACTCTATGGTTATTTGTGTGTGTGTGTGTGTGTGTGTGTGTGTGTGTGTGTGTGTGTGTGTGTGTGTGTGTGTGTGTGTGTGTGTGTGTGTGTGTGTGTGATTTCAGACAGAAATCCGATTTGATCAATCAAAATGCAAATTCATTCTCCATTCATTCCTTCTCGAGATCATTGTTCTTTTCAGAACGGAGTCTGAGTCTTTCTCAGACTGCAGCAGACGTGGGCACTCCTGTAAAGAGAGCACGGCTTGGTATATGTTTAATTTGTTTTTTCAAATCGTACTATCTTCAAAGGCTTACCTCACACATTTCATGAAGTGACAATTTCAGTAAAATATATTTTACTCCAAGTTTGGGTTCAGAAGACGGACATCTCTACTTTTCAGATTAGACGTCAGACTTTCTCTTTTGATAACGTTTTGGGGTCACCTGATTCAACCTCAACTACAAAGTCTGGGAGCGCGTCAGGTCTCGAGGGCTGTGTGACACAGCTACCTGTCAGTATCTATAACGGAACTAAAAATGAAGGTGGTGTATTAGCAAAATACATTTTTCAGAAAGGCTAATCTGAAAGTGCTGGTGGAGCCTGCCCCTGGAAGCATCGCCTGTGCTTTTGTTTGCTTGCTAATGCTAGAAGAGATGCTAACTTATCTCAAAGCATTAAAATCAGAGCCGATGCTAGCTGGCCTAGCACGCTAGTCTTGCTTCAGTCTCCCATCAGAAACCAGACGTTCAGTCATGAGAACGCAGTGATGGATGTAAACAAAGTTGTGTAAAAGTCAATATTGTGAACTCGTCATTTTCTCTAACATAAGCATCAACCACAGACCCCCACAGAAAATCCCCAGTTCACAAACAATAGTGGGAAAAATGCTGTTTTTTATTTTCCCACTTTTCAACTAATTAAAAAAAAGTTGCATTATTTACATGTGAGAGATGGATAACTGCTAGTCAGCTGCGACGAGTCCGTCAGGGTCAAATTTATCCTTACAGCTGAATTCCTCCTTGGCGTCATCGATTTGCTCCGTGCCCAATGAGCCGGTGTGCATCCCTGGGAACTGTTTTTCAAAGGAACAAGACATCGGGCTGCCTTATTAAATTCGATGGAGATTGAGAAATAATTATTCTGGTCATTACTTTTTGTTGCTTAATGTGTATGTGAAGTTGGCCATAAGGCGATGTGGTGCAGGGGCAGCTGGTGATCTGCTTTGCCCTCGAAATTATTAAATTTTCAGATGTGCTGCGAATAAGAACCTCCTGCTCGCAGAGTCTATAGAGGTGGTTGAGAGCTGTTACTTATATTTCCCAGAGTATTTAAAAGTAGAATGGGAGGCAGAGCCTTCAGTTTTCAGGCCCCTCTTCTGTGGAACCAGCTTCCAGTTTGGATTCAGGAGACAGACACTATCTCTACTTTCAAGATTAGGCTTCAAACTTTCCTTTTTGCTAAAGCATATAGTTAGGGCTGGACCAGGTGACCCTGAATCCTCCCTTAGTTATGCTGCAATAGACGTAGGCTGCCGGGGATTCCCATGATGCATTGAGTGTTTCTTCTTCTCTCACTATGTATTAACAGACCTCTCTGCATTGAATCATATCTGTTATTAACCTCTGTCTCTCTTCCACGGCATGTCTTTATCCTGTCTTCCTTCTCTCACCCCAACCAATCACAACAGATGGCCCCGCCCCTCCCTGAGCCTGGTTCTGCTGGAGGTTTCTTCCTGTTAAAAGGGAGTTTTTCCTTCCCACCGTCGCCAAAGTGCTTGCTCATAGGGGGTCATATGATTGTTGGGTTTTTCTCTGTATCTATGAAGCGCCTTGAGGCGACTTTTGTTGTGATTTGGCGCTATATAAATAAAATTGAATTGAATTGAATTATATTTTAGGCTTTTTTCGTTACTACATTACATTACTATTACTACATAATAATGCCAACTTTCATGATATTAGATACCACACGCTCATTCCAGGCAGTGTGAATAAGCCTCTTGTCCATCTAGCTAGAAGAAATCTACTTAATTAAAGCCCAAATTGAAATCAGTGTGATGACTTGCCAGTTTTATATGGCAGGAAGTGTTCAGTGTAGCCTTTGATAAACTGGACTCAGCCTGTTCCTGCCACCTGTGGAGAAATGACCAAATCAGGCTGAGTCGCTAAAGATACACGATGCAGGACTTTCTTAAGACAATATAATGTAAAAGTAAACACCCTCAGTCTGCACAGATCCTGGTGTCTGTCTGTATTATCTAAATTTTCTTCCTACTGTGTTTGGGTGTTTCTTGGCTGCTCACTTTCAATCACCCAATGCAAATGGGGTCTCACTTAGATGAAAAGGAAGCAGGTAACTACAAGGTTACAGGAAGTCATGGGAATTGCAGGCATAGAACTAAAGAAAAGATTCTGTTGTCAGACAAAGGGCTGAATAAAGTTCAGCTGAAAATGTAAAATTAGACTAGGTTGCTTTGTATAAGCTAGTGTTGGAAAGTTCTAGGCCGGGCCCGGGAAGTGTGCAGAGTAGCAGAATTTTAAAAAATGGTTTGACAATACATGCATTGAATTGGGAATTTATGCAATTAGCTAAATTTAAAATTAAAATAAAAAATTATAAAACTGGGGAAAAAACTGTCTTACAGGAAGGGCACAGGTCAGGGGGCATCTTCTCCGCCTCTTTACTGCTAGTCCCAGATTTCCTCTTTTTCAGATTCTATATTCACATTTTCTTTAGTTCTATGCCTGCAATTCCCATGACTTCCTGAGCATTAGTTTATGCAAATTATTCAGATGTCACAAATGTCCTCAGCCCGTCAGTCTGGAGTCAAACGTATCACCTTAGTATAGAACTTCAGAGTTTTCATGATCTTTGATGCTTACAGGTGTAGTCAGAAATCATCTGGATTATCATCAGCTCACAACAACAACAACAACAACAACAACAACCTTTATTTATAGAGCACATTAAAAGCCTTAGGCATACCAAAGTGCTTTACAAAAAACAATAAAATAATACAGTTAAGAGCATTAATATCAAATATAATAAGAACAGCAGACAATGTTCACAGTAGAAAGCCACTAATAAAATGGACTGCAGCACATAGATTATAGCAGACCCAGTGCCGCATGATAGAGAACACCAAGAATGAAGGAATAGTAAAAAGTTAATGCAATAGGTCGCAGTTAACAGTCAGCATTTAACGGGTAGAGAAGGCAAGTTCAAAAAGATAAGTTTTAAGGCGTGCTTTAAAAGAAAAAATAGAATCAGACTCCCGAATGCCAATCGGGAGGCTGTTCCATAACTCAGGTGCAGCAAAGGCAAACGATCGATCGCCTCTAGATTTCAACCGAGATCTGGGCTGAACTAACAATAATTGCGAGGATGACCTTAAAGCCCTGGCAGGGACATAAGGGTTTAAAAGTTCCTTAAGATAGGTTGGTGCAGTATTATTGATAATTTTAAACGTAAGCAGCAAGATTTTAAATTGAATACGGTATTTGATAGGCAGCCAATGCAGCTCAGCAAGAACCGGAGTTGTTACAGGAAAAATGATTCTATGTTTCTTTACCTTCTTTTAAATGTACAAAGATGCCTTTTGTCTGCCCTCTGCCTATGGTTAGATTAGTTTAGAATTATCTTTTTAGACTTTCCCAGCAAACACATCTTGTTTCTGGGACATATTGTTTTAGATTGTTTTATCTTCCCTAGCTCTCTGCTGACGAGACTAGCACCATATATGGAGTTGTTTTGTTTTATCTGTTTATTATTTGTTATCCTGTTCTCACTGTCTCTGTGCTCTGTGCCTATAAAAATTACCAAGCCACTGTGCATGGTGTGAGTTGTTCTTAGCAGCTCACCCGTGTACACGTTTGATAAAGAAAGTAACTTTGTCTCATTGTGTCTTTATTTCTCCTGGGTTTTTTACAGAGTTTTCCCCCAACATTTCTTGGTCCTTCGGAGCCGGATCACCTCCATCGTGTCCCATCTCCGTGACCAGTCCACGTTGTTCGCCTGTCGACAGCCCACACACCAGGTGTGTGGAAAAAGACCAAGAGCGTTAAATTCGGGTCTTGGCCAACGTCTTAGAAAGCGACCCACGGTGGTGGGGCCCGATCGAGGTGGACCAGACCCGGCGACACCGACCAGGTAGATACAGACACACTGACACAATATGGTCAAACTTCTTGGTTTTAGTTAGAATACGTGCCGCAGCATTCTGAACTGTCTGTAATCTATGTAGAAGGGTAACATGGAGACCAGAATAGAGTGAGTTACAGTAATCTAGTCTTGACGTTACAAAAGCATGAATGAGCTTTTCTAAGTCAT
The DNA here is from genome assembly GCF_057381845.1 of Rhamphochromis longiceps. Lineage (NCBI taxonomy): Eukaryota > Metazoa > Chordata > Actinopteri > Cichliformes > Cichlidae > Rhamphochromis > Rhamphochromis longiceps. The sequence goes on along the minus strand of NC_140557.1, from coordinate 38,043,249 downwards.
TATACGGGATATAGTGTCTGGCCCTGGAGATGAGACGAAGCTGATAAAAACTAGATCTGACAACAGCAGACACCTGTTTATCAAGTTTAAAGGAGCTATCAAACAAGACACCCAGATTCCTGACAGTATCAGAGAAAGAACTAGTAAGAAAGCCAAAGGCATCTTGAAGTTTGGCGCGAAGGGCATTACTGCCAAAAATCATGATTTCAGTCTTTTTTTCATTGAGAATAAGAGTATTTGCCAACAGCCATTTCTTGACCTCACTCATGCACTCACGAAAGTTATTTAAAGATAAAGCGAGATCATCATGTAACTCAAAATAAATCTGGATGTCATCCGCATAATAGTGAAAAGCAATGTGGTATTTCTCAAAGATAGCGCTTAAAGGAAGCATATACAGTGAGAAAAGGGTCGGGCCTAACACAGAACCCTGGGGGACACCACAGCAAACAGGTACAGGGGAAGAGGAAGATGAGGCCAGATGTACCGAAGAAAGCCGATTGGAGAGGTAAGATTTGAACCAGTCCAAGGCAGTGCCCTTAATGCCAACAGAGTGCTCTAATCTTGCGACTAGGATGTTATGGTCAACCATATCAAATGCAGATGAAAGATCCAATAGAACTAAAACAGAAGGACGACCATTATCAGCCATAAGTAAAAGATCATTAAAAACACGAAGCAGCGCTGATTCAGTGCTATGATGTTGTTTAAAGGCTGATTGGAATTTATCATTTATATTATTCTCGTCCAGGTAGGTCTGCAGTTGAAGTAGAACCACCTTCTCAAGGATTTTAGCCAAGAAAGGAAGCTTGGAAATCGGTCTATAGTTGGCAAAATCACTATGATCCAGGTTATTTTTCTTTAAAACGGGTTGAATAAAAGCATGTTTAAGAACTGAAGGTACATAACCAGAAAGCAAGGAGAGGTTCAATATAGACAATAGACAGGGTCCAATTACATTAAAACAATCCTTGACTATACGAGATGGAAGAACATCATGTACACAATTAGTATTGTTTAGTTTCTCAGTTATACGCTTCAGAGTGGGAAGTGAAATTAATTCAAATTGATGTAAGGCAGCAGAACAGTCAGGATTAGACATGCTGTCAGCCACCAAAGGAAGCGTAGATCTAAGAGATAAAACTTTATCTAGAAAGTAGTTTGAAAATTTTTCACAGAGACCTGGGGAGCACGAAAGTGGCATAGAGGGACGAGGATTCACCACTGAGTTAAAAATTTTAAATAGGATGCGAGGATTGTCACCATTAGAAGTAATAATCTTAGCGAAGAAGGCTGCTTTAGCCATTCTGGCAGCAGATTGGAATTTCGAGCGGCTAATACGTAAAATGTCATATGATGACTGGAGTCTATCATTCCTCCACCTCCTCTCATCGCGCCTGCACAAACGCCGTAGAACACGAACAGAGTCGTTTAACCAGCATTGCGAGTAGATTCTGGGGCGTTTGTGTTTGATAGGTGCAACAGTGTTAAGAATCGAGGAACATGTAGTTAAAAAAGTATTGGTAAAATTCTCAAGTGTGTGTGGGGTAAAACAGTCCGACATATTAAATGAAGAATTAACAAAAGATGTAGAGAAGTTGACCACAGTATCGGCGTTAATAGTCCGAGTAGGATGGAGAGGAACCTCCAAGTAAGGGTCAGTGATACCCAGGTCAACGTCAAAGATGACCGGGGAATGATCAGAAAGTCCAGTATTTCTAATTTCCTTAATGCATATATCCACGTTAAATGAAAAAACCAGATCAAGGGTGTGACCCTTAACATGAGTAGGTTCATTTACCCACTGGGTAAGATTAAAAGAGTCAGTCAGTGCAGAAAAATCTTTAGACAGGTGGTCATCCATACAACAAACATGAATATTGAAGTCACCAGAAATAACTACAGAATCATATTTAAAAAGAATAGAACCCAAAAAATCAGCAAATTCAGAGATGAACATCTTATGATATTTAGGCGGACGATAGGCCACGACACACAGAGTAGTTCGAGGGCCAGTCAATTCCAATAGCTGAGCTTCAAAGCTAGAATAGGTTGGGGAGGGTAGCAGCCGTGCCTCAAGTTTATTTCTAAAAACCGAGGCTAAGCCACCACCTCTACCAGTAAGCCTCGATGAGCTAAAAAAGGCACAGTCAGAAGGGAGAAGTTCAGAGAAGGGGATGAACTCACCCGGAGAGGTCCATGTCTCAGTCAGAAATAAAACATCCAGACCCGAGGAGAGAAAAAAATCATTTAAGAGGAAGGCCTTATTAGAAAGAGACCTAACATTAAATAAGGCCATCCGAGTCCGAGGAGTCCTGTCCTTAGTAGTAGCTCGTTTGAGGGTACTGAGGTTGTTTTGTTGAACACCACGGCCAGGCAGTGATATCCAAGAACGAGCAGAGTGGAAGGCCACTGGGCAGGCAGGATAGGACTGAGGGCCAACGGGACATATCCAACGGTGATTGAGCAGTTTAGCCGCAAAGCGGCTACCAAGATGGTGGATGAGACGAGAAAATTCACAGCTAGTAGGGGGGTAATCCGTAGCCATGGCTCTGATATAAGCCTTGAAGCGGACACGGACACCACTCCTTCTACCCCGTCTCCTGGGACGTATCCTGCGGGGCATGGGAAGAGGTAAATCGTCAGATGAGTGGGAGAGACGGGCATCAGGGGAATGGCATCACCCGCGGTCCCAAGACAGTTCGGTCGTTGAGAACAGGAGAAACGAAGATTCAGGAGCGTGTTTCTATCATAGGTTATTAGCGTACAATCACCTAGAGAACAAAGTGCCAAAGATAAAGACACAAGGAGTACAACGCCGAAGCGCAGACGGAGTCGAAGACGGCCAGCCATGCACACCGGCGCCATCTTGGAATTCAGCGTACAGTACATCATGCCAGATGAAAGCATACACACATCCAGTGCATGCACAAGTGAACCAGGTGTCGTGTGAGTGATCCAAGAGGAAGAGCTTTCTCTCTGAGCGGGCGGTTCAGCAGCACATCTCAAATGCACGTGGGCACCTGTTCAGGCCGATCTTCATTCATTATGAGTACGACCCCGGGAGATTTCTGACTAAATAAAGCAAAAACTTTCCTCAATTTAAAGAGAAAGGCTCTCCTGATAATCGAGGATGATGAGAAGTTTCCATCTGTATAATTTAACTTCATCAAACCTTCAACATTTTCGACATTGATGCACTGAACACATTTACAGTACTTTTTAATTGCATATTTGTGCTTTCACCTCAGCTCTCTATGCTAAATGCTAATGTGCTGCTGTGCTTACAATCACCACTCTGAACACAGTCAGAGCCATAAGAGGACATGCAGCACACCTCACAGGGGTGGTCACCCCCAGGGCCACCCTAGTTTTGCATATGACAATGTTGTTTATTAAAATAAGCTAGCATTAACACTTTGAGCCTAGCAACAATTAACATTGAAACTAAATTCTAAAACTGAATATATCACATAGTGTTATCCCCCCCCCCACCGCCCTCCACCACTAACAAATGGTCCAGCCCATGGTGCGGACCACTTTTATTTCTTGTTGTCCATAGCAACCAATGCTTATGATTGTGCCAGAGCACATTTTGAATCAACACCATGAGCATTTTTAGATTTCAATGCAGGTAGTTGATTGTGAGTCTGGAAATGGAATGAAGGTGAGTGTTACTAACACGCCGCACCTCCAAATCATGTGACCGAGTTAAGATTTCATAGCAGCAAGCTGCAGCCACGCTGAGTCTCTATTTCAACATTGAAAGTTCGGACTGCAAATTATCAACCCCAGTTTTTAAATTTTATTGATGAGCCACTAAAACCAGAGTTATGACCACAAAAATATACACGATGCTTGTTTTTTGAATCGTCACGTTTAGTGCAGTGAAAACGGTAAAAACTGTGTTTTCTAAGGACAGCGTGAAAAAAAGAATGGTAAATGGACTGTTTTTTCTACTCTTCTGAGCACTCAAAGCGCTTTACACAACTTGTGCGTTCACCCAAGCACTTTTTCATACTCTGATGGATGCATCGGAGAGCAATTTGGGGTTAGTATCTTGCCCAAGGATATTTGGCATGCAGACTAGGGGAAGCCAGGAATCGAACCACCAACCTTCTGATCAGTAGATGACCTGCTCTACAGCCACCCCCCCTATTGGTGTAAACGTGCATTGTGTCAACCAATAAAAATGATTTCGGGTTTTGGTCATTTAGGAAGAGGGGAAAGTTTTGGTAGTGACGGCAGGAGAGAGCGATATCGGCAGGGAGGTTTGAGATGTGAGAGATCTGTGGTGTTTAGCGTGTTTGGAGTGTGTAGTTACTGTGTTGTGTTGTGCAGTCGTTTGTTTTGTTTTGTGTGCCATAACATAATATATTATATAATATGTCATAACAGTGAGGGCAGTGGTGGGTGTCACCAAAAAAGCCACCAAAGGCAGCTTGCAATGTAAACGCTGTCTCCAGGTGGAAAAAGCAGATACGCCTCCTGCTGTCAGGCCTGTGGTGTTCTCCTCTGTGATGGACAAACTATGTTTTGCACTGGCACAAATAATGCATGTGGCATCTCATTGTGACGCCCCATTGTTCTCTAATTGTAGTTTTATTCTCAAAAAACAGCAGATGCAGTAGCTGTGTTTTTAGGTAAATAGTTGTATATGACTTTATTGTTTACAAAATTTGTCCGTAAGTTTTTAAAATGTATCATTGATATTTGCATTTCAAGGTATGAAAACAATTCCCTGAGTGTGTTTGTGGTTTTCACAGTAAAACTGACCTACTCGGTTTGTATGTGATTCCAGATCAACTGTGTTAATACAGTGTATGAAAACGAAAAACTAACTTTAAATTCAGATATGTGAGATTGTGCTGAAAAGAATGATACCAAACAGGGCAGGGCAAAAAAAAGTGGCAAGTTGTAACCTGGACCCCAGAGCGCAAGCACCAAAAATCAGGAAAAATTAGGTTTAAATTTTTGGTGAAAAATGTTTCATGACAGTTTTCTGGCATTTTCTGTAAATTTAAGCAACAATTTAATTATTTCTAATTAATAAAACGAGCATGAAACTTTAACCAAATGAAGCGCCCCATGTTGTATAACTTCCTGGATTTTATACTTATTGGGCTACATTCTTATCATACTATATCATATTATCAGGCTATGCAGTACATAAAATCAGATTTCACATGTTTTATGTAACTGAAACGTTTAATTATCTGGGCTAAAGAAAATAGAGTTATAGACTATATTTATATAGTAGTATAGTATATCCGGTCCTGCAAGGTCTGATGATAAAAATCAAATCCACTTGAATTATTTTGATTTTAAAAGCATTTACGACTGTTCATCTGTCAGCTTCTCCCCACGACGGCCTGTATGAATAATTTAAGGCTTTTAAAATGAAGAGACCTTCAGGTTATTGTGAAGTAAAGATGGAAGAACCTTTGCTTTGTGGCAGTGCAAAACGCTTTGGGTTTTTCTTTCAAACAGCCACAATTCCCGCTTTTATGACCTGTCTCTCTCTCGCTCTTACTTTTCTGTGCGCTCTCTTCTTTTAGTTTGTAGACATTAATATATGTCTTAAGGTTAAGAATTGTAAGCTTGTTCTTTCCATCATCACCATTGATTATTTTAAGGATTTAGTTTGTAATCTATGTGAAAGGGACTTTACACAGCCACTTTGCTAACTGCATAAGAGATCTGCATTAGCAAAAATGCATTAAAAATGAATGATTACAAGATGCTGCATCACTCAATTCCACAAAAAAGCTCAATGATTCATACATGAGATACCAGGATGTTCCTTCCACCTCACCAGTTCTGCAGCCATAAAGCATGCTCACAGAAGTGTTGTTCAGTGTGTGTGCCAGCCTAGCTTTGACACTGGCCAAGAGAGTTGGTAAACCTGGACAGGGTGCTAGTCCATTACAGGGCTATAATGATGGACGCTGCGGGGCTTTTTCAGGGAGTTTCTGAGCCTGCCTTCATGTTCTGTGTGTTGTTGTTAAACGCTCCTCACAGACTTTTGCCTGTAGAGGACATGGTTCTGTTAACAGGGTTGGAAGTGGTGGTGAGTGCTGCCGAGTGTGTTAAGAAACTCAGCTATGACTGAGCTGTGTGATAAGAGCAATCATGTTCACACTGCTGCTCTGCTTGGAGTGCTGACTGGTTCATGATTGAGGAAGGTCTAAATTACAGTTTTTTTATGCAAAAGCAAAGGAAAAGGAAAATGCTTGCAGTGAGCTGTGAGGCTGAACACTAAAGAAGCAGAAATTGACTTGTATTGATTGGCCAGACAGAGTGATGGCGCTAGAAAGGATGTGCAGCAGGTTAGAATGACTGGGGGAGAAATGCTAATGCACTAATGAGTGAGGAGTGTGTGCTGTGAAGGTGGAGGCAAAAAATGAAGAATGTGAAGAGGATTAACAAGGAGGAAGTGAGAGCAGCTATGAAGAGGATGAAGAGTGGAAAGGAAGTTGGTTAGCAGACAACAACAACAAAAAGTTTGGAGCACAAAGAACCACAGTCTAGATTGAAGAAATAATGTAACAGCATTAATAAGGTGTAGTACCTATGCAGCTGGTTGATACAGTAAAAGGAAGGAAGTGCACAATAAAAGTACAATAGAAGAAGAATAGAAACAGAATCCTATCAGTTAAGAGCCATTTGTACTGGTTTGTTAAGTTTCTGCTACATTTAAGCCACATGTATAATTAGTATGGAATCACTGGCCTTTTATATGCTATAAAGATTGTTTTATGGCAGAGTTTGATTGTTTTTAATGCTTTAGCCCATCACAGGTGACGGGGGAAAGATTAATGATAGAAAGCTCTGGGAAAGGAAACTGAAAATGACAAATATACCAAAGACAAGGACAAATGGATAAAACAGTAAGTTTAAGGTGCTAAATGAGTAGTAGAGAAATACATCAATACGCTATTACAGGTAGCAGCTGCAGTGAAACGGCTCCTCAGTGCTGCAAAAGCTGACTTCCAGTCTCTGGGCTATGAAATGACACCGATCCACTTAAACTGCAACTACACAAGAAAATCGAACGCTTTTCCATCTTTTGCTTTCAGTTATTTGGAACAAATGAAGCAGGAGTGTCACTTCTGATGGGTGAGTAAACCGTGAGACGAGACTGATGTCGCTTTAATTTCCAGTTCAACAACATTCTGTGTTACATGTTTTTCATAGCAGTGCGTGTCTTTGCTGCGTGTCTTTGCTGCGTGTCTCCTGCATGTGTCTGCTGCATGAGTTTGCTGCGTGACTGCTGCGCGTGTTTGTTGCATGTCTGCTGCGTGTCTTTGCTGCATGTCTGCTGCATGTGTCTGCTGCATGTCTTTGCTGCCTGTCTGCTGCATGTCTGCTGCGTGTCTTTGCTGCATGTCTGCTGCGTGTCTTTACTGTGTGTCTGCTGCGTGTGTTTGAAGGTTCAACAGATTCTTACAGAAAATCCAACAGAATGATGGATGTAGCCTGAATATTCTAACATTATGGAGAAAGTGAAGATGAACAATGCTTTTGTTCACTTGATCTGTGACCTTGGTAAACACTGAGTAGTTATTGACTTTACGAGGAAGATGAGTCTTCTTTGCTTGGATGCAGGTAAGTATTTCTTAGTGGCCGAAAGTTGGCCAGGCAGGTTTCTTCGGAGGCAGGAACACCAGGATCTGTGATTAAGGAGGGCAGAGCAGGTAAGTATGAAGCATGAATTGCCAGATAAGCAAGAAAATGAAACAGCAAAACTAGGAGACTTGAGCAACACTATCACTACTGGACTGATAGCCAACAATATCAAATCATCTGCTCAAAGCTCATCCAGTTTGTGTCATTCATGCAGAAACTGTTAAAATCAGACCTCTGTTGAGACACACTAATGTGGGACTTATAGTACACGCTTTCATTTTTTTCCCATTTTGAATATTGTAACTCTCTTTTCACATGCATCTCCCAGTGCTCCTTACTGTAGCTAACTGGTCCAGAATGCAGGAGCTAGGCTGCTCACAAGAACTAGCCGGCATGTGCTTATCACCTCCAATTATTCCTTCCCTTCGCTGGCTCTTACTGAAATTCAGAATGAATTTAAAGATTTTATTAATAACATATAAAGCCCCACAGGGACAGACTCCTGCGACATCCGTGGTAGCAACAGACGTGTGCAGATCAACAATGGATAATATGGAGTGATGGAGAGAGTACGACAATGCAGCGTTTAAAGCGTGGAAGTAATCACATTACTTTCAGTAAAAAGTGACACAAACATTAGCGTCTGCTGTTCACTCTGCGTGGGAAGAAAACTTCTTTCTACAGCGAAAAATTCAACTTCAAATCTAAGCGAGCAGCGAGCACGCTGCCACGGGAACGTGACATTAACAGAGAAACCCCCGGATCCTCCCACTGACATGACCGCTGTGGGCAAACCTAGACCCGCCCCACTCCTGCTAAACACAGACAACAGATTTAAGAGCCGCTGAGTCTTTGATTCTATTCATTTTTACTGTGTTTTACTTGCATCTATTTGAAAGAGTGTAAACACAAAACATGATTTTATTTTATATGCTGGAATATGCAGAACATAGGTTTAAATGTTAAACACATTTCTTCAAGTCAAAGACTGTTGATAACATTTAATGTTTGATGCATAAAGATAAAAGAGTAAAACTCATAAAACAAGTGTTGATTACATTTTATATGATGGATTATGCATAAAAAGTAGAATTGGGCTGAAAGGTCTGTTGCTACATTCAGGTTGTGTATCATGTTTTCAAAAAGTAACTAAGTAATAAAGTAACTAATTACTATTTTCAAGTAACTTAACCAACACTGGTTAGAAATGTGTATTGTTTATGTGTTTGCAATAAATCAAATCATTCTTGCTTTTTTATGTAGAAGCAGATGCACAGCTGTTCATCGAGCTCAGCACCTTTGACTGAGGTGCTGAGCCAGCTGTTGTACAGTGATATTACTGCAGTAGCACGGCTCTCCATAGTCTCTGCTCTTATGCTGAACATTTTCCTCATGTCAAGGCTGCCCAACCTTCCAACCTACTACTGAAAACTCAAAAAAAATAGCCTCTCACTAATCAGCACATGCTGTAATAAGTGCATTGAAAGGCTAAATGGAAACAAAAACTGGTGACTTCAAAGCCTCCCCTATGTACCCCCCCCCCCCCCCCCTTTAGCAAACACTACGGGGAACTGTAAGGAGAAAGTTGAATTTGAGACTAAAAATCTGCCCAGCTCCCCTTTCTTAATAATCGAGCTGTAAGAGCCTGAGCTGGAGCCATCTGTGTGGTGCCCTCAAAAATAATGAGGCAGCACTGTTAGGATTTCAGGTCATTATATTAGTTTTAGTGATGGATGGAAATGGATTTTTGCTAAGCAGTACTGAATGGGGCAAAGCTGAGCCATAATTAAAAAATAACAAGTACTGTAGAAGAGAATGACTATGAATGTTAAATCTGTTTTTCTGGTTTCACATCAGGAATATTTAGAAGCGTGAATTAACTGCTCTGAATAGACTAATAGATAGATGCATCCTGTAAGAGCAACATGTGTGAAGATGTTTTGAGGATGCGTTTCTATGGCAGCGGAGTCAAGTGCTGATGGTGAGGCTTTGCTGCCTCTGTGCATTTAACATGGAGAGTTTCAGCTTTTGCAAACTGTATTTAACCATCTTTCCATCTATCTTCTTCTGTCTAACTAACACAGGATCATGGGGTGGCGGCCTGGATCCCATCCCAGCTGCAACAGGGTGAGACCATTTTTTAACACTGTATACATTTAAAATAAATGCATAACCAAGTATATTTTCCACTTGGTTATCTGTTCTGTAATACCATTGAACTGCTTTTACATCATGTTTTTTCAGAGATTTTCTGTCTCACTTCCACCATCCTCACCTCCATTTTCCCGAGCAAGAAGAGGAGAGCATGAGTAAGAAAGCACCCTCTACACCTGGAACCTCTGGCAAATGAGTAGGTGGAGGTTTAGGATAGCCAGGAGCCAGAGTTGCTCGTGGATCCATCGTGGATGATGGTGGGCTGCCACAGAGCATGAAGAAGAGAAGAAGGGAGGCAAAATCAATTTTGGCTCAAAGCTCCAGGAGCAAAAACAGAAAAAGTACTAACCATAGTCCCACAACGATTTCTGCACAGAAACCTTGAGCAGCAATCTTTTTAGATAGTTATTACATGCTGTGTAAATAAATCTTATCAACTGCACTAAAATACACATAAATACCGTGCTGTGAAAAAATATCGGCCCCTTCCTGATTTCTTGCATATTCGTCACAGTTAAATGTCTCAGATCTTCAAACTAATTTTTATATCAGACTAAAATAACCCGAGTAATTAAAAAATAAAGTTTTAAAATTATGATTTCATTTATTACAAGAAAAAAAGTTATCCAGACCTACTTGGCTGTGTGGGGAAAGTAATGTCCCTCTAAGCCTGATAGCTGGTTGTGGCTCCCTTGGCAGCAAGAACTGAAGTCAAGCATTTGCAATAACTGGCTACATTTCACATCGCTGTGGACGACTTTTATTAAACTCTTCTTTACGGAATTTCTTTAATTCGACCACATTAGAGTGGTTTGAACATACGAGGACCCACACCGGATTCAGAGTGTGCTTTTTTTCTGTTCATTGACGAGCATACAATGCTTTCAGGTGACAGCGCTCTCTTCTCCCACCCTGGCATCACAAAAAAGAAGGAAGAACCCTGATGAAAGTAACTATCTCCACCTGCTCCATCCGCCTCCCTGGCACTGCCCTTTTAGCCTGCAGCACCACCCTCCCCTGCAGCAGAGCCAAAAACAAATGTTATTATTTACAGCAGATCCAATGAGATGCAAATCTTTCCAAAAAGTTCCTTTTTTTTCTCGTCAGTACACATCATTTTTCCCAATAGTCTTAGAGATGTTTTTTTTAAAGGTGGGATGAGGCTTTGTGTTCTTTTTGGCCGACAGAGGTTTTTACCTCGAACTCTCAGGTGGATACCATTTCCCTCCAGTCCTTTTCCGATTGTTAAATAATGAGCTCTGACGTTAACAGAGGCAAGTGAGGCCTTCAGTTCTTTAGCTGTCACTCCGGGTTCTTTAGTGGCCTCCTTAATGAGGTGTTCCTGTACTTTTGGAGTAACTGTGGTAGGCTTTCTGCTTCTAAGAAGCTTGAACACTGTTTCATGTGAGATTTGAGAACTTGTGTAATAGGCTAATGCTAGCTAGCTTGGCTGCATCCATAAATCAAGCCAAAGCAAAGCATAGACACACGTGTTAGTGGTTTTACACTGCACAAAGAAGCCACTAATCACTAACTAGACGTAAATATTCGATCCGGTCGCAGCAGATGGTGTAACTGTAGAATCACAGCTGCAAGAACCAGTGTGTGAAGCTGAGTGATGGGTGATCAAAAACTTACTGGAATCACCCCAGGAAAGAAGAAAAAGTTAGCTAATTTAAATGTAGCTGATGTCCTATTCAGGCTCATCTTCTTTGGCATATGCAGATGGATTCTAGTGCAGCTGCTTTTTTCTGATTGTTCTTTCGACGTCTTGCTCTGACCTCTGGTCTGCACACTCAAATTTGGGTTATTCCAACTTGTGGAGTTTTCCAAAATGGCCTGTGTGCGATCTCGTGTCAGGTAACGAATGCACTTTTTTCAGAACTCACCATAAATTCTGCTGTACTGTGTTGGGGGAACAACATTAAATAGAAACAACCTGAACTGTGGTGCAAATACTTTAGATGCAAAAAGATGCAAAACACTATTTTTTAGCCAAACCAACACAATAATTGCAGAGCACCTCAAATCCCTCATTTTGAATTTTTATAGTGTGGTGGACCACTGGAGGGCTCCACTCACACCCAGTTCTCAGGAAGTGTTGTTGCTGTGTTTTGGAGGGGAAAGTATTCAGTTGTGTGGTGATGAATAAAAAACGAGGAGTGTTAATCGAGAGCTCTCGTATCGTCTGTCTTTACCTCCACATTGGTGATCCCTGACTCGAACATGCTGCAGTCCGATGGTGGCACCGACTCCGCTCTGGATGCATCAGCAGTCGCCAGCCCTCTGCCTCCTGCTGCAGCTGCGTGTACTGTGGCGCTCGAGCTGCCGGACTGCTGGCTTCACGATCCCCCGTCGTGGTTCGTGCACGTGGAGGCTCAGTTCGCCCTTCGTGGCATCTTGGCTGATGACACGAAATATCACCACCCGAGGGAAATACGCCGCCCTTAAGGAGCTGCTTCTTCGGCGCTATGCCCTCTCCGACGCAGAGCGAGCCGAGAAGCTCCACTCCCTCTCAGGCCTGGGTGGCGGTACGGCTCTCAAACTGATGGAGCACATGCTATCCTTTCTCGGACCAGACAGCGGGGGATGTCGCTAACAATGGCCTGATCATCAACCCTTCCAAGTGCCAGTTCGGATTGCCAGTTCTGGATTTCTTGGGCCACCGCATTTCCGCTGACGGTGTGGTTCCGTTGCCAGACAAGGTCCGGGCCATTTCGGCTTTTCCGCGTCCCACGTCCGTTAAAGCGCTGCAAGAGTTCTTGGAGATGGTCAATTTCTACAACCGCTTTCTCCCCAGAGCCGCGCATCTGCTGCCTCTCTATGCTGCCTTGAAGGGTAAAACAACTAAGGACCCGATTGATTGGCTCCCATTTTTGGGGGCCAAGGCCACGCTGGCTAACGCCGCCCTGCTGGCCCACCTGTTTACGTCGGCGGAGAGTGCGTTGACCACCAACGCGTCAGACGTGGCGGTGGGCGCAGTGTTAGAACAGCGGGTCTCCAGTGTCTGGCAACCGCTCGCTTTTTTCAGTCGCACGCTTAGGGACAGTGAGCGCAAATATAGCGTTTTTGACAGGGAGTTGCAGGCCCTGCACCTCGCGACGCGGCATTTTCGTTTTTTTCTCGAGGGTTGGAGCTTTTTACCGCGTACTTTGATCATAAACCCTTGACATTTGCGATGTCCAAGGTCTCTGATCCGTGGAGCGGGCAACAGCAGTGCCAGTTGGCAACCATTTCCAAGTTCACAGCTGACATTGAGCACGTGGCTGGTAAGTCCAACTGCGTGGCTGACTGTCTGTCCCGCGCGCTGGTTTCTCCCGTTTATGTTGGCATAGACTTTGACACTATGGCCACTGACCAACGGGTTGGCCCGGACGTCCTTGCCCTTCGGTCTGTGCAAACGGGCCTTGTACTGGAGGACAGACCCGTGTGGAACGGCGGGCATAGCTTGCTTTGTGATGTTTCCACCGGCCGTCCACGTCCTGTAGTTTCCCTTTCGTGGCATCGTCGCGTTTTCGACTCCGTACACGCCCTCTCTCATCCAGGTGTCCGGGCCTCGGTCAAGCTGGTCAGCTCTAGGTTCGTTTGGCCGGGCCTTTGTAAATCGGTGAAAGACTTGGCAGCGGCGTTCATCCCATGCCAACGCGCATAGGCTCACACAGGCGCCCCTCGAATCCTTCCGCGTTCCAGGGAGGCGTTTTGATCATGTGCATGTGGATCTGGTTGGTCCTCTGCCGCAGTCACAAGGTTTCACGCACCTTTTGACTGTAGTGGACCGCACAACCCGCTGGCCTGAGGCAGTGCCTCTGGCGTCCTCTACAGCAGCAGCGGTGGCCAGGGCATTTTTGTCAACGTGGGTTTCGCGTTTCGGTGCCCCCGCTGACATCACCTCAGACAGGGCCCCCCAGTTCGTTTCCGAGCTTTGGTCTGCCATGGCTGACGGCCTGGGGGTCAAGGTCCATTCAACCGGGCCGGAAGCATTTCCTTTTGGACTTTGGGGGTCAGCAGGAGGCTGTTTCTATTGACAGACTTAAACTGGCACATGTGCTTCTGGATGATCAGGTGGTGCCGGCTCAGGCCCCCCGCCGTTGCCGTCCGCCTTCCACTGGACTGGAAAACTCTGCTTCTTCCTCTGGGAGCGCCCCCCATCTTCAGCTTTTCCTGACTGCCCATGCCAGCCTTGTCCTCAGGCGTTTCCCCTCAGCCAGCTCTCCACCTCCCCGGTTCAGCCATTCTGGACGTTTGATTAAAGCAAGGGTTGTGGACTAGGGGATGACCCTACTGGGTGTTGGGGGGGAGGCATGTGAGGTGGACCACTGGAGGGCTCCACTCACACCCAGTTCAATAGATCCATTTCCAAAAAAGTTTTAGTGTAAAAGCGGAGACATTGAATTTAATTTTTTTTTAAGTCGATATTGCTCCTCGTGAATAATCAGATATTTTACACAGCAAAAACATTTCAAATGCAACAAAGTAACAAAGGGACTCATTTCTTTGGAATTTGTGCTGATGACAAGTCATTTAAATTCCACAGCCTGTATTTTCTGTTGTTTGCCATATTTCCTTCCCAGCTTTAGTTTTATATAACTTCATGTTGAACACTCACAGTGTTCAGCAGCACTTTTCATAAATATCGTACAGCCCATATGTCTCGGAGATACCCACATGCTGCTGCTTTAGCTGGCATTTTGCCTGGATTGTGTGTTTGACCGCTTCAAACTTAATGTCTTTGACACTCTGCTGTGGTGCCAGTAGACCTGTCTGTGTTTGTGACTGGTAACCTGTTTGCTGCTGACACAAACTATGATATTATTAGATATTAAAACCGTGCATTGACTTATAAAGTTGTGACTCTTGGCCTTAAGCGAGGCTGAATAAGAAGAAGATGTCCTGGGTATGTTGAGCTGGTAGTAACAGACCCGTGTGGTGACTGGATTTTTTTTACCAGCTGACTATATCTAGAAGACTATGGTTAGACTAGGAAACCATCAATCTGTTCATGAATGGAAGTTTTTCAGTAGGACTATATAAATAAGGACCTACAAAGCAGTGCAAATTACAGTGCTTGTGATGATTCTGTGGCCGCGGTGACTCGACATCGTGATTACTGTTATTTGTTTCAGAGTACATCAAACATCATTCAGATCCTTTTAGCTGTAGTGATGCGTCTTTTGTTTGTGGGTGGGCGGGGTCAGTTTCTGATATTTGTTATATTTAAGTTTTTCCAAATTTCCCAGAATTTCGCTGAGAGCCCTTTAGGCAGAATTTAGTGCTGCTTTCTCTGTTTTATCAACTGCCATCCTGCATCCCCTCTGACCTACTTTCTCTCTGACAGATCTACTTCTCTTTCCATTTTGTTCCTTTTGAAGCAGCTGCCAGAAGTTATTTTGGAAGAAAAGGCCTAACAGATAACTGAGTGTAGGCTGCCTTTACTTTTACTTTAATGTAACAGTCGAGCAGAGAAAGTACTGTGGTTGCAGATGCTGCACAGAAATAATGGAGGTGGGTGTTTGCTGTCACTCAGTCTCTCAAATTGTCTCAAATAGACACAAGAAGAAGGACACTGACCGTACAGGCTGCACCATCAATATTTTAAAACTGGCATCATTTGAGTGACGCTTTTCTGCTGATTTGTTGGTGATCAGTGGGAAAATAGATTTTGAAAGCCTTGATGCTTCAGTGCTCAAATTGCGTGCCACATAAGAGACTGCAAAAATCAAAAGCCTGCTATCTGCCACCCTTTGATGTGGAAAAACAGGCCTGAAAATTGAAAGGCACTTTGTGTACCTCTGTGTAGTGTCCATGGATGGCTCCAGTCATTAAACGGTTATCTGTCTTGACAAGGACTCTGAAAACTTCACTGGATTATATAAAAATAACTGTTGTTCAATATGCAAGTGTGGTAGTATTTAGCAGTGAAGCTGGTCCTGGACGATTTTGCAATTTCAGCTTCTCCATATACAGGACAAAGTGAGAGCAGAGTTGATCTCCACAGCTGAAGACAGCAAGGAGGTAGAAGTCAGCAAAAGACAAAGCTCCAGAAAATTCCATGAAACCGTCCTGATAACACACGAGTGAATTAGTACAAAAATGGACAAAGACAGACCCTACATCAGGACCGTTAGCTAATGCTCAAAAGCTGCATCTATAAATTGTTTCAGATACCTGCTAATATTACAAACAGATACCTGTGTCAAAATTACAAGCTAATAACATACTACCCTTTCCACCACGAAAACTGAAGCATAAAATTCCTAAGAATTTTATGCTTCAGTTTTCGTGATAATAATGGATATAGCGCTTTTCAAGGTACCCAAAGCGCTTTACAATACCACTATTCATTCACTCACTGGTGGAGGCAAGCTACGGTTGTAGCCACAGCTGCCCTGGGGCAGACTGACAGAAGCAAGGCTGCCATATCGCACCATCGGCCCCTCTGGCCAACACCAGTAGGGTAAAGTGTCTTGCCCAAGGACACAATGACCAGGACAGAGAGGTGACCTTCCGGTTACAGATGCGCTTCCCAACCCCCTGAGCCACGGTCGCCCCAATATAGAGAAAGATAGCTTGCTAGCTATCTTTGTGTTATCATTAAATTAATGTTACAGGTACCAACTGTACAACACAGACACGTCCAGTTTAGTAACTCGTATGATCCCAGGAAGAAGCTGACAGCTAAGAATGCCCCTGCTGGTAGAACTGTCAGTCAAACAGGCTAAATTTAATGATTTATTCATCCCCCGTCTGTACGATTATTACGAAGGAAGAAAATAGAGAGAGATCAATACAGATTCTTGCCAGTTCCTAACCCTTGAATACATATATATAAATAATATAGTGTGTGTCTGTGTTTATTTCAAGAGTTTAACCTTTGGGTTTGTTTAACATCAGCAGTGGCGATTTTTATATTCTGATGAATGATGTTTAAAAGCTGAAACATTTGTGTTCCCAGTTTTTGTTTAAAAGAATTCTTTGATTTGAGTATCAAATGCTCACCCCACACTAGCTTCAAAGGTCCTCTTAAAGGTTTGCTGCTCACTCCTTCATCGGTAGTCAGCTTTGGATTCACAGCTGTTGAGTGCAATCAAAGACTGACCCAGTTTTATGGCATCAAACTGTCCATAGAAACCTCTCAAAGTGGATATAAGCTTCTTCTGTTCATATTCTCAGCATGAATAAAGACGTAAAGAGGAAGAATGTTTTCATTTATGGACACAAACTTCTCTCCTTCTTTGAACGCATCAGCTCTGATTGAAGTATCTAAAGTATGACATATCAACATAAAGCCACCACATCACACTTCATTAATATGCTGAATGTGGATCAAGTTTGCGTGTGTGAGACTCACTTTTTAATGAAAACTTTCACATATGCTTCACATGTACACGGTTAAAGTTTACTGAGTCATACGCAAAGAAATGAGGCAGCAGAGAGTCGAGCTGGCAAATCAAGAAAGAGATGACAGGAAGAGCAGGATGGATGTGAAAGATTTTATGATTCTGAACAGAAGGCTAGATAACATTAAATATGGATATGAGGTGTTGAGATAAAGAGAAGATGAACTGAAAGAGATGAGGTTGCTTTCATGCATCTCATCATCATCTCATCAGATGCTTAGCATTTTCTTGACAGCCATAATCTTTGATGTAGGTCCACAGAAGAACAAGGTTATGATCTTCAGTCCTTTAATATCTCTCCTGCACATCTTCACCTTTCTGCAGACATCACCAGCTGATAGATATGAGAACATTATCACCTGTACAGTTACATAAATATCTACAATATTTACTTTTAGCTGGATACTGGGACTCGTTTGTCTTTAAGGAAAAAAAATACACATGTGAAAACACTTCAGTGCACATAAAATGGCGTCACTGGCAAACTATACTAAATTATTAAAACTTAAAATAATTATCCAGTGGAACAATATTCCCCATCAGTGTTATATAGATGGATATTCCTGTTGAACACTACATGATATTTGTTTGGCCTGTTTCCCAAACTTGAACATGATACGAGGCGTGTATGAAAATAAGTCTCCATCACTCTGAGACTCTTTCCCTGCCATAGTGTCGCTTTGAACTTACCAGTAACTCATGAATCATTCAATGCCTCGCAGAATATTTTTGTTCCATAAATATAGAGAAAGTTAGCTTTCATTTGACTTGAAAACACTGATTGCTGGACTGTTACATTATTGACAGGATAGATTTAAAAACTTGGTCTGTTGTAGCTGCATGCGTCTTTTCAGTTGAGTAACTTTCTGAAGCCTGTGGTTCCAGCCTTATACTCCATCGCTGTGCTGGTACGTGGACTCAAACATCAAATGATCATCAGACGATGTAAATTATCTTTTTGGGAACTAGAAATTGTCTCATGGCCATTTGTCTTTGGTTAGTATTCAAACATAGACTACTCTGTTGAGATGATTTCAGTATTAGCTTTTCTGTTAGCTAGCTTGTTTGCATGAACATGCTGTGGAGGTGCTTATGTGTTGATTCTTTGGCTACGTCCACTCGTGTTTTTGTAAACAGAGATATTCTGTTTTTGTTTTTTGAAAAAAATCCCCTCCACGTGTAAACACAAAAAAATGACGTCAAACACTTTCAAGAACATGCCAAAGCAACAGGTGGCGATATAATCCTAACTGTGTAAAAATGTTGGCCAATCAGAAGTCTAGAAGCCTGGGAGGGAAAGAGTTAACAAAGATGGCGCATAGAAGCAGAAATGAGTCCTACGTGTGGACAGTGACAGTGAGGTGGAATTACTCCTCAATATCACACTGGAATATAAAACAGCAAAAACAGAATAAAACGTTCGTCTATGTAAGAGTGTAAAAACTGCAGATAGTAACATTAAAGCAACAGTATTTTGTCGATATCCACCATTGTAGAAATTCATTTCACAGCGTGATTCAATCCAATTCAATTCAATTTTATTTATATAGCGCCAAATCACAACCTAAGTCGCCTCAAGGCGCTTCATAGATACAGAGAAAAACCCAACAATCATATGACCCCCTATGAGCAAGCACTTTGGCAACAGTGGGAAGGAAAAACTCCCTTTTAACAGGAAGAAACCTCCAGCAGAACCAGGCTCAGGGAGGGGCGGGGCCATCTGCTGCGACCGGTTGGGGTGAGAGAAGGAAGACAGGATAAAGACATGCTGTGGAAGAGAGACAGAGGTTAATAACAGATATAATTCAATGCAGAGAGGTCTGTTAATACATAGTGAGCGAGAAAGGTGACTGGAAAGGAAAAACTCAATGCATCATGGGAATCCCCCGGCAGCCTATGTCTATTGCAGCATAACTAAGGGAGGATTCAGGGTCACCTGGTCCAGCCCTAACTATATGCTTTAGCAAAAAGCAAAGTTTGAAGCCTAATCTTGAAAGTAGAGATAGTGTCTGTCTCCTGAATCCAAACTGGAAGCTGGTTCCACAGAAGAGGGGCCTGAAAACTGAAGGCTCTCCCTCCCATTCTACTTTTAAATACTCTAGGAACAACAAGTAGGCCTGCAGAGCGAGAGCGAAGTGCTCTAATAGGGTGATATGGTACTACAAGGTCATTAAGATAAGATGGGGCCTGATTATTTAAGACCTTGTATGTGAGGAGCAGGATTTTGAATTCAATTCTGGATTTAACAGGAAGCCAATGAAGGGAAGCCAAAACAGGAGAAATCTGCTCTCTCTTTCTAGTCCCTGTCAGGACTCTTGCTGCAGCATTTTGGATTAGCTGAAGGCTTTTCAGTGAGTCTTTTGGACATCCTGATAATAATGAATTACAGTCGTCCAGCCTGGAAGTAATAAATCCATGAACTAGTTTTTCAGCGTCACTCTGAGACAGGATATTTCTAATTTTAGAGATGTTGCGCAAATGGAAGAACGCAGTCTTACATATTTGTTTAATATGTGCATTGAAGGACATGTCCTGGTCAAAAATGACTCCAAGGTTCCTCACAGTGTTACTGGAGGCCAAGGTAATGCCATCCAGAGTAAGAATCTGGTTAGATACCATATTTCTAAGATTTTCAGGGCCGAGTACAATAACCTCAGTTTGATCTGAATTAAGAAGCAGACAGTTAGCGGCCATCCAGGTCTTTATGTCTTTAAGACATTCCTGCAGTTTAACTAATTGGTGTGTGTTATCTGGCTTCATGGACAGATAGAGCTGGGTGTCATCTGCATAGCAGTGAAAATGTATGCTATGTCTTCTAATGATACTGCCTAAGGGAAGCATGTATAATGTAAACAGAATTGGTCCTAGCACTGAACCCTGTGGAACTCCATAATTAACCTCAGTGTGTGAAGAGGACTCTCCATTTACATGCACAAATTGGAGTCTATTAGATAGATATGATACAAACCACTGCAGCGCAGTACCTGTAATGCCTACAGCATGTTCTAATCGCTCTAATAGGATATTATGGTCGACAGTATCGAACGCTGCACTAAGGTCTAGCAGGACAAGCACAGAGATGAGTCCACTGTCAGAGGCCATAAGAAGATCATTTGTAACCTTCACTAAAGCTGTTTCTGTGCTGTGATGAGCTCTGAAACCTGACTGAAACTCTTCAAATAAACCATTTCTCTGCAGATGATCTGTTAGCTGTTTGACAACTACTCTTTCAAGGATTTTTGATATGAAAGGAAGGTTGGAGATTGGCCTATAATTAGCTAAGACTGCTGGGTCTAGAGATGGCTTTTTGAGTAAAGGTTTAACTACAGCCAGCTTGAATGCCTGTGGTACATAGCCGATTATTAGAGATAGGTTGATCATATTTAAGATCGAAGAATTAATTAATGGCAGGACTTCTTTGAGCAGTTTTGTAGGAATGGGGTCTAAAAGACATGTTGATGGTTTGGAGGAAGTAATTATTGAAGTTAACTCAGAAAGATCAATTGGAGAAAAAGAGTCTAACTTAACATCAATGGTACTAAGAGTAGCTGTAGATAATATTACATCTGTGGGGTGATTATTGGTAATTTTTTCTCTAATGATAAAAATTTTATTTGTGAAGAAGTTCATGAAGTCATTACTAGTTAACGTTAAAGGGATGGTTGGCTCAACAGAGCTCTGACTGTTTGTCAGCCTGGCTACAGTGCTGAAGAGAAACCTGGGGTTGTTCTTATTTTCTTCAATCAGTGATGAATAATAAGATGTTCTGGCTTTGCGGAGGGCTTTCTTATAAAGCAGCAAACTATTTCTCCAGGCTAAATGATGATCCTCTAAATTTGTGACACGCCATTTCCTCTCCAGATTACGAGTCATCTGCTTTAGGGTACGTGTTTGAGAATTATACCATGGAGTCAGGTACTTCTGATTAGAGACCTTAGTTTTCACAGGAGCTACAGTATCCAGAGTCGTACGTAGTGAGGAGGTGAAATTATTAACCAGATAATCGAGCTCTGTTGGGGTAGCGTTCAGATAGCTGCTCTGCTCTGTGTTGGTACAGGGCATTGAAGATGATAACAGTGGGTGGATTATATTCTTAAACTTAGTTACAGCGCTTTCAGAAAGACATCTACTTTGATAAAGTCTACTCTCCACCGCTGTGTAATCAATTATTGTAAATGTAAATGTTATCAGGAAATGATCAGACAGGAGAGGGTTTTCAGGAAACACTGTTAAATGTTCAGTTTCTATGCCATATGTTAAAACAAGATCTAGAGTGTGATTAAAGTGGTGGGTGGGTTCTTTTACATTTTGAGAGAAACCAATTGAGTCTAATAACAGATTAAATGCCATGTTGAGGCTGTCATTTTTAGCATCTACATGGATGTCAAAAAAGGCGCGCACCTTTGATGTTGTGTGTCTAAATTTCCATTTTCATGTCGACATGTAAACGCAAAATCTGAGTTTTCGAAAATCTTCACCCTGGCAGGAGCTTTTAAAAATCAGTGATCCAAATTTACAATTTACGTGTGGACGAAAGGCCCAAACACATAGAAAAAGCTGCGTTTTCAAAAACACCAGCGTACGTGTGGACTTAGCCTTAGGTTGCTTATTGTGTTTTTGGTTCCAGGTACTAATGTGTTCATTGTACTCCCTCCATCATGTTGCACTGCGTGGCAGGCAGAGGTGGGACCTAAACGCAGGACTTAACTAAAACTCCAAAAGTACAAACATACAACAACTCAGAAACTAGCAACTAACACCTAGGAACTAAAACTCAGAAATAATTAGGAATTCATGAAGAAAATGAGGGAGACACACAGCAAACAGGGACAACGAGCAAAGGGAGACTAAAGACTAAATACATAAATAAATAAAAAAAATACATAATAAATACACACACAGGATAACGCGAGGAAGAGCAAAAGGTGGGAACCCAGCTGGAAATAATTACTAAAAAGACAAAGGAAGCAAAAGAGAGCACAACACACACAGGATGGGAGACTATCAAAATAAAACAGGAAGTAACAAACACTGAGACTCAGACTACTGTAAGACACGTGGGTTTGACACAGGGACCGGGAGAAACAAGCATCGACACAAAAGATCAACAACGTAAGGAGAAGAGTGACTAACGTCGAACACATGAAAACAGAAACCTAAAGTCCAGATAACAAACCAGCACTCGAAGATACAAATACTCAGCAGAGCAGAAATACAAGTACAAGAACCAAAAAAGACCAAATACATAAACACTGGAGACCCAGGACTGTGACACACTCTCTATTTTCTGCCTCCTCTCTATTCCCCATGTCCTCTTGTTAAGTTTTCATTGCCTTCTTAGATGTTCCCATTTTTAGCTACTTCCTGTTTTATTACAAAAATTTGAAGTTTATTTAAGGTGGGTACGGAAAGTATTCAGATCCCCTTAATTTTTACACTCTTGCAGCGATTTTCTAAAATCATTTAAGTTCATTTTTTCCTCATTAATGTACACACAGCGCCCATATTGACAGAAAAACACAGAATTGTTGACATTTTTGCAGATTTATTAATATATCATAAAAATAAATCATCCATCCATCCATCCATCCTCATCCGCTTTGTCCGGGGGCCGGGTCGCGGGGGCAGCAGCCTAAGCAAAGAGGCCCAGACCTCCCTCTCCCCAGCCACCTCCTCCAGCTTGTCCGGGGGAATACCAAGGCGTTCCCAGGCCAGCCGAGAGATATAATCTCTCCAGCGTGTCCTGGGTCTGCCCCGGGGCCTCCTCCCGGTGGGACATGCCTGGAACACCTCACCCAGGAGGCGCCCAGGGGGCATCCTTGTCAGATGCCCGAACCACCTCAGCTGGCTCCTTTCGATGTGGAGCAGCAGCTGCTCTACTCTGAGCCCCTCCCGGATGGCCGAACTTCTCACCCTATCTCTAAGGGAGAGGCCAGCCACCCTTTGGAGGAAGCTCATTTCCGCCGCTTGTATCCGCGATCTCGTTCTTTCGGTCACTACCCACAACTCGTGGCCATAGGTGAGGGTAGGGACGTAGATCGACCGGTAAATTGAGAGCTTCGCTTTTTTTTTTTTTTTTTTTTTTTGGCCTGTCCTGTTTGGCTCTTTTGCCATCAGAATTGTTGTCTAAAGGCAAAGAAAGATGCCCAACGGATTTACTTTACCAAACTGACCATCCCAGCCTTGCCGTAATGGTCCATTTGATTCACCTTTTATTGTTTATTTTATTTTCACTTACTGAATACGGGACAGACTTGACTGGGGGAAAGAAGGGGAGAAAGAAAGAGGGAAAGAGAAACAGCTGAGAAGAGGGACGGGGGAGAAGGGCAAAAGACAAAAACCAACAGAACGGGCAGAGAAAAAAAAATGCATATATCAATCACCTGGATCACCTGCTGAGAAAGAAAAAAGAAAGCAAGCAGAAGAGAACAAGAGTAATAGAATAAACAACATCACAATGATATATGGGAATATGACAGTAAATACTAAATGTTAAACATTATTGTGCAGCACATAAGATCAACAGAACACAGTGTGCTTTGAGGTAGGAGCCAAAAAGGGTGTAGTTTGTGGGTGTGATCACCCGTGTGTACACCTGTGAGCATGGACGCGCTTGTTTTTTGTTTTTTAAAAGGTTCCTTCATGTAATAATCTGCTAGAGGGTGTGGGGGGGCCACAGCCCCGTCCTCCAGGGCGTGAAGCAGGTGTGGAGGAGATCAAAACTCCAGACATCCAGAGGCCCCCAGAACACAAGAGACCAAGGAAGACCAACAGAGGGGCAGCTGCGCCACTGTCCCGGAAAGAGCTGAGGAGAGTCCCAGATGAGGGCTCACTCAGCAGCCGCGGAGCAGAAGCCAGGGGGAGTTGCAGTGACGCGCCCGTGAGCTCCGCCGGCAGCCAGCTGCGCCTGAGTGACCGAGCCCCAGGCCGAGAGGCCGGGGGCACCCCACCTCCGAAGTGGCCCGAGCGAGCCCCAGGCTCCAGGCCCCGATAAGCGGCCGCCAAGGAGTGAGCCGGTGTGTACCTGGACGCCCATCCCCGGACACAAAGAACCACCAACGCACCGATGTCTGAGGGGGTCCGCCACTGGCAGGGGAAGTGGTGGTAGGGGGAGATAGGCCTCCAAACCTTGGAGGGCCTGAGATGTCCCCAGAGAGGTGGCGCCTGACACCCAACCTGACATATAGACATAGACATACAGGCACACACAGATACAAACATCCATTCCCACCCTCATGCTCTCATATGCACTTACTCCACACTCAACCAACGTGGAGACAGACATAAAGAGACGTTGTACACACGATCACACTCCCCAAGCGTACTCTACAAACCGGGTCTAGGTGCCCCCGCCCCTGGAGGGGGGAACTGCACCCAGACCCAGGTGGTGTTTCCCTTTTCCCTGCGGTGGGGGGAGGCAGATCGCCCCGACTCCGCAGCAGCAGGAAGGCTCCACACTCCAGACCGCAGTCGGACGGCCAACTCCTCCTCCTAGTCCTAGCCCCCCTGCTCCAGCAGGTCGCAGAGAATGGGGGTGAGAGAAGACTCCAAACCTCCCTCCACCCGCTCATTGTAATGTTGATGCATGTGTGTTCTAAGGTGCATTTAAAACCCAGGAGGGCTTGGAGCTACCTGCCAGAGAGCAGCAGGTAAGCGCATGGTCCCTCCTGCTAGCCCTCAATGTCTACGTGTATTTAAAATTGAGAGGTGGGCAACGATGCCAGGGGTGGGGTGTACACCCTTCGCTTTTACACTCAGCTCCCTCTTCACCACGACGGACCGGTGCAGCGTCCGCATTACTGCAGCTGCAGCCCCAATCCGTCTGTCGATCTCCGGCTCCCTTCTCCCATCACTCGCGAACAAGACCCCGAGATACTTGAACTCCTCCACTTGTGGCAGGAAATCACATGGTCCTAAGTATTCAGACCCTTCGCTCAGTATTTAGTAGAAGCACCCTGTTGATCCAATACAGCCATCAGTCTTTTTCACACCTGGATTTTGGGATCCAGGTGTGGCCCTCTCCAGTTCTGTCAGGTTGGATGGTAAACGGTGAACAGGCAGGTCTCTCCAGAGATGCTCAATTGGGTTTAAGTCCGGGCTCTGCTAGTTCCTTCATCTCCACTGATGCCGGCCTCGAAATTGAAGTCATCACCAAATGTTGTATGTCAACCATCCGTTGTGCTAAAAGTGTCAGTTAATTTGCCAGCAGACACCTGCAAAGATGATAGACCGCTGTCTTTCAGGAGGTCTCACCACTCGACCAGATCTGGTAATAGTCCCTGTTGGTCTGAGGTGGCTCCTATTTCTCCTCAGAAAACCACTGTCTATCTCTACCACATAGGATCTGGGAGCACTGGCAGGTCCAACTACTGCTCCAGTGGTTCCTTCAGTGGTAATCCACACTTTCTGTCCTGACGATAGTTCCAGAAGTGGTCTGACTCTATGTCTGCGGTTGTAGTGTTTTGCCTGCTCACGCCTCCCCTCCTCATCTTTTTTGCGAAAAGCCTGTAGGTCAGGCCACTTTGGCACCAGCTTTGCCACAGCTTGTGGCAGCGAGGTCCGCAGGTGTCTCCCCATAAGCAACTGCGCCGGTGAGATCCCATGTTCCAGTGGGGTGGCCCTGTATGCTAGCAGTGCTCTGCTGTAGTCACAGTCCTTTTTCCACAAGTCTTTAATGGTACGAACAGCGCGTTCTGCCTCCCCGTTGGCTTGGGGGTACCTAGGGCTGCTCGCTTCATGTGTGAACTGGTACTCTTTGGCAAAGGGCTTGAACTGTTCTGAAGAAAACTGCGGCTCGTTATCCGATACCGCAGTCTCGGCAACTCCATGTCTTGCAAAGGTCTCTTTTATAGCATTAATAGTGACCTCTGCAGTTGTGTGTCTCAGTTCAGCTATCTCAATGTACCTTGAGAAAAAATCAATAATCAGCAGGAAGTGTTTCTTTGACCACTCAAACAGATCCATACCGACTTTTTGCCATGGGCGGTCGGGAACAGGAGTCACCAGCATTGGTTCACGGCACTGTAACCTGTGTTTTGGACATGTTTCACACCTGTCTACCATCTGACATATTTGAGTTGAGACGCCCGGCCACCACACCGACTCTTTTGCTCTGGCCCTGCATTTTGAAACGCCCTGGTGGCCTTCATGCAAACGTGACAAAACCTCCACTCTCATTTGAGGTGGTATCACAAGTCTCTCCCCTTTCATGAGAAGACCATGGACTACATTGAAGTCCAGTCTGTATTGCCAGTACCCCTTTAACTCTGGATCTAGCTTACCTTTTTCTGGCCAGCCTGTCCCACATTGATACACCACCTTTCTGCACAGGTCATCCATTTCCTGCACCAACTTAATCTCCTCCAGCCTTTTATCTGTGGCTGGGAGATGGGAAACTACACAGTCCACGAAAACCTCCACCTCTTTTTCCAGCTGAAGATCCCCAGCAAAAGGAGGCCCTGCCAGCGGTGCTCATGAGAGGGCATCAGCAGTGACGAGGTTCTTCCCTGGAACATGGACAATGGTGAAAGTAAAGCGCAGCAGCCTGAGGCGGAATCTCAGGATGCGTGGAGGCAGGTTGTCCAGGCCTCTTGTGCTCAGAAGAGGGACCAGGGGTTTGTGATCTGTGATTAGAGTGAACTGTAAGCCCATGAGGTAAGATGACAGTCGTTCACACGCCCACGTTACAACGAGCGCCTCCTTTTCTATCTGCGCGTAGCGTCTCTCTGTGTCTGTGAGACCTCTTGAGATGTATGTGACTGGTCGCCAGGAGTTGTCAGACTGTTTCTGAGTGAGAACAGCCCCGATACCGTATGGCGATGCATCTGCAGCGACTCATGTATCTGCTGAGTTGGAGTACTGAGCGAGCACTTCTGGAGAGCTTAATATCCCTTTTAGTCTCTGAAACGCTGTTTCCTGTGGCTCCGCCCATATCCACTCGTTTCTGTCTTTTAGCAGTTCCTTTAATGGTGTGGTGATTGTGGCTAGTTGTGGCATAAACTTGGCAAGATAGTTGGCCATGCCCATAAGACGGCGCACAACTCCCACACTCTGAGGCTGTGGCAGCTGCTGGATTGCTGTTACCTTGTCGGGATCGGCCTCAATGCCTTTTGCTGACACTTTGTGTCCCACAAAGATTATTTGACTTTTAGCAAACTCACACTTCTCATTCAGAGTGAGACCATCCTTCTGAAACTTTTGGAGCACACAGTGCAACCTCTGGTCGTGCTCCTGTCTGTCTCTGCCGTATACAAGCACATCATCGGCGTGACAAATCACCCCTTCAAAATCTTCCAGCATCTGTGACATTCTCCTTTGGAAATGTTCCGGCGCCGATGCAATGCCAAAAGGAAGGCGGTTGAACTGAAACCTTCCAAAAGGCGTGATGAAGGTAGTGAGTGGCCTCGACTCTGGCGTGAGCGGAATTTGCCAGACGTCTTGAGAAACACTGCGCCCTTTCACTGCTAACTGAGCCTCGAAGCAGCCTTTAACATTGAGTGGGCAACTGCCTGGCCCTAGTAACTTCTTTCTGGGTCTCTGCAGCTTACCATCTCTGTCTGGACTGTACAAACCCTCTGGAATAGATGTAACATCCGCCCCTGTGTCAAGTTTAAAATATACATTTTCCCCATTTAACTTGACCTTTTGCACCCTGGGCTGTGACCTCTCAGTCTCTACTTCTCCCAAGAACACACAATCCTCGCTGTCTGTATCTTTCTGATTTTCTGTCACTTCGCGTAGCGCTGTAGCTCCGCGTAGCGCTGTAGCTTCGCTACTGCGACAGACCACAGCAAAGTGTCCTTTTTTCTGACATTTTCGACACTGTACCTCTTTGGCTGGACATTCTTTCCATGAGTGTTTGTTCTTGCGACCACAGCGGCCACATTCCTTTTCACTTTGCTTGATTGGCTTTTGTTCTTTCTTCTGCCACGTCTGCATTTTCCCACGTTTTGTATTTGTCCGTATTGTGTCCATGTTCAGTGTTTTCTCCACTGCCGCGCTGCTGTGAAGTATTGATTGTTGTTTCTTTACCGTTTCGCTCTGCCTAACTTTCTCAATGGCTTTAGCAAGAGTCAACTCTGAGTCCATTTGCAGCTGCTCGGACAGTCTTTTGTCTTTTATGCCAACCACAATTCTGCCCCTTATGAGTTCGTCTTTGAGTGCTCCAAATGCACAATTTTCTGCAAGTTTGTGCACAGCAGTGATGAACGACTCTGTACTTTCCCCATCCTGTTGCTGTCTGGAGTTAAACTGTGCTCTTTCAAAAATTATGTTGTGTTTTTCTACATAATGTTTGTCAAATGCCTCTTTGACAGTTGCATATTTCTTTTTATCTGCATCGCTCATACAGTGGGGCAAAAAAGTATTTAGTCAGCCACCGATTGTGCAAGTTCCCCCACCTAAAATGATGACAGAGGTCAGTAATTTGCACCAGAGGTACACTTCAACTGTGAGAGACAGAATGTGAAAAAAAAAATCCATGAATCCACATGGTAGGATTTTTAAAGAATTTATTCGTAAATCAGGGTGGAAAATAAGTATTTGGTCAATAACAAAAATACAACTCAATACTTTGTAACATAACCTTTGTTGGCTGTTATATCTTCACTCCGGGTTACTAGTATAACAATGATACTCGGACCACGACGTAACTTGCGGTATTTATTATAACGGAGCAACTTAACATGGAGCTAGCCCGAGCAACAGCCGAAAAGCATCATTTCCCATAATGCATCGGGGCATGCCCACTACGGATCCTGTTATAACCCAAAATACACAACATCTCCTCCCCTCTTACAAAGGATGTACTATGAAATAAACAGGTGATCTACTCACAAACTTCAGTCTTCACTGGCACATGACAGTAATAGCCTCACAAACATTTCACCTCTTATTAACTGTAAGGTTACAACACCAACTCTTTTAATTGCTATCTTGGGGAGTGAGGGTGGACTACCTCAACCTCCCCCATGACCCATGGGGATTATTCTGCCCCGTTCATTTGGGTCAGGTGCCATCTAATAACTCAGACGAACAGGAGGCCGCCGCTCTCTATTGGGGTATCGGCGGTCTGTGGTAACGTCAGTCTGTGTGCTCTCTTGTGGAGCCTTTGTTCCTGACACCGAAGATGTCTCAGTCTCTCTTACAGTCTCCTTTACAGGTGGAACCACTGTTCCTGATGTGGTGGAGTTCTCTACTTGTGTGTGTGAAGGGGCTGACGAGTCGATGAGTGCATTTTCAAGATCTCCGCAAGACCCTTCTGCAGACACTGGTGCGGACCGGAGTAGCTGATCCACGTGTCTTCTCCAGACTCCATCGGCCACCTGAACTGTATATGAAACTGGACCAGTTTGAGCAATGACAGTTGCAGGAACCCACTTGTGTACTCACAGTAGTTCCTGGCATGCACTGACTCGCCGGTGCTGAAGACTCTGCCCTTGACCTTTTGACCCCTGTACATGATTTGTTTCTCTTGTTGTTTTTGTACAGTGTCCTTCACAGTTGAGGGTTTCAAAAGATCAAAGGTAGTGCGCAGATCTCTTTTGAACATTGCGTTGGCAGGAGATGTCCTTGTGGTCGCATGTGGACTATTCCGGTAGTTAAGCAGAAACTTGTGCAGTCTCTGATGCAGTGTTCCTTGGCCTTGTGATGTTTTCAGTGCATGTTTCATTGTCTGAACAAACCTTTCTGCAAGACCATTCGTTGCAGGATGGTATGGAGCTGACGTAATGTGCTGCACTCCATTAGCCTGTAGGAAAGCCTCCATTTCCTGTGAAACCAGTTGAGGTCCATTGTCAGAGACTATCTGAGTAGGAGATCCAAACCTACTGCACATTTCTCCTAGAGCTTCTATGGTCTTTTCAGTGGTGGCTGATTTCATGGTGGTCACTTCAGGCCATTTACTGTGTGCATCAACAGCTAGAAGAAACATTTTGTCCTCGTATGGACCTGCAAAGTCAATGTGTACCCGATGCCATGGCTCCTGTGGGAACTCCCAGGGATGAAGAGGAGCAAGTGGTGGGTTGTTCCGGACCATCTGACACGAAGAGCAGTTCTTAGCAATCTCCTCGATCTGTTTGTCCATATTTGGCCACCAAAAATAGCTTCTCGCTATTTCCTTCATTCTCACTATTCCACTATGTCCTGCATGCAGTTGCTTCAACAGTTTTGGTCGCAGTGACATGGGAATGATGACTCTCCTCCCCCACAGCAAACATCCCGCCTGAACAGAAAGCTCCGCCCGCTTTCCCAGGAAAGCCTTCAGGTCTACACCCTTACTTGCAGGCAGACCCTTAATGATCCAGTCCAGCACTGCTGCCAACACAGGGTCATTTCTGGACGCCTTTTTCACCTGCACAGCCGAAACAGGTGCTGTCTCTACCTCCCTGAAGTAGAGGATCTCAACTGTGTCAGAGACGGGTTTTTTAACAGGAAGGGGTAACCTGGACAACCCATCTGCATTGCAATGAGACTCCGATTTGCGATACTTGATGTCATAAGAATGTCCTGACAATATCAACGCCCACCTCTGGAGACGTGAAGCAGCAAGAGATGGAATCCCTGTATAGGGTCCCAGGATGGTTGTGAGAGGCCTATGGTCAGTAAACAGTGTAAACTTCCTACCGTACAGGTACTGGTGGAATTTCCGAACACCGAATACAATGCTCAGCGCCTCTCGTTCCAGCTGAGCATAGTTGGACTCTGCTGTGTTTAATGTCCTTGATGCGAATGCAATTGGCCTTTCTTCGCCATTTGGGAGAATGTGGGAAATCACTGCCCCCACCCCATAGGGAGAAGCATCACAAGCAAGCTGAATTGGGAACTTGGGATTGAAGTGGGTTAGCACCTCAGATGCAGTCAGTGAATCCTTTGCCTTTTGAAAGGCGTCTTGGCAGCTTGCTGTCCACTCCCATGCTTCTTCCTTGCGTAGCAGGTTGTGCAGTGGTTTCAGGAGTGATGCCAAGTTGGGTATGAACCGTCCGTAGTAGTTCAACAGCCCTAAGAAAGACTTTAACTGACTGACATTTCGTGGTGGGGGTGCATCCACGATTGCTGTGATCTTCGAAGGTGCAGTGTGAAGTCCATTTGCATCAATCACGTGCCCTAGATATTCCACAGATGACTGGAAAAAGTCACATTTCTCCTTACGGACTCTCAATCCGTATTCCTTCAGCCTCTGAAGGGTCGCATCCAAGTTGCGCAGATGCTCTTCATCATCTGCTCCTGTACACAGGATATCATCCAGATAGCATTGCACACCAGGTAATCCGCTCAGGATTTGATCAATCGCTCGTTGAAACAATGCTGGAGCTGATGTGATGCCAAAAGGCAACCTGCAAAATCTGAAAAGTCCCTTATGTGTGTTAATAGTCAACATGTCACGTGACTGCTCTTCAACGTGCATTTGCAGGTAAGCTTGGTTGAGATCTATTTTGCTGAACTTTTGTCCTCCACTCAGACCAGCAAATAAGTCATCAATCAGTGGAAGGGGATACTGCTCTGCTGTTAATACAGGATTCACGGATACCTTGAAGTCTCCGCAGATCCGGATTCCGCCGTCCTTTTTGGGAACTGGAACGATGGGCGTGGCCCACTCGCTGGTCGTAACCGGCTCCAGAACACCATTCTTGACCAATGCGTCTAAATTAGACTCCACCTTGGGCCGAATGGCGTACGGCACAGGTCTAGCCTTCATAAAGACTGGCTTGGAGTCAGGCTTGAGATGCAGCTTCACTGTAATTTTTTTCATGCTGCCCAGTTCCTCACGAAAAACCTCCTGGTGTTTTCCCAGTATGGCCTGTAGCTGAGAGGAACCATGCGACAGCTTTCTCACCTCTTGCCAGTTGAGTCTGATTGTTTTGAGCCACACACGTCCCATTATAGCAGGGCAGTTCTTCTGCGTAACATACACAGGCAGCTTAGCAGTTTGGCCATTGTATTGAACAGTCACCTCTGCCATTCCTTTCATAGGCACTCGATGTCCAGTATATCCTTTAAATACTGTGTCGGAGGGTTTGAGTGGAAGGTGCTTCAGACATGTCCTATAGACATTATATGACACTAGTGATGCTTTTGACCCAGTGTCAATCTGCATTTTTACAACATGTCCCTCCAGTTTGGGCGTGACCCAAAAGCCGTCTGAGGTTTCGTCCACCTTCAGTATTCGCACAGTATTTATTGCAGACAACACTTCTTCATCTGAGGAGTCATTTGCTCTATCCTCATGAAGTTTAACTGTGTGAACATGTCTTTCTTTTTTGAATCTTGCAGTGCCTCTTTTATTCCCAGGCTTTGAGCCCTTATCCTTGCACCTTTTGTTCCTGCATGCCCGTGCTACATGACCTTTTTTTCCACAGTTGTTGCAATCCATTTCTTTGCACCAGCAATCACTAGCAAGGTGTCCTAACTTGCCACAGCGGAAGCATGGTCCCTGTGCATTTGCTTTACCATTGTCTAGTTTGTGTACTCTGTCTGTAGCATGTAGCGCATGGGCTTCTTTTGATGCCATTTCCATGGTCACACTGATATTAATTGCCTTCTCAAGAGTCAAATCACTTTCCGTGAGCAATTTCTTCTGTGCAGCTTCATTTCTTAAACCACACACGAGTCTGTCTCTTAATGTGTCATTTAAAACATCTTTAAACTCACAGTGTTCAGCTAATTTGCGTAACGATGCAACGAACATTGTGACAGACTCACCCTCTTCTTGGTTTCGCTTGTGAAACTTGAACCGTTCAGCGATCACGAGGGGCTTGGGCGAGAAGTGTTTGGTCAGTGTGTCCACGATCTCTGTGAAACTTTTACTGCCTGGCTTTGCTGGCTGTAGCAGGCTCCTTAGCAGGGTAAAAGTCTTTGGGCCTATCACACTCAAAAAAATGGGCACCAGTTTAGCATCCTGTATGTCGTTAGCCGCAACGAAATATCCAAAACGCTCCGTATATGAGCTCCATTGCTCCGTGCTTTTGTCGAAGGGACCGATAGGGCCAGTAACTCCAGCCATTACTCGGCTCCTGGTTGAATGGCACTCTTCCCCTCACAACTGTTCCTTTTCGTAACGTCTCTTTTATCCGTTTATGTTTTGGTTAACGTCACTTACGGAGTCTGCCTTCGTCGTCCTGTCCGCTGTACATTCCTCCCCGTTTCGCTGAGAAAAAAAACAACGGCATCCACCTTCGCACACCGGTAGCGTCGTCCTACCTCCGGCGCCGTCTAACACCAGGTTAGCGCGAGGCATCAGCAGGAAAAAAAAAAAGTAAAACTCCAAAGCGGACTGCAGCGTCGGTCCAGACGTCCTCGTCGCCACTTTTGTTATATCTTCACTCCGGGTTACTAGTATAACAATGATACTCGGACCACGACGTAACTTGCGGTATTTATTATAACGGAGCAACTTAACATGGAGCTAGCCCGAGCAACAGCCGAAAAGCATCATTTCCCATAATGTATCGGGGCATGCCCACTACGGATCCTGTTATAACCCAAAATACACAACATTGGCAATAACAGAGGTCAAACGTTTACTATAGGTCTTTACCAGGTTTGCACACACAGTAGCTGGTATTTTGGCCCATTCCTCCATGCAGATCTTCTCGAGAGCAGTGATGTTTTGGGGCTGTCGCCGAGCAACACGGACTTTCAACTCCCGCCACAGATTGTCTATGGGGTTGAGGTCTGGAGACTGGCTAGGCCACTCCAGGACTTTCAAATGCTTCTTACGGAGCCACTCCTTTGTTGCCCGGGCGGTGTGTTTTGGATCATTGTCATGTTGGAAGACCCAGCCTCGTTTCATCTTCAAAGTTCTCACTGATGGAAGGAGGTTTTGGCTCAAAATCTCACGATACATGGCCCCATTCATTCTGTCCTTAACACGGATCAGTCGTCCTGTCTACTTGGCAGAAAAACAGCCCCATAGCATGATGTTTCCACCCCCATGCTTCACAGTAGGTATGGTGTTCTTGGGATGCAACTCAGTATTCTTCTTCCTCCAAACACGACGAGTTGAGTTTATACCAAAAAGTTCTACTTTGGTTTCATCTGACCACATGACATTCTCCCAATCCTCTGCTGTATCATCCATGTGCTCTCTGGCAAACTTCAGACGGGACTGGACATGCACTGGCTTCAGCAGCAGAACACGTCTGGCACTGCGGGATTTGATTCCCTGCCGTTGTAGTGTGTTACTGATGGTGACCTTTGTTACTTTGGTCCCAGCTCTCTGCAGGTCATTCACCAGGTCCCCCCGTGTGGTTCTGGGATCTTTGCTCACCATTCTCATCATCATTTTGACCCCACGGGATGAGATCTTGCGTGGAGCCCCAGATCGAGGGAGATTATCAGTGGTCTTGTATGTCTTCCATTTTCTGATGATTGCTCCCACAGTTGATTTTCTTCACACCAAGCTGCTTGCCTATTGTAGATTCACTCTTCCCAGTCTGGTGCAGGTCTACAATACTTTTCCTGGTGTCCTTCGAAAGCTCTTTGGTCTTGGCCATGGCGGAGTTTGGAGTCTGACTGTTTGAGGCTGTGGACAGGTGTCTTTTATACAGATGATGAGTTCAAACAGGTGCCATTCATACAGGTAACGAGTGGGGGACAGAAAAGCTTCTTACAGAAGACGTTACAGGTCTGTGAGAGCCAGAGATTTTCCTTGTTTGAGGTGACCAAATACTTCTTTTCCACCCTAATTTACAAATAAATTCTTTACAAATCCTACCATGTGAATTCATGGATTTTTTTCTCACATTCTGTCTCTCACAGTTGAAGTGTACCTCTGGTGCAAATTACTGACCTCTGTCATCATTTTAGGTGGGAGAACTTGCACAATCGGTGGCTGACTAAATACTTTTTTGCCCCACTGTATGTTTTGGCAGGTAAAATATCAGCATACCTGCCAAAACATCAGCAGCAGCATCTCCCATAGCGTACAGGAGTGCGTTAACTTGATACTCGTCTGATTTGTTATCAAGAGCGGTTGCAATGCAACATCTTTCGAACCTTCTGATCCACTTTGGCCATTCGGCAGGATTAGAAAAGTCAAATGTTTCTGGGGATGTTATTTGTACCGTGGTCGCCATCGTGACGTGTGGATCCCTGGCTTCCTCGCGTTCAGAATCCAGGCTTTCCGGTGCGCCGACCCCATCTCCTCCCTCCGACATGTGAGGCTCGTGCTCGACCGAGGGCGCACACGCGCCCTGTTGCTAGCGCCGGTCACAGCCTCGGCCGCGCTTCACCTGCATGCCGTTCTTGTTCGGGTTACCGATGCAAAAACTTCTCTTGCAGTTAACTGCACCGTACTGTACTCGAAAATACTGTGGAGACCGCCGATCCCACTTCTGACACCACGTATAAATGATGACACTGGACGCAGCACGTTCGGGTGATGTTTTCCAACTTTACTCGTAACCCGGAAGCTCTCCGCACACACAGCCTTATGGGAACAGTAGTCTACCGCTACATCCCATAGCTTTCCTGAAAGTAAAAATGGGTCTGGGCTCTTATGGGTTAAGCTGAGTTTCTGTGCTTCTCTCCACAGCTCAGGCTGGATGAAAGCTTGCAGCTGCCTAGTATGTGGAAACCTTCTTTTCAGTCAAAGTGAATAAAATCTTAGCTCACCAAATCCACATAAATGGGCTTTTCTGTTTGCACTAACAAGATCAACATGTTGTTTGAATATTTTCAGAAGCATAAGGTGATTATGAGGTGAAGTACTTGAAGGCTTCCACCTCCCCTTTTCCAAAGAGGGTTAATTCAGTGCACAAAAAGCCTCCGCCGGGCCAACTGAGGCTGTTTCTCTTTTGAAAATCTGGGTTTTATGAATTCCAAAGTGGTGAGCGTCTTACTTGTCTCCTCAGTTTAGGAAGGAACCACCACCTGTCACCATCTAACAACATGAGAAAATGCTCCCTGTCCTTGGGCCAAAGTCAAATAGCTGATTGTGTATTGTGCTAAATTTGCACTGAGGCAAAAATAACCTGTTCCCCATTCACTCCTTCAAATGAATGATAAAAGAGGAAGAAAGTGTGTTGATTCTCTGTGCTATAGTTTGACTTTCTTTGCTCTTTCAGTTACAAATTCTTTCAAAAAGAAACAAATCAAGAAAGAAAAAGGTAAAAGCAAAGAATTAGAAATGAAAGAAAGAACTGAGGGAATGAAAATGACAAAGAGCACAAACAGCCCAGAGGATCAAAGCACGAATGAGAGCACGTCACAATAAAGTACCTCGGAAAAGCAGGCAGGACTGCCAGGCATTATCACACAGAGACCCACTCTTCTGTTTTGGTGCAAAAGCATGTGTTGTACCCTCAGCTGGCATCTGAATAATATTTGCTGGTTTTATTCTAAATATAAGAAGCGTGAAAAAAGGATGTTAGACATATGAGACGCATACAAACACAAGAAACAAACAAGAGTGGATTGTCATTTTTTATTGTCAAGGCTGAATATGTGAAGAAAGCTTCACAAAGATGTTCCTTTGCTACTATCATGGAAGCACAAAGGTATAGTTACTTGTACGATATGGGTCAGATTTACTAAGCAGGCCAAATTACTGTACCAACAGGTGAGAATTACAAGAATCAATAGATGGGAATGTTCGGCGGGTCAGTCACTGTTTAAACAAAGATTCAGCCAGTTTGCTGTAATAATTAAGTTGCCGACCTACAATGCAAATTAGGACCCAGTGAGAATGAAAGTAATCTGCTAGGATCAGCTTCGGTATCACGCCAGGCACTAGGTCAGGGGGGAACATCCAGGAAGGGGGAAGGGTCCAAGGGGGCTCGAGGGGGTCCAGGCAGGAGGGAATCGAACTCTCAAACCAAACCAGCAGCCACTCCACATAATCAACTTAGGGGGAAAACTCTCTCTCTCTCACTGCAACAAGGAGAAGCCACGACCTGCACACAGGGAAGACAAGGATCACTGTGGAGATGCCACAGAAAACACTGGAGGAGACGACAGAGATGTAGGAGCCAGAGTTTCACTACCAAAGTGGGTCAACGTTCCAGCGATGACTGGCAGGCTACCCACGCCTTAAGTAAGAGCCCCTGATTGCTCATCTTCCACAGGTGGGGACCAGCCACAGGTGAGTTGGGCAGAGGCTCAGGAGGACTCTCGTCCACATATGACTTTGAACACAAACCAAAGAGACACAGAGACAGACAGAGTCCACTGCAGAGGCCGGGTCCTGACATTAGTTTTTATGCATGCCATGAGCACAAATGCGACTCACTGGTTTTTTGTTTTCCTGATGTCGTGTGGGCCTGCAGATGTTAATTAAAATCAAGTGAAGGAATTCAACTCACGGTCACTTGTTGGCGACAAACAAACAATTAAAGCCTAGACAGTAGGAAATGGCAAAACAAGGAATATGAGCCATTATTATTTCACTTCAGGTTGACGTTCATTGTCCATGAATGTCCTGGTATTTTTTGCTGGATTTACAATAAATCTTTATGGCTTCAATTATTTCTAATGCGTTTTCATTAAACTTACCCAATGGCGTTGGCAATTATGGTCCTCCAAGATGGCGTATCCCTCACACATAGCAACAAGTCATTGTTGTCATTATTTTTTTGATCCAGTCTTTCATTCCATCGATGATGGTTTCTCTCCTTCTGCCTCTGCTGCTTTTCCCTTCAACTTTCTCAGATGCAACATCATGTTCCTCATCCTCCTCTTCTCATAATGTCTCCAAAGAAACTTGCTTGCTTCTCTCTGATGTTTTGTTTTGAAACCTGTTCATTAGTCGGCCTGATATTCTCATCCTCCTCCTGATGAACTACATGTCTGCCGCACTCATAGTGTCTACAGTTTCTTGCTTATTGTCCATGCTTTGCTTGCATATGTGTGGTGGTGTAATATAGGTCTCTTTGTGATGCTGGACTCTTTCTTGGCTTGATCCAGTCTTTCAGTTAATTTGTTGATTAACTAAAAGTCAGAGAGAGCTTTCTTTGTTATTGCAATCTGAATCTTGATTTCAAGCAGTGGTGCTCCATCTCTGCCGGGGCCCAAATATTGAATTTTTTTGGCTTGTTGTCCAATGTTACGTGTTGAATGATCTTTGTTTTGGAAATCATTGTCTGACTTTTTGTGATGTTTAGGAAGAGTCCCACTCCTTAACTTTCCTCCTCATAACAATGTGCAAAGTGCCTACACTGGAGTCCTCGTCAGGTAGAGATGATCATGTGGGACAGGTGACCCCCAAACATCATTCAATGACCAAGAAGCAATCCATGTCAGTTTCTTTAAATGCTGGCATATATTAAAGTTGGTTAGAGTTTATTACTGGAGACTATCATGGAGGTGCAGTGGAATCCTTTTTGTTTGGTGACAAACACCTGTCCGTTGATGCTGCCATCCATTGTCAAATACTGATTGGTTGAGAAGTGGCCAGAATAGCAAAAGGAGTGATAGCAGAGTTCACAAGAAAGAAAGAAGCAAAATAATAATAATAATAATAATAATAATAATAATAATAATAATAATAATAATAATAATAATAATAATAATAATAATAATACGGTGGTCAGCACGGTTGCCTCACAGCAAGAAGGTCCTGAGTTCAATTCCACCGTCAGGTCGGGGTCTTTCTGTGTGGAGTTTGCATGTTCTCCCCATGTTTGCGTGGGTTCTCCCTGGGTACTCCGGCTTCCTCCCACAGCCCAAAGACATGCAGTTTGTGGGGATAGGTTAATTGAAAAATCTAAATTGCCCATAGGTGTGAATGCGGGAGCGAATGGTTGTCTGTCTCTGTGTGTCAGCCCTGCGACAGACTGGCGACCTGTCCAGGGTGTACCTTGCCTCTCGCCCTATGACAGCTGGGATAGGCGCATCCCCTGCGACCCTGAAAAGGAGAAGCAGAAGCAAATGGATGGATGGATAATAAAAAATTTAATACCGTTTGAGAAGTACAGGGAGTGTCTGTAGTCAATGCTTTCCATTATTTTGAACACTCAGTGTCAAAACTAGCCATACCCTTACAGAATACTAATATCTTATAACAGCAAACTAATGCACATTATAGTATAAAATACATGATTGATTTTATTTCTCTGTGAACTAAAATTGATGTTTATGTTCAGACTCTTCTTTCCACAAAAAATGTTTCACAAATGACGGCACGAGGCAAACTCACTGTTCCTACTGAAAGCACACACAATGCGACCAATAGAAAATGAGATTAAATATACCTGTTTTATATATATAGATATATATATATTATGTAAACGATTTAGCTTTTAGCCCAGAGACACATTAAACTAAAACTAAGACCATTAACTGAAAACAAAGGTATTATTTAACTCCACAGAAAACACCGAGCTGTCAGCAGCAAAGTGAAGCGCGTCACATTTTTGACATATTTGTCAAAGACAAATTTGTCTTTAAGCTGAACACAACCCATTTATAAAACACACTGTCGTGGTTAATATTAGGTTTTTCACACACCGCTCATTTTTATCCATTTACTACATTAGCATCAAAGCCCATAAATCATCACTGGCAACAGCCTGACTTATGATACAGAGTCTTGTTTAAGTGAATGGCTTTTTGCTGGCAGCTCTTGGCAGGACATGAACAGTCAACTTTGAAAGACAGCTGCACCTATTTTGCAACTGAATTTTAAATGTTTTGGCCTTCATTACTTGCATTAGAATGAGATACTACAGTGGGGCAAAAAAGTATTTAGTCAGCCACCGATTGTGCAAGTTCCCCCACTTAAAATGATGACAGAGGTCAGTAGTTTGCACCAGAGGTACACTTCAACTGTGAGAGACAGAATGTGAGAAAAAAAATCCATGAATTCACATGGTAGGATTTGTAAAGAATTTATTCGTAAATTAGGGTGGAAAATAAGTATTTGGTCACCTCAAACAAGGAAAATCTCTGGCTCTCACAGACCTGTAACGTCTTCTGTAAGAAGCTTTTCTGTCCCCCACTCGTTACCTGTATGAATGGCACCTGTTTGAACTCATCGTCTGTATAAAAGACACCTGTCCACAGCCTCAAACAGTCAGACTCCAAACTCCGCCATAGCCAAGACCAAAGAGCTTTCGAAGGACACCAGGAAAAGTATTGTAGACCTGCACCAGACTGGGAAGAGTGAATCTACAATAGGCAAGCAGCTTGGTGTGAAAAAATCAACTGTGGGAGCAATCATCAGAAAATGGAAGACATACAAGACCACTGATAATCTCCCACGATCTGGGGCTCCACGCAAGATCTCATCCCGTGGGGTCAAAATGATCATGAGAACGGTGAGCAAAGATCCCAGAACCACACGGGGGGACCTGGTGAATGACCTGCAGAGAGCTGGGACCAAAGTAACAAAGGTCACCATCAGTAACACACTACAACGGCAGGGAATCAAATCCCGCAGTGCCAGACGTGTTCCGCTGCTGAAGCCAGTGCATGTCCAGGCCCGTCTGAAGTTTGCCAGAGAGCACATGGATGATACAGCAGAGGATTGGGAGAATGTCATGTGGTCAGATGAAACCAAAGTAGAACTTTTTGGTATAAACTCAACTCGTCGTGTTTGGAGGAAGAAGAATACTGAGTTGCATCCCAAGAACAACATACCTACTGTGAAGCATGGGGGTAGAAACATCATGCTATGGGGCTGTTTTTCTGCCAAGTAGACAGGACGACTGATCCGTGTTAAGGACAGAATGAATGGGGCCATGTATCGTGAGATTTTGAGCCAAAACCTCCTTCCATCAGTGAGAACTTTGAAGATGAAACGAGGCTGGGTCTTCCAACATGACAATGATCCAAAACACACCGCCCAGGCAACAAAGGAGTGGCTCCGTAAGAAGCATTTGAAAGTCCTGGAGTGGCCTAGCCAGTCTCCAGACCTCAACCCCATAGAAAATCTGTGGCGGGAGTTGAAAGTCCGTGTTGCTCGGCGACAGCCCCAAAACATCACTGCTCTCGAGAAGATCTGCATGGAGGAATGGGCCAAAATACCAGCTACTGTGTGTGCAAACCTGGTAAAGACCTATAGTAAACGTTTGACCTCTGTTATTGCCAACAAAGGTTATGTTACAAAGTATTGAGTTGTATTTTTGTTATTGACCAAATACTTATTTTCCACCCTGATTTACGAATAAATTCTTTACAAATCCTACCATGTGGATTCATGGATTTTTTTTTTGACATTCTGTCTCTCACAGTTGAAGTGTACCTCTGGTGCAAATTACTGACCTCTGTCATCCTTTTAGGTGGGGGAACTTGCACAATCGGTGGCTGACTAAATACTTTTTTGCCCCACTGTATTTTCTCATTGGTGCAAAACTGCCAGCCTTGACCTGATGACCCAGTAACCTGATACTGGAGCCAAGTACAAAAAAAACTAATTCATATGTCTTAGGTGTAGCCCAACAGTTTTTTGACATTCATTTTGCCCACATTGAGCCGTTCTTTTTTGAAAGTGGACAGCCTTATTAGACAGCCAAAGCCTGGGGAACTGGGACATCTAAACACACAAAAAAGAGGGAATACATCCTCATGTTGGATGACAGAATAAATATATGAACTAATCTACTTCCATAGAGGTACCATGTAACATTTCCAGCATCAACAAGTGCCTTGCTCTTGTTGATGATAGCATCGTGATATTAACCAGCTCTCTGGTGGCAGAACAATAAACATGAACACATGTCTGTCACGATGCGTCGTTTTTAAAGCTTCCCTCTGCCCAGTCTCAAAAACTAGGCAGACACGTGGACATCAGCATCCCTGTCTGATGAAATTTACATCACGTGGACCCTCATCGTATCATCGGACCTGTTAAGCAACTTTAGTTGGTATTTGCTTTTTACTTAATGATAACTAGCACACAGTAACAGTTAAACAATTGTATTTGATGCTAATAATATAAACAAATGCAAAGACTTACACTTCTGTCTTCTTCACAACATTTTTTGATAGTTTTAAGAGGCAAATACCTTTGAGACAAGATGTCTGTTGTTTCATGTATAGAAGTGTCGTGAAGCACTCCTTAGTCAAGATTTATTTTAAGTAAATTTCAACATTAGTTTTTGCTGAGTGAGCACTGAACTGACACTCGAGCTTTTCACTCCACAAGTCTCACAGTGACAGCAAAGCTTTAAAGCAGGTTCCACAGAGCTGACACGCTCAGCAGGCTATAATGACTTCTAAATAAATTGCGAGATTTAACTGTCAGAGGAAATTACACAAATTTTGTGAGCAGCAGTGTATTCATCTGAAAAAAGAAATGAAACTGAGGTGTCTGCCTTGAACAGGTACCTCGTGCACTAACACCAGAAACATCCAACAACAGTCATTTGGAACATATCGGTTACTTTAGTCGAGTTAAAACAACTATTTGAATCATAAACTCACAGTCACTTATAATATTAATTTAAAAAAAACATTAATCACATTTGCAGTACAAACTGATGATGATGAACTTTGAGTTCAGCTCTGACTCTGTGTCACAGAGTTTTCAAGATTTGTCTCCAAGAACACGGAAAATATGGAAAAGTTCTGTCCACTGACATGAATGAACAGATTAAATGTAGTCACTATTCCAGTAACTGCAATGTGATGCAATAGAAGAATAAACGTGTGCGTGTCGTTATTTAATGCTAAGACATTTATTTCACCATATGGTTGGAAATCTCTGGAATGTGCTTCAGAAGGAAAAACTGATGAAGGAAAGCTAACGGTGTCTTTATGGCGGGTTAATGAGAGCTGCAGGGATCATATGGTCATGATAGGAG
This sequence comes from Rhamphochromis longiceps, assembly GCF_057381845.1. Classification (NCBI taxonomy): domain Eukaryota; kingdom Metazoa; phylum Chordata; class Actinopteri; order Cichliformes; family Cichlidae; genus Rhamphochromis; species Rhamphochromis longiceps. Next base: position 38,000,330 of record NC_140557.1, on the reverse strand, counting down.
CCAAATATTCAGCTGTAGGCAGCAACAAGTTTGGTTTTGGTCTTTAATGGGGAATGGCTTTTCTAGCATTGAGGGAGCAATATCACTTTAAACCAATCTAGCACATGATGAATAACAAGAAGCTTTGCTACAAGAAGACAACATGTGGAGTGTAAGTGTTCCTGTCCCGTATGTAAAGACGTGTCATTTATGGCCTTTTTCATAGGTTTGAGTAAAGAAATGTTGAAGAAGTGTTATTGGCATGGTGTTGGGTCTATTTTGTGTGAGAGAGAAGAGAGCAAAGAGCATTTTCTTAAATTTATTAAGCAGTTGAAGGTTCAAGTTTAAAGAAAACGTCAGCCGTGTCTCTGTGCTCGCTCAGGAGAGCGCCACACTCAGAGTAATGCTTTTTATTATGTGTGAAAAACAGGACACTAAGGTCCAAACAGTTTAGGGTGGCCTGATGTCAGCTCAGGTTTCTTCTTCTGTAGCTTTTCGGCCACAGAGAGCTGTTTTATGACTGACAGGGAGTTTGTTCCTTCCTTGCAGGAGTCCACTCTGCAGGTGGGGGAGAGTCACAGGAGAGATGGAGAATAAACTTAACCTGGGTGTCTACTGTCTTGTGCACTCTGGGAGATGATTTAATGTTAGGGTGGGTACAGTTTCCTCTGCGGTGGGGTCGGGTGGGCTACCCCGGGTCCTGTGGGTCTGGACGGTCCTGCTGCCGTAGGCCCCGGTCTGGATGGGCCTCGGCTCCCTTGCCTTGGTGGGTGCCGAAGGACGGGGGTGCCTACTGGGGTCAGCGGGGGAGCTGGCCCCAGGGAGGGGCATCTTGCTCCTCCCTTCTTTTCCTCCCCATCCCCGGCTGCCTCCCTCTTCCCGCTCCAACACACCCACCCACACAAGTAGGGCCTTGGGGTACAGGTGTGTCAGCCACCTGTGCCTCAATTTTACTCCACAACTTAGACATCCACATTACTCACACTCTCATAACACATACATATAGGGCCTTGAGGGTGGGCACGTTAACGGCGTCCAGGGGACGGTCTGTGTATTCAACCCCACCTCTCAATTTTAAATCCATGTAGACATTGAGGGTTCTCGGGAGGGGCCGTGCTAACACCTGCTGCTCTCTGGCAGCAGCACCATGCTCTCCCGTGTTTTAAATGCACCTTAGAACAACACGCAGCAACACTACACATGAGCGAGAGGAGGGAGGTTTGGGATCTTCACACACCCATGTTCTCTGCTGGCCATCGGGGCGGGGGGCTGGGAGGAGGTGTTGGCCATCTGATTGGGATCTAGGATGCGGGGCCTCCCTGCTGCTGCGGAGCCTGGGGCGGTCTGCTTGCCTCCACCCTGGGGGAAGGGTAACATCTCCTGGGTCTTGGTGTCGTTTCCCCCTCCAGGGGCTGAGGGTACCTGGACCTTGGGTATAGAGTTTGTTTGGGGAGTTTGATTGTGTGTACATGTCCATGTATGTCTATCCCTACGTTGGGTGAGTGCTGAGTATTTGTATATGTGTGCACAAGGGTGGGAATGCATGTTTGTGTCTGTGTGTGCCTGTTTGTCTGTGTCTATATGTCAGGTCGGGTCTTACACTCCACCTCTCTGGGAACTCCCAGGCCCTCCAAAGGCCTATCTCCCCTCACCACACTCCCTGCCGGTAACTGATGCCCTCAGGGGTCGGTGCATTGGTGGTTCTTGGTGTCCGGGGCTGGGCGCTCAAGTATGTACCAGCTCACTCCCGGTGACTACTTGGTGGGGCCTGGTGCCTGTTGCTCGGTCAGGCCTCTTCCGGGGCAATGGGGGCCCTTGGGCCTCCGGCCTCTGGGTCTGTGGCTTGGTTCACTCTGGCACAGCTGGCTGCCGGCAGAGCCGGCGGGCACGCCACTGCAGCCCCCTCCGGCTTCTGCTCCGTGGCTACTGGGTGACCCCTCATCTGGGGCTCTCCTCAGCTCTTCCCAGGAGGGTGGCACGGATGCCCCTCCAGTGGTCCTCCTTGGGCTCCTTGTTTTGTTTTTATTAATGTATCCAATTTTAATATAACAAAATTATACACACAACATGAGTTATGATAACATGACCAACTGTTTGTCAGTGTCAGCTTGCCAACCCTTTTACACTGATACACAACATGTTTAAATCCTTTTACACTGAAAAGTTTGTTTATCCTTCTTTTGTTCCTCCTCTGTTCCCTCAGTCTTGTCTCCTCGTCTTTTGACTGTGTCCCAATTCAGGGTCTGCACGCTTGAAGTACGCGCCCTACTACGTATGGTGCGTACTATAAGTACGAGAAGTGCGGAAGTGAGAGGCTTATGAAATGGGACGGTCTAGCCTTCGTCGTGCTGTTCAGGTTGCCTAGCAACCATGATACTAACCGCGAGACACGTTACATACAGCATTGTTTGACAGAAATGAAGGAGAAAAAATGTTTTGTTGGTCATTCATTTTTGTCATGACATCACTTTGATTAGTTGAGTATCTGAGAATGAGACCACGGGACTGTAAAACATGATAGTTGGGCTTCATTTCTGTGCTGAACAGTCATTTAAGATTAGTTAGTAAATAACTGGTGAGGGACCAGACAAAGAGCGATTCATAAGACCCTTATGAAAAAGACACCGAGGGAACAGTTTACCCTGCCCGGGATAGGGTTACCGGGGCCCCGCCCTGGAGCCAGGCCCGGGGAGGGTGCCCGAGGGCGAGCGTCTGGTGGCCGGGCCTTAGTCCATGGGGCCCGGCCGGGCACAGCCCGAAGAGGAGACATGGGCCCATCCTCCCGCAGGCCCACCACCCGCAGGAGGCGCCATAGGGGTCGGGTGCATTGTGTGCCGGGTGGCGGCCAGGAGCGGAGGCCCTGGCGGACTGACCCCCGGCTGCCAAGACTGGCAATAGGGACATGGAATGTCACCTCTCTGGTGGGGAAGGAGCCTGAGTTAGTGCGTGAGGTTGAGAGGTACCGGCTAGATATAGTCGGGCTCACCTCTACACATGGCTCGGGCTCTGGAACCAGTCTCCTGGAGAGGGGCTGGACTCTGTCTCAGTCTGGAGTTGCCCCTGGTGAGAGGCGGCGGGCTGGGGTGGGTATCCTAGTATCCCCTCGGCTTGCTGCCGGTACGTTGGGGTTTTTCCCGGTGGACGAGAGGGTTTGTTCCCTGCGCCTTAGTCAGAACGGGTCCTGACTGTCATCTGCGCGTATGCGCCGAGTGGCAGTTCAGAGTACCCAGCCTTCTTAGAGTCCCTGGGCGGGGTGCTGGAGGGTGCTCCACCTGGAGACTCTGTTGTCCTGCTGGGAGACTTCAATGCTCACGTGGGTAACGACAGCGAGACCTGGAGGGGCGTGATTGGGAGGAACGGCCTCCCTGATCTGAACCCGAGCGGTGCTTTGTTATTGGAATTCTGTGCTAATCACAGTTTGGCCATAACGAACACCCTGTTCGAACATAAGAGTGTCCATAAGTGCACGTGGCACCAGGACGCTCTAGGCCGTAGGTCGATGATCGATTTTGTAATCGTATCAGCAGACCTGCGACCATATGTTCTGGACACTCGGGTAAAGAGAGGGGCTGAGCTGTCAACTGATCACCACCTGGTGGTGAGTTGGATCAGGTGGCGGGGGAAGACGCTGGACAGACCTGGTGCACCTAAACGCGTAGTGAGGGTGTACTGGGAACGTCTAGCAGAGGCCCCAGTCCGCGAGATCTTCAACGCACACCTCCAGCAGAGCTTCAACAGCATTCCGAGGGAGACTGGGGACATTGAGTCCGAATGGACCATGTTCAGCGTCTCCATTGCCGAAGCTGCTGCATTGAGCTGCGGCCGCAAGGTGGTTGGTGCCTGCCGTGGCGGTAATCCCCGAACCAAATGGTGGACACCAGAGGTGAAGGGAGCCACCAGGCTGAAGAAGGAGTCCTATCGGGCTTGGTTAGCCTGTGGAACTCCGGAGGCAGCTGACAGGTATCGACATGCCAAGCGGAATGCGGCTCGGGCAGTGGCTGAAGCAAAAACTCGGGTGTGGGAGGAGTTCGGAGAGGCCATGGAAAAAGACTTTCGGACTGCCTCGAAGAGATTCTGGCAAACCGTCAGACGTCTCAGGAGGGGAAAGCGGTGCTCTACCTGCACTGTGTATAGTGCTGGCGGAGCGCTGCTGACGTCGACTGAGAAAATTGTCAGGCGGTGGAAGGAATACTTCGAGGACCTCCTTAATCCCACTGACACGTCTTCCGAGGAGGAAGCAGAGTCTGGGGATGAGGGGAATGACCCGCCAATTTCCGGGGGCGAGGTCACTGAGGCAGTTAAACAACTCCTTGGTGGCAGAGCCCCTGGTGTTGATGAGGTCCGCCCCGAGTTCCTGAAGGCTCTGGACGTTGTAGGGCTGTCCTGGTTGACACGCCTCTGCAATGTTGCGTGGAGATCAGGGGCAGTACCTGTGGACTGGCAGACCGGGGTGGTGGTCCCCATCTTTAAGAAAGGGGACCGGAGGGTGTGTTCCAACTACAGGGGGATCACACTCCTCAGCCTCCCTGGGAAAGTCTATGCCAGGGTGCTGGAAAGGAGAGTTCGTCCGTTAGTCGAACCTCGGATACAGGAGGAACAATGCGGTTTTCGTCCTGGTCGCGGAACACTGGACCAGCTCTTTATCCTCTCCAGGATACTTGAGGGTGCATGGGAGTTTGCCCAACCAGTCTACATGTGTTTTGTGGACTTGGAGAAGGCATTCGACCGTGTCCCTCGGGGTGTCCTGTGGGAGGTGTTGCGGGAGTATGGGGTGTCTGGCCCATTGCTACGGGCCATTCGATCCCTATACAACCGTTGCAAGAGCTTGGTTCGCATTGCCGGCAATAAGTCGGACTCGTTCCCGGTGGGTGATGGGCTCCGCCAGGGCTGCCCTTTGTCTCCGGTTCTGTTCATAATTTTTATGGACAGGATTTCTAGGCGCAGCCAAGTGGCGGAGGGCTTTCGCTTTGGTGGCCTCAGAATCTCATCTCTGATTTTTGCAGATGATGTGGTTCTATTGGCTTCATCGGGTGAGGGCCTCCAGCTCGCACTGGAACGGTTCGCAGCCGAGTGTGAAGCAGCGGGAATGAGGATCAGCACCTCCAAATCTGAGGCCATGGTTCTCAGCCGGAAAAGGGTGGAGTGCCCACTCCGGGTCGGGGATGAGTTCCTGCCCCAAGTGGAGGAGTTCAAGTATCTCGGGGTCTTGTTCGCGAGTGATGGGAGAAGGGAGCCGGAGATCGACAGACGGATTGGGGCTGCAGCTGCAGTAATGCGGACGCTGCACCGGTCCGTCGTGGTGAAGAGGGAGCTGAGTGTAAAAGCGAAGCTCTCAATTTACCGGTCGATCTACGTCCCTACCCTCACCTATGGCCACGAGCTGTGGGTAGTGACCGAAAGAACGAGATCGCGGATACAAGCGGCAGAAATGAGCTTCCTCCGAAGGGTGGCTGGCCTCTCCCTTAGAGATAGGGTGAGAAGTTCGGCCATCCGGGAGGGGCTCAGAGTAGAGCAGCTGCTGCTCCACATCGAAAGGAGCCAGCTGAGGTGGTTCGGGCATCTGACAAGGATGCCCCCTGGGCGCCTCCTGGGTGAGGTGTTCCAGGCATGTCCCACCGGGAGGAGGCCCCGGGGCAGACCCAGGACACGCTGGAGAGATTATATCTCTCGGCTGGCCTGGGAACGCCTTGGTATTCCCCCGGATAAGCTGGAGGAGGTGGCTGGGGAGAGGGAGGTCTGGGCCTCTTTGCTTAGGCTGCTGCCCCCGCGACCCGGCCCCGGACAAAGCGGATGAAGATGGATGGATGGATGGATAGTAAATAACAATTAGGTAATGTTGTTCATGAGACTAAAATCATCTCACTGTGGTAATGTAAATATAATATGGCCAATATTATATGTATTGTCAGATTACTATGATATATATATATACAGTGTTGGGAAGGTTACTTTTAAAATGTATTCCATTACAGAATACAGATTACATGCCCCAAAATGTATTCTGTAACATATTCCGTTACGTTACTCAATGACAGTAACGTATTCTGAATACTTTGGATTACTTAATATATTATCATGCTTTTTACAACAACGTGAATGTACTGTTGCTGTGTGATTTATTACTGTTACTGAAGGTCCGCGACTCCGAACTGTAGTAAAGGGACCTCTGACTAATACGGCGGGGTCCCTGTCGGCTCGTAGCAGAAAAATAGCTTTACTTTGTTGTGTGGGTCAACTTTTCTTGCGAGAGACAGAGAGAGGCGTTGAAAGACTGCTCCAACGGAACTTATTGTTTTCGGAGGAAAACACGAACACGGTGTACAGTAGAGTCTTAATAGCTTACTTACAACTGGGCTCGTCAGGCACTCTTCTTGGCTGAAGTGGTTATTATTATATTTACATGCTTCCAGCTCCCGTTTTTGCTCGATGACAACTCGTACCTTTCCACTCCCCTTTTTCTCCCTCCTCGCGCTCACAGACACATAACGTGTATGGCAGTCCATTCTCCCTGCAACACGGACTACACTGCCCGTGATGCTACATTCTTTAGAGCTATGCTTGTAGCATTCTGCCTGTTAGCTTAGCACAACAACAACGAAAATGCGCTCTCTCACCCAGGAAACACACAGTTGCAGAGAGAGAGAGAGAGCGTCGCCCTGTAACCATGGCAACCGTAACGCTGCCGCCTGGAACAACAGAACGTAGCTGTCAAACAAAACCCAAACAGTCCTGACCCGCGACAAAATGGAACAGGAAAGTACCGCAGTGTAATCCATTTATTTCAACAAAGTAACTGTATTCTGAATACCACCTTTTTAAACGGTAACTGTAACGGAATACAGTTACTCATATTTTGTATTTTAAATACGTAACGGCGGTACATGTATTCTGTTACTCCCCAACACTGTATATATATATTAGGGGTGCAACGATATTCGTATCGATATTGAACCGTTCGATACAGTGCTTTCGGTTCGGTACGCATATGTATCGAACTATACAAAATTTTTAATTTATTTTATCAACTTTCCTTCTGACGATGCTGTCTGTGTTGAGCGCTCAGTGAATCTGCGTTCGACTACTCCGCCTAGGCTGCACTGTCGAGCGCAGATCCACTGAGCGCTCAACACAGACAGCATCGTCAGAAGGAAGAGAGCAGGGCAAGCTAGCGAGACAGAAGTTAAGCTCTCCTTGCAACATGGACCTCCCCCACCCTCATTCAGATCTGGTGTTTGGAATTATTTTGGTTTTCATGTGACGTATGACCCTGAAGGTAAGCGAGTCATGGACTAAAGTAAAACAGTATGTTGGATGTGCCATGCAATGCTCAATTACATGGGTGGGAACTAGTGTGTTAGCGCAGTTAGCTCGTTAACGTGTTGGCCGTCTAGCCCCATGCACAGGGCTTTCGGCGGTAGCTCGTTAACGGAGATTTGTCGTGTTATGGCGTTAAGGTCATTTCAACGAGATTAACCTGAAAGCACTAGTGGGAACACAACGAATATGACTGCACATTTACGCCGACATCATCCTAGTGCAAAGACAAGTGGAAGCAGACAAAAACAAGCAAGCATGCTACTAACTTTAGCCGAGTCATTTAGACAGCTGTTAGCACATGATTCTCCTTATGCTGCTGAGAATATAGCCCAGAAGAAGCGGATAGTATAGCTTTTATTTTGGAAAGAGACATTTCTCTGTAATAAACTCTCTTTTCCAAAGATGAGTGATTCCTCAATCAGATACAGGGCTTGCAATATCGCTAGCCCGACGTCCTGGGGCTAGCGATTTTTTCAGTCGGGCTACCAAAATCTATCTCTGCCCTGCCCGTCGGGCTATTGTAGGAAGCAAAAATATATGTCAATGCTTTTGCATTCTTTCAGAAATGTAGCTGGGTAATTATGTCATTGGCATCGGTGAGCCACTGTCAATATGTGACATATTGAAATCGCGTTTGAATTTGCGCTTGTTTTTTGCTTTCACTTTGCAATCGTGCGAACTGTGTATAGAGAGCGACAGCACTGATCTGTGAGTGATGATAATTTGTGCACCAATTCCTCTGACATTGTCTTATTAATCGTTAGCTTACTATGCAAACATGACAAGTGAAATCTCCCGCAGCAAGCTTAAACATGTGAGAGGTTGATCGCGCAGAGAATCGCTGAGCTTATGTGAGTGCGTGTGTAAAAGCAGCAGGATATATATTTCAGTTCTGCTGAGCCAAATAAGACAGGTCAGGGTGAAGAAGTGACAGCCAAATAAAAGCTTACCACGAAACGGAGAAGTTATGACAAATCAGGCTATAAGGCAAAAAGAAAGTGCAGCTTTATGGTTTCATGGACAAAAGAATTTCTGTGGCTGCAATATGACGAGCTAAATAACCAGGGCTGCACATAAGTGGTCCGCAGGTGCGCATTTGCTGTCAAAATAAAAAACACGCACAAGGGTTAGGGTTAAATTTAAAAACTGTACTTTTGAGTTAAAATATATATTTAATATTTTAATAAATGACAAATTAAAAAGGCATGAACATTTTTTTTGTATCGAAAAAATATCGAACCGTGACAACAAAGTATCGAACCGAACCGAAAATTTTGTGTATCGTTGCACCCCTAATATATATATATATATATATATATATATATATATATATATATATATATATATATATATATATTTTTTTTTTATTTAGGAGTAAAGGCTTTAAAACCAAGTTAATGCTGGAAGTACAAACATTACTAATGTCACATAACTTTGCCGACATGTGGCCAACAGTAATGTTTTAATGTTCTTCGTTATTAAACATTCGCACATAAATAAGTGACATCATATTCAGTACTTACTTTTGACAGTTCACTCTTCGGCCGCTCCCTTCTGCCGTATTTTGCGGGAAGATTATCCACACCCACCGCCGCGCGATGAATTGTGGGATATATGGGACCACGAAGCGTGCACCGGACCACGCTTGATATTTGGGGAAATCGACGGCGCATTTGGAGTATGCATTTGAAGTACACTTTGAATTGGGACAGCCGTCGTCGCGTGGCGGTGACGTAATCGCACTCAAAATGCGTACTTCAAGCATGCAAACCCTGAATTGGGACACAGCCTTTGCTCGCGTGGTGTCACCCGGTCATCGGTTACTTCCTGTTTTACTTTGGTGGTCTTGCATTTCTTGTGCTTTGTATCCAGGCCTACTTCCCTTGTCTTGTCTTCAGTGATTAGCCACAGCTGTGCTTCCACCTGTTCCCTTTCCCCCTCATTATCTGTGTTTCTATACCCTTTGTTGTGTTCTCCCTCATGGCCGTGTTTCCCTTGTAGTATGCTTTCACAGAAGCTTCCTAGTTTCCTAATTTGCTCCTGACCTGCTTTTCTTTGTGCTTTGTAAGAGCTCAATAATAAAGCTGCTCTTGAATTTATTCCTCACCTTCAAGTCCTGCATTTTGGGTCCAGCCCGTCCCTGACATGGCATTACAATGTATGACAGATTAAAAAGAGCACAACATTCACAGTGTGCTGTAGGAAGGATTGTAGTCTCTGCACATGCATGAAGAAAAATTACATTGTTGGTCCAATGTCCATTTTTAACATGTTCAGCCTGTGAGAATCTGGAGAAAATGAAGGAGAGGCTCAACATCCTTCAGTCAGAGCTGTCGTCATACGTGGAAACCTTTTGGATCCATGACGTTTGTGTTTAATATAAATATAATAAAGAATAAATTTACTGAATTTTCACTGTGTGTGTGTGTGTGTGTGTGTGTGTGTGTGTTGGTGGTGTATATATTTTTCCTTAACACACCAGCAAACAGCAGAGGACATTTTGGTGATGAATAGAGAGGCAAAAATAAAACGGTCTGCTCTGCTCCATGAATCTGATGATGAGGTAGAACCAGCAGACAGATGGGGCGCCTTCACTGATGTTTTTCTGTGACAGCTGCCCTTTCATGATATTTGGCTTGTATTTTGTTTTAGTTAAGAGCACTGTCAGTTTAGTTCAATTCAGTTATATTTGTATAAAGCCAAATCACAACAACAGTTCCCTTCTGGAGCTTTATATTGTAAGAAAAAGACCCTACAATAATAAAGAGAACTTCCCAACAATCATATGACCCCCTGTGAGCAAGCACTTTGGTGACAGTGGGAAGGAAAAACTCCCTTTTAACAGGAAGAAACCTCCGACAGACCCAGGCTCAGGGAGGGGCGGGGCCATCTGCTGTGATTAGTTGGGGAGTACAAGTAACAAGTATGATTCAATGCAGAGAGGTCTATTAACATATAGTGAGTGAAGAAGAAACACCCAGTGCATCATGGGAATCCCCCAACAGCCTACAACTAAAGGAGGATTTGGGGTCACCTGATCCAGCCCTAACTATATCTTAAAATCTTCAAAAAGTAGAGATAGTCTGTCTTCCAAATGGAGCCTCTGTGTGTATTTTTAAATATATCTCGCTGTAAATGACTCGCAGTTGATGAAACTGCAATGATTGATAGCTTTTATCGTAGCCCATTGTCGCACCAGTAAAGCACCTGCATGTGTTACTTTTTTGACATCCTAGCTATTTAAATGTTTTCTACGATTGTCGCCTTTCACTGATTTTGTTTTTTTTCTCTGGCCTCAGTTTAAAAAATGGAATTTGATCTGGAAGACGTTGTGGCTCAGCCTAGCATCGCTGCTTGTTCTGTCTGTGCTTGTATCCTCCGGCAGTTAGAGTTAGACACATGTGCTCTGCTTAGAGGTAAGTATGAGTTTCAGATCTGTGGAATGGGGGAAGAAAATAAAAGGGAGCCACTTCAGAAATAGTGCTCCGTCTTCATTATTGCAGTCTGTGCTCACAGACAAAGCAAAGGAGATCTGTGCTTGAACGAAAAAAATGTTTAAAAGTCCAATGTGTGCCATTTAAATCCATGTGATAAATTCTGTTTCCATGGACAAATAATTCAATCTCTGTAATCATTGGTAACACTTTGGTGTTTTGTGTGGTTTTTCTTTCCTAAAATGATTTTTCTCTTTGAAACGATGAGGTCATTAGGCAACTTAAAGCTCTAAGTGATTACATCACCATATAGCGTATGTACCTCCTATTTTATGTGCAAGGGAGCGTGTCACCCACACACAACATCGCTGTAACCATACAGCTGCTTTCCTGCATTTATATTGGCAGGATATGAGCACTGTTGGAAAGCATTTAGGTGAATGAGGCAAGTTGTACAAAGTGTTTTGAGCAAGTGGATAAGTACCAGTCTATTCACAGCCCAAGTGTCACTTACCTTCATTTGTAGGACACGCCCATCTGCTCTTTGATTGGTCAGTCTCCTCCAGCTGCTGACGCACTGAAAAAATATTCTTCGTGCTCAAGAAACAAAATCAAAGGTTGATTTATTCAGATAATGAAACATTAAAGTAAATGCTCTTGGGATAAACTGACTGTATAATAATCATGCACATTTATTAGACCAGCTCTCCATAAACTCTTATATCTCACACTGTAACTATGTAACAAAGTGACATGGAAAATTTACATGTAATGAAATTATTCAAATCAGCTTTTAGGGAAGTTTTTTTTCACTGTGTTGTCAGGCCAGCAGAGGGGGAAAGTAGCCAAGTACAGTTACTTAAGTATAATTTAGATGCGCTTCACTCACATTTACACAGCTCCCATTTGGTCTTCTTCACAAACTGTATATACTGTAAGGCTGCAAAGCACAATAACTTGTGTCCAACATCTTCAGTAGTCTGATAATGGATGCATTTAATATTTTATATGTTAAGATTGGACTGAAAATTTCAAATTTGTTTCTGGAAAAACACAATAAATGTATCAGTACATGAAATGATCTGTCCTTAGAAAAGCCTTAGTTTTAGCTTGAAAAACACTTTTTTACAATATCACACTCTGACTTCAGCTGTCACATGGTTTAATGTTTTTAGGCTGAGACTGAAATAATGAAGCCGCCTTGAAACAATCAGTGAATGCATTTGATGCTTCACCAGTGCTCCACTCACTGATGAGAAAACAATTTAATCAAATTATGAATGTCTTGGATTTCCTAAGAGTCACATCTGTTTGATCCACATTAGGATTTTGTCTCGTCCTTCAGATAATTCTGCAGGCTGCACTTTACCACAGCTTTGTAAAACACATGCTATTATTTTCACATTAAGGGACTTGCTGCACTTTCTTCTTTGCTTAAATAATTGCAGCTTGTCTCTTTGTCTATTATACTGGAATCTCACAGGCTCGCTATTCACATACAAAACTACAATTAATAATCTATAGCATCCTGCTCGTTTGTGCTCGATGCATTTATTTCTTTTCCTTTTTCATTTAATTATTTGTTTCACATCACAAACAAAAATAATGCCTTTGTTTATTTGATTGTGCACCAAAGGCCCAGGGACACAGAGCTGGTCTTTGTGAAGCAGACAAACTGCTGCGAGTTGATGCTTTCTCTGCTTTTGTAACGCTGTAGCACTACAGCCTCTTTCGGCTTCGCTCGGGATAGTGGATTATGTTTGAAATCAAAGTACTTTGTCCTCCTGCGTGCTTCTGATCACGGCGTCCCCCCTTTTTAGGTTGAATGTAAACGTCCTGTCGAGTCATGTCCGCTCTCAATCAATCAAATGTTGAGATGTGACCAGAACTTACAGTGTAGCTTGGTAATGAGATTTGGAAATTTGTGAAAGAGAGAAGGGGAATGAGATGCAGCAAATGGTCTGGCCTGTTGGAAATGAGTCTCCGCTGTATCACTAAAATAAGCCATAAGCAGAATGCCACAGCAGAGCTACAGAGAGGTGAAATAGGCACAACTGGAATGCTGATGTGATAAGGACAGGTGAGGCGTTTTGATATAACTTACTGAGGTCATGTCCTTCAGTTGGCCTGGAAATATGTTGGGGTTGCTGGCATGCTGTGGTATAATAGAGGAAATCATAGGATAGTCCCCTCTGAAACTGTTCCTCACAGCATGCACATGGACACATCAGCAGTGTCACGGTGCATTAATACAATACAATGTATCCAAATGGGGCCTGTGAGAAGACCAGCGTAAGTTTGCACTGTACTGTTGAGCATGCAGAGAGTACTCACCCCTTAAATCTTTTCCTCTGTTATTCCCTGTTTGTTTGTTCCGTTAAGTTTAAGGACCACGGAAAGTTCCCTTTCCTGGTGTTCAATGAGAGCTACATTCCCACAGAAGGACAGATGATACTGGAAGTCTGGCTTTCATGCTACGGTAAAAACTGAGGCAGAGGGATGAGAGCATTGCAACGTGTTCCTCTGCGTGTGATCTTCTGGTGTTTGCCGACTCACAGATATACATGTGGCCTTGATCTAGTGCCCTTCTAATTTTTGAGTAGACAGGAAGGAGGCTCACTTCACCACATTATCCACCGTATTTACTTCATATTGCATGTGATGCTCACAAACTAAAGTGAGATTTTATTGCCATTTGATTAAAAGTTGCTACAAAAACATCCTCATTTTGATTCATAGTTTATTTTTAATGGTAAATTATTTTCGTTCTGGCTTGTAGCTGCTCAATTACGCCCACACAGTGAGTGACAGCTTAGTATGAAGTGCTGTGGACATGTTGCTTCACTGGGACACAACAGCACGAACCTTCAGGCTGGGCCCAGGACCTCGTCTCCATGTGCTTCACTGTGATCTGTGAGCCTATAAATAAATGAGCTGCTAGATTTTGAAACGTTTTGTTTTATCTATTTATAGCTGAGTTTTGCTGGAGGAAAAAGAATCATTATTCTTATTTGGCCATAAGATGGTTAAGGGTAAAAGACGCATTGATTAATGACACATACCTTGTTTCCTCTCTATTTAAAAACACAGTATTGACCAACACATTTCCAACCCTCCGTTAAGGTTGCTCGTACGTCACAGATATTTTCCTACATTTCCTACATTCTTGAGCAGGAAGCTGTATCCACAACTATGTTTTAAAGTAAGCATATTTTTTCCCAGCTGTGCGATAGACTCTAGAAATATCCAGGGTCCATTCAGCTACTTGCCCTGTGATAGCTGATATATGGGCCAGCTCCCTGGGCTGCCCGACCCAGAGTCTCCTGGGGATGATCTTTGCCTCAGGGTCTCATTGCTGCTTTTTGTGGATGATGTGATTTTTCTTTTTGCTCCATCAGGTGGTGTCCTCCAGCTCACGCTGGGGTACTTCTTTTTTGAATGAGAGGTGGCAGAAATGAGAATTAGCACTTTCACGGTTCTCAGACTCGAAAGTGCTTAAAAGGAGGATGAGTCGTTGCCCCAAATGGAAAGCAGTTAAGTATTTCAAGCTCTTGTTGACAACTGAAGAGAGTGCATGTCCGCAGTTAAGTGGACACAAACGAGCTGTGGACAATGACCAAAAGGGGCTTTGATCATAATTCACAAAATGGAATTTATGTTATTTTTTATAGAAGTCAATGCAACTGGAAGTCTTTCTGCAACAAGAGCAATCCAGTAAAAAGAATTGCAGTTTATGGCACTGGCAGATATGTCCATCTTATATGTGAGCGGGGTGCAGTGGTTGAATACGCCGCCCCTACATGTGCCAAAGTGTTTGTGACCAAGACACTAAGAGCCAAGTTGCTCCACGTGGCAGGGAAGCACCTTGGTGGCAGCTCCTTACACGTCATACTGTGTATGTGCATCTATTTTATTTAATTTTTAAAAATATTTTTTGGCATGTAAGTGCAGGCTGTTTACTTACAATCCTATGAATGCCCGAGAACACTCATGACCATGTAGTCATCTGCATATCCAGACATGTTTGTGTGTTATGTGGCTCACCAAATACAAAGCTGATCTGGATTGGTACTCTAAGAGAGACTTTCTGTTATGCCTGCTGTTCCAGCCTGTACATGGATATATCAGTTGTGGCTCCTCCAGCTGCTGTGTATTTTGGCACACCCCCTTGTGGCATATATCGTATGATAATGCAGACTCTTCATTTTTCACCCAGCCTCTCACAAATGAATATGTTTGATCTAAAGCAGCTCTTCGTTTTGGACCATCCTGCTTCCTTTTAGATTTTGTTAGGGATGAGGTTCTTACATAACTTTAAAGTTATTGTCAAGTATGATGTTGCATAGCAACTGGAGCAATTTTTGTGTATGATTACTCACAGTTGCACTACCAATACCTGTCTCTGTGCTTCATGCTTGAAAAGATATATCAGACTTTATTATAATCTGTTTTATCTTAACTGAAAAGTCATTTATGACGGGGGGTTTTTTTTGCACAAACTGTGGTAGCGCCTGATTAACCGCACTGTCTGTCCAGTTATCTGCAGCTTAGCTTCATGTCGGCCCCTTCGAGCTCCTTACCAAATACAGTAGAAAGGTAAAAGCTGAGTTACATCACCAGCAGTCCTGAGCTTCAATCTTAAACGTCAGAGGATAATTATCCAATGCTGAATGAGCCTGAGATTGATTATTTTTAGTGGTTAGAGTCTTGGGTGTAGTTAAGCTCTGCCTTTTCTTTCTCTCTCTTTCTGTTCAGCCGCCTGCTACTGTAGCTGTGCATGCATTTTAATGCCTTTGCCCCCAAGCTGTATAGTGTCAACAGAACACTGTCGCTGCATGAAAAACTGGCACATTTCTTACAGCTTTTTCTGTCTCCACCTAAAGTTAAAGTTTAAACTTTGTGCCAGTGGTGTTTAATTACTCTCAGGCACAGTGTGTTATTCAAAGCGCAGTGGTTTGTTCTACCCCTCACATTCCTTAAAGCCTTTTTTCGGTCAATAACAGGATTGCAGAGGCAGTCTGCCTGCTTGCTACAGACATGGAAGAACCACGGGGACGTTGTTCGCTGCCCCGTGGACGTTTTCCTCTAATTAACATTCAAGTTCAGGCACAATCCAGGTTGTGATGTTGAACTGTTATTGCATCAAGGAGGCAGAAACACCTGCCTTTAATCATCTTCCTCTGTGGGTTTACACAAGAATAGAAAGTGATGATTTAATAAATTAGTGAGTGGTTGAATAATGAATCAATGCTCCGGCTGTATGACAAGCCCTTTAATGTCGATATGACAGCACAGTGGAAAACAGGGTTAAAACTGCGTGTCCACAATTGCGTTTTAATGCGTGTCAGTGTGTGCGCTCACACACACACGCTCAGACATCTTAGGTTCGTTTATGAGTCTGGAATAAAATCTTCTTGAAGGCCCTTCTGAAGTCTCGGTTAAAAATGGTGTAGATGATGGGGTTCAGGCAGCTGTTGCAGTACCCGATCCAGAAGAAGAGGTTGAAGAGAGTATCAGGGATGATGCAGTTCTCCCTGCAGACAGCGTGGAGGCTGTAAGTGAAGAAAAACGGGAACCAGCAGAGGACAAATACGCCCATCACCACTGCCAGGACAAATGTGAAGCGCTTCTCCCTCATTTGAGCCACTTTGTTTTTGGATAGAGACGCGTGTCTGCTGCGGACGGGCACCGGAGATGGGAGAAGGAAATGGTTGGAGCCGTGGTCCGATGATGCCCACGATATGGAGGCACAGGAAGGAGGGGGCACAGAAGGAGGGGGTTTCAAACTGTTTGCTGCTCCCTCCGCGTCCTTTCCCTCATCTGTTTTCATCCTCCCACCGCCTCTCCTGGGGAAGCGGAGCGATGAGGAAAAGGACAAGGATGTTTTTATTTCACCTTGGCAGCTCCATTCCTCTAAGTCGATCTCATCCAGCTCTCCTCTCCTGTGAGTGCTGCTGTTGCTGTCGATGTTGGAAGAACTGTGTCGGGCGGGGGGCCGCGGGCTGTCCAGCTCATACTGAGGACAGCCCTTCCTTTGGCAAACCCTGGACGTGCCCACGAAACACGTCTCGGACTGCGATGGCTGCCGCTCCATCACGTTCTTCGCCACGAACACGGTGGAGGCCCGCTGCTTAGCAACGCGGTATATCTTACAGTAAACGAGTATCATGATGACTCCCGGGGCGAAGAAGGACACCAGGCAGGAGGAGAGGATGTACCATGTCTGGTTGTTGAGGAGACACTCCTGTGTGTGTGTGTTATTCTCCCCGTACGTCCCCAGATCCTCTTTGTGGGTCATTAGCAGCGGTGGGGACGAGATGACAATAGATATGAGCCACACGATGCTGATCATCGTTTTGATCCGCCGGGGAGTACGTTTGCGGTTGTAGCTCACCGCTTTGGTGACGGACCAGTATCGGTCAAGGCTGATGGCACACAGGTGGACAATGGAGGAAGTGCAAAAGAGGACGTCCAGAGCCAGGTAGAAGGAGCACCAGGTGGAACCAAAGTACCAGTAGCCCATGACCTGGAAGGAGGACAAAGTGATTAAGACGTGTACGAAGAAAAGTGCTTATTCCTCAATCAGCATCTGTCAGCAGGGAATCGCTTAATCGAATATTTCACTGCAGTATAAATATTCTGTCAAAACCTCATAACTTCCACACTGGCTGCTGCTTTTTTACTCTGGAGGCTCTTACGGCAGCTGCTGCTCTGGTCTTCCTCCAGCCAGTTCAAAACAGTAATCTTTTCCCAGAAATATTCATCAACCCCCCCCCCCCCCCCCCCCCCCCCCCAGCTTCTGCTAGCACCAAGTCTGTCCTTTTCCAATGTCCCTTTTCATCTGCCCTCATGTACTTCAGTTTTTTATGACCTGCTTGGTAAAAACAAAAAGTAGCACATGTTACCCTGTTGCACTCCTAGTTTATCGATTTAGAGGTGTGAAATGAGCCTGCATGTTAGATGAGGGTTAAAATAAATTGACTGTTTTTATTTGCACAGCACACAATCATAAACAGCAATTCCTAAAACTGGGCCAACAGTTCTTCTTACTTTTCAAGCTGCTGATCATAGCTGTGGCAGACTGAAATAACAGAATACAGCAGGATCTTTAAGTGCAGTAAACAGAAAGACAGACAGCGAGATAAATGGGAGGGAAAGCCACAAAAGTCCAGGAGCACAAATCAGTAGTTTCATTTCAACACTATTGTTGTTAAACTGTAAATCTTTATATGGAAGGATCACCATGGAATATTCCATCGTTTTTCTTTGAACATCGTACTTCTTGAATTTCAGGCGGCGGGGTGAAGCTGGCTTCAAGAACAGATAAACAGTTATGAAGATAAGCACTCAGCCGTAGACTGAGGTGTAAGCTCAACATTTCTCACAGATTCCATTTATACACAAGACACAAGCGCACTTTAAAAGTGTTGCAAACATCTCATTTTATGAAATGCCTTTTCTGTAAATTGCCTAACTTCTAATAATTAATAGATTAGTACAATCGTCTGTCTCTCCAGTGAGTCTCCCGTCACATTGAAAGACTCCAACATGTTGGACTGCAGCTGGAGCCTGTACTCCTTGTTCTGTTCATTAGCCTCCGAGTGCCTAGCGAAGCACCGTGTGGTTGATGGTTAGAATGGCCCCCTTCTCATCTCCACCAACTGCAGTCCAAGACAACAACATCAAAGACCACTGTAACCATGACCATCCATCAGCAGGGAACATAAGCAATGCTAGACGGTTAAAATAAGGGCTTGGTAGTTAACTGGTAAGTCTACATATTAGTGCAGTTTCTTTGTGTTCTCTCCAGTCTCATCTCTTTTCCTTGTCAGAGTACCTGGTACAATAGCCGTGTCCAAATTCAGAGGCTGCATCTTCCTGAGGACCCGGCCTTCGCAGTCTACGTGGGCCAGGTCCTCCGAAGGCCAGGTAGGCCAGAAGTGAGTGGCTGTGAAATTGGACGGTCTAGCCAATAACATTTTTAAGTTATCTAAGTGACTTATGTATCATGTTTAACCTGAGTAGTGAAAGACCGCAGGGGTCTGAAAACGATTTGCCGGGACTTCGCCGTTCTCGCCGGCTCTAGTGAGCCTTGAACCCCCGGCAAGCTATTGAGCTGGTGGGTAACAGACGTCTCCAAAAACGTCTGAGCACTTTTACAAATATGTGATTTGAAGTTTACACAGCAACATTTTCACTTGAAAATATCTTAAAAGTTTATTTTGTGACCCAGAAAGAGTAATAAGAGTAATATTAAAACTAAGTAGCTGCCGCCATTGTTGGAAACTGGAATTGGCCGTCTGAGCCACGCTATGAATCCCACGAGGGATACACCCGACCCATCCTTCAAATCTGGGGAAAAGGAGGACGCAAATTTGGACCGCCTTCATCGCGTCGCTGTGATGTAATCGACCTGGATGCAGCCCATGAATTTGGACACCCCCAATAACTCCCCTCATAACTCCACCCATCCTTCAGCTGAAGAAAGAAGTAGCAGACGAGACTAGGTAAGAACTAGTTACAATGTAACCAGTTAAGTAGGAGACTAAAGACGGCTCAAAGTACCAGGATGACGGTGGTGTGAGAGTGAATACAAAGACCTGAGCAGGAAGGAACAGAAAGTACTACAGATATGAAGCCATGTCTAACACAATACAGCTGCAGGATCATTTCAAGGAATAATAGCTAAAGAAAAGCAGGAACAAAGCACCAGGTAGTTATTGCTGAGAGCAGAGGAGAACATCAGAGTGGATTCAGCAGCTACACATCAAACAGGTGCCTCCGAACTTGAGCGAGGGGAAACAATTAATTAAATTGTTCAGAATTATCTGTCACGTTTTTTAACAAGCCAAGATGTTGACAGTCTACTTCTCACACGTTTTCATGCAGAATGCCAGAGAGCGTCTCTTCATTACTCAGTAAGACGTTCAAATTCATTTCATGTTTCCAGCTCAAAGGACAACAAACACTTCCAAGTAAAACATGAACGCTTCTCCATATCAGCCATGACTGGGCTTCCCCGCTCAGTTACTCAGTGATAATATCATGGTCCAGGCTGTCCGTCAGTGTGTAAGGTGTGTTTTTTCTACTTCCTGTCTACCTCGCCTGCCTCTCCTCACCTGCAGGTCATCGGCAGTACTTAAGGAGCAGCTCAGACCTTCCCTCTTCGCCAGATCGTCGGCTACTCTGTAGCGGTAAATTAGCCCTAATGGTCGGTTTGACCTTTGTTACTTCCTGTGAGACGGACATCTTATTTTATTAGGATCCTCTATCCAACAAGAATGGGTCAACACTCGTCTTCCTGCAGCAACTGTCCCTTTAGTTCCCAAACATTTACTGACCGATGTTTCAAAGATGGGAGATGTTAGACTGTGGTAACCATGGCTCCGTGTGAGCATCTTTAGCTGTTTTGTGTTATTACCATCAAAAACAAAATGACTCAAAATGCTTCATTTTCTCAATTGAACCATTTGATGGTTTCTATGTTCTGTTGTAAATAACATGGGTTTATGAGATTCTGCAAAAAGAGCATTCTCTCTAACGTGAATAAAAAAAATCCACACGTCCACCACCAAAAATAATGATATTAAAAATGTACCTGAAGTTACACCAACAGGCACCTCTGTGTGTTTGCACCCAGCACATGTTTCAGTACTCACTGGTATTACTTATACAGGTTTTTCCTGCAAACTCAGGGGTTTTCACAACAAGCCACATGCTCCCATACCCACGATGCATCATTCGATCCCTTTAAGACCTTTCTAACTAACCCTCACACACACATGCACACTCACAATCTGAGAGATGCATCGGGGGTTTGGTACATTACCTTGCCCATTAAGGATTGGATGAGGCTCAGCTCCAATAATTGACCTTTGGTGTAGTAGATGACCTGCTCTACTTCCTCAGTCACAGGAGGAATCGATAACCCTCTGAGGTCTACATCAGCGTACTGAAGGCGGTGATCCTGACCCTCGCTCTAACCGAACACTACACTTAAAAAAACAAAAAAACAAAATTGATGTTTTGGTAAATATGTGATTAGCTTTTGCTGCGTGTCAGCAAAGCGATCATGTCTTTGTTCCAGGTCTGCCAAGACTTTGCCTTTCAATAAACACAAAGCCTGCTGATTTCCTGGGGTTAGGGTTAGAGTTGTCCCTGACCTCAGAGCGTCAGCATTCAGACTGCTCAATCCCAGCTTTAATTTCACACACTGCGCAAGTGGATGGAAATGCTTCTCTTGATCCACACCTGGATACTAATTCAAAATTCAGCACCAGAAGCTCCCACCCCACATATTTACCCCCGGCTTCATTGTGATGCAGTCTTTATGTGCATGCAGTGCATGTTTTTGGCCCAATGCTGGAGGGTTCCTTTAACCCTGTCATGCATGAATTATGACAACCTCAATCAGGATTTTTTTCTTAAGTATTTATTTTCATCTTTAGCCATGAAAAGATGAATAAAGTACTTATTGTTATTGCATTGCAATTTTGAGGTACTAAAGTCGCTTTGAACAGCAGCTGTAGACCTGGTCTCCAACTTCGAAGCATTCATTTCAAAAGCAACCAGTTCATTTTCACACAGTTGCATTACTGGTCATGCTGTGGTCTCCTACCAGTGTTTCCCCAGTGTCACTGAAAGCCTAAAAGCCTGCTAATAGAAAATATGTAAAAAGGTCTGCACCATGTGATTCACAGTCCTTGGATCAGTCTTTATAAGTAAACTAAAGGCTTCACTATATCTTCCACTACACTGCTTTCTTTTGTTGGCGTTTTAATCGCAGTGATTAAAAAAACCACAAGCTGCCCTTTTTCTATTTGTCATTTATCCAAGTGAATGGTAAATATGGTAAATGGCCTGTATTTGTAAAGCGCTTTACTTAGTCCCTAAGGACCCCAAAGTGCTTTACGCTACATTCAGTCATCCACCCATTCACACACTGGTGTGAACATTTCACATGACTTAATTTAGAAGACTCAGTGGAGGATTCCCAGTTGTTACAGCTTTTTTCTTTGAGGTGTGAAGGTGGACACCCTCGTGAGTCTGTGAAGGTTCTCAGTCATCCAGGTCATCGTAGTCTAAGGAGCTTGGAAAGAAAAGCGTCTGGACTTCTTTAAGTTGCTTGAAGACGTTTCACCTCTCATCCGAGAAGCTTCTTCAGGTCAAATGCTGGAGAGTCCCAGATTGACCTCAGAAAACAACATGATAGGTTGGGGCTAAGTTTCACAGCGGGTTCACCTGAAACCTTGGCTGATTGTGACCCACACCCGCTTTCACACCATGGATCGTGTGATTAGGTAGAGGATCATTAGGGGGTCCTTTGGCCCTCTTGGGGGGGACAGTCCTACAGGGTTTAACTCTGGGACTCTCCACCTTTTGACCCTAGAACTGAAGAAGCTTCTCGGATGATAGGTGAAACGTCTTCAAGCAACTTAAAGAACTCCAGACGCTTTTCTTTCCAAGCTCCTTAGACACCCCTGTGAGGTAATCCAGCTTTAAGTGAATGGTAAATGGTAAATGGCCTGTATGTGTATAGCGCTTTGCTAGTCCCTAAGGACCCCAAAGCACTTTACACATCCAGTCATCCACCCATTCACACACACATTCACACACTGGTGATGGCAAGCTACATTGTAGCCACAGCCGCCCTGGGGTGCACTGACAGAGGCGAAGTGATTCAAAATTAGTAATGCACATTTCTAAAAAATATGTTACTGTGTACATCAGCACTGAATATGAATAAATATGTGTTTGTGTTACAGTAAATTATTCAGTGTAGTGCATATCATTGCACTGCACTGAAGGTCCAACCAAGCATCAGAACGGGAGAGAAAGGAAAGAAAAGAAAACTGAGTACTTCAGAAACTGTTGATCTACTGGAATTTTTCCACACAAGCATCTATAGAGTTCACAAAGAATGGCAGGAAAAAGACAAAACATCCAGTTAGTGGCAGTTGTCTAGAAAAAAAAAAAATCTTTGTCTTTCCCAGAGGAGACAGCTCAGAGGAGGGGAACAGTAACTCAAACAACGACTCATTACAACCAAAGTGTGCAGAAGAGCATCTATGAATGCATCATACACTGGGCTTGGGCCACAGCAGCAGAAGACCACACCAAGTGCTAATCCTGTCAGCTAAGAGCAGTTTGCAAAGGCTCACCGAAGTGAACAATAAAAGGTTGGACAAATGTTGCCTGATCTCATGAGTCTGGATTTCTGCTGAAACGACATGAAAGCATAGATCCATCCTGCCTTGAATAAGTGGTTCGAGGTACTTATGGCGGTGATGGGAGATATTTTCTTGGCACACTTTGGCTCTTTACCAGCTGTGCGTCATTTAAATACCACAGCCCACCTGAATATTGTTGCTGACCATGTCTATCTCTTTACAGCCACAGTGTACACATCTTCTGATGGCTGCTTACAGCAGGATATGCAAATGATCCCAATCAGGTTTCTTGAACATCACAGGCTTTGAGGGTCATTTCAAACAGATGAGCTACTTGGGTATGAGATTCCTATTTGATGCAATCTCGCGGTAATGGAGCGGAAAATGGGACAGACTTTGTCACAATGGTAGGAGGGCACGTTGAAATGCTGGGATGAAAAGTGTCATGATCGGCTGTGTGCTGCAGGCAGGAAAGGACCCAAAGGCAGACTCATAGGCGAGACTCAAACACAGGAATAAACTGTACAAAACTAAACTGGAAAATCTAATGAACTGAACACACAGAGACTCACACAACCATGAGGGAGATCGCAACGCCGGACAGAAGGAAACAAAGAGCTTAGACAGGGAACAACAAGGGAACAGGAAACACATGGGGAACTCAGCTGGAGACAGAAGACGCAAAGCTAAACACAACACATGAGACGAAGTACCTTCAGAGTAAGAGAAGCAAAACGCTGGGTTTTCTTGGACCATGACAAAAAGCTTTTTTTAATTCCAAAAAAATAAATTGCCTAAATAAATTTATTGGGTGACTGGACTTTAATTAAAAAAAAAATAGTGGAGGCTTACAAATGATGCAGAATAGTTGAGTCCACAGCACAGTCTGACTGGTACTGGGCTGTACTGGCAGCTACACCTTACTCCAAGCAGTCATTTGTATTGATCGCGGCTTCAGCTGAAAACGTAGCAACACAAGAAGCACTAAGCTGTATTATATGGTGACCCGCTCTGAGGGAAGTGAGCTTTTGTGTACTCTAATGAATGCCATCGGGAGTTATTATGTATTACTAAATAACTCCTGCAAGACCAGTGTCCTTATTAGCTGTTCTATGTCGTATGATTGCACCTGTCATACGCCTAAATCAGGCCAACATATTTTAACATACTGTAAATATTGTTTTATAAACAAGAATGGCGCTGGTGAGGTCGGCTGCCGTTGTTCCAGATCTACTGGCGTTTAGATCAACTGGCGTTGGTCGAACAGATGTGTGGCAGTCTTGCGTTTCAGTAGCTACTACCGACAAACCAGCAAAAAAACGCCAAATGTGTCATCTGTGACACTTGTGAGGTTATCTCAAACACACTCCGTCAGTCTTGATGCTGTTGAACAACAAAATGTTTAAAAATGTGGCGAGTTTACCTGGTGATATCCTCATGCGCGACGCGATCGCAAAAACAGCAAACAAGTAACACCACGCCGATGTTGTTCACAGGACAGCAAGAGTAAACGATCGGGAGACTCTTGTCGTCGTTATCGTTCCCCTCGCACGGTTTATTTCTCCGAATTCAGCGTTTTTGCTTCACAACTAAAGCGAGCAGTTTACTTTGTGCACTAACATGGAGTCGAGTCAACCAGCGCCACCTCTGGCCAAGTGCCACAGCCTACAGCCAGATCAACCTGTGACACATCTGCACCACGTTTGAATCAGTGTCATGCACATTTGTACCTTTCAATTGTCTCTGTTTGTGCGTCATGCAAATAAACCTTTGAAAAGAATGAAATGATATCATATATTCCTTATTGGCCTACATTTGTACAAAATTCCAAATTATATACACAAAGTCATAGAAATCACCACTCCAATTGGTCATCATGATTTTGATATTCTCTTTTTCCATAACAATGAAATACACCTTGGACAAATATGACACATCAATATTTCATTAGTGTTGTCACATCACATCCTGTAAGCATCGTTTGTCTGTGTCTGTTCCCTGGAAATTAATATTTCCAGCCAATATAGGCAATCCATCAACATGGCTGGAGTTATATACAGTCTGTATAAGTGTGGTTAATCTAATGAACATTTGTAAGGAGATGGCAGTTACTTTGAATTCACAGCAGTTACACAGTGATTAGTAATAAACAGAGCCAGTGAGAGTGAGTGGATTTAAGAAAGTCAGTGACTCAGGTGTGTCGCTTGGTTTGTCATCTGTTTGTGAGACTGGAGGAGACGTAGAAATCCTTTGTTTTAAATCTTAGTTAGGAAGATTCCTGTTTGAAAACAAGCACTTTCTGTGAGGAATGCAAGAAGTACATCTGCAGAAAGCACATTTTGTCCAGCATGTGGACAAAATTGAAAATGTTGAGCATTGAAAAACTGGGCAAGTTCAAAAGAAATGTGTTTGTAAGAACGAAAAACCAAATTGTTCCTAAAATAGTTATGGAAAGTCTAACTGTTGTATGTCTGTGTTCTACATGTTTATCTAATGGAAAATAAAGTTGCTATTGTTTTATTGCAGTTTTTGGATAATTCTGAGTGGATTTACACAGTACGGGTCAAAATGACCCGCAACAAAATCAATGTCAATTGTTTGTTCTTCAACATAATACAAGGGTTAATTTCCAAAACTTGCTTATGATCTTCAATTTGTAGCAGATCCACTATCACACAGCAGCTGGAGCAGTCTCCAATGGAGGTCAGTCCACTACTACCACAGCCTACTACTAGATTAACTTGTGACACATCTGCACCTGCTGCTATGATCACATTGAGTAGAGGCTGAGTGGCTGCACTTACCCCTGGTACATCCAAATCTGCCCACAAACATGTTGACAGATGCAATGGCAGCAATGTGGATTGTCAACACTAAAAACAATCAGTAAGCAAAGACAACAGGGATCACTTTTTTCTGTTTATTTAGCACCCACAACATTTGTCCACAACACTGTGTGGTACCACTTTCCACAGAAGGTGCATTCAATCTGCAAGATTGAATGAGATTGTCAGGGTCATTGTCTGACTGTTTATTACTAATCACCTGCAGTACATTCACAGTAACTGCCATCTCCTTACAAATGTTTATTAGATTAACCACACTTATACAGACTGTATATAACAACCAACTCTGAAATGTTCGTTTGCAGAGGGAAGACACAGACAGACTATGCTAACGACATGTGATGTTACAACACTAATGAAATATTGATGTGTCATATTTGTCCAAGGTGTATTTCATTGTTATGGAAAAAGAGAATATCAAAATCATGATGACCAATTGGAGTGGTGATTTCTATGACTTTGTGTATATAATTTGGGATTTTGAACAAATGTAGGCCAATAAGGAATATATGATATCATTTCATTCTTTTCAAAGGTTTATTTGCATGACGCACAAACAGAGACAATTGAAAGGTACAAATGTGCATGACACTGATTCAAACGTGGTGCAGATGTGTGTCACAGGTTGATCTGGCTGTAGGCTGTGGCACTTGGCCAGAGGTGGCGCTGGTTGACCCGACTCCATGTTAGTGCACAAAGTAAACTGCTCACTTTAGTTGTGAAGCAAAAACGCTGAATTCGGAGAAATAAACCGTGCGAGGGGAACGATAACGACGACAAGAGTCTCCCGATCGTTTACTCTTGCTGTCCTGTGAACAACATCGGCGTGGTGTTACTTGTTTGCTGTTTTCGCGATCGCGTCGCGCATGAGGATATCACCAGGTAAACTCGCCACATTTTTAAACATTTTGTTGTTCAACAGCATCAAGACTGACGGAGTGTGTTTGAGATAACCTCACAAGTGTCACAGATGACACATTTGGCGTTTTTTTGCTGGTTTGTCGGTAGTAGCTACTGAAACGCAAGACTGCCACACATCTGTTCGACCAACGCCAGTTGATCTAAACGCCAGTAGATCTGGAACACCGTCACGACTGCTCCGACCACTTTTTCTTTGTCTTTGTTTTTTAAGTTAGTTTTCAGCGTTTCTAAATCGGCAAAATCATCACTATTGGGTACATTAGGTATGACAGTGACACTCTTGTTTCTATTGGTATACAATGTACTCACAATTCGAAGTTTTTAACTCCGGATCCGAGCTGGCCGAGTGAGATCTTGAGGGAGAACAAAGGGAAGCGACGCTCTGAGATCCCGCTCCGCTGCCTACAACACGGGACTCACGACGGGGGACATGGACCCGTACAAAGCCGCGTCATATAACGTGCGGAGGGCGGTGAAAGAGGCGAAGCAGCGCTATGGGAGGAAACTAGAGTCACAACTCCAACAGAGTGACTCTAGGAGCCTGTGGTGGGGACTAAGGACAATAACGGACTATAAAGCACCAACAACCGGTATGACGAACGCGGCCGTGACTCTGGCAGACGAGCTGAACACTTTCTTTGCTCGCTTCGAGGCTGCAGCTAAGGACTCCAACAATGCTAGTGCTAGCGGCGCTAATGGCTGCAAACAGGAAGATACTGCCAGCACCGGAAACGTGCTCGTCATCTCCGAGCATGAAGTAAGGAGAGCCTTCAAGAGAGTGAACACCAGGAAAGCAGCAGGACCAGACGGCATCCCAGGTTGTATCCTCAGAGACTGCGCATACCAGCTAGCTCCTGTGTTCACTGAGATATTCAACATCTCTTTATCTCAGTCGGTGATCCCCACATGCTTCAAAGAGTCCATCATTGTTCCTGTCCCGAAGAAACCCCACCCTGCTCCTCTCAATGACTATCGCCCTGTAGCCCTCACCTCAGTAGTGATGAAGTGCTTTGAACGCCTGGTCAGAGACTTCATCATTTCTTCACTACCAGACACACTGGACCCACTACAGTTCGCTTACCGTCCAAATCGTTCCACAGACGATGCCATCTCTCATCTCCTCCACACATCACTCACTCACTTGGACACTAGAAGGGGGAATTATGTTAAAATGCTCTTCATAGACTACAGCTCTGCATTTAATACCATAATTCCCTCCACACTCACCACCAAGCTGGAGCATCTGGGACTCAGCTCATCTATGTGTCAGTGGATCTCCAACTTCCTAACTGGCAGACCACAGGCAGTAAGGATGGGCGGACATGTCTCAGCCTCCACCACTCTCAGCACTGGAGCCCCCCAGGGGTGTGTTCTGAGCCCCCTGCTGTACTCTTTGTACACATATGACTGTGTGGCCACTACCAGCTCCACCACCATCGTCAAGTTTGCTGACGACACCGTCGTGGTGGGCCTGATCTCTGATAACAACGAGACGGCCTACCTGAAGGAGATTAGGAATCTGGAGAACTGGTGCCAGAGGAACAACCTCCTTCTAAACGTCAGTAAGACAAAGGAGCTGATAGTGGACTTCAGCACTAAGCAGGAGAGGAACTACCAGACCCCTGTCATCAACGAGTGCCCAGTGGAGAGAGTGGACAGCTTCAAATACCTCGGAGTTCACATCACGCAGGATCTGTCATGGTCCTGTCACATCAACACCGTGGTGAAAAAGGCCCGTCAGCGTCTCTACCACCTCAGACGCTTGGGAGACTTCCAACTGCCCTCCTAGGTGCTCAGGAACTTTTACTCGTGCACCATAGAGAGCATCCTGACGGGAAACATCTTAACCTGGTTCGGGAACAGCACCATGCAGGACAGACGAGCTCTACAGAGGGTTGTGCGATGTACCTCATCACCAAACAGCACAAGGCTGCAAGCTCACGGGGCTCGGATCAGTCCCGTACGCTTGGTACTTGCAGAGGGTCATTCTGTATAGCAGCCAGTGAGCACAGAGTGAGAGGATGATGAAAGTGAAGAGAGAGGGGAGAATGGAGGGTGCCCTGAGGGTGACAATAAGGATGAGCAGGGGACAGAGAGAAAAATAGGATAGCTTTTTTTTAGGCTTTTTATATCATGGAAATCATAAATACTCAAATGAAAATGAAGAAAATCATGTTCTCTTAACCTTGATACTCCCAGTGAAACTCATTTAACCATCAAATAATTGTAGACTGCAGTATGTTGAGAAATGAAAGGAAAGGGCTGCACAGAGACTACTCATCTGTCGGCAGACTCAGCGTTGCAGGAGCTCTGTGGTGAGCCCCTGCGTTGGTGCAGTGAACACTGTATTTTTTCACAAGAGAAGAATCGAGATGGAGAGAAACCTCCAGACCAAGTTTGAACAACATCTAAAATTATTGGACTTTCAGAGATTTGACCTGATCGGCGCTAATACAGCTATTAATTCTTGTTTGTAAACAGACAAGGAACAGGAACCGAATACATAGAAAACTGTGTGAACTTGGAACTACAAAACAGTCGCCTCACCTCATTGGCTAGGGAGAAGGGGATGACCAGAGTTGCCACCAGTATGTCCGCTGAAGCCAGAGACACCAGGAAAAGGTTCTGAGGTGCCCTCAGGGCTCGACTGGTGAACACCGCCACCACGACCAGCACGTTCCCCACCACAGTCCCCAGGATGATGACCGTGACCACCAGCACGATAAACACCGACGCCACCTGCGAGTGAGGAGGTAGAGGAGGAGATCTGGACGAGCCAGAGGACACCTGGCTGACATTCTCCAGAGAAGAGTTTGGTATCAACGTGGCCGGCGTGGTGGCCGTTACAGGCGTCAACGCCTCCGATGCTTCCATCCTGCCTAAACCACTGACGTTGTGATCTCCATTTTCACTGAAGACCAGTGCATGTGTCTTTATGTCACAAAAAAAAAAAACAGCGAAAACACAGAAATGTCCCCCAAATATCTTCACCAACTTCCAAATATTAAAGTTTCAAAAAAAAGAAAAAAAAAGATGATTTGTCTCTTGACAAAAATCGATTTCTGTCATTCTCACAGGACGATAACTATCCTGAATATTTCATACTATTATCCTCTGAAACATGCAGCTTGATATCAGTGGTCGTGCCCAAACACACTCTGCCACTACATGAAGGGTTTGCATGAGAAATTTCATTAAGAAAATCCCGTCTTCTAAAGTCCCCACTTTTAAATTTTATATAAAAGCTACAGACTGACCTGTTTAACTCCAGTGAGCTAAAGGAACGAAGACAAGCATATGGCTGCGTGCTCTAGTTGGAGTGAGGACAGAAAGCCTATTTGGGATGCATGGTACCCTCATTCTGCTGCACTGGGAAAACAACCAGCGGCTGAAAAGTGGAGGGAAAAAAATACTCAAAAGAAAAGATTAAATCTTTAAAAATAAAAAAAGAGTCAAGAAAAAAAAAGCAGGTCCTCATTTTCATGCGAGTTATTGCTGAGCTGAGTGACGGTGCTGCTGCCGCTGCTGCCGCTGCTGCTCACTAAGTCGGTACTGCTGGAATAGAGAAGAGAGGAGGAGGAGAGAGAGATGAAAAGAAGAAAGACTTGGACAGGAGCGAGAGAGAGGAAGAGGTGTTTGAAGGAGAAGAGGCAAGGAAAGAGCAAAGGAGTGAGACAGAAACGATGGATGAAGTGTGAGAGTGTGGGAGGAGGGAAAAGGGGAACGCGGGGAGATATAGGAATGGGGAATGAAAAGGAAACTAATGAAGCTAGAGAGAGCAAGAAGAAGAAGAAGATGAAGATGAGATGAAAGAGGGGAACTGGAATTGGGAGGAAACTGAAAATAAGGGATAGTTAAAAAGAAAAGAAAGGGGAGAGGGGAAATGAAGGGTAAAGATGAACAGACAAAACAGGAAACAGAAAAGAAATGAGAAGGTGTAGAAAAAGGAAAGACTGCAGGGGCCTGTGGAGGAAAGAGGAAAAAGGAAGGATGAATGGCAGGAAGAAGAGGGGAGGAGAGGCGAGAAGAACAAGAGTAGTTATGTAAGAAAAAATAAAGACAGAGAAAAGGGAAAAAACAGAGGGGAAAGAACGGACAGGAAGATGAGGAAAACCGGGCAAAGCAGACAAGTGAAGACTGGAAGACAGGAAGAGATGAGGAAAACTATGACAGGCTCAAGAAAGAAGAGAGAAGGAAGTGGGAGGAGTAAGGAACTGAGTGTGAAGGAAGCAAAGAGAGAAAGGGAGAGTGGAAAGTGGGCAGAAGAGAAAGAAAAGAGGGGAGAGAAAGGAGAGGAGGTAGAGAAGGAAATGGAAAGGAGCCTCGGAGAAAAGAGAGAAAGAAGAGTTGTGTCAAGTTCTGAGTGCTCATCAGTTTCCATTTATCCTGAGATGAGAGAAGTCAGAGCAAGGAGCCTTTTACTTAATCACTGATGCTCTTAATTTAGCTGCCTGGCACTGAGCGCTCACATGTAGGCAGATCGACCAGAATCCGCCTGCACTGTGGTTACACTTCTCCTGCATGTGAATGCAACTCACCACAGTGACACTCGCACGCCTTTCACACCAGCGTCAGAGGTGGCTGAACTGTCACAGCCATGCGTGACAGGAATCCATGCAGGGAGGTAATCCTGTGGTGCCACGGCCCGTGGGCACCTTTACAGTGGATACATACAGTCTGTCTTCTTGCTCTTACTGCCTCGCTGCATCAACATCATCAGGGATTCCTGAGGGAGCGTTCATATTAGCCACGTTTGGAGCCGTTTATTCAACCTGTGGGGCTTTAGGTCATTGAGAATAATGAATCTTCATGGAGGGAAATTAACGCATCACCACCAAATGCATTGTTGGTGGTGCTGTTCCATATGTGCTCTTCAAGCTAGCAAAGAGTGTTCATCCTCTCCCAAGTCCAAAGCCCCATTTTGCTTTTTATTTTTTGAAGTGGTCCAGATCCACACAGAAATGTAGTGGTTTCTTTATTTACCCGTGCTCCTCCTACCTACCAAGTTTGATCAGATTTGGCTTGGTAGATTTTGGCCAACAAACAGACAAATGGCAGTGATCGCCTACTTCTATTCTCTCCCTGGCAGAGGACGGAAAGAACAAGCCCAGGATCTGAGACACAGGGAGTGTTTCTGTTCACATCAGGCACTGAGAGCTGACTAAACAACCCCCAGAATCACTCCACCATGTATGCTAACATACTTGTATATATATAATGTGATAGTGTCCTTTTCCTAATTGTTGTAGGATACTAGATGTAGTGTTCCTGCTTCCACAACCTGCATTGAATCAGTGTGTTGCAGGTGATACTGATTGTACCATAGTTTAGCCATTTAACACACAGCACACCTTTCAGTTACTGAAGACAAATATTGAATTTACAGTAAATCCCTCAGAACAAACCACAGTATTCATGACATGCTGTGGTTTCCTCCCATACACACCAGAGCACGAGAGCTTAGTGTGGATCCAACTTGGAAAAACACAGTGATGCTCATACAATAGTGGCTTCTTAATTAAAAGTCAAACTCCCCCGAAACACTCATACTGTTGTTTCTTGCACACAAGAAAGCCACAATTCTTCTCACTCCAAGCTTGATGACTAAACTCATTGAAGAGAAAAACATCACATCATCTGCAAATAGTAGAGACAAGATCCTGATGCCATCAAAACAGATGCCCTCTGCCCCCTGGCTCCACCTGGAAATTCTGTGGACCAATCGCTGGCAAATGTTCTACGGATCCAGAGGCTTTCTCACTGACTTTAATGCAGTCTTGTAGAGCCTTGAGAAACTCAGAGCAAATCTCATCCACTGTGAACAGAAAGCCACTTCAACCTTCTGAGTCATCTGATGGTTTGCCAGGTGACTGAACTTCTTGTTCTGTGCGTTTTCCTCTGCCACAGTCCAATGTGCTTTGCTGCTTTTACCTGCCGATAGTTAACCTCCTCAATATAACAGCTGCCTTCACCTCCAGTGTCCACCGTCTGGTTAGGGGATTACCAGCACGGTAAGCACCATCTACCTCGTGACCACAACTCTGCAAGAGTCCAGTGAGGTGTGGATTGGGCACCAGCTGAAGGTGGAGACGTTTGAGAAGCCAAATCCATCTTTTATACAGTCATCCCTCGTTTATTGTGGGAGTTACGTTCTAAAAATAACCCGCAATAGGTGAAATCCGCAAAGTAGCTAACTTTATATTTTACAATTATTATAGATGTTTTAAGTAAAACCCCTCACTACACACTTTATACACTTTTCTCAGACAGGCATGAACATTTTCACACTTTTCTCTCTTGTTTAAACTCTCAAAGTTCAAACCTTCGTTGAAAAATAAGTCCAGTATTATAGAATGAAACCAAAGGCTCCTGCAGGTGGTCGACAGTGTTGTGTTTGTTGGGGAGAAAACTTACAAACACACAGTACAGCACTTCAGAGTCACGCTGCTAGGATCGAAGATTTATGTGAATTTGACAAACTGAAGGCATTCTGTACTGTACAGGAGACACGGCACGGAGATTGATTAAAAATGGTCTACAGCCAATCAGGATGCAGAATACAATGCGCTGTGCAAAATTTTTTTTTTTTTTAAATGCATGCAAAATTGCAGAAAAAGAGCGAGGTCGCAAAAGGTGAACCGCATTATAGGGAGGGAGCACTGTATACAGTTTATTTGCTGACTACCTGGTATATATAATTTTGTAATCGTTTCGGGCATCATCTGTGATCTCTGACAAAAGTATACATACATACTGATGTTTCTGAGGTGACTGCTAGAGCTGAACTTATAAAGGTAACCATGTACTGTGAGAAGCTGTGTGTACCACAAACAACAGTAGTGTTTGGTGGATTGTGGTTTATGTGCGATGGTGTGTGCATGGCAAGGATTGTGTCGCCCAGTGTTTGTTTGTTTTTCCAATGAAGCCTTGGGCACATGGAAATAAGATCCATCAGGTGTTTCCACCCAAACAAAATGAATCATTTATTGTGGGCTTTGGTCTTAATGAGATTTGTTGACCATCCATTTTTTGCCTTTGTGCGCTGTGTTTAATGTTGCTTTCACAGCTGCAGAGTGACACACTGCTCTGATTTTCTAGCCATAATTACCACATTATGGTGAACATATTAGCAGACAATTGCCTACTTACCCAGACAGCATCCAATATAAGCATCTATTCACAGGTCTATTTGTATCCATCTGATCAATGTTAATCCAACAATGACTCGATGTTTCCACCTGTAGTGACTCCAGAGAGGAACAGCTTTTTCATGGAGTTCCACTATGACTGTTTTTGATGTTTGTGCTTTTATTCACTTTAATAATTCTTTGTAGGTTTTCATATGGGACATGGTGATTTCATTCAATATGAAAGTCAAATATATTAACTGCAGAAGCTTTAACAGCCATTTCCCTTCTGAGAGCAAATCTTAACAGTTTTGGGGGATTTATCCTGACCAGGAGATCAGCTTTGGCTAACATTAGCTTGTGTGTGGGGAGTGCCAGAGGCTTTGTTCAGACCCGGCAGCTACGTTATGAGTAAATTTCACACAACAAAGTGTTTCTCGTTTGGACAATAATTAGATGTTAAAATCGTTTTTTAAAAATGTCTAGTAGCACATTCAGTGAAACGAGGAACATCACTGAGTACTGAGCACTGACAGTGATGCTGACAGGAGGCCTTTCTGTTTTAGGCAAGATAAAGAACTGACCCTTATTTATCAGACTGTTGAGCCCAGTGGACCAAACTGACCAAACTCTGAGTGATGATTGTTGCGGGATGTCTTTTATGTGCCATCATAAAATAATACAAACTGCTGCAGGAAAAAAAAAATTCTTGGAATGTTTAGTCTTATCAATTTTTAATGAATTTGAACTGAAAAGTTCATAAATGCTTGCTTGCTGTGGTGGATTAGTGTATTCAGGCATTTTCGTGTTGCAAATGAAGGCCACCAACAGCCTATAGAGAAGTTACATCTGCAAACAAAAGGCTGACATTTGGAGCTATGAAAGCATTATGCACTGAAAATGACAGACGCAGCTTAAACGGAATTGCACAGCCTCTTATTGTCCTTTAAACTGGTAAGAGTTGAATGGTGTACAAACTGAAATAACTTTTCTCTGACTGACCACTAAGAAGGATAAAAGCTCAAACTTTTCCACTTGTATGAATCTTATATACAAAGATTGCAGAGTTTGAGAATTGCAGGTGCAATGCTGCCACGTTGCTGTTCATGCAAAACCAACATAAAGAAAGATGCATGAAAAAGAAGGAAAACACCCGATCAGGCTGATATCTCAGCAAAGAGCGTGATAGACATTTCACACGTGGCATCTCCAAAACATTAAACGTTTAGCCACCTAGCTTAATTGTTTACGGCAATTAGGGAATATCACTTTATTCAGTCAAATATTTAGTACGCGGTGTTTGCATGTGTGGGACTCTCGGCTCATACATGCAAACATTTTGGCATCTCTTGTGCCACAAATACATTTTATATATACTTTATTTTACTTAAAATGTGAAACTGTACTGCAGTATTTTTGTCTTTTTATTTTGTATGTCAGTGTGTATTTTTACATCTCATAGTTATGGATGCACTTGTATAAAGTTAGTGTGTGTGTGCGTGTCTGCATTAATCACACCTTGTGTTTTAGAGGTGGGCCTTCTTCTTGCTCCCGTCCATCAACACCTGGGCACCTGAGCTGACTTTACCTGTTACTGATCAGCTGCTCTTTATTTAGGCTGGCGTAAGCCGGCCGCTCGACACCAGATGTTTATTTAACGAACAATTTGTGGGTTTTTCTCTTCTGTGTTTGAATGTTGTCTAACTTTTTTGTGGGAGCTCTCAATTTATCTTTGGCTTCCTTTCTGGGACCTGGGCTGAGAGTTACCTGGGAGTGAGTGACTAAAGTGAAAGGAGGCAGCAGGTATGTTGACGGGAATCTCTTTTAACTGGGAGGTTGAGGATCAGATGGCTTGTTTTTTTCTGCTGCTGCTAACGATCTGAAGTTTCCATTGTCTGCATTTTTTAATCATTCACTGTAAATAAACGCACTGAACATGGACGCTGTGTTGGTATTTTGAGTCAGACATGACACTAGAGCAGGTGTCCCATTACCTCGTTTGTATTTTTATTAGTTTAACTGTGTGCCGGGTGGCGGCCAGGAGCGGAGGCCCTGGCGGACTGACCCCCGGCTGCCAAGACTGGCAATAGGGACATGGAATGTCACCTCTCTGGTGGGGAAGGAGCCTGAGTTAGTGCATGAGGTTGAGAGGTACCGGCTAGATATAGTCGGGCTCACCTCTACGCATGGCTTGGGCTCTGGAACCAGTCTCCTGGAGAGGGGCTGGACTCTGTCTCAGTCTGGAGTTGCCCCTGGTGAGAGGCGGCGGGCTGGGGTGGGTATTCTAATATCTCCTCGGCTTGCTGCCGGTACGTTGGGGTTTTTCCCGGTGGACGAGAGGGTTTGTTCCCTGCGCCTTAGGGTCGGGGAATGGGTCCTGACTATCATCTGCGCTTATGCGCCGAGTGGCAGTTCGGAGTACCCAGCCTTCTTAGAGTCCCTGGGGGGGGGGGGGTGCTGGAAGGTTGTCCCGCTGGGAGACTTCAATGCTCACGTGGGTAACGACAGCGAGACCTGGAGGGGTGTGATTGGGAGGAACGGCCTCCCTGATCTGAACCCGAGCGGTGCTTTGTTATTGGAATTCTGTGCTAATCACAGTTTGGCCATAACGAACACCCTGTTCGAACATAAGAGTGTCCATAAGTGCACGTGGCACCAGGACGCTCTAGGCCGTAGGTCGATGATCGATTTTGTAATCGTATCACCAGACCTGCGACCATATGTTCTGGACACTCGGGTAAAGAGAGGGGCTGAGCTGTCAACTGATCACCACCTGGTGGTGAGTTGGATCAGGTGGCGGGGGAGGACGCTGGACAGACCTGGTGTACCTAAACGTGTAGTGAGGGTGTGCTGGGAACGTCTAGCAGAGGCCCCAGTCTGCGAGATCTTCAACGCACACCTCCGGCAGAGCTTCAACAGCATTCCGAGGGAGACTGGGGACATTGAGTCCGAATGGACCATGTTCAGCGTCTCCATTGCCGAAGCTGCTGCATTGAGCTGCGGCCGCAAGGTGGTTGGTGCCTGCCGTGGTGGTAATCCCCGAACCAAATGGTGGACACCAGAGGTGAAGGGAGCCACCAGGCTGAAGAAGGAGTCCTATTGGGCTTGGTTAGCCTGTGGGACTCCGGAGGCAGCCGACAGGTATCGACAGGCCAAGCAGAATGCGGCTCGGGCAGTGGCTGAAGCAAAAACTCGGGTGTGGGAGGAGTTCGGAGAGGCCATGGAAAAAGACTTTCGGACTGCCTCGAAGAGATTCTGGCAAACCGTCAGGCGTCTCAGGAGGGGAAAGCGGTGCTCTACCTGCACTGTGTATAGTGCTGGCGGAGCGCTGCTAACGTCGACTGAGAAAATTGTCAGGCGGTTGAAGGAATACTTCGAGGACCTCCTTAATCCCACTGACACGTCTTCCGAGGAGGAAGCAGAGTCTGGGGATGAGGGGAATGACCCGCCAATATCCGGGGGCGAGGTCACTGAGGCAGTTAAACAACTCCTTGGTGGCTGAGCCCCTGGTGTTGATGAGGTCCGCCCCGAGTTCCTGAAGGCTCTGGACGTTGTAGGGCTGTCCTGGTTGACACGCCTCTGCAATGTTGCGTGGAGATCAGGGGCAGTACCTGTGGACTGGCAGACCGGGGTGGTGGTCCCCATCTTTAAGAAGGGGGACCGGAGGGTGTGTTCCAACTACAGGGGGATCACACTCCTCAGCCTCCCTGGGAAAGTCTATGCCAGGGTGCTGGAAAGGAGAGTTCGTCCGCTAGTCGAACCTCGGATACAGGAGGAACAATGCGGTTTTCGTCCTGGTCGTGGAACACTGGACCAGCTCTTTATCCTCTCCAGGATACTTGAGGGTGCATGGGAGTTTGCCCAACCAGTCTACATGTGTTTTGTGGACTTGGAGAAGGCATTCGACCGTGTCCCTCGGGGTGTCCTGTGGGAGGTGTTGCGGGAGTATGGGGTGTCTGGCCCATTGCTACGGGCCATTCGATCCCTATACAACCGTTGCAAGAGCTTGGTTCGCATTGCCGGCAATAAGTCGGACTCGTTCCCGGTGGGTGATGGGCTCCGCCAGGGCTGCCCTTTGTCTCCGGTTCTGTTCATAATTTTTATGGACAGGATTTCTAGGCACAGCCAAGTGGCGGAGGGCTTTCGCTTTGGTGGCCTCAGAATCTCATCTCTGATTTTTGGTGGAGTTCAAGTATCTCGGGGTCTTGTTCGCGAGTGATGGGAAAAGGGAGCCAGAGATCGACAGACGGATTGGGGCTGCAGCTGCAGTAATGCGGACGCTGCACCGGTCTGTCGTGGTGAAGAGGGATCTGAGTGTAAAAGCGAAGCTCTCAATTTACCGGTCAATCTACGTCCCTACCCTCACCTATGGCCACGAGCTGTGGGTAGTGACCGAAAGAACGAGATCGCGGATACAAGCGGCAGAAATGAGCTTCCTCCGAAGGGTGGCTGGCCTCTCCCTTAGAGATAGGGTGAGAAGTTCGGCCATCCGGGAGGGGCTCAGAGTAGAGCCGCTGCTGCTCCACATCGAAAGGAGCCAGCTGAGGTGGTTCGGGCATCTGACAAGGATGCCCTCTGGGCGCCTCCTGGGTGAGGTGTTCCAGGCATGTCCCACCGGGAGGAGGCCCCGGGGCAGACCCAGGACATGCTGGAGAGATTATATCTCTTGGCTGGCCTGGGAACGCCTTGGTATTCCCCCGGATAAGCTGGAGGAGGTGGCTGGGGAGAGGGAGGTCTGGGCCTCTTTGCTTAGGCTGCTGCCCCCGTGACCCGGCCTCGGATAAAGCGGATGAAGATGGATGGATGGATGGATGGATGGATGGATGGATGGATGGATGGATGGATGGATGGATGGATGGATGTTTGGAATCTAAACAATATTGTCATGGTCCTGAGTCTGAGGACTCAGTGTTTTGTGTTTCCTTATGCTTTCGTTCATTCCGAGTGTGTTTTCTGTTGTGATTTTGCCATTTGTTAGGTTTCTGTTCTTTGCCTGCTTGCTCCCACTTCTCTGTGTTCCCTCTGTCTGTCCATGGTGTTATTGTGTCTGCTCATGAGTCTGCCTGTAAAGTTCAGTGTCCTGTCTGGTTCTCTGTGTCTGTTAGTTTCCTGTTTTATTCTGAAAGTTCATGTCTCATGTCAGTGTGTTCAGTTTTACCTCTCCCCTCTCTCGTTAGCCTAATTGCTCCCAGCTGTGTCTCCCTCCTGTGGCCCATTCCCTGATTACTCCCCGTGTATTTAAGCCCTGTGTTTTCCTGTGCTCTCTGTCGCGTCGTCTGTTTAACTCCATGTCCGTCTGCACCATTCTGTGTAACCTGGTGTTCAGTCTGCGTCTCTCTGCCATCTTTCATTGTGTATTTTGTTTGGTTTAAGTTGAGTTCTTTAGTTTTCCCCAGTTTAGGTTGGTTTACTCCCTGCTCTACTCCTCCTGTTTTTGTCACCTTATCACCTCTGCAAATAAACATTCACTCGCACCCCAGTCAGTGCCTGCATCTTGGGTCCTTTTCTCAATTCACCACACGACTGCTGTGCAGCCGTGACAAATATAATAAAGAAAAACACACATTTGTTCTTTTGGATTCTAGAAATGTGCTGTAGTGCATATTGAATAATATGCTCAAGTTATTCTTGTCCAGTTTCATACAAATCATTACCTGTGACCTACTCCCGCGTAGTGTTTATGCTAAATACAATAGCACTCCCTCCAAAGTAAATATTACCCAGAGTGCTTCTTGTTGTTATCCTTGGATTCATTGCAAAGCTCACTCTATATTTTATCAGTCTGTACGATATGTGTTCCAACTTACAGCATTGTTTAATTTGCTATGTTTAATTTTTTCAGTCTCATTGCTGCATGTGTGTAAAATCGAGCCGTGCTGTCTGCCTTCACCAACATTTGAGAAAAATGGATCGTCCTAAAGAGGTCATTGACTCTGAGCGTTGGACTCTAACAGGATGCCACCTTTGCAAAAAGTCCGTTTGTGACTTCTTCCCTCCAACGTATTCAACAATCAGCTGTAAGTGATTGCAAAGTGGGAGCATTTAGAAACTGCAGCAGCTGAGCCTTGAGGTGAGAGACCATGTAAGTTTCAGAGCATGCTCACCAAATGTTGCATATCAGCACAGAAAACTGCGAGCTTTGTTACAGGACTCTGGTCTTTAAGTATGTTTAAGTAGTGTGCAGTGTCATGATCATTTTGAAGAAAACAAAAAACCTTTCCCCGTCTTGCACTGGAAATACACTGTACTATTGTGGGACGGCCCACATTATGGAGTAGATTACTTTCTATTTTCTATATTAATTTTTTTACATCTTTGTTTGATATTCACTGTGCTGATGTGGATGATGAATGTTCTATAATGGAATTTCCTATTATCCCGCCATTATAAATGTAATAAAGATTGACTGTACAAGAAACTCCTTATTACCTGCAAGTTAGGTAAGTCACTCCATCTTATATTATTACAAGATCACAAGATGAAGAAATGTTGTCTGTTTTTCCACAAAGTTATCAAGAAATGATGCAGTATTTAAATAATTTGTCTCCTTTCCTGTAAAATACATAAAATTTCTTGAATTTAAAAAAAAAAGGTGAAACTGGAACAATGAGCTGTGGCTGCAATGTAGCTGCCATCACCAGTGTGTGAATGTGTGGATGACTGAATGTAGTGTAAAGCGCTTTGGGGTCCATAGGGACTAAGTAAAGCGCTATACAAATACAGGCCATTTACCATTTGATGTGCTTCTTTTCAGCCTTGATGATGTCTTTTAGGTGCTTGTCATGCTAAAAGACCCGCCCACAGCCCGACTTCAGTGTTCTGGCTGAGGGAGGAAGGTTTCCTTCCAAGATCGTACGTAGCCCTGTCCGTTGGTCTCTCGATGCAGTGAAGTCATCCTGTATCCTCAGCAAAACAGCCTCATCTCGTCACGTTTGCACCTCCATGTTGGACTGTGGGGATGGTGCTCCTTGGGTCATACTCAGGGCATGAGCTCGATTTTGGTTTTATCTGACCACTTTGTCATGTCGTCAGATGTTCAGTGGCTCAACCACCACCTTTCTCAAGCTCATCCTCAATCCATGAGGCAAGATCTTGGATGGAACTCCAGCCTGAGGGGCACTGATAGTCATTTTATATTCTTCCATTTCTAAATTTTATATGGTGCTTTTCTAAGTATTTTATACAACATTAACCCAACCACGTTTTTCTATACACAAGTGCCTTCTGTCTGACATTCTCACACATTCAATGCGGAGGAAAGCAACTTGCCCAATCGAACCAACAACTTTCAACTAGTAGATAACTTGCATCACCTCTTGAGCTAAACTTCCATTTCTGATTAATCATGTCAACAGTCACCTTCTCAGCAAGCTTCTTGCAGATGGTATCATCGCCTGTTCCAGCCATGTGCAGGTCTACAACCATCAGTCATCCTTTGACCACTTGCCTGTGGTGGTGGAGAGGTTGGAACGGAAGAAATATGATTTATATACATAACAAGCTGAGATCAGGAGTATCTTTGATTGACTTATTGATACTGTATCATGTACTTATTTCACTCAGTGACATGTAAATCAGTTCATAACTTTCATGTAATGTGTTTTTGTGGGTTTTTGCATGTTTTTGTGTGTTTTCAGTTGATATTTTGTCCCTCTTCATTAAATTGAAACTACCATAAAAATTAGACACTGTTCATTTCTTTGACAATGAGGAAACTTACAGATTTATGCAGTGGATAACAGTGTATAATAAAGTGGAGGAAATGTATTTTTTTTTACTTTAGTCAAAGCTGAGTGACAGTGATATATTCTTTCTAATCAGAAATATGAAGATCACAGAAACGGTGGCAAGGCGAGAATGAAAAAGTCCCCGTTACACCAGGCAGGTGTTCAGCTGCAGTTATAAGCCCTCGGTGTGATGTATTACTGGTGATGTATTACTGCAGGGAGCCCGTAGCCACTGTGTCACTAAGTCACTCTGAAATTTCAGTGAACTGCAGGTTTTAAAAAACTGCCCGAGTCCTGTCAGCTATGCAGTGTCTGTTTAAATTGGAGCTCAAAAATTAAAAAAATGAAATTAAAAAACTGCATATTTTCAGTGATGTGATGGGTGATGTGTGTGGACCCACTGCATGAGTCAGATCTCTAACATGAGGGGACGGGTCAGCAGAGGTGGGAAAGAGACGCACACCAACACTGAAGACAGACAGACAAAAAAAACCTCTCAGTCCTCTGAGTGCAATGTTCTGAAAGCTCTCAGTTTCTAAACTGTGTGACACCTGACAAAGAGTTTTAAATCCCCGGTCATAGTCCAAAAGTCCGACTAATCTAATGGCAAATTAATCCCCAAAAGACGAGAAAAGCTCATTAAAACGTTTCGTCTTTAAATATCAACTAACAGAGTGTAATGTCAAGAGTGTAATGTTTTTTCAGCTAAAGCTCGGAGTGTTATGAATCTAATGCTGTTTCTTCACTTGGCCCACTGAGGCTGTTTCATTTGTTGTGTGAAATCCCAAAAAACAGCACATTAGGGAAGCGAACACATTTTGGGAAGTCCACATTTTTATGCATTTTTCTCGATTTTCTTGGCAAATTTATCAATCAATCAATCAATACTTTATTTATATAGCACATTTAGAGACCAGAGGTACAACAAAGTGTTTCTCAATAGTAAAATATGAAATAAAATTAATTACATATGGGTACGATAGTAGAGTACAAATACAGTAACAGTACTATGTTAAAACAAATATTTCACTCCTAGTGTAAAAGTTAGCTAAAATCAACACAGAAATATCAACTGGAAAAACCCAGTAACACAATAGGTTAAAATTACATACAGATGCAATAAAAGTACAAAGTGTACATGTGATAAATCACTAACTAACTGAAAATACTAAATCAAATAAGTTTTCAATCGTGTTTTAAAAGATTGAATAAATTCGCGAATATCAGCTGGAAGACTGTTCCAGAGGTTCGGTGCAGCAATGGCAAAGGCACGATCACCTCTGGTTTTCAGCCGGGACCGAGGTTGCACCAAGAGCATTTGACTCGATGATCGAAGTGCTCTCCTAGGAGTATGCAGGCTGAGAAGTTCAGTTAAATAGCACAGCACAATATTATTTACGATTTTGAATGTAAGCAATAAAATCTTAAAATCAATCCGATATTTGATGTGCAGCCAGTGTAGGTCAGCAAGGATCGGGGTAATAGAATCAAACCTTCTAGTACCAGTTAAAAGGCGTGCCGCTGCATTTTGGACAAGTTGCAGTTTATGAAGAAGGGCAGATTGGAGGTCCAGGTAAAAGGAGTTGTAGTAGTCTAATCTTGAAGTAACAGAGGCATGGATACGTTTTTTCAAGATCCATTCGCAGTATGTAAGGCTTAGCCTTAGAGATTTGTCGTAGTTGGTAAAAGCTAGACTAGAGAGGACACTTGTTTATCAAGTTTAAAGGAACTGTCCAAAGGAACACCCAAGTTACGTACTGTATCAGAGAGGGAGGTAGCAAAGGGCCCAAATATATCGGCTAATTGTCCCCGAGGGATGTGGCTATGAAAGACAATAATTTCAGTTTGCTTTTCTGAGTTACTGGATAACCAGCCTTTGAACTCCCTCATACAATCAAGAAAGCAGCGTAGTGAAGATGGGGTATCATCGGTCAGACAAAAATAGATTTGAATATCATCAGCATAAAAATGAAAAGAAATGTTATATTTGTCAAATATAGAGCACAAGGGTAGCATGTACAATGAGAACAACATAGGGCCCAGAACAGACCCCTGGGGGACACCACAACGAAAAGGGGTAACAGAAGAAGAGTAGCTCCCCATCGTAACAGAAAAGGACCTACCCAAAAGATACAATTTAAAGCATTCAAGGGCGTTTCCTTTAATGCCTACTGAATATTTATGAAAGTTTTTGCTGATAACACTGGATATGAAAGCATCGCTGTCCTGCACCTTTGGTTTTACTAGTTTTTAGAGATTTCAGTTCTTGTTCATTGTAGTGTCTGTTTTGTTCTTGCTTTGGTTATCATCTACATTCTACATTCTTTTGAGTCTTTAGTGCTCAATCTAGTTTTTTGTTTGTTTATTTGCAGTGTTGGGACTAACGCGTTATTAAGTAACGCGTTACAGTAACTACGTTATTATTGTGGTAACGAGCACGGTAACTAGTTATTATGCCAAAATCAGGAACGCGTTACTCGTTACTGGGATTTAGATAGGGTCGTTACTCGTTACTTCGTGTGGTGGCTATCGCGGAGCTTCCACAGATTCAGTAACATTAGCAAGTGGTGGAGGCCAGCAGGTGGATGAAGGAAAAGGGACGCAGAAGGAAAAGAGACCCGAGGCGGCCGCCGGTCCAAGTGTGAACTGAACTTCAGGTAAGAAGTTATGACCTGCAGTCTCTCTGGGTCAGATATAAACCAAGTTTAGGTGGAGTTTATTTTCATTATTCTGACTTTTTCCATACTGCATACTAGCTAGCATGACGGAGTTTCTATACAGCTGGGTGGTGCTATGAAGTTAATGATGTTGAACTTTATTTTGTTCATAAGTTATTAGAGTTGCCAACCGTCCCGTCTGGTATTCAGAGAAAATATTACGCGTTTCTTATTGAGGTGAAAAGGAACAGTTTGTCCCGTAATTCAGCTACAATGAAAAAGGCACAAAGCTGGAGTTATTCTGTGTCTTTACGCTGCACAGCTGCCTCTTCTTCTCTCATTCTCCCCCCTCTCTCTCCTGTTTCTACTTCAATCATGAAACTGATCAATGATCAGCTGATCGGCTCTCTTGTTTGTTTATCGCCCACTTTGCGCCGAAAGAGGAAACCAGCAGATGTCGCGCTAAACAACAGCAGCACGTTTAAGCTTGATCAGCTGTTGTTAGAATTTATTTAATATTAATTTCTAGTATCAGCTGATGTTTGCTGGAGACACGGCTGCAAAAAAGCTGCTGGTCATGATGTCGGTTTGGATTGTGGTAAGAGGGACACATGAAGATGAAACCAGGAGATGTCCTTACTGAATCATCAGAGCTGAACAGGTGATGGAGAAACAGGTTTACCTTTTAGGTGACATGAATGAGTTGAAGGGAAGTTATGAACTGTTTCTGAGAGACAAAT
Organism: Rhamphochromis longiceps; assembly: GCF_057381845.1. Classification (NCBI taxonomy): domain Eukaryota; kingdom Metazoa; phylum Chordata; class Actinopteri; order Cichliformes; family Cichlidae; genus Rhamphochromis; species Rhamphochromis longiceps. The sequence goes on along the minus strand of NC_140557.1, from coordinate 37,955,412 downwards.
AACACCAGGATCCTTTTTTAGGTAGCTGACAGCTGGTAACTGTGCAGGGGCGGATCTAGCAAAGTGTTGCCAGGGGTCCATGTAGGGCATTAACAGGGAATGGGGGGCACAAAGAAATACTTTTCTTTCTTATTCTCATTTAAAATGTCTCGCTTTTAAAAAAATAATTATCTGAATCTTACAACAAACGATTGATAGATTGATGCATATATACCATCAGAACAGTGTACATCACTGTCACAACAGCGTTTGTTTTCATTCAAAGGCTTTATGATTTTTCCTATAATGGCGGGCCGGTCTCTAGTCAAAATGCCCGGGCCAATTTTCTGTCCCAGTCCAGCCCTGTATGCAGCTCATCTGCAGTCTGGTGTTACCTACATCTTCCTACTCAGAAGGCAGAATTTCCGAGTTCTGAGTACAATCGAAAGCACCACGACTGCAGTTTTTGTGTTGGATGTAAAAGGCGCACATGACGCTGTGACGTAGGCTAGAATCATGGCAGCAGTCAATGACGGTCCAGGCGTGGGATTTCTCTCGTGGAAATATGCACATTATCTTTTCCTTTCTATTGGTAGGTGGCACAGTGCACTGTGGCAAGTAAGCAAGCTAGAAGACCGGCAAAGTTATGGAAGCAACACATTAACAAGAGAAGTCTGAGTAAAACCAAAGTTACTTTCCCTAGTAACTAGTTACTTTGAAAGTAACGAGTAACTTGAAGTAACTGAGTTACTTTTGAGAGAAGTAACTAGTAATGTAACTAAGTTACTATTTTAAAGTAACTTACCCAACACTGTTTATTTGTTCCTTCAGGTTTTCCTCCTGTGTCTTTTCATATGTTTCTGTTTCCATGTTTAGCTATTCTTCCTCACTTCCTGTTACTTATTTGTGTCCTGTCTGTTGTTTACGCCTCTGTGTCTCGTTACTCTACTACACATTCTACATTACTGTTCTGTTTCCACTCCATCTGATTACCCCTTCTGGGTATAAATAGCACTGTTTTTCCTTTAGTCTTTCTCACAGTGTCTGTTAATATCCCCTGTTGTTTCCTGTCAGGTGGTGTGCTTTAATTTAATTTCTTGTATTTTTTGACCTTTTTTCATCTTTTGAGCCTAAAATAAACGGCTGCATTTGGTCCTTCACGTTCAGAAAGGTCAATGAGTTCAAATTTCATTTAAAAGTAAACTAAGAGGAATAAAACCTAAAAGATATTTTCCATCCCTACTCAAAGACTGAACAAAACAAGACATAAACACAACAGTCGAAACTGTACGACACTAACAAATTTCCTGAAGCCTACACTAGACATTTACATAACAATAGCGCCTCAAAATGGTCAAAAGACATTTCAGCCTTCAGTCTTACAGTGCTTACACTGTTTACATGCCTGTATTTCAGGTGTATGGTAATAAAACGAATACTATTAACTGAAGAGAATTCAGAGTGAAGTACTTTCATATCAGAGTTGTAAATGCTGCTGTATGCTTTTATCAGAACAGACAATTACATTTAGTGAAATCTGTCATTTGTCAATATGACGTCACTCTCATACAACTCAAGCTTTAAAGGTAAGAAAAAAACTTTGGTATATTTGGTCATTTGTTTTTTGTCAGCTGGAGGGAAAGTGGTGTGAAAAGCCTGTCATCAGTGTACGCTTTTCATGTAGACACACTAAAGTGATGAAAGCAGCTGACTGAAGTATGCTCAAACCCTGCATCCTTTCTCACCTCTGCACACCTTGCCAATCACTCTGTGAATTGGATGTGATTGCTGGCTTGGGAAAGTCGCCGAAATTGCCAGATGCTGTTCAGTCATCCACTTAATCCAGCCTCCTCACAACAGATGTTGAACCTGGCAAGCGTAGCTTCGCTCTCATTCAGCCACAAGAGCATTAGAGAGGTCCAACGCTGATATTGGCTGATAAGTACATGGCTTAAAGTGAGGCCAACTTCTGCACCAGAAATGTTTTAGGTGACTCGGAGAGGAATGGAAGAAAGTTGGCTGTTAACCCAAAGAAGTTCAATTCAATTCAATTCAATTTTATTTATATAGCGCCAAATCACAACAAAAGTCGCCTCAAGGCGCTTCATAGATACAGAGAAAAACCCAACAATCATATGACCCCCTATGAGCAAGCATTTTGGCGACAGTGGGAAGGAAAAACTCCCTTTTAACAGGAAGAAACCTCCGGCAGAACCAGGCTCAGGGAGGGGCGGGGCCATCTGCTGTGATTGGTTGGGGTGAGAGAAGGTAGACAAGATAAAGACATGCTGTGGAAGAGAGACAGAGATTAATAACAGGTATGATTCAGTGATTTAATTTAAATTAAATATAAATGTTCACATCTAAATTTGCTCAATTTGTAATTCTTATAAAAGTTCAGACGTCTGATATCAGACATATCACACTGTTTTAAAACAGATCCACTTTTTCATTCACCCTTCAGACCCGCTGCTGTGAGCAGACATCCAGGAAACATGAGATGTGTTTATTTCCTTTTCTTTTGCAGTACTGAGTATTGATTCACTTCCCTCCCCACTAATCCTGCACCAAGTTCTTACTTTTCCATGATAAACAGGAAGTAACACTTTTTTAAAAGGGCTGTAATTCCTACCTTATACTGTGAACACCCCGGCTCATCTTATGACAGACATTGTGAATGAAAGACTGGTTGGATTTGCTGGCTGGCGTTTACCTTTGAATCAGCCATGAGGCTGTCCTGACCTCTGACCAAACATGTGGGATAGTTTTGTGGTCTGAGGTGTCCAGTCAGGTTTTTCCACCTTAAACTGGTTGATTGAGCTGAAATCTGCACTACTGCAGCGTGTAGTAGCAGTCCGGTTTCCCCATAATGGAACTAAATAGCATAGATGTACTCAGTTTGTATCATATCGTGTCCAGTTAGATGTGAATTTTCATCGGTTACGAGTTAAACTGAACTTCATATCATGTTTTAATGTATTTCATTTTTTATTTATTTTCCAGACATTTTTTCAAAGGCGCTCTGATACCATTAAACATAATATCTACCTGCTGGCATAGTGGCAGCCCTGATACAGTAACTATGGGTAAGTTTTAACTAAGTAATATGAACTGATTTTTTTCCCTCTCACCCTGTGCATCACCACTTCTCTGTGTGCGTCACACATCCATTAGCCTTCGAGATCTGGTTGTATGTATTTTTCATGACGCTAACATGCTGGGGCTCCAGCGGCTCGTATCCATTTTCAGCGGCATGACTAAGGCTTTGCATTTACTCCCCCTAAGAAACGTGAACAGACTCAGAACACAGTGTTTCATGTTTCTATGCGGTGATGTCACTGGAGTGCACACAGCCTCATCAAATGGGTTATACTAGTAATTATTGGTAGAACTTTAAGCAGTTCCTTAAAAGGACACATGAGGCTGTCCCCAAACATTAGTGACCCCCATAGACTCTTCTGTCAAAGTGCACCTATCAGCCCACTTGGACTGACAGGTGCATGACACAAGCATTACCTGACAAATATGTTATTGTCACGGTCCTGGGTCTGTGACCCAGTGTTTCTGTATTACTATTGAACTTTGATTTTGTCATCGTTTATCTTTTCTTGTCTTTTAGTCTGTGTCTGTTCTGTTTCCTGTTTTACTTTGAAAGTCTGTGTCCTATGTCAGTGTATTGAGTTTTGCTTCTCCTTGGTCTTGACATGTCTGATTACTCCCAGCTGTGTTCCCCTTCTGTGTCTCATTCCCTCGTTATCCCCCTGTGTATTTAAGCCTTGCATTTCCCTCTGTTAGTCGCTGGTTCATCTGTGTGTCTACCCCTGTATTTCTGCTGTGTGTTTCTCCCGGTTCCAGGTTTCTCGTTGCAGGTTTTTGTTCCTTTCATTATTATTTTGTCGCTGTTCCCAGTGTAGGTTTTTGTTAGCGTAGTTCCCTGCAGTGCTCTGCTTTGGTTTATATTTTGCCTTTCTTTGTTAATGAACTTTCTCACAGCTACGCTGTCGTCCGTGCCTGCGTTTGGGTACAAATCCTCCTCCTCCAGATGATCTGCCTCCCAGATTGTGACAGTTAGATCATACAAGAAGATTGTCGGCTGGTTTTATTAAATTATATTTTATTTATCTTGTTTCATTTCTTATTATCATCTTGGCCTTCACATTAATAGCTTAGCACGTCCTTTCTTCTTTACACCCATCGTCTGATACTTACTGGAGTCCAGTTTATGGGGACAACAGTCTGATGCCCAGACCACTCTACCATGAATTATTCCAAAGCCTGTAGAAATCTGCCCCAGGGCTTCGATCTGGTGGGACATTTCCCCATCACCTCACATGCCTCCAATACTATCAGACAGAGTGAGCCTCACTCTGTCTTTAAGGCTGAGCCCAGAGTCTCTGCAGAAAAGCTGGATCTGCTTGTATCCCCAGTCTCAGTCTCCTGGTTCTAAGACAGCAGACAGTAGTGTTTTAAAAAAACTGTGACAGCCTCAGGTTATTCTTTGGTTTTTGTGTCTCTTAGCTTCGTAAGGTTTCTTTTCTTCACTTCTACATATGAATTAAAGTGAAGTAAGTCTAGACTACTCTAGTGGCTGTGTATATTTCCAAGGACTAAACAGAAAGATTGTAAATTGTGGAGTAGATGAAAGTGACTCTAAAAACATTATTCAGACAGCTCGCTTTATGATATAGACTTTGTCTGGATGGACATATTTGCCATTTCCCCTCCAACATTAAATACCCCACAGTGCAGTGTAACGTGCATGAGTTTAAACTCCATCCACAATATGAAGAGCAAAACGTGAATGGGTCTGAATTGATGGGCTGCAAAATGATACTTTTTGGATACTTTCTAATGCTTTTCTTCTTCCTGCCTTCAGCAGCTTTGGGAGACATTTTCATTCCTTTTGAGAGCCGATGGTAGAAAGGTGAAGGAAATGAGGTGAAAGAGAGGGGATGACATGCAACATAAGTTCTCCAGGCAGCCTCCAACCACAGACACTGCAATTAAGCCCTGAAGCCTGTGAGTGCCCCTAAGTCTGCTTAACCTCCCAAGAACGCATTTTTCAAAACAGAAATTGCACAAGTGCTTCCTCTCACTATTACATGAGAAAACAGCCTAATATATAGCCACCACCTAAAGCACACCTTACAACATGTATCCTAATGTGGAAATTTGAATTGTGCTCATCCCTACGGTCCAGGCTCCTTGTCACTCACAATAGTTGTCTGTATATACGTCTGTGTGGGTCTATTATCTTAGTGAAGTGTTTATTTTAAGATTCAGGCCTCAAATCTTTGCACAGTGCCGCATGTTCTCCTGTCATTTCCACGGGGGAATTAGTTAGATCCCATTTGTTCGAACAGCCTTTTGTCTTTAATGATGAGTGGGATCCCTGATTGAAGCGCACCTTTATAACATGGCATCCTACACAGAGAGAATACAACAAAGGAGGAAAGGTTAGATTAAAGGTCAAACACCCATTTATTCTCATCATTTGTCTTTGCAGGCCTGACTGCCATGTACAACAGCACAAGGACAGAATCTTACATAACAGCCTATTTTAGACCTCAAGTGATAAAAGAACACGTGGACAAAGCTCATAACACAACTGCAATATAAAGGTGTCCTTCCCAGAACAACGAGTGTAAAAAGTTTAGCTAGAAAAACAACAGTTAATGGATTTAAATCCAGTCCTCTGAGAATGTAGACAGAACTGTGTCAGCTGTTACAGCTGCTCTCTGCCAAAGTCTAATCTGCCCTTCCTGGTCTGGTTTGCACCTTACTGTAAATCTTCTGTATTTACGTGTAGACATTGATCGGCCTGAGATACGCCCACCTCCTCAAGAATGTTCTTGTTGTGAAGTTGTTTTTCTTAACCATGGAGAGGTAGACTTTTTGGTATTGCTGACAAGTTCAACAGTTAATGCAATACTTTGGATAAACCCCTTGAGTTAAAGCTGAAAGTCTGCACTTTAATCATATTTTGACTGTTTGATTTACAGTTCTCTGTATCATCATAGAGCAGCAAGATTACAAAAACGATATCATCGTCTAAAACCTCACGTACACACAGTTGTGGTCAAAAATTTGCATACACTCATCATGGTCATGAATATCATGGTAAGTCTGGGCTTTAATAACTTTAAACAACAAGAATTTGGAGCACGATCAAAAGAAGCCTAATGGATGATTTCTATGTAACTGCAGACTCTCAGATCTGTAACTGGACATAAGTATGATGTGTCAGCATATTTCCAAGGTCTGTAGGACGACCAAATCTGTCACCCAAACAGGAATCTGTTTAGGAACAACCCAGGAACCAGTAAGCCTTAAATCTTCCATGAACTGGCAGCTGCTGGAGCACCAGCACCACGAGTGAAGCCAGTTACTGTAATGGACTGATTGTGCCAACCAAGAATGAAGCCTCTGCTACAAAACATACATGAGCTCGACTGACATGTGCAGCCGCCTTCTGGAGAAAGTTTTATGGTCAAACGAGACAAAGATTGAGCTCTTTGGTTATAATGACAAGACCCTGTTTTTATTTTGTTTCTTTTAACTCAAGATAATAACCAAGTAAATGCAGAGGATTTGATGCCAATTTTACAGCATAAGTGCTGCACATCAGCAGTAAATGTCAGCACTGGGTGTCAACAGTTCGCTCGTGTTCAGAGCTTTTTCTATACACCCACACTTTCCTGTACAGAAGGCAGACAAGTAAGTGTGCATCATTTGATGGCAGCTAATCCATCAAATTAGTTCACAGCTGTTCTGTAAAGGTCGTTCAATGGCAATAAAACGTACCAAAATAAATAAACCGTTGATGAGGTAGGTTAGAGGAAGGGCCTAAATACTAAAGATGTCCTCAAAGGGTTCAGAAGCCATGATCACACTTACACTGTGTTTATCTCTACTGTCTGAGCAACAGAGCAAAGTCCACTTCCTTCTTCCTGTAAGATCAGGAGCTCTCCTACCCCCTGCTGCCCGTGGACCACAATGCACTGCTCTGCGCTTTCCGATATCAAAACCTCCACCAGCTCCTGTTCTGTCCCTGCAGGCAGCGAGCCCTCCGAGGTGAAGAGCAGAGGAGTGGAGCTTGGCGCTGACAGGTCGTCTGTGTGGACGTACACGACGGCGTGCTGGATGTTAGCTACGCTATCTCCCTCTCTTGAGTCAAGTGTCTTTAATTTTGCTTCCTCTTCTCCTTTTTCTTGTGATCTTCTCTGCTTGACCTCACCTCCGTCCTTCTCTGCTGTGCCCTGAGGGATGAAGTTCTTCTTGGGTCTGCCTCTGATTGGCTTTGGGTGACTGCATCCTGAACTTGCTAACTCTTGTGGAACCTCCTGATTTCTGGTGTGCATCTCCTCTCCACGTCCTTCTTCTTCCTCTTTTTGAACTCCTCCGTCTGTCCTGTGCTGAGCTTGGTGCCTCAGCAGACTTTGTCTCACAGTGTAAGAAGCGCCGCAGTGGCAGGTGTATGGTTTCTCCTTCATGTGGGCCGACTTCACGTGCCTCCTCAACTTGGTAGCCAACGTGTAGCCTAGACAGAAAATTCAAAAGTACATTTCAAATGCAAAGATTTACCAAACATGAATATACAATCTGCTGACTCAGATTAGCAGCTCGTAAATCAAAAGTATACCCTGCTTTATCCTCCTTTTTCACTTTAATGGCTGGTGTAGTATATCTATATATTTGTCAGGGTCAAACTTTAGCAAATTCAGAGCATAAAGTTACAGTTCAAGCTGCACAACATGTCTCTACACATGAGCTGAGCATGATTAATCCAAGGTCATCTGTCATCAGAAAAGCACAAAGAGCGGAAAACAAATTAAACGTGGATGATGGAAGATGAGCTGACTCGTTGTTTGCAGCTGTTGCTTTTTACACCTGTATTGTTTTTTGTACAGTGGACGTCTGATTTCATAACTCATCATTATTTTTAATGCAATTTACAAAATCAAGAAAAATCTGATATATTACAGCCGTTGTATGTAAAGCACTCAAGGCCTGTGTTTATCTAAGAAATATGATCCTCTGGAAAAAAGCTTTAAACTAAGAACAGCTCATTATTCTCTGGCTTGTAGAACCATCTTTAGTAACTTGAAGAAATCATTTTCTTCATTAGTCTCTCACGTCGATGTGGAGGAGTTTCAGCTCACTCTTCTTTACAACATGGCTTCAGTTCATTGAGGACTGTCGAAATTCATCTATCTTAAGGTCATGTTAGAGCATTTTAATCAGGTCTGGACTAACTGGGCCTGGAGTGCTTGGAATCTTTATCCTGCGGCCAAGCTCCATCTCACACACACCGACTGCAGAGTACTTCAGTGTACGGGGGAGGTCACGATCAACCGTGACTACAAGGTGCCCACCGCTCCACCACCCTGCCTGGCAGATGATGAGGTGTTTATTTCTCACCAGTTATGGCCAAACATGTCCTCGTATTTGTCCAAAGGACTTTGTTCCATGTTCTGTTTAGAGAGACGAGGCTTTCAGTTCAGTCTTTTTTTGATTTAACTGTCATGAACTTTTACATTTAACATACTCGTGAGAGCTGTAGAGCCTCAGGTGTAGCTGTTTGTCTGAGCTTTGCACAGTTTGAGCCTGGGTGGATCTGTTTGGATGTGCACTCCTGGGAAGACTGCGGCTTCATATTAACACACACCTACATGCAGCACACTGTCAAACCTCCTGCTTTTAGGGAGTCAGGCTCACTTATACATTTGATCATCAACACCTGCCTCTTATTTAGGGTGCACTTGTTTCTTCACAGGACTGTAAAGAGTACTCTGAAAGTTCTTCTTCACAACACTAAATAACCCTTCATGTATCTGTCAGTAATATAACGTCCATGCTCACTGCTGTAAATACAAGAACAGAATTAAATGAGGTATAAATACATCTCAGTTGTCCGTGAGAGATAAAATGTTTCTTGCATGTGCTGGACATCAATAATAAAACCCTGAACTTGATGGATGCATACTTTCTGTTTGATGCTTCGTAAAAAGAAAGCTGGCCCAAGTTGTAACGAGTAGTTTGTGTTTTCCAGTCATGCATGCAGGACACAACGTTTGCAGATGAGTGAGACAAACGAGGCTATTTGGAGGGAAATTGTCCAACTTGCCTCATTTTAGGTTCAGCTGCAGTTTTTAACAAAAAAATAATTTCTAGTTCTTTGACAAAATAACAAAACAGAATATAATGTATATAAGGAGGCCTAGTGCTTGACACGCACTGTTGGTTATATCGATGCTTGTTTTGACTCTTAAACCATCTTTAAGTGGTTCACTGATCTGACGGATGGTAACACAGACACCAGTTTTTTCTTGTGGATGAAGGGTTAGCAGGTTTCTGAGATTGGTGCGGTGCTCTTACTGTTGGCTTATTTATTCGTCTTTTCAGGCTCGTAAATGTGCACATTATTTTTTTACACCTTTAAATGCACAATGACTTGCTAAATATAAATGAATGCCTTTAAATCAATTGTAATCATTTTCCTTATATTGAGTCATGTGTATTTTTGCACACATACTGTAGTTGTGCTTCATTTGTTTGTAGTAAGAGGGAGAATACATCTCTACGTTTGATTCAGATTTTGACTCTTCAGGGTTTGATTTGAGGCTTTTGTGTTTAAAGGTTTAGTTGTTAATATCGATCACCCTACAGCGTGACTGAAAAGCCTCCCGACTAATGCCTTGTGGTGTGTGTGGTCTAAATGTGGGTTTCTCATAGTGTCGTTTTCAGAGGTTTTAAAGTGCATTTAATTAGAGCTCCTACTCTATAGCTTACTTCTCTGAATCCATAAGGCTTGTGTTTTTCTATTTAATGTACTCAACTTACTGGTTTTCCAACTGGGATAGTATATATAAAGCATACTGTGCTACACAGAGTTACAAGATGCCACAGAGGTAATTATGCAGAATTATACATTTATACACATTACAGGACTTGAGGGATTTCTCATCCTGTTTCATCCAGGCTGGGTGACGGGGGCAGCAGCCTAAGCAGAGAAGCTCAGACCTCCCTCTCCCCGGCCACCTCCTCTGGCTTATCCGTGGAACACGAGGCGTTCCCAGGTCAGCCGAGAGCGTGTCCTGGGTCTGCTGCAGAGCCTCATTCCTTGCTTTAAAAAAATGATTTGACTTATAAAGCTTTAATATGCAGCTCTAACCTTTTCCACAGATAGGGCAGCAATGGGGTCTTTCTCCAGTGTGCAGTCTCTCGTGGGACCTTAGGCTGTGGGGGTCCCTCAGCGATTTTCCGCAGTAGCTACAGAGAAAACCGCCTCCGGTGTGGGAGAACATGTGCCGACGCAGCTCCGGTTTTTGGGAGAATGTCTGACTGCACTCTGAGCAGGAGAACGGCTTCTCTCCATTGTGGATTCTCAAGTGGCACTCAAGGTTTCCTGCACACACAAACAGACAGAGACAGTTGCTTATTAAAAGGGAGGGGTCGGGGGGGCTGTAGCAGCAGTGGGAGCAGGGGAATGATGCATTTGTCCAGTAACGTGTTGGTGGTGTCACTTTGACGAATGGAAAGATAAACTGCAGGAATTGATCACAGCTGGAAGCGACATCGAGTGGAAGGAAAACAGCAGGGTAACAGTCACTTATTGAAAAAAATGATGACGTCAGTGTGACCAGAACAAATGTGACATTTTTGGAAACACTTTACAACAGTAAGAAAGTAACACGTTTACTTTTCAGCAGCGTATCGAGTTGAGAAGATCAATATCAATTTGATCTGTGTGTGTAAACAGTTTGGTTCAGGGAGACGACTAACACTGAAAACCTGCTTCATTTATGACACTGCAGTTTGAGCATTTCTGTGTTTCCATTAAACTGTTTTCCTGTTATCCAAATCAAAGGTCTCACTTTCACATCTATGGACAATTAACTGAACCCCACTAACTGCTTGTCTTTGACCTGTGGGAGGAGACAACCCACGCACACAGAAAGGCCACAGGGTGGCGTCACACTCGGCACTTTCAGTGATATCCTGGGACACGACTTTAACAAAATGTCTCTCGTCTCATTTTGCTTTCACTTTCATGATGATGCCTTTATAGCATCTGTGAGAAATGACCAGCAGAGTGAAATTATGAATTATAAGAATTTAGCGATTGTGATTCCCTTATCTATTTTACTTATTGATTTCAATCCTAATTGATTCACTTATCATTTCTCATTGTGCTCTCAGCTTAGCATTAGCTTGCAAAGAGCTGAAGTAGCATGATGCAACTTTACTGCTGCACTCTTGTCCTTTTGTGTAATAAACATAAAAACTTACACGCATATTGTAGTGCAAGAGCAGCAGGACCGACAGGCAAGCAGACCAACAATTCCAAGGAACTGGACTACTGGGAACCAATTCTCTATAAGGACTGGTTTTTGATTCCCATATTCACCAGCCAATTCAATTCTTACTAACACATCTACATTAAAAAAGCTGCTGCCCCCCCCCCCCCCCCGAAGAAAAGAGCAGCAGCTCTGACTGCCTCTGAGTGACTGAGCTCCTCAGCATATGTCAAAGGCTGAGCCCACAGAGTCCTTCTTAGATTAATAGACACATTGATGATTTATTGATCCCTGTTATATCAGCAGGATAAAGAAATAAAAATAGCACAGTCCACAATAAATGAGCACAGTGAAGTGCCACAGGTGCATAGTGAGGGTCTTATACTGTGAGAAAATCCAAATCAAAGAGTAAAAAGTAAAACTAAGGATTTGCATTAATAAATAATATGTCCCCTATAAATCAAAGAAACTGCTGCAAGAAGATATAATACAGAATCTATTAAGCCCGACAGGTGTGTTCACCTGTGACAGAAAGGAGAGTTACTGTACAGCTGCAGGAATGATTTCTGCCTCATGGCAGCACCAGGGAGAAGCAGCTCTGCTGCCTCAGTGGAGCAGGTGAAATTATGGACTTCATCAATCATCTTCCTCACTGCATAGTGTACAAATGTAATATTGGGTTCTCTTCAATGATGTTTTAGGTCATATCTATGGAGAAATATAGAATAGTCTAAAAACTGCCGAAAAAATGATCAATGTTCTCAAATAAACTGTGGCAAAACAGGAAGCCGGTATATTTTATAATCGTGCTAAAGTACACTAATCAGCTGATTGTTAGTTTGTGTGGCGCCCCCTACAGCGGCGGGGTATAGACCTTTTTTTATTTTTATTGCACAAAAGGATGCGTTGGTAAAGTGCAAACTGCACACAGGACAGAAACAGCTGTGCTGGAAGCATCTGCACATGTAGCCTATAGGTTTATTTTGTTAAATGTAATAAACACACAATGAAGTGAACCAACAGCACTATCTGTCTACATCTAGATTCAGGCATTCCTACAGGCTTCATTTACCTTGTTTAGTATTTGTTAATTGTGTCAAAATGTTGCTTTAGAGTTTGCTGCAGCACATATATGAAGCGCCTCGAGGCGACTCTTGTTGTGATTTGGCGCTATATGAATAAAATTGAATTGAATCATAGAGACAACCATGCAATCTGAAATAAAGAGCACCCTCGTTAAAGTCGGACGAACTGATTACACCTGATAATAAAATATTAGCAGGCCGGTTATTAAAGAGAAGCAGTGTGAGTTTAGATCATGCAGTTACTAATGATCATAAAACAAAAACCTTCTGACTGCCAACAGGCAGCGTGACAGAGAATCTCACTGCTGGTCTGAAAGCTGAAATGACTTTGACAGTCACAGAGTTTCAACTAAAATATGCAGACTTATGGCTAAAACAGCTGTTTGCATTTTTTCTGTCTCTTTTCTGCTCATCACATATTTTCTTTAATTATGAAGAAGTGACTTATGAAGCAGGTATGTCTGACAAATTTATTACATTTTCTTATATTAAAACCAGACCTGGTGTTCTGTAAAAAGTTGGCCATTTCCAGCCGAGCACATCTGACCAGTGATCAGCTTGTTGCAGCTGAAGGATCACACCCACGCCTCGGACGTTACCTTTCTGACTGAAGCACTTCCCACAGTGCTGACAGATGTGAGGTTTTTCCCCCGTGTGGAGTTTCATGTGGTTCCTCAGAGAGCCCGAGTTAGCCAGAAGCTTGCGGCAGACTGTGCACTGCACCTGGGAGAGGAGAAACACAAAAGCAGCACGTCTTCTTTCCTTCTTATTAAACATTTTCACTTCAAACTGCTGTTCAAGGAGGAAAAAGAAGGAAAACAAGACTGGCGTGTAAATTTAAAGATGCTACGTGAGTGATTTCAAACTGTGGTGCTGAGACACAAACAACACTGGGAAACAGCTTTCTTCACTGCACACAGAAGGAAATGAATCAATTGTATGCACTGTCCTCCTTATTAAAATTACTTGAAAATGTCAGCGCATGTGAGAGAACAAACACCTAACAGGGTGGAACTCTTCCCTACCTTAGGAGGCTGAGTGTAGCTCATTCTACTGCAGTGAAGGAGGCGGTGGATGCGTAGGGATGGGCGTCGTGCGAATGCCTTCCCACAGTGCTCACAGGTATAGGGTTTCTCCCCCGTGTGCAGGACCATGTGCTCCTTCAGGTCCCGCTTCAGGCCATACGTCTTCTCACAGTGAGGACAGGAGAAGGGACGCTCCCCGCGGTGACTCATCTACACATAAATAGATTTTATACAATATTTAACTCAATCTGTTTCTTCTTGTTCAGTGGATCATCTGCCTCCCCCGCACCCTATCCCAAGCATCTTCTCCTCACACACCGGCCCTCTGCATGTCCACCTTCTCTTCCTCCTTTCCTCCTGCCTGGCAGCTCAACCTTTCTACTACCCCTCCTCTCCATGCACATGTCCAAACCATCTCAGCCTCTCAAACTTTGTCTCCAATCCACTCAACCTGACCCCCCAAAAACATTCTGGTGTGCAATTCAGAGGCCACTTTTTCTACTCCTTGGCACAACACTTTTTGTGTCCACCACTCAGAATAAAAAAGAAATAAAAACATTTAAAAACTGTGTTTTTACTTTACTTTTACTGTACTGGAGGAGAGGAATCATTCAGGGACTCAAAGCCTGGACATAAAAAAGGACACGCTGAACAGCAAGGAGAGAAACAAAGATGTGTGAGGATGTCTACAGGTGTAAGCAACCTGCCTGTGGTTTAGCATCCAGACTTTCCAAAAAATCTTACAAGTTGCTCTGACCCTGTACGGTCTCAGATGAACAACAGCACTTTGAGTGGAAATTGCTGCAGTGACAATTTACTGCTTTTTAAATGCACTTTTCCTAGAAAAGTGCATTTAAGACCCTTTGTAAGGACCTCCATCCAACCTGATTTTTCTCAAACTTCAGCTCATCGCAGACATATTGCTGTACTGTGTATATACAGATCAGCCACAGCATTCTGATCACTACCTCAATCATTTGGATTTTGTATTCAAGAAGAGGAGAAAATAAGAGAATAAGAGGAGAAAAGGGAGCAACTGGGTAAAAAAAGAAAGGCATGAAATGAAAGAAGAGGCTTTTGATCTGGTTCTAATAAAGTGTTTTCCAACTTTTTTTTTATTTTTTAACACTACCTACACTGACACTTTACATCATTCAAATAAATACTTTTTGTGCAGCCCCTCAGTTCACCCAGTGTCAGAAACAAGCTGATGTACTTTCATTCCCTCTCACTATAAAACACCTTTCTTCTGATTGGTTGCTCCTTATGACATCATTCAAAGCCAGGACTGAAAACAACTGTCTGAAACAGAGCGTTTGGAACAATCTGGAGCCAGTGTCACAAGCTTTATTTGTATATAAGTGAACCTCCTAACTGTAACTATATTAACTATATTTAATATGTGCATTCACCATCATGCGGTGTACTTATGAGATAAAATTAAGGAGTCGAAATAAAGGACTAGTCAGTAAGCTGACTGAGTGATACCTGATGAGCCTTGAAGCTTTCTGCTGACGTGTAGTTTTTCCCACACTCCTGGCAAGTGAAAGGCTTCTCATCCGTGTGACTGAACTGGTGTTTCTTCAAGTGGCCGATCTGGTAGAACCTTTTACCACATATGGGACACTTGTAGCGCCTCTCTCTGGTCTCTGAATGCCACATATGGGCGACTCCATCGGGACAAAGCACTGCAGCCATCTCACCTTCTGGTATCTCTGTTGAGCTTTTTCCATCTTTGGTGGAGGTCTGGCTCTGTGCCTCTAGGCGTTTGGATGAGTCGGGGCGGGCATGGAGTCGCTTCACCCGGCTGTTCAGGCAGTGAACCCGTCGGGGTTTAGCAGCCAGGCGGGAGCTGCAGCGGACAGGAGCGGGTGCAGGGAAGTCTCTGGGCTCTGCCATTATTCCTTCAGCAGAGTTACAGTGTGGCTGACTGTCCACAGGAGACGGGACACTGTCTTTGTTACCAGTTGCTGCTGTGTCATTATCAGGTGTCCTGTCTGTTACACTGTCTGTGGTATCGTCCTGCTGTCTGTCATAGTCTGGACTCGGCTCCGACAGCACCCCCTTGACTCTCTTCCTCCCTTGTGTAATTGGGTGACTCCTCTCGATGCATCTTTTGGGGTTTCTATCTTCATCTTCTGCATCATCCTGCATTTTCTCTTCCTGTTTGTTAGCTGTCACTTCTTTATTGATTGACACACTGGCAGCTGTGGCTTCTGAGTGGTCTCTCTGCTCCACCTTCTCTCCTGACCAATAGAAATACAGTGAAGCTGTCAAAAACACCACAAATTCTCTGTTTCCAGCTTTAAATATCGAGAAATCTGCATTTGCTGCTTTTTTCTGCCTTATATCATGGTAAACTGAATATTTTGAGGTTTTTGTGATTTGAGTTGGAGAACAATCAGTCCCTGTTGGCTTTCAAAGGGCAGAGCACTTCCACACATGTTTTTCAGTAGGAGGCTGTAGCTGGTTGCTTAGCCTACAATAAAGACACAGGTAACTAATACACCTCACAAACTAAACAAAGAGCTATAATATGATTTTACAGAGGTTAACAAATCAGATCATTTCTTAAGCTAGGCTTAAACTAGTTGGCTTCCTGCTGTGGTTACCACAAGACAGTGGCTTTTAAGCTAGTTCTTCCCCTGCCTCCAGTAATTATGCTAAGCTAAGCTAACAGGCTACTGATGGCAGCCTCAGGAGGAGGAAAGTGCCGTCAACTTCCTCATCTAAGCATGGATACAATCATGTTATGTTGGAAACATCATTTTACTGTACAGCATAAATGTCAGTGTTAAATTATTCTTTACTTCATTGCTTAATTATCACATAATTTTTAACAAGCTATTGCTAGCTCATTCTGGCTAATGTAGCAATTGGTTAAAACATCTAGAATTCAGAACTATCAGATTTCAGACACTGCAGCATTTTTTACATTTTGTATTGCAATACTATGCCATGAGTTTTTAAGAAGTTAAACATGGGGGACTGCAGCTGCGTCTTCCTCCCATATTAATCCTCCTATCGTCAGTATGGACAGTGCTCATCGTTGCCTTCTTTTTTCTTACCGTGCTCACTGTATTCTCAGTAAAAAAAATCAAATATATCTTTACATTAAAGATGGACACAGTCATTGGACATAGACACCCACTGAACTGTGGCTGCCACAGCATGTCAGGTTTTAAACAAGATGGCAGGATTATGGTATGGATCTCACTCAGAAATCAATAATCGTTCACAGAGCACAACCTGAATCTACTTTGATCCTTTATACACATCCTGTGGCTGACAGTCATTCAATTTGTGCAACACTGCTGTGCCCATAAATGTCACCTCTGCTGACACGGCTCAGTAATCTGGTAAAATTCCAAGCGTTAAAGATTCCAGTTGTCCAGCCTGTACGCCCAAAGACCGGATTTCAAAATGCACACATCAGGTTTACTGTGAAGTAGGACTTTAACTTACGGGGGGCAAAAAAAATTAAACCTTATTTTGGGGCCACAGTGCCAACCTTTATGTTTTACTGGACTGGTAATTCTACGCTGTTACGACCCGGCTCAAAAGCCGCAACATAAAAAAAAGGAGATGAATAACAGAGTGTGGGTGAGAAGAGGTTTCATCCTAAAATGGAAAACCAGGTTGGCTAAAATGGCTGGTGCCACCAAGGCAAAGACTAGTGCACTGCCGGAAAGCTTGCCTCAGGTATGCTTTTATCCACACCTGACTAGGTGTGGCCAATTAGCACCAGCTGAAAACACTGAGACGATTAAAAGCTGCAGAGGGACGTAACATACGCACACACTTTTGATTTTCCACTGACTGAGATTATAATCATAATACTTGATGGTAAATTAGGTTTTCTGGACTCATAAATATAAATACTCCAATTTACCAAACTAACCCACTGGAAGTTGTCTCCTCAGTCATTCTACTCAGTGACTTGAATATGAAGTGTACTGAAGAAAAACTCAACTTTACAGTAAATGTTTATGCTGTGCTTCTACAGCCTTTTTCCACATTCACTGCAGCCCTGTGTAGACTTGACAGAGATGCGTGTGAGGATGCCAGTGGTACCTCGGCCAGTCTTTAACCTAGCAAATGTGCACTTGTTAGTGCAAAGTGATGATGGTGATGGTTTGCAACTTTGCTGTCACTGACAGCCCAGTTATTTAAGCTCTCACATTTAAAGCAACTGAAGTCTGAATGCTAGAACACAGTTTTTGTATCCTAGCAACAATGAGCGCTTGACAGAAGTGCTCAGAAAATGAGGTCGTAGGCACTTAACACGGAAACAGCAGCCTGTGGACACGAGCCCCATCTGGAAAATAACTCTGTTCAACAAGTGCAGCACAAGAAAAACTGAGCTGTTGTAACCGTCTGTCTTTTATCTCTGGACTGCAGTGAAACATGGACTAAACCAGCTTCAGAACTAATGCCTAAATACGGCAAAGCTTTTGTGCCTCAATTATATCTGTATCACTGTATTTATGTTAATGTTGTGCCTTTATGTCCTAAATATCCACCGAGCACCGCTGTGCTGTCCGTGCGCTAATTAGGTTTAGAAACAAATGTCTTTACTGCATTTAATGACTTACAAACCCATATTTAGACAAACACATACTACTTATGGACAGTAGTTGTCTGGTTTATGATTTGCTTGCTGTGTTTTTCTTCTGGAAGGATTTCAAATATTTTCCATCTATTTCATTGCTTACCTTTGTTCTTTCATTATTTCTTGTTCATTTTAATTCCTTTATGTACTCGTTATTTTATTCTTTATATTGCAATTTTCTTTCCCCCCTCTAAATCTAATTACTATCTGCCACCACAGCAATGTAACCTCCCTGCAGGGATCAATTGCTTTTATCTTATTATCTTTCATTTAGCATTCAAAATTGTGTTGGAAATGCATTTGAGATTTATAGCTTTATAGCACAAGTTTAATAAGACATCCACAGTCTGGTGCTTTTGGGTATTTTCTGCATGAAGCTCCTCCTCAGTGTCCCATCGATCACAGCATATAACACATCACTCCTCCACAAACATAAATAATAAAAGATAAGCAGAGCTGGAGAGTATATTATTGTCTCTAAAACAAATAAGCTCAACATTTGTTTCCTTCCATTTTCCCTTTTAATTAATGCATTCTGTGTTCCAGATTTTTTTTTACATCTACTAATTATTAATCCCGAGCTTCCATCCTAGTTTTCAGTGACTTTTAGCTGACTGCAGAGATTTTTCAGCGTGCAGTTCTCGGCTGAAACTAAATGATGCTGTTAAACATGAAAATAATGTTGACATAGAAGCTGAGACATTCAAGTCTCAGACCTACGAATTGGAAAATGTCCCCCTCGATCCTGCAGGTGAAGCACATAAATCAGTATAGAGAGAAAACTGCACCTTACCCACTCGAACTTCTGTTTGCACACTTCACAACAACAGCTATATGAAGTACAAGAAGTACTCCAAGTACTCCAAGAGTACGACTATTTCCAGCAAATGTGTCTGATTTGTTAACTCATCTTGACATTTGCAAAGGGTTGGATACACAAAGATATATCTATGCAACTTTATCCAGAAACCATCCACCTAGTTGTGCTCGTTTATGCAACTTTACAGTCAGCCGATCATGTGATCCTGGTTTAATACATAAACTCTTACAGATACGGATCAGGAGCCACAGATACATGAACATGTAATAACTGAAAGGGCAAAATGTTATCGCAGACGTTGACAGGCTGGTTTCTGATGCTGCTGATCTCCTGGGATCTTCATCGCAGCAGCACTGAAATGTCTTGTTCATGAGAAGCATTGGGAACTCAGATTACGACTTTCTAACTGCACTGAGCAGAGACAGCCACACAACGGTTGACAAAACTACAGAAACAGTAAGCTGCAGTGGGTTTAAGCTCAACCAAACTAGACTGCTGAAGAGTGGAAGTAAGGAGACTTTACTGCTAAAAGTCATTTTATGAATTGAATCCACATATCATCATAACAACAGGCTGATGCTTGTGTTACAGTGTTTTTAACATTAGGACGATCAGCATAACGAGACAATCCCTCAAATAGCCTGTTGATGTCACCACAGCTTTCCTTGGAGGCCAGACGACCTGATTACAAACATCATCTTCTTTTGGCTAATGCTTAGCCTAGTTTAGTGTAATTTAACTTGTTTGCTAGAAAGCTAATCCTAATAAGGAGCCACATCTGTTTTTTTATTTGTCATTATGTAGAGTTTGTAGCTAGCTGCTCACTGTTGGATTTTTAAGACAGCATTAAGGCGATGCATTGAAAAGCAGCATAAGCATCATATTCTTTGGATTTTCACAGAAACCACTTCATTCAGACAGAAGTAACGAGCTAATACGAAGGCCACATGAAGTTGGGAGGTCTGTAGTGGCTAAATCTGCAGAAAGTCTGCAAACCTGCCTCAGCACCGCTCATTTTACTGGGACTCTCCACCATTTGACCTTAGAACTGAAGAAGCTTCTCGGATGAGAGGTCAAATGTCTTCAAGCAACTTAAAGAAGTCCAGACGCTTTTCTTTCCAAGCTCCTTAGACAGCTTAAGAAGAAAGACGTTCTCTAGGACCGGTGAGGGACAAACCCGAGCGAAAAAGACGATAAATATTGGATTTGAAACTGTTAGTGAAACAGAAACTCTTCCTTGCAGATGACAGAAGATGTTGGTCTCTGTGTTAAATAGATAAATAAACCTTTGATCATCTCATATATTAAATGTATTTTAATTGGCTGTGATTTTATTTTAACATGCTGCAAAGTTCTGTGACGATGCAGTTAAAAAAGACAAATACAGATCTGAGTAAAAATCCAACTGAGAAAAAGCTCTAATATTCCTAATATAACATAAATGACAGACTCTGACATGAGGAGACCGTGTTCTCGCTCTCACCTGTATGTCCAGCGGAGTCACCACGAACATGTGAACACACTTTTCCCACGCTGTCAGCGTACAGCAGCAGCTCTGTTCCCGGCTGGATGTCCCGACACAGACGCAGACGGACATCCACACACTCGCCCTCGCACACATCCCCCCACACACACTGCACCGACACGTTCTGCTGGGCTCTGCTTGGTGCCTGGCAGGCAAAGCTGGGGGAATTCAACAGAAATACATACTAAAGAAAAATGTATATAATCAGAGAAGCTCCCAGAATTTATAATGCATTATTGCATTTGATTACTGAGAATTAGGGCAAAAAGGCTGAATGCCAACATAATGTATGTGAGGTGATGCATAATGTGGCAGCAGAGTCTATTTGATTACTCTTTATTTTCTTTGTCTGTGTTTGAGTCTCTGATGACCCATCGCAGGAGACAAGCGTCAGAATGTGATGGTAATATTTGTGTTTCCAGTTTCAGTCAGTGAGAGATAAATGGTCCAGTTTTCAATCAGGGAACTGTGGAGTACACTGCCTGCAGGAGGAGGTAATGTGGACGACATGCAGGCTGCAGCACTGAAAAAACAAACCACCTGGTAGAAACTTCCAGAATGGACGGAGATGGCTGAGGAACAGGAAGTTTCAAATAGTGATGCAGGAGCCATTCCAGCATCCAGATGTTGAATATGATGGGTGCTTTATACGAAAAGCTAAACATTATCTGAACACTCCAACACATCTAAGCAGCAGCTGCAGCAGGAGCCCGTGGTGCTAGCACCGTGGACAGCTGATTCCCCATCACACAGCGAACACGCCTCCACCCAGGCTGCCACTCTCCTTCCATGCCACGCATTGAACACGTACCTGAGTCTAGTAGAATATCTAAGCCTGAATATTTTCAGGAGAAAATCAACGTCTCCCAGTTTGTCTTGTTTCTGCTTCTATTGCATAAGTCACGATGGTAAAATCCAGACTCCAGGCTTACTGAACCAAATCACAATCAATCAGAATACTCCAATAATAAATTACACTGAATGTGACATTGAATCACATCACCTCCATGCATGCTGGACATTCACGGACCCACTCAATGAATATTACACAAACTTTGTGTCCTTGACCACAAAGTTTGTGCTGAAATATCTTAACAGTTATTACCTGCTAACTATACTTAGACTGCACTGTCATGAATTATAATAACATTATTAGCCTTTAGATTAGTGCAATCATTCAATGTCCTGTATTTGAATAAGCAATTATTAATATTTTACCATTTTATTTCCCTGGTACATGGAAATTATCACGCTAACTTGTGTTATTTTTATACAGAGTGTATTTGTTTGCTGAATAAATAAAGGAACGTTGCATTTAAGGAAGTCCAGCCTGTTCAGCCTCCTCTGTTTTACTGGGTGAGCTCAGTCACTGTGCATCTGAAGTCCAAATGTGATACTGGACAAAGTAGGTAACCCTCACAATGAATACAGCCTGTGACTTTTTAAGAACTGCAACTCTGTACTGTTAGCATGCTAGCATTGTCTGTGGGACAATGTTAGCATGCTAATGTTACCTTCTGGACAAAGAACCATTGTAAATAAACTTCTGGTCAACCACAAGTTTAAATGTTGCTAGTTGGTTAAACTACTCATTAGTTTTTTTGGTTTATTTAACGTACACCAGCCGATAATGGTTGTAAGATGTTAGCAACCACATGCTAGCAGGCAGATAGCAGCAACGCCTAGCTCCTTTTCTTTGTGACAGGAAGTTGTGAACATGGCGTTCATAAAACCAACCAGACTGACGTGTAACCACACTGAGTGCAGGGTTTGCCACACTGGCATTGGCACACGGCGCCACACGTGTTCATGACATTTGAAAGCCACTTTAATGATTAGAGAAGCAGTTTCACATGCATCAGGAGTATTTGCAGGGACAGTGTTTGACCTCACCCATTACATCCTGCTCAGTTTTCATAGGTCTACTATACACTACTACAGTTCCTGTAGGACAGTGATGGACGTGACAAATTTGATCTGTTTTTATTTCAGTGGCAATAAATCAGAGGAGGAAGTGTTTGATTTCACTGTCCAAAATAAATCAGATTAAATGTCTGCTTTGAAAAACTGACTTACTTGACCCAGACGGCTCTTTGTATGGAAGCATCTCGAGTTGCTGCTTTCACCACTGAAGCCTGGAAAACACAGTTAATATATGTTTTATAATTCACACACCGTCTCCCATCCTGCACCGGGACTGACTCTGCCATACGAGGATGAAATATGTACTTTTATTATAATGTTCAGAATTGTGATAAGTACCCTCCCGTCTGTCTCAGAGGGGCAGCTTGTGCATTGTACGTGGATTGATCGAGGTGCCCTTGCAAATTATCTGTGAGAAATCTTTTTTTTAAAGATTAATCACAGATAAAGCAACGCATCGCTGACCAGATCTCTTCATGTTTTTTCTCTTTAAAACGTTTGGTAGAAATTACAAGCACTGATTCATTATCTTCCCACAGGGTCTGCACTTAATTAAGCAGAAACACTCCCATTTACTGCTCTTGCTCCGTCTGCTGCCGACACAGCACGGCATCCGACAAAAGCTCCCACACAATGTGAAATCGTTATGAAGCATCTCAAGGCTAACCCCACAATGAGATGCCTCAGTCAGCCAGGAGGGATTCAGGTCTGAGATTTCACTCTGCTGGAACGACGCTCGAACGTTTCTTTTCTTACAGGATCAGCGTGTTTGCTGAAGAGTGCTTACTGCTTTTGTCCTGCAGAGCTGATGTGACGAGCCACGATTCAGGCCCAAAGATGAGATAATTGAAGGTTTCTGTACAGGTTAAATTTAATGACTGGCGATTTGTTCTATCTCTGCTCAATGTTAAGCATGCAGAGAGAAACTCTATTATCACATGCACTTATGATGGCAGCGCTTTAAAGGGCATTAAAGCAACAATTTGTCCCACAGCTGAGAGTCAGCTGCATCATAAAGACACAAAGCTTTGAGGCAGGAGGAAGGAGTAGAGCTGTGAAATAAACACCGAGACAATAAAGAGTCCAAAATCACACACAAACAAATCAGACTGCCGCCCCTTATTGAACTTGACACTAATTTAGTTCACTTTTCAAGTTTGATTTTTCACTCATTCTACATGCAGTAAATATTCAGCACGTTCATCCATGTCCCGGCTTAACCACAGGGCACTGGAGCTTAACCCAGCTTCCACTGGGTGAGGTGGGAGAACACGCTAGAGGAGCGCCAACACAGACAGTATAAAACATGGATGGGGCTTCCAGGTGGGAGGCGACAGCCACAGCTCCCAAAAAACACTTCTAGAAAAAAATGGAGGATCATCTGTGGTATGAAACTGCATGCTCATTGGCTAACGAGCTGTCACTCACATGTCGTTAGCCAATGATCGAACAAGAGGGTGTGAACCTCAGTGTTTGTAAATCACAGATTTATGTGATGAAAAATGATATTTTTCAATGATATTTTTTAATGCTCGTTGGTGGTATTCACAGAGTATTTTACTGTATTTTATTAAATATCCATATATATACAAAATCACCATGAAAAATATTGCGATTTTATCCCGTATCAGTTTTTTCTCCATCCCTAGTGATGCTCATGAACATTAACTGTGCACAATAACCAGAGGAACACATTTCTGAATTTTGAAAGTAAAAACTTTTTCAGGCTTTTACAAATTAAAGGTCACTATGAACAAAAACAGAGAGATATTTTCAGTGAACCGTACAAACAGATTCATGTGAAAATCAGCTCCAGATTATAGCTTTGGAAACAGAGGGGTCGAAATATCAGATACATTAAAACAAAAGGAAAAAGAATAAACATAAAAAGGAAGTTCGCAGTAATCAACAATCTCAAGGAAGTGAAAAGATTTTAGCTGGAAAAATATGATTTTTTCTTGTGTTACTAATATTAAAAGCAAACGACGGTGGTGACAGCAGGCAGACAGCACAGTGTGTGTGTGGGGTGTGTTTGTGTGGGGTGTTTTATACGTGTGTGTGTGTGTGTGGGGGGGGGGGGGGGGGGGGGGGGTGTTTGTGTGTGATATTGTCCACTGGTGGTAAAAAAGCTGTCACAAAGAAAGTGACTGCTTTCACCTCACCTGCAGCAGACACTACCTTCTGATAAGTTCAGTGGTTACAGAATGACGAGTGACGTCCTGCCTTCCTGTGGGATAGCTCACTCATCATCACTCACTAGGGCTGTGCGATATGACCAAACTCTCATATCCTGATATAAAACATAAATCACAAAAAATGTAATGTAATATCTTCTGTAAATTCTGTGAATCTCGGGTTGCTGAAGTGTTTCCAGCTGGGCGTCATGTAGCTGGAGTCGGGTGTTTTAACTGATGCATGAAACTGCACATTTTTAGACATAGGTTGTATCGGCTGCTGTTTTCTTTGTGAGTATTTATTACACGGCGTGCTGCAGGGAAAAGCCTGTTCTAACGTTTGAGTCTAAGGTTTATTTTTTAGCACCTGACGGCTCTTTTTGGCTTCTCATCCGTAAACACTCTGCATCTTTCACGTGATTCCGTTTATTTTGAAAAGTCTCAACAGGATCTTGAGCTTTATTGTGAAAGGTTTATGTGGAAAATAAACAAGCGGACACGTGACGCGATGGTTTTACTGTCGTTGTTGCTAACAGTTTATTTTGCGACACCACGAAACAAACGATAGACATTTTTATATCGTCATCTGATACATATCGTTATATGGAACACTCACTATGTAATCATAGTTTGAATGCAGTGTACTTTCTTTTTAGCGTGACTCTTTGGCTGCAGGCTGTACTCTCTGCTCAGATTCAGCCTGAGAAAACAATCAGTGCAAACAGGTAATGACCCGAGCAGAGCAGAGGTCCTCAGAGCTGAATCCTGAAAGACCCACAAACAGGCAACAAATGAAGGCAGCTGCTGTAAAGGCCTGGCAGAGGAAAAGAAGCATTTTGTGATGTTTGTGGTTTTGAAGGATTTTCATCCAACTGTTAAAATTGTGTGTGTGTGTGTGTGTGTGTGTGTGTGTGTGTGTGTGTGTGTGTGTGTGTGTGTGTGTGTGTGTGTGTGTGTGTGTGTGTGTGTGTGTGTGTGTGTGTGTGTTTAGCCTGTGGGAAGATTTTGTACCTGTAAAAACCCCAGAATGAAAAATAAAAGTCAGTCATTTCAAACACAACTTAATTGTTCGACTTAGAATCCACTATAACAGCGTGCAGAGCCAGTAATGTGTCACTGTCCCAAAGCTTAGGGACCTAAGTGTCATTTAAAAGTTCAGTTGCTGCTTCACCCGTTCTCTCTCCCTACAGGCTGATTTGCTGGCCACTGCTCTGCCAGTCTGTGATATCATTCAGCTGCACCTCCTGTCGTTTTTTTTCTCCCACCATCGGGACTCCAGCTCTGCGATGTCACTGAGGACAAGATGTTTGACTTTTACTGGATCAACAGTGTCTGTTTATTTCTGTGAGACAGAATCACTGAAAAGACTTTCAGGAACACCAGTGTGTGTTTACTCTCCTCACTTCCTTACATACCACATGCACAGAATCCAGATCTGTAGCTTGTTTTTGTCTCTGTCAGGCTTACAGTTCTTACACAGCCAAAACAATGTCATGAATCATGATTCACCTGCTGGTCCAACATATATTCTTCTGCACATGCAGCTTTCTTTACATGTCTGAGGCCTTCCACAGCTATTTAGCATGTTTGAACTGGACAGGTGAATACTTGGAGGTAAGTACTTGTCTACAAGATTGTGAGGATAAAGCCAGATGTCTGTCTCTGTGTAACTCTTGGCTACGAGCAGAGAATAATAACAGGAATGTAACCAATGCAGAGGCTTCTTGCGTGAAGAAGACCTTGAAAAAGCAAGCAGCTGTGACATGACGCCGTTGCTGCTCGGGCCAAATTACAGGCTTGTCAGTGAAGCTTCTCGATACTGTCGGTTTAGCGTTCTGGCAACCTCCAGGGCTGAAAAATAAAGCCAACACGGAGGTGCCAAAAACTTCATGTCCTGGAGTTTTGGCTGGCTCCAAACGCGTTTCAATCTCCAAAAAGGCCCATGTTAACATGGCCAATTTGACAGCATTAAAACGTTTTTTTTACAGCTCTGTACAAAGAGTGGTGTTGGCCTCTGTGGATGGTTTAACCCCTTCATAACAGCTCTATGGTTTCCCTCCAGAGCGACAAAGGAGTGCTGATACAGAGAGCTGTAGCTGCTAGCTGCCCCACAGGCCTCACCTCCACTCATTCAAGTTACTCAACTGGGCAGTTCACACACAGTACAGGTGGTAGTTTAAGTTTAGCAAGCATTTGATTGGTCTTTTGCCCAGCCCTAAACAGCAGTGTCTACATGTGTGAGTCACACACATACAGCTTATAGATGCAGCTCGCTGATATCGGAGCAGTTCCCCCTCTCATCCAAATATGCTCACCGTCACTGTATCCAAAACAAAAAACCAACACGGCTGTGGCTAAGACGCTGAAGCTTCAAAGTACAGAGTGCAGAAATCTACAATGGGTAGGGTCACTTCATTATGTCCATCTTTTATATACAGTCTGTGATTTTCTCCAAACACTAATACCGTACAGTAGCAAGATCAGACTCCAAACAACTTGAACAATCTCTCCAAACAGCAGCCTATTTGCTATTATCTCCCTGCATTATATGTTAGCTTTGCACACCAGCTGCTGGTACTGCATGCTGAAGCAAACAGAGAACAACAAAGTGCACTGAGTGGATGAAAATAAGGACATGAAAGTGTGCTCACTGATAGCCAGTGCAGATATTCAGATCTGGAAATATTTATAAAATAGGCCCAAATGAAAAATATACACTTCTCCTTCAAAATCAAGCACAGTCAATATTAAAAGTGACTATAGCCCACTCTGTCTGCATACTGTGAGCACTGTGCATTACCTGTTCTTCCTCTGTTCTCGTGGCCTGATCTCTTTCGGTCTCAAAGTTTGTGGCGAGTTTGCCGTCTTCACTGTGAATTTCCGGCTCAGCGTGATACTCTGAGGCCCACTCAATGTCCCCGTCTCTCCCCAGCAGGGATCCAGCCTCCAGTGAGCGTCCGACCCACCAAAGCCCCAGCCTGCCCTCGTGGAGACGTGAGGGGCCTACAGCAAAGCCACAGGGAAGCGACGAGTAGAGAAATGAAGCAAGAGCAGATGGGACGGGAGGACCGAGAAAGGCCATCGAGCTGTAGAGAACAATACGAAGCAGGTTACAGGCACGAGTTAAACCAAGGATAACGTTGTAAACTTGCAACGCTGTGCTGCACATATTTGGCACTGCAGAAGATCTAAGCGTCCCATGAACCACTTTCATTCCAGCTCACTTCCACCACTGTTTACAATAGCTTTTAAACAACAACTAATTTTTACACTACAATTCATTCTTTATTGTACTTCATCTGAACTCTACTTTTGAACGCTTATTTGGATCCCTCTTGAATTTTTGCAGAATACTTAAAAGTTCCTGCTGACGTTCAAGATTATTTTTTAGTTGAAATGCTGCTGTAGTTAAAATGCAGCCTTCTGACTGTAATTCCAGGGGCTCATCAAAACTATAGCATTAACAATGTAGGCATTATAGCTACCAAATGAAAAATTCTTAAAGATACAAAACACCCTGTAAAGCTCAGATATACCGAAAGGTCTGTAAGACAACAAGCTGTATCTGAAGGCAGGTGCAGCAAAGGTCCAGGAGAGGATCTCAAGGGATGAAACACATCACTGGACAAGGTCCATGGATTCTGCAAAGGATTTTTATCCTAGTATTAAAGTATCTTTCATATTTATAGCTTAATGTTGCTATATCTCAATATTATATACTAATACTGTTAAGTCTGTGTAAAAGGAGGGGGTATTAAAAAAGTTCAAAACTGGTTAATGCACTATTTGTAAATTATATTTCAGTTTTATTTCCATTTGCAGAAACCAAATATCATTATAACCATCTAATGCTCAAATATAGCTACAACCGGTCATTTCAACAGAGGTGGACTGACTCGTTTAAAGATGCACCATCAAAACTTTGGACTTTTTCTTTTCATCTTGAAAATTGTTGCACTGTTTGTAGTATTTACTTCTCACGTTGTATATTTGACTCTCACCTCTGATTATCTGAAAGGATACTGCTTTAACCTCCTAGGACGTGGCGTCCACATATGTGGACATCACATTTTGGGCTGTCTAGCCACAATGCTAAATTTTACACATTTAGGTGTAAACATGTTCACACGTTTGAAGTAGCACTTCTGGACAAATGTTTCGTGTTTCGTGCGATGTTCAGAAATCTTTGACAATATTTTTACACTGTCACAGACATACGTCTTCCTGCAGCTGTTAGCAGCATTTCAAATGAGCCATACTGCTCAAAGAGGCACAACTGGGGTTTTTTTTTTAACTCAGGACACCAAAATAAAGACACCAAATAAAGAGTTTTGCACATCATTTTTTTAAATGTGACTTAGTGTTCTATCGAAATTTAAAGCGAATGTCCTCATATGTGGATATCAGTTTTCTCAGAAACTACATCAGGTAAAAAAAAAACATTCTTTGTTTTCAATCAGCCCAAATAGCAAAGAGAAATTAAAAATGCATGCCATGAAAGAGTTCGGGTCTGAGGTTGAGCAGGACTAACGCAGGGAACACGCATTTCTGGCCAACTGTGATCGCTACAGCTGCGCTCCTAGGTTAGCGGCAAAGCGTTTGGCTCAGTGTAAGCAGTGCAGTCTCATACAGCGGACCGTGGACTTGGTCCGTTCGTTCAAGGCACCTACGTTGCTGTGAAAGTCAACAGTAACTACTGGTGTCGATGTTTTACAGCCACCAACTTTTCAGCCCGCGTAGCGTTGGTTAGCTAACTAACTAGCAAAAGTCCGTGAACCACAAACGACTTTCGAAGTTATTTCTAGAATTATAATAAATGTGTACATACACAGTGAGCGGTCGCTATCTCGAACAGATAGTTTATTATAACACTATATGTATTCCGCTTGAAACTCTGGGAAAGCCATCGTTATCCAGCAAAAGAAAACATCAACCAAAATCCGCGTCTTCTATTGTCCGACCTGGAAACTCAAACAGTTCTTTGGTTCCGGACCGGAGACAAGGCTCCCTCTCTCTGTCTCTTTCTTTCGCTCTCTCTCTCTCTCTCTCCCCCTCTCTCTCTCTGGAATCTAATGTCCAATAATTATATTTATAAGCAATTTTTTTTAGTTATTGTCACACTTTTACTTTATATTTCAGTTTTTATATATTTATAAAAGTATTAAAATCATCTACTACATATTATATTGTACATATTATATATTTTTTGTTTCTTTTTTGCGCTATTTTGAGCCAGGAAATAGTTATTTTTTTCTGCACTGTTTAGTGTATAGACTGGATGGCAATGAAGTCTATCTATCAATACAGTAATTTCTAATGGTAAAAATAAAAATAAAAAGAGTAAAATTAGTCTTTAATTGCATGCACATAAAAATACATATCTATACCTCAAAAACGTAACGTTTGTGACATTTTACTAACTATTTTTATATTTCTATGTTAGCTGTATAAATTCAGTCCTATTTGTCAGACAGACTAGGCAAAAACTGCTGATCATAGAGGGGTGGAAGGCATGATGAGAATCCATATTTTGTGCTTATCTGGATAATTTTGGGGGGCATTTGCAGAGGAGTATCCTTTACTTTAGATTTTTAATAATAAAGGCCTTGAGATGAGGCATTGTTTGTCTGATTGAGTGCTGCCCTTAACTGTCAGATTAAGGTTTTTGTTTGTTTTTGTTTTTAAGAAAGAAAAAGAAAAGAAATAAATAATATTGCATAAAAGCACACAGGCAAACATTTCCAAACCATTCCCATAAAGCAGTATGCACCATCTGCACAAAAGTATGAACACGATGAATCATTTATTTTTCAGACTAACCTGAATTTCAAAAAGAACTAATCTACACAAATAAATAATCTACGCGAATAATAACATTTAATAATCCTAGATAAAGAAGTCTCATTCATGACGTCCACACAAAGTATACTAGTCGTCTACAGGTAATCCCCCAGGTTATACTAAGGGGTGACGTTTTGGATTCCTCATGGTAAAAAAAAAAAAAAGAAAAGAAAAAAGGTCACAGCTGCAACTCAGAGCTGGCAGCAGCACCACACCATCTAGTGGTCATTCATATATATAGCTTGGGAGGTAGACAGTCTGCATCACACGTTTTTCAGTTTAACTTACGCCACCATAGTTTCCCCAGTAGATGGATAAACTGCAAGTGGAGAGTGGATGAGGTTTGAAAAGAGAAGGAGGAAGAAGTCTTTTTAGTAAATGTAGCAGATTTGTAGCGATGTAGAACAGAACTATGGGATGTATGCACATTTCAAGATATCTTAGAATCAACATTAGCTATATGTGCAAAACTTTCATCATGAATTAATTGTGATTAACCACAACTAAGACCTCCACCAAAGAACTCCAAGGCTCATCTCATTTGCCAAAAGAAAAAATATGAACATGCTCAAAAACCTTCCAGAAATTCCAACGTGAAAGACTCACTGCCAGTCATCACAAACGCTTGATTGCAGGTCTTGGTGTCAAGGTTGACACAACCAGTTATTAAATTTAAGAGAAAATTACTTTTTCACACATGGCTTTCCCTTAATAAATGAAATGATCATTTAAAAACTGCATTTTGTATTTACTCAGGTTACTTTTGTCTCACGTTAAAACTGTTCTTATGATCTGAAACATGTAAATATGTCACAAATGTGCAAAAAAAACCCAAAAAACAAATACTTTTTCAAGGCAGCGCATATGCATCCGATTTATTTCAGCTCAGAGTCTCCACGCTGCTGGGTGGTGCACCTTTCTCACAGATGTCTGTTCGCTCGCTACCTGCCAGTTTGATCCCCCCCTTTGAGTGCTCAGGAAGAACAGAAAGCACCATATATGTGAGAAGCAGTCCAATGGAAAGATCGATGGTTTTGCATGAAGCTGTTTGGTGCTGAATGAAATGATGTCAGATCTGCTATTACAGTTCATAATTTGAACTCCGACAAGCAAATCAGTATTTCTTATTGGCTGCAATCATAGTAACAGCTTGCTAAAAATAACAATTACAAACATTTTACCATTTCATTTTTTGCTAATATAGAAGTGCAAAACATGTTTAGAGCAGAGATGATTCATCTCAAGGGCGGCAATGTTTCTGTTGCTGGACACTGTTGAAAGAACCTTATTCAGAGACAAGGCAGCACTCACCACATGCATCCCACCCTGTTGGGTAAATACAAATTCACCATAATGTTATTATTCCCATGAGTCAGCTCTGTGTTATTTACCACAGAAACACTGAGCTCACTGTGACATCAAAAAGGTGAAAGACCTGTTTGTTGACTCTACCTGGCATGTTTGGGTGGTGACCTCCTGGATTGACACAAGGCTGACTGAATGAAGAAAAAAATTAACAAAATTAACAAAAACATTAGTAAATGAAACGTTTATTAAGGTTTTATAAATATAGGACAGTCTGGGCAGTGAGCACAACATAATTTTACATATTTACCATGTGGAAAAACTGAGATGTGCTGTTGAAATTTCATTGCTTTGTCATATATTAAGATATTTCAGTGATCATGTGTAGCTAAATGTTTTTACACTGACACAGGGGGATTTTCACTGGTCTGTACCTCACCCTCGACATCCCTCATCTACAGCATCACACATGCAAATTTAAGACTGACAGAGTCATAAGAGAAACACCAACCCATTACAGGAGGTAACAACCAAAGGGTTTATTTAACACTGAGCAGAGTCACTACACACACTAAGACACTGAGTTGGTGGGTGTATTCCATAATGAGGCAAATGTGTGTTTATTTTCATTGTTACGTGTCAGGGATTCATATCCCGGAGCACTCTGCTGCTCGGTGCTCAAACACATGCTTGGGTTGACGCTCTCATTTTCACAGGCACATGTGAAGCACACGGTTGGTTTTCCCTGATAGAGAAATGTCACTAAAAGACTAAAAACATCTGAGTTCCTCTCTCAGTAGCTGAATATTTGTACAGACTCAAAGTTACCCTGTTCCCTTAAATGATCATAAGATGAAATTTATATATACATGCATGTGAAAATATGATTTACTGCAAATATACTCTTGATCGTGGCTCAAGAGTTGGCAGTTCATCTTGTAATTGGAAGGTTGCCGGTTCGAGCCCCGACTCCGACAGTCTCGGTCGTTGTGTCCTTGGGCAAGACACTTCATCCGTTGCCTACTGGTGGTGGTCAGAGGTCAGTGGTCAGTGTCCGGCAGCCTCGCCTCTGTCAGTGCTCCCCAGGGTGGCTGTGGCTACAATGTAGCTGCCATCACCAGTGTGTGAATGTGTGTGTGAATGTGTGGATGACTGGATGTGTAAAGCGCTTTGGGGTCCTTAGGGACTAGTAAAGCGCTATATAAATACAGGCCATTTACCATTTATTGTATTTACAGCAGACAGAAGTGTGTGTGTGTTTGTGTGTGTGTGTGTATTCCTGAGTCAATATACAACAATAACACAGTACATGTGAGGAAGCATTCTTTATAGTTTTTTCGTCTTTTTTAATCAAACCAACAACACTGTCATATAGACAACAATAGAAACTATAGAATAGATGCATTTTATTCAGTAAAAAAGATTCTATGTCAGAAACATGCACAGCTTTGAAGGTGGACTCTTGCTCTTTGGTTTATGCTTTTTAAAGAGGCACAGCCTCCATGTACAGCATCAGTGACATAAAACAAGTGTACGAATGAATGCAGTCAAAGTTGGGAAATAAAGAAACTGTAACGTCTGCAGCAAAGAGCCCCTGTGGTCCCATAAGGTGACATTTTTCTACAGTGTGTGCCAGTTTATCTGTGACAACAGAAACATCTGTGACGAGTTATTCATCTGTGTGTTTGAACTTCAGCAGACTGTCCACGTCTGCATGACTAAAAGCTTTGACTCGCTGACATGGGTGCATTACTGTAATGCATAGGCGTACCTAATAAAGTGGCTGCTGAACGTATTTAGTATGATGAGAGAACTGTGCCAGAATGATCGAGAAACACCAAACACATAATGAAGTCTCTCGCACAGATGGGCTCCGTGCATTTCTTCTGACGTTACAGACATGAAACAGGAAACAGGCTCATTGTTGTAGCTCCGCTGAGAAGCTACGCACTGCACAGCTCGTGGCGGATGATTAATGCCTGAACATAGAAGAGAACGCTAAAACCAGCCAGCGTGACAAACTGACTGCTTTAGGCATAACATAATTAAGAAATAAAGCTTGAGCTGAGCAGAAGCTCGTGTGTGCTGCTAATGCTGCTGTTGTCTTGGACAATAGTTACTGGCTCAGTAAAAAGGCATATTGGACCGTTGGCTGTTTGCTTTTTGTTCACTAGTGTGTGAATGTGTGCGTGAATGGGTGGATGACTGGATATGTAAAGCGCTTTGGGGTCCTTGGGGACTAGTAAAGCGCTATATAAATACAGGCCATTTACCACTATAAATTCTTCCTTCTTGTCTTTTTTTCATTTGTCTCATCCACTGGATTTAGCTCGGCCATGCTTCATGTCCATAAGGCCTCTCTGAGCACACAGAATTTTGAGATTTCATACAATGTCAATAATACACAAGTGCTGAGTTTTTCTTTACTGAATCTTCTTTCTATGCAGTAAGCAAATATAATATTCATATTAAATAATATAGATTTTTGGCTAGTTCTTGCATAACATGGATCGCCACAGTAGTTGAATGAACCTCTCAGCTGTATACCAACAATAAAATCACAGATAAATTCACAATATTACTGATTTATTTAATGAGAACTAGTGAGAACCATTGTGACTTTATGTCCTCAGTTTGTTACAAAGTCTGTTCACGTGACACTCGGAAAAACAACCCCGGGTCTAAATTAAACCACCTAACAGGTGTGATAGCACAGTCCTCTCAGTTCTAGTTAAACTTGGATCATTTCTGCCCAAACATAACCCAAAAGTCCAAATGACTGAACTCATATATCTTCATGTATGCGGCCTGTTAGCTTTAGAGCTGTCTTACATGCTCATGCCTTTTAATTGTAACTGCACTAGTTACACTACTGTGTAAATCTTCAACTGAACCTCAGCTGAATTTGAAAAAGAAGGAATAACCTTGAACCTGCAGAAGTATCTCCGGCGTACCACATACACCCACACGTATGACTTTTTGGTGCCTGACTTCATGAATCATGTTAACATGATTCCTGCACCAGCGTCCGTCTCTATGATAACATCTACAGCAGAACGTACCATCTGTGAATCAAAGTGTGCCAGCAATACTAAACAAAAATATATTACAAGACACACAATAACCATTAACAACCAGAACAATAAAGTAAGGACAGGAGCCACAGAAAAAAAAAAATCACATTACCACGGTGTAGCCA
The DNA here is from genome assembly GCF_057381845.1 of Rhamphochromis longiceps. Lineage (NCBI taxonomy): Eukaryota > Metazoa > Chordata > Actinopteri > Cichliformes > Cichlidae > Rhamphochromis > Rhamphochromis longiceps. The sequence continues at coordinate 37,920,624 of NC_140557.1, read as the reverse complement.
CTCCCATGTGTGTGTTCCAGAACATTGCCTCTAGAAATCTTCTTGACTTGTATAGAAAATTCATTTTTGTGTCCCATTAATGTTCTTTTGAAATAATAAATTGCTATTTTGACTCCTTAGCGACGCCTGCTGTTGCGTTCTGGACTCCTGCGGCTCCTCCTCTGTGCTCTCCTTTGACTTTTCACTGCAGCGCGGGAAAAACCAAACAAAGACTTATTATGAGAAATAACTTCTCAGTACGAATCTATACAGAGCATGCTCACCATCAGTGCATTTCACTTGGGGCTCCTCCCACTGTCCGTCTGGTTGACAGCGCACCAGCGGTAGATGGCGCTGTCTAAATCCTGGATTGCACTGATAACGAATGATGGAGCCGACGGGGTACACCACCCTCTTTTTGCCAAACATGCAAGCATTGGCCACCTCCGGCGGGGCACCACAGGACACTGAAGGTAGTACCAGAGGACATCATATCAAACAATGTGTTTCCTGCAGTACGTATTTTAGGTAAAAAGCTAAAACATTGCTGCGTTAGTTAGCTCCGAGTCGAGTTTGTTTTTGCAACAGCCAAAATCCAACACGTTTGTTTTGTTAGTGTTAGGACTCTTTCACAGAGCCCAGTATGAGTCACACTGTAGGAAGCTTTAGCCAGCCTAATGCAAAAAGATAAACCTGCTCCACCTATGAAGGACTCCAAACCACTGGACATATATTCTACCATTCAGATATCTGCCTTGTATTGATAACCAGACCAAACAGACTAGACTAGACTTGAAGGTTTTGCTCCAGAGGTTTTGCTGAGCCAGCCTACCTGAGCCTTTCTTGCAGGTGAAGGGCAGATGATAACTACAGGGTACATCATTCCACTGGCCGTCAGAATGCCAGATCATCACCACACAATCTTCTTCAGAGTTCACGTAGTTGTCCGGCTGGTTAGGCCTCCAGTTCTCGTATTGCTGAAGAGACGAGAGCAAACAGGTAAACCTCAGAGTGTAAACAGGACCACAACAGCTTTACCAGTTGTCCTGTATGTCATCTTTTACTGCTAAATTAGATTTTATTGTTTTGTCTTTTCTCAACAGCAAAAAGTTCAAAAAACAATAGAAGCATTAATCGATGAAAATGTTTCCACACATAAAGTTGAATTAGACTAAAAAGCATAAACGGCAAATTGTCTTTGAATGGAATTGCTTCATGCTCACAGCTGTTACACACTCGTTTTCAGACCCCCGCTCTTTCGCTACTCAGGTTAAACATGATATATAAGTCACTCGGATAACTTAAAAATGTAATTGTTTGCCTTTTTTCGGTGTTTTATTTGTTCCGGACTAAATCGGTTTGGCTGAGATCAAAGTTATTAGATTAAATAAAACTTTATTAATCCATCGGGTGGGTTCCTCCAGGATTTTCACACAGCTGAATAAACGTCAAACAGAAAACCGATTAAACAGAAGTGTGAGACGATCGAGAATTTCCGCCAGTGTCCTGATATATTTTAGATAGCAAGGAGCAGACGGCTGAGTTTATTAAACTCCACCAAGACAGCGGTGACGCAAATCTGAAGGCTAGACCGTCCCATTTCACAGCCTCGCACTTCCGGCCTTCTCGGTCTTTGAAGGAACCTGCCCACGTAGACCGCGAAGGCCGGGCCCTCCGAAGGATGCAGCCGACGTTTTGGGACACAGCTATGGTCAGCATCCTGACAGCCCAATGGACGAAGCTGTCTCTCAGTCTGCGTGTTCTGGCCCGGAGGCTCTTCAGTATCATTCCTGATGGCAGCAAACTGAAGACGCTGTTGAAGGGATGAGTGGAGTCACCTGTAATAGAGAGGACCTTCCAGATGAGGCAGGTGCAGTAGATCTCCTGGGGAGGGAGGCAAGAGAGGTCCCCACAATGCTCTCGGCTGCTCTCACTACCCGTTGTCATTTTTTCCTGCAGAACCCAGTGCAGGAGTCATACCACACAGTGATGCAGCTGGTGAGGATACTCTCAACTGTGCCTCTGTAGAAGGTGCTCATAATGGGGATTGAATCTCTTGTGCTTCTCAGTTTGCAGAGGAAGTAGAGTTGCTGTTAGTCTTCTCCACATTCAGGGACAGGTTGTTGTTGCTGTACCACTCTGCCAGATGGTTAACTTCACCCCTGTAGTAGATCCCGTCGTGGGTCAGCAGAGTGAAGAGAAGGGGGCTCAACACACATCCTTGGGGAGCCCCCGTATTCAGTGTTCTTGGGCTGGAGGTGTTGCTGTCGACCCATACTGTCTGCTGTCTTCCTGTCAAGAAATCTAGCAGCCCGTTATACAGCAAGGTGCTGATCCCCAGCAGATCCTTTTTTATGAATGAGTTGCTGGGGAATGATGGTGTTGAATGCTGAACTGAAGTCTATGAACAGCACTCTGACATACAGTGGGGCAAAAAAGTATTTAGTCAGCCACCGATTGTGCAAGTTCCCCCACTTAAAATGATGACAGAGGTCAGTAATTTGCACCAGAGGTACACTTCAACTGTGAGAGACAGAATGTGAAAAAAAATCCATGAATTCACATGGTAGGATTTGTAAAGAATTTATTCGTAAATCAGGGTGGAAAATAAGTATTTGGTCACCTCAAACAAGGAAAATCTCTGGCTCTCACAGACCTGTAACGTCTTCTGTAAGAAGCTTCTCTGTCCCCCACTCGTTACCTGTATGACTGACACCTGTTTGAACTCATCGTCTGTATAAAAGACACCTGTCCACAGCCTCAAACAGTCAGACTCCAAACTCCGCCATGGCCAAGACCAAAGAGCTTTCGAAGGACACCAGGAAAAGTATTGTAGACCTGCACCAGACTGGGAAGAGTGAATCTACAATAGGCAAGCAGCTTGGTGTGAAAAAATCAACTGTGGGAGCAATCATCAGAAAATGGAAGACATACAAGACCACTGATAATCTCCCTCGATCTGGGGCTCCACGCAAGATCTCATCCCGTGGGGTCAAAATGATCATGAGAACGGTGAGCAAAGATCCCAGAACCACACGGGGGGACCTGGTGAATGACCTGCAGAGAGCTGGGACCAAAGTAACAAAGGTCACCATCAGTAACACACTACAACGGCAGGGAATCAAATCCCGCAGTGCCAGACGTGTTCCGCTGCTGAAGCCAGTGCATGTCCAGGCCCGTCTGAAGTTTGCCAGAGAGCACATGGATGATACAGCAGAGGATTGGGAGAATGTCATGTGGTCAGATGAAACCAAAGTAGAACTTTTTGGTATAAACTCAACTCGTCGTGTTTGGAGGAAGAAGAATACTGAGTTGCATCCCAAGAACAACATACCTACTGTGAAGCATGGGGGTGGAAACATCATGCTATGGGGCTGTTTTTCTGCCAAGGGGACAGGACGACTGATCCGTGTTAAGGACAGAATGAATGGGGCCATGTATCGTGAGATTTTGAGCCAAAACCTTCTTCCATCAGTGAGAACTTTGAAGATGAAACGAGGCCGGGTCTTCCAACATGACAATGATCCAAAACACACCGCCCGGGCAACAAAGGAGTGGCTCCGTAAGAAGCATTTGAAAGTCCTGGAGTGGCCTAGCCAGTCTCCAGACCTCAACCCCATAGAAAATCTGTGGCGGGAGTTGAAAGTCCGTGTTGCTCGGCGACAGCCCCAAAACATCACTGCTCTCGAGAAGATCTGCATGGAGGAATGGGCCAAAATACCAGCTACTGTGTGTGCAAACCTGGTAAAGACCTATAGTAAACGTTTGACCTCTGTTATTGCCAACAAAGGTTATGTTACAAAGTATTGAGTTGTATTTTTGTTATTGACCAAATACTTATTTTCCACCCTGATTTACGAATAAATTCTTTACAAATCCTACCATGTGGATTCATGGATTTTTTTTTTGACATTCTGTCTCTCACAGTTGAAGTGTACCTCTGGTGCAAATTACTGACCTCTGTCATCATTTTAGGTGGGGGAACTTGCACAATCGGTGGCTGACTAAATACTTTTTTGCCCCACTGTATGAGTCTCTAGTGTTCAGATGTGTGAGGGCTGAGTGAGGGGCAGTTGATTCCATCATCGGTTGAGCGTTTTGACCGGTATGCGAACTCAAATGGATCCAGGTCGATAATTTGATTTGATGCATGACTAACCGTTCAAAGCTCTTCATAATGATGGAGGTGAGTTTGACAGGACGGTAGTCCTTAAAGCAGGAGGTAGATGACTTCTTGGGTACAGTAATGATGGTGGAGGCTTTGAGGCATGTGGGAACGACGGCCTGACCCTAGTGATGTGTTAAAGATGTCTGTGAAGACATTTGTGAGTTCCACAGCATAGTCCGTCAGTGCTCGTCCAAGGATGTTATCAGGACCTGGAGCTTTGCGTGTACTGATTTTGGCAAGGGATCTCCACACACTGTCTGGGGATTGTGTCACCACGGTCTGTAGAGTGGGCCTATAGTCTGTGATGGTTTGTATTCTTTGCCACTGCCTCCAAGTATCTCTGCTGTCGCTGAAGCTTTGCTGCAGCTGATGCCACAGGTTTGCCCTTGCTGTTCTTAGGCTCACCTAATTCCCGGCGCTGAAGGCTTGCATTTTTCAACCTTAGGAGCATTTAAACCTGACCTGTGAGCCATGGTTTCTGATTGGCCCGGACAGTGACAGTCCTGGTCTCTGTGACATCATCGATGCATTTTGGGATGTAGGCAATGACAGTTTCTGTATATTCCTGAAAGTCTGTGGTGTTGTCGTGTGTGGCAGCCTGTGGTGGAAAAGCAGTCTTGCAGTGCCTCTGAGGACCCTTCTGGCCACACCTGTACCTGCTTACGGACTGGTTTGGTGACTTTGACCAGGGGCCTGGGGGAACCCATGGCACACCTAGATTTCTGCCTGTACTGACCCTTATGCAAAATAGGTGGAATTAAGACACAGTTCCAAAAGCAAACACAACTGATCAGTGCTGAGGGTGGTCCTGTTGCTGAGGTTGGGGTGATCCTGTAATCTCTTATGAACGACCTCCAATGCTTCTATGACTGGGATGCAAGTGAAGACAGATGTAACATCTCTCTCTCACTGTACATATACTGTGTATAAAATTAGGGAAACATAACCTGCACAAACAAAATAATTTGCAGGACAAATGTTTGACATCAATTTTGTTCGATTTGAAGAAGATAGGGGGGCCAACTTCACTCACATGTGTTTATAAGGTTGGGAAAACCTGCAGTCAGCTGAGACTGAAGAAGTCACTTGGATGATTTTTATTAATATCTTTAAAATGATAACGGCACAAATGAAAATTTTTGCAGCACAAACCAGCACAAACGTAGCACAAACGTTTGATACCACTTTTGTTGGATTTGAAGAAGGTGGGGGGGCAACTTCACTCACATTGGCCCATAGCCCTGCCAGTGTAGAAGAAATGATGACGGATGATAATGGCAGCAGCAGCCGTTCTTCTCTGCATGAGTAGCTTAATGTTGTTCGTGTGTAATTTACGTTGAGTACGCTAACCACGTTATTACATTAATGCATGTAAGGTGAACTAGCAAACACCGTCGTAGGTACATGCAGCTGTCTTCTTGTTTGATGGCAGATGCTCCCTTCACCCTGGCCAAAAAGGCTAAAATGACCAAAGAAAAAGTGGGAAACAGCTAAACATGAGAGGTTTTTGGACAAAGTTTGTTTTTTCCATTGTTTAAGCACTGCTTCCAGCCAAGAGTGATGCCATAAATCCCCTATAGCTGCAGAAAAGGCTAACATTGTTATCTTTTTACAAAAAAACAGCTGAACATGAGAGGTTTTAGGACAAAGTTTGTGTTCTCCATTCTTTAAGCACCGGTTCGAGCACCGGTTCGAGCACCGGTTCGAGCACCGTTTAAGCACCGGCACCGTTTCAGAAGTACCAGTTTGGTACTGGTATCGGATAAAATCTAAACAATACCCATCCCTAGTGACACACTGGAGGGGAGCACAGCTGATCCTAATTCACAAGACGACAGGAAGACACAAGCTGACACAGTGATAACAGACACAGACCTTCAAAGTAAAACAGGAAATTCACAAAGACAAACTCAGGGACACGAACAAAGCACCAGGGGAATGACACAGGAAATAAACCTAGAACCATAGCTGGACTGGCATTTGCCCGGTGGGCCGATGGTGATTTTTCGTTTTTATGGGCTGTTGTTTTTTGGGTTTTTTTCGTTTTTTTCCGTAACGGTATAAACACTGAAAGGTGGTGGATTGGCCAGATGCTGGGAGATGTGTAAAATTAACTCAGTTGTTTGGTGGTGGCTATTGCGGAGCTTCCACAGATTCAGTAACATTAGCAAGTGGTGGAGGCCAGCAGATGCAACACGCTGGCAGGTGGATGACGGAAAGGCAGGAGGAGCAGAGACCCGAGGCGGTGAACTGAACTTCAGGTAAGAAGTTATGACCTGCAGTCTATCTGGTCAGATATAAACCAAGTTTAGGTGGAGTTTATTTTCGTTATGCTGACTTTTTACAGTCAGTTACAATAACTTGTACTGCGTACTAGCTAGCATGATGGAGTATATATACTGCTGGGCGGGTGCTATGATGTTACTGATGTTGAACTTGTTTTATCTTGTCTGTGTCTTTGCGCTGCACAGCTTCCTCTTCTTCTCTCATTCTCTCCCCTCCCTCTCCTGTTGCTACTTCAATCATGAAACTGATCAGCAGAGATGGGCAGTAACGCGTTACTTGTAACGCGTTACTGTAATCTGATTACTTTTTTCAAGTAACGAGTAAAGTAAGGGATTACTATTGCAAAATCGGTAATTAGATTACCGTTACTTTCCCGTAGGAACGCTGCGTTACTGCGTTACTAAAACCGTGATTTTTTTTGCGAGAATGTCTCATGACAGTGACGTAAGCAAGTGCGACGTTGGTGACAGCAGCTGTGTGCAGATCAACAATGGATAATATATCGAGTGCGGGAGAGAGTATGAGCGTGCAGCGTTTAAAGCGTGGAAGTACTGACCTTACTTTGAGTTTGATTCCATAAAAAGTGACAAAAACATTAGCGTCCATCGTGCGTGGGAAGAAAACTTCTTTTTACAGCGAAAAAAACCCCTAAACTTCCGAGCAAGCACCGAGTAGCTACGACGTGATGGGAAACTCACAGAGACACTCGCGCGGATTCTTCAACTGACCGCAGCACACCTACACCAGGGTAACCCTCCGCCTACCCTGCTCCTGCTTTACAGGTGAAAATAGAGCAACAGGACCGCTGAGTCTTTGACTTTATTTATTTTCTGCTGTGTTTTACTTGCATCTGTTTGAAAGAGTGAGTGAAAACACAAAAAATATTTTATTTTATGTGCTGGAATGTGTAGAAAATAGGTTTAAATGTTAAACTAATTTATTCAAGTCAGAGAATGTTGCATATAATTAAATGTTTTGCTTGATGCATAAAGTTAAAAGATTAAAACTGATAAAACAAGTTAAAAAAAGAGACTTTTCCATTTGATTACATTTTGTATGATGGATTATGTAGAAAAAGTAGAATTGGGCTGAAAGATCTATCACTTTATCACCTCTTCAGGTTGTAAATCGTGTTTTTAAAAAGTAACTAAGTAACTAAGTAACTAAGTAATTAATTACTTTTGAAAATAAGTAATCAGTAAAGTAACGGGATTACTTTTTGGGGGGAGTAATCAGTAATTAATTACTGATTACTTTTTTCAAGTAACTTGACCAACACTGCTGATCAGTGATCAGCTGATCGGCTTATCTCTCTTGTTTGTTTATCGCCCACTTTGCGCCAGAAAGAGGAAACCAGCGGATGTCGCGCTAAACAACAGCAGCACGTTTAAGCTTGATCAGCTGTTGTTAGAATTTATTTAATATTAATTTCTAGTATCAGCTGATGTTTGCTGGAGACACGGCTGTAAAAGCTGCTGGTCATGATGTCGGTTTGGATATGTGGTGAGAGGGAAACATGAAGATGAAACCAGGAGATGTCCTTACTGAATCATCAGAGCTGAACAGGTGATGGACAAACAGGTTTACCTTTTAGGTGACATGAATGAGTTGAAGGGAAGTTATGAACTGTTTCTGAGAGACTAATAACACCAGGATCCTTTTCTAAGTAGCTGACAGCTGGTAACTGCAGGGGCGGGTCTAGCAAAGTTTTGCTAGGGGGGCAGGTAGGCATTAACAGGGAGAGGGGGGCACAAAGAAATACTTTTCTTTTTTATTCTCATTTAAAATGTTTCGCTTTTAATAAATAATTATCTGAATCTTACAACAAACGTTTTCATCTGATGTAAAATGTATAGAAATCCATTATTGTACATAGTAATTTTTTTTAGGGTCCCATCATAATTTCTTCAGAAGTAGCTAAGTACTGCATATGATGCCAGTATTTTCCCACATTTTCTAGATACTGTACCAGTACTGTGTGCAAAATGCCATCAAAAAGTCAATTAAGTTTTATTCTTTCTCACCTGTCTTTCTGTCTCCTTTCACTTTTTAAAGGTTGCCATGTTAGAAAAAATATTTTGCCCTGCCATGCTGTTTATTGATGTGGCAAATGAATGGTTTATGAAAATATATCTAAATCTGTCATCAGTAATCAGTAATGATCATGTCTCCCCTCTAGTCTTCTCTGTCTTAATTTCAGGTTTTCACCATGTGTTGTAGATAGTTCAGGAGGTTAACTCGACCAAGCAGTCTACTTTTGGGTACTGTTTAGAATACCAGAATAGGGAGGATGGTGTAGGTTTAAGTTTATTAGACTGATACATATATACCAACAAGACAGTGTACATCACTGTGACAACAGCGTTTGTTTTCATTCAAAGGCTTTATGGTTTTTCCTATAATACCTGGTGGGCCGGTCTCTAGTCAAAATGCCCGGGCCGATTTTTTTGTCCCAGTCCAGCCCTGCCTAGAACTGGAAACCCTGAAAATGAAACCTACATACTAATAAATATAACCATGAAGAAATTAAACATCAGATCAGCTAATAATAATAATAACGCCAAAACGCTGGGTCAACTACCCAGCACCATGACAATGTTGCTGCCATCACACTCAAATTGTGCGTTTCCTTAGTTCAATCACTGATAGATTTTTGTTCTGACCCAGTGTGAATAATATCCTGTTCCCTCAGTCCAACACGCCCACTCACCAGAGGAGTGCCGTCAGTCCACTGGAAGTCATTCTCTATGGTCTTGTCATTCAGCCCGATCCACTGGTAGTCTTGTGCATTTGCTGTGGAGACAAAACAAAGCGCCTCGATTCTCTCTCTGCTCCCGTCTCTCACACACATCCGATAAATACTCACCGTTGACAGAGTTCTGCTCCTCTGGGGAGATGATGCTGACCAGGTGGGCGTTGTGATCGCGGCAGCGCTGCTCCGCTGTCACCCACGTCTCTCTCTCGGTGAAGTGTCGGTAGCAGTTCCCCTGAAACTTAGTCCAGCCTTCTTCACACGGCTGCTCCTCTGCGGCCGCAACAGCAAAGAATGAGCACTGTGAGACCGCTCGCTCACTTCAGCGCACAGATTTCTCAATGCAACGCGTCTTTTTCAGGGCTCAGAGTTTAGATACGAAGTGTTCATTAAAGCTTGTTACTCGTCCACAACTACAAACGAGTGTGCTAAGTAAAGTTCAATTCAATTTTATTTATATAGCGCCAAATCACAACAAAAGTTGCCTCAAGGCGCTTCATAAGCGCCATCTTCTCTTCACTTTATTGATTTTTGCTCTCGGCTGTTGATGTTGTGAGTCAGTGAGAATCACACTTTGCCCTGAGTGGGTTTGCTGTTGTGTACAGTTTGACAAAGGGCAGCGTTTCCATCCTGACCTACAAAACAAACAACTCTTTACTGAGAGGAAAATCAGGCGTAGCATCCTGCTGGACAGTAGGGCCTGCCCAATTTCCACCTTTTACTGCAGCATTCAAAGGCTTCATTCACTCTGTAGCTCCGTTCTGTTCATTTTCATTTATGGGCCACTTCAAACAAATGACACAAAACACACACATTTTTCCATTTAGTCCTGTTTAGCTCTATTATAGCAGACAACTCTGGATTTATCTGAGACATCCACCTCTGAGATGCTTTGCCTGTCCACATACAACACGTCATTAATAATGTAAAATATTTCTGTAATTAAGAAAAAACTCGCAATGTTGGATTTGGGCCTAGAAATCTCAGGAACGTTTCTATTTACACTGGATTTTAGTCTACTGGCCTCCAGTAACACCGTGAAAACCCCTTTTTGGTCAGCACGTGTCCTTTAATCTGCACATGAAATAAATCTGTGGACCTGATTTTCCTCATCTGTGCAACACTGCTACAATTAGAACCACCGCGTCTCACAGAGATGCACAGACACTGGTCCCTGCACAGGCAGGGCTGTGGAAAGTCCTCGTTTTCAGGTGGAAGAGCCTTCAGTTGAACCAAAACGCTGCTGGGATTAAAAAGAGATCTTATATTATTAGTTTCTATTGTAAGGTCCCAGTTAAAAGAAGAACTTGAATGAATGATCAGACCCCATCACACGATCAGTCAAACTAGCCCAACAGAGCACTTCCCTCTCACACTGTGGGCTGACTTCCAGGGGTGTTTGAAAGTAAACTGGGAGCCAGAGCCTTCAGCTCTAAGGAACCAGCTCCCAGTTTGGATTGGAGACAGTTCTGGACACAACTGTTGGTCTAGTTTTTATTCTGAGCCCAACGTGCCTGCTGTCTCACTCCTCTGAGTTTGAACTACACGTGCTGCTGTCTTCAGCTTTGTTTTGGTTAGTCTAGTTTATTTTGTGTAGTTTATTTTTAATCATTTTTAATTTAAATGTTAATAAACTTAGGGACTCCAATAGAGACAGACAAACTCTCATTATTAATAAAGCTCTGTTAGGACTGGACCTGGTGAACAGGTTTCTTCCTGTTAAAAGGGAGTTCTTCCTCCCTCTGTCTCCAAGCACTTGCTTGTAAGAGACCACCTGGTTGTTGGGCTCGTTTCTGAATATTGTCTATGGTCGGTTCTTTCCCTTACACCTTACAAGTATCTTGAGATGACTGATGTTGTGAGCTGGCACTATGTAAACAATGTAAGTGAATAACTGAAAGAAATTATAATAATAATTCACACCAAAGATCTGCAGGCCTGAGTGTGGACTGAAGTTTATGAAGGTCTAAAGAATGTTTTTCTGTACATTAGGATGCTCTGTAACACGTTCACTGTTACTCTGGCTCACCTGGATGACTGCTGCAGTAAAATGAAGTTTAGTAAATGTTTGCAGCAGTAAAACCACTAAACCATTACTGCCTCTCTGACAGAACACAGGCTCCCATTGCAAACCAGGAACATCACAGATACATGCCATGAGCCACCACAGCTGCTCACACAACAACTAATACTGCCATCTGCTGGTGATGCCTCTCGTTCTCTTGCTTCAGTTGTTTTTGAGGTTGTTAGTATTTTTTAGCTGAAGCTGATCTCATACCGATCTCACAGCGCTCCCCTCCGTAGCTGGGCAGGCATAAGCATTTGAAAGAGTCTACAGTCTCCACACAGGTGGCTCCATTGGCACAAGGGTCGGAACGGCACACATCTACCTCTGCAAAAAAGGGGGGCGGGTAACACTACTGTTACAGCGAGGTGTGGGGACGGGAGGCGGATCAGCAGGGTGGGGAACAATACCATGCAATGCAACTTCAGATTAGACTTACTGCACCTAGAATCATCATCCATGTTCCTTTGTTAACAGCTCTCTCAGGTTAGCATGTGCGAATGACATTGACATTTATATACTGAAATATACACCAAAATATCCGATTGTTGCAAGGAAGAATGATTCTAATCCCTGCAGTAAGTATATCTTTGAATCCTTTGCTAGTTGCAGCAGAAAATCACCATTTAACTCCCAGCAGGATGAAAGCACATATGTTGCAGCAGTTAGATTTAGCATGCATGCATGAGCAGAGGAGGCGTGCTGGCATGGCAGACCAAAAACAGCACACAGGCTGAAGAAGACACTTGTGATGAACACGAGACACAGACGCGGTAAATCCTCAGAGCAGAGACGATGCACATTTGACAAACGGCCGAACGTGAACATCTGTCACACAAACACAAAGACCCAGAGCTCGACACAGAGAGACAACAAACCCAAGCAAAAATACAGTCAGGACACAACAGCAGAGAAGGAAAACAGAGACTGTGAGTCTGCTTCATGAACACTGACTACAGTTACAACAGGTTAAATGTTTATCTGGAAATAAACCCTCAGATAACAGGCTGACTAATGCACAGACTGCAGACCAACAAAAATGTAACACATGCAGACAACAAACAGAAATGTTTCAGGCAAAGTCTGTTAACAGGTACTGAACAAAGCTGCTGTCAGAGAAGGAAATGAGAAACTTACCGTCACAGAAGGCAACGCTGTTCTCTGCAGTGCATGAAGCATCGCCACAGGGGTTCAGTTCACATGGGCCAACATGTCCTTAAAAACAATGCACACTGATTCACACAACACGTCCTCCATGAATGACACACACCAGCACAACTTAGAAAGACACAAGAGGCTTTGGCTTTAGCCATCTCAAATATCTCTAAGACGGAAAAGACTGTGAGATGAGCACACTCACATGTATACACTGACATTATTAATTATACAGATGAACTGCTTAAAAGGTATAAGTGTGACGAATTCTCAATATAGGAACAGAAAACCAGAAACACAAACCGGAACATATTTACCAAGAGTTTAAAACAAAACACAACACAAAAATTCTTCCACTGGAATTAATATGAGCAGAGGAAAAAACACAAAAGTAAGTATTAGCTCCATTAACACACCAGAAAATTACAGTTAAAATAATAAAGAAGACAAACTGGGAACAAAACACAACCTGACACTAATAAAAACTGAGAGCTCAAGAAGAATAAACGTTCAATAAACCAGATCACAAAAGTCAAAAAAACAGCCAAAAACAAAATAGAAAAGAGATCCATGGAGGCAAAATAACAAATGAGACACGATGAAGAAAATATAGATAATAAATTATTTAAAACACCAACAGCAAAACAGACAAAATGTTCACTGTGATGTTGTACTGGAGTGGAAAAGCATCACAGTGTGAGGCTGAGAAGGATGCAGCACATGCAGCTACACTGTGTATACTACACTGTATACGGTGTACTAAAGAAAAAGAAAGAAAGACGTAGATTAAGAAGCATGTTGTTTCAAGTGTTTCTGTATTTTTTAAACTATATTTATTGTTAAGCTTCTCAAAAAACTGTGACGCCACGAGTGCAGTGATTGGTTGGGCTTACGACTTATCATCTTGTCAGCACAGTTAGGCTGAAATGTAAACACTGAGTCTGTGCTGGCATTGAAATTTTGCAAGATACAAGTAATGTAGATCCTGCGCAAGTTTCCAAAAGACGTCAACAAATTAACAGAAAGTGTACTTGTGAACTTATTATTTTTAAGGGGCTTAATGCTAAAATTCAAGTATTTTCTATTGTGCATTGATAAGCTGAGCCTCAGTGACACCTGTCATGGGTGAAAACCCAGCAATAACCAGAGTTTCACTCATTTAGCAGTTGTTAGCGGCAGCAAGGATTTGGGTTTGCTATGTGATCACCAGCCAGTCTCTAGGCCTTTACTTTTGAAAAGTAAAACTAAATACACACGACCAGCTGTTGCATGTACAGGGATAAAGGGATTCATATCTTACTTTTCCATCAGTCACTAAACTAAGAATAAAACCTTGCAGGTCACTAAAATCACTTCTGTTTCTGATTTTCTTCACTTAGTCGGGGTTAAACAGTTTCAGTGCACGTGTAAAAATCAAACTGATATCCGCACTGCCTGTAACACTGACTGTGCAATATGTCAAGCTGCGAATCGGCTCACAATCAAGTGTAGGAAAGTAAAAGAAATAAGACTTTATCACAGCTTTGGTAAATGTTCTGTTCTCATGTATACGAGGGTTTTTTTTTCTCTGCCTGAGCCCTTTAACCTGATGTTCCCTGACTCAGAAGACCATGGATGCATAGCTCCACGTAGAGTATCTGTAGAGCGGGAATCATACCACTGATGTTCTGATTGGTACCAACTGTACCTCCTGATCAATAAGACTTTAATATAAACGCCTTTTGATCATTTATTTAGTTTTTGCTCTCTTTAAACTTTGTATCTGTTTGTGACACACTTCAACATTTAACTGTTTCTATTCTTGACATTTAATGTCTGTGTTCATTTTTCTTTGCACAGTTTGAATGTTAGAAGAAGATCATAGCTCGCACAGGTAAAGTATCAACAACATTTAGGCTGGGTGGTTCCCACTCACAGGGTCTCATTACAGCCACAGGCCCACTGGGTGGATGCTTCTGCAGCCCTGCCTTACTTAGTTTTTCAGTGCGCTTTATAAATAACGTTTATTATTATTATTGCTTTGTTGACGGCACAAGTTAAACCATGCATGGAAAACAGTTTACAGGGTAAGGCAGCCGTTCCTGTAGTTTGGCATCAAATCAAAGAAGTCGCTTAGGTGAGAATGACTACGTAGACATGTAACGTGCTGCTAACAGTAAGTAGCAGCTAGCTTGGCACACGCTAACTTTTTCAGGTAACAATCATTCAAATCTGATGCACAGCTTAGTTTTTATTGCTGATGAATGATTAGATTTTTTTGAATCCCACCAAGCAAAAGCAAGTATAAAGTTAACCATCTGTTTCAGGAACTACAATAAAGCAACAGTTTCCTCTCAAAGGTGCATATTTGCAGCAGCTAGCACATCAACACACCACCACCACCAAAACACACCTAGTGGTTATGGTTATAGTGACACCCTTAAAAGTAATGAACTGAACATTTTAATTGGCACAAACAGCTACAGAGTACTTCATGTTGATTTGATACACTACCAAAGGACATGATATTTTAAATCCAGAGCAGAAAATCTAAATTGTGTCAAGAATATATTTACTAACCTTCAACAGGGCCTGATGTCTGAACAGAGGGTGGTGCAACTGTAATGGGAGGTGCTGCTAGTCCTGCCGGGACAACCGCAGGGGCCAGAGTTACAGGGACATCATCGGGGGTCTCTGGCACGCCATTAGGGTCCTCCTGTGGTCCTGTGGTGCTCTCTGTCACATTGCACTCAATGATGGGATAGGCCACTGGCAGATGCCTAGAAGGGCCTTCTGAAAAAGTCGTGCTGGCAGCAGATGAGTCAGAGTCTCCACTCCCAGGGTAAGAACCACTGCCACTACTACTTCCTTCTCCACTGTACTCCAACGGCCCCTTACCAAGCTCCGAAAACAGCGTGCCTGAGTCCTCTGGTGATGTGTTTTCAGATACCTTTGTCATTAGATCCTCAGACTGAAAGATAACACTGCCTCCTCCTCCACTTGTAGAGGACTCGTAGCCAGAAAGTCCTGATCCAGACAGAGAATGAAAACTTGAGCTTCCAAATCCAGACAGATATCCACCACTTCCCTCTGCAGAACTGTAGAGTAAAACCCCAGATGCCTCCTCCTCCACTCCAGACGATGACCCTGTCAGCTCAGTGAACCCTGAACCCACCAAAGTCACACCAGGGAAAAATTCAAAGACCCCTCCCGAGGCCGAGGCAGTGAGGTCCCCACTGAGGTCCCCACTGAGATCACCACTGACGTCTCCACTGAGGTCCCCACTGAGGTCCCCACTGAGATCACCACTGAGGTTCCCACTGAGGTCCCCACTGACGTCTCCACTGAGGTCCCCACTGAGATCACCACTGAGGTTCCCACTGAGGTCCCCACTGACGTCTCCACTGAGGTCCCCACTGAGATCACCACTGAGGTCCCCACTGAGGTCCCCACTGAGGTCACCACTGCAATCTCCATTAAGATCACAAATGAGAACGCCAGATCCTGAAATGTCCCCAGAGCCACTGAAGAAGTCTCCACTAAGCTCACTGTATTTACTGGAGGTGGTTGCATCAATCAGTTTATCATCTATCAATAAGATCTGAGCGTCTCCACTCCCTGAAAGCTCTCCTGACTGTCCACTACCACTTCCAGAGGAAAATTTGGATGGAAAACTGCTAGAGCCAGAAAACTCCTGACCAGTGACGAAACCAGAGGACATGTCTGTGGAAGAACCACTTTCTGTAGAACTGAAACCAGATCCAGACCAGGACGCATCCCCACTACCACTCAGCACTCCAGATCCCACATCAGATGAAAGGAAAGTAAGGATCTCTGTGCTTCCCTCTCCAGCTTCTTGAGGTCCTCCAGAACCTGAGTCCTCGCCTGAAGGAGTGGAGTCAGTGCCTGAAAAACAAATACTGATCGTGGACCCTTCTCCACTACCTGATCCAGAAACATCTGTACTACTGGGACCTGATTCTCCGCTGGGTAGGTCAGCATGCGCACTGCCAGCCAGGTCTCCAGAGCCAGAGGAAGGGAGGTCTTCAGAAGCAGAGCCATCTCCAGAAGTAGCCTTATCTCCAGAACCAGAGGAGAAAATCTCGTCTGCAGACAAACATGGCTGTCCAGATCCAGACGATTCTCCAGAGTGACCTCCAGATGTGTAATCTACTACAGAAGTGTCTCCTGAGCCTGAACCAGAGCCTGAATTCTCTACATTGATGGGAGGAGATATGGAGGGAACAGCTGAGAACAGAAATTGAAAGTTAAGCTTAGAAACAAACGGGAACAAATGGGTAATCCAGTCATGCTCTGAAGGGAACTCACCAGGTCGTAACAAATGGGTAGCTGATGTCAGATTTAGTAGAGCCTCCTCAATTTCTGTGACGTTCAGTCCAGTTTCATCTGCAATAAGCCGAACGTCAGCTGTGAAAATGTAAGTGAATGATGATCATGGTGGTTAAGAGTCAAGTATAAGGTATAAATCGTCAATATAAGAATCCCTGTTTGGGAGAAAGACAAATGAATTTTCTGTCCCCTGGTTGCCAAAATTGGGAGAATAGTTTAAAAAGCAAATGTGTAGTTAGACCTCAGAGGGTTAATGAATAGTAGAGACATTCAGAATTACCTCTGAAACAGTAAGCATCAAATCTGGCATCAAGTTCAGGATAGCCAGTCTGGTGATTGTACACAGTGTGCACTCCTATTTTCCCCGCTCCGCACTCCGCACGTGGATTGTTGATGGGATAGCGCACACTGCGATCTAGTAGCCAGCCTGCACGGCACTTGTCAAAGCCCATTTTCCAGGCAGCATAGAGATGTCCTGTGGAGGCCGCTGTGGCGTTCTGCTCTTGACAGCTACGAACAGCCTCACTGTAAGTGAAACCTTCAGCTGATTCAATGTGGAAAACCTCTCCTGTGGAACAGATGACAGTGAATAACCAAAATCTATACAATATTACAAAGTCATAACTAAAACTTTAGGCTTTTATCACCTTTGAGCCCGTCAGTGTAGCAGTACACATCGTATCTCTCGTGTGCTGGCCTCAGACCGTAGGATCGAACCCCGGGTCGATCTCCCAGATCTCCAACACAGCTTTCTCGAGGGTAAGCGATAGGATACCTACACAAGAGCACCCAACTATAAAACCTGGTTTAAAACAGAAATCTCTTCACTTGCTCCAGAATAGCAATCCAGAATTACCTTACAGTCTGATCCAGTAGCCAACCTGCGTCACACTGCTGGTATCCAGCTTCATACGCTGCCTGCAGCTGCTGAGGCGTGGCGATTGAGCCTCCAACACTCTGGCAGGCTTGTTGGGCCTCGACAAAGGTGAAAGCGTAGCGGCCGGCAGCTGAACGGTAATGGAAGACCACGCCTGTAGAGGAATCAGGAGAGACTACTGTGGGTTGAAATCCTGGAACGTCATTATTAGGGAATCTCTCTGGTCCTTCTTCAGTTATTATAGCATGCATCAGCGGCTCATTTACTGACCGCTTGGAGGTATCACAAAGCCTTTGTGTGGCTCCCTGCCAACATCCGGCTGTGCTGTGGCTGACTGTATCAGATCATTGACAGACTCGGTGATGTTTGGCGGCTCAGCCAGAGGCGGGTCGGTGGGGCTTTCTGTGTAGGTGAAGTCCACGTTAGTAGGCATCATAGTCTCCACCTCTCCGGCAGCCTCACTCTCTGTCGTCGTGCTCCTGAAGAACACCTCTGGGCTCTGTGTCACTGTGGTGACTCGCGGCACACCGCTGCCCTCTTCTGTCATGCCTGAGCCGTCTTCATCAGTCGATTCTGGAGGTGACAGAGGAGATGACGTCTAAAGGTGAGTTTTTAAAGAATCTTCTGGAGGAGCTGGTTTGAGCAAGCCACCTATAGGCCATAAGGTTAACGCATTAGCCTGGGAATCTGCCCTGGAGCCGTTTACCCAGTCTAACCCAGTCTAACCCTAGCCCTAGTCTTTTAATTAGGCCTTATCCACTCACAGTATTCAATGATACACATGTCATTGAAAAACTTACAATATGGTGTATTATTTATATAAAATCCCAAAATGTCATGTTGTGGTCAAAGTGTCACAAAAAGTAATTAGATTGCTGTTACTTTCCCGTAAGCATGCTGCGTTACTAAAACTTGATTTTGTTTGTGAGCGTCTCTCATGACAGCGACGTACGAGCGTGCGACGTCCGTGGTAACAGACGTGTGCAGATCAACAACGGATAATATGGAGTGCAGGAGAGAGTACCACCGTGCAGCGTTTACAGCGTGGAAGTAATCACATTACTTTGAGTTTGATTCAGTAAAAAGTGACACAAACATTAGCGTCTGCTGTTCACTCTGTGTGGGAAGAAAACTTCTTTCTACAGCGAAAAGTTAAACTTCAAATCTGAGCGAGCAGCGAGCACGCCGCCACGGGAACGTGACATTCACAGAGAAACCCCCGGATCCTCCCACTGACATGACCGCTGTGGGCAAACCTCCACCCGCCCCACTCCTGCTAAACACAGACAATAGATTTAAGAGCTGCTGAGTCTTCGATTCTATTCATTTTTACTGTTTTACTTGCATCTATTTGAAAGAGTATAAGCACAAAACATGATTTTATTTTATATGCTGGAATACGCAGAACATAGGTTTAAATGTTAAACACGTTTCTTCAAGTCAAAGACTGTTGATAACATTTAATGTTTGATGCATAAAGATAAAAGAGTAAAACTCATAAAACAAGTGTTGATTACATTTTATATGATGGATTATGCATAAAAAATAGAATTGGGCTGAAAGTTCTGTTGCTTTATTACGTAAGTAATAAAGTAACTAATTACTTTTGAATTACCTTTTTCAAGTAACTTGACCGACACCACCTACATGTTAGAACTACAGGAGCTGCTCAGTGAGGGAAACCATTGCCATGAAGCTCCCAGTGCAGTTTTTGTGCTGATGTTAATGCCAGAGGAGCTCTGGGAAGCTCTGGGAAGCTGCAGTTACTGCGTCAGTGGAGTACTGGTGTGTTTTAGACACCATGCACCACAGCACTGGCTGACCTCTCTCTGTAACTTAAGTGGTCTGCCACTTTCGGGCTGAGTTGCTGTGGTTCCTATACACTTTTACTTCGCAAGGGGATAGAAAGTTCAGCTGATGTGTAGCATTGGCGTCCTATTACAGTACTACACTCAGTGAGCTCTTTAGAACGACTCTTTTTTCACAGATATTTGCAAACTGCATGATAGTTTTGCACCATTCGGCCACGTGATCCAGTATTGATCAAGTGAATAATGCCACAGTCCCACATTTGACTGTGGCATTATTATGTCAGTGGCTAGAGACCAGTCAGTGACCTTCTGAATGGTAAACTGGTTGGTGAAACCCTCTTTACTTTTAGATTGCTGCAATTGTTCGTAGTTTGCAGATAAGATCTCAACTTGTCTGCTAGCAAGTGTAACCGCTCACCCTTCGAGCGGTTATAAGACTGTAAACAATGGCACACAAACAGTAAAGGGAAATTATTGGCCTTCAGAGTAAAAGCTCTGTTCCACAGTTGCATCTTTTACATTGAAGACAAACAGTCCCTGTCTGTGGTTTGTGTTGGTGCAGCAAGCTGCTAGCAACCAAGGGAATCACCAGGAGGTTTCTGCTGCAGAACTGTCTTTCTGACCAGTGTCAACAGAAGGCCCCTCCAACTCTGGTGACAGGTGATTGATCACACTCTCTTGATCAGTGTGTGCAGGACATGACAATCCTACAGCCCCAGAGAAACCGTGGCATCTCTGGGGCTGTAGGATTCAAAGATTCAGAGGTTTGTACTTTAATCTGTTTAGTATATGTAGGTTCTAGTAATATGCAACTGTTTCCTGCACATGTAAAATGTGGCAATACATAGCTAGTGAAAGTACAGATGCACACTTGTGTGCTTTTATTGTGTGAGCGATACCTGTGTAACAGAAGGCGTCACAGCGAGACTCGGGAAGAGGATATCCTGTCTGGTTTGCGTGAAGATAAACAGTCCGTACCCCGATCAGCCCGCCTCCACACTGTGGCCTACGAATGTTGATGGGATAGCGGACACTCCTGTCTGCGAGCCAGCCAGCGTTGCAGACATCCATCCCTCCTTGCCAGGCCAGGTACAGCTGACCTGTAGTGGCCAGCTGAGCACCCTTATTAGAGCACGCCAACACAGCCTCTGAGAAGGTGAACTTCTCTGCAGTCGCAGTGTAGAAAACTCTGCCTGTCTCAGATAAAGAGCTTTGTGAGAAAAATAAAGAATACAAATCATGAAAGGATGAGTTTAAAATGCATTAAAGTGTACCTGTCATCTTCTCAGCAAAGCAGTAAACATCATAAGTCTCATTGAGATCCCTCACGCCGTAGGTCCTGACTCCAGGCAGTTCTACTTTGTCACCATAGCAGTTCATACGAGGACTCTGGATTGGGTACCTGTGGTTAAACAAAGTAATGTGAAGAAGAAAACACTGAAAACTAAACTCATGTTTGCTGCTGTACAGAAGTTTAACATGAGCACATTATGATCTGCTCACATTAGCTTTGTCCTTTCAGACCACAATTCGTTGATTTCACGTTTTTCCTTAAATCCACAGTAAAGTGTTTTAAAAACACATTTCAAAGAAGTTGAGAGCAGACTGGAAAATATGTCTATTTTAAGAAAACTCCCAGTACGACGAATTGTATTAACTGCTAAACATGCCCAGGAAAGAAAGGAGAGGCTTGGTGCTTCATAAGTGGGAATGGAAAGAAATAATATTTCTCTATAAACTATTACAAGTAATTTGGGGATATCATAATCTGCAGTCTTGCAGTCTCTGTTCTAATTTATCCCAAAGTTGTCATATCAGGTTAAGCTCAGGACTCTGTGCAGGCCAGTCAAGTATTTCCACACCAACCTCAGTCATCTTTATCGACCTTGGTTTGTGCACTGCTGCGCAGTCATGTTGGAACAGGAAGGAGCCATCCCCCAAAACTCCAAAATGTCTTGTTATGCTAAAGCATTAAGAGTTTCTTTGACTGGAACTACGGGGCCAACTCCAGCCCCGCACCATAATCCCCGCTCACCAAACTTTACCAGCTCTTAATCAACATTTTTTTGATTAAGATGCCAAATTACAGTTTTTTACTAAACAGAAAAATGAGTTTTAGTCCTATGTTGTTCTGCTTGGTTAATTCTGACCTCAGCGCTGGCTTAAACTTAAGTTTAAAAAAGTGAATTTAGCCATTTTCGTTTTTGGCAGATTTCTCAAATAGGTTTCTTTTCTTGCTTTTATGAAGGGCCATGTTATAAATTTTGGAAATAAAACTAGTGAGTAGTTGCTCCTTGGGTGGGTGCTGACCTGACTGTGTGATCAGAGAGCCAGCCAGCGTCACACTGGTGAAAACCGTCATCGTACGCCGCTTGGAGCTGTTCGGGTGAAGCCATTACTGCACTATTCTGGGTGCACGCTGCCTTCGCCTTTTCAAAAGTCAAACTGTAGCGTCCCATGATGGCCCTGTAGTGGAACACAGTGCCTGGAGAGACAAAAAGTTGGATAACAATAAGAAAGAGCGATGGTGCGATGTGACCAAAAAATCCATATAATTTTGGTCATTTTGTCAACACTATCACATAAAAGTAAAAAATCAAAAGAAAAGGTATCAACTCCTGCCTCGCAGACATCATGTGTCACTCATACCTTGAACCTGGACGTGCACGATGCTGTGGTTGTCCTCGATGTCGTGCTGAACCTCACAGCGATACACTCCCGTGTCACTGGAACGCAGCTCAGATATCCTGATGCTAGCGTTTGTCGGGGTCCCAGGATAAGCTACCAGCTGGACTCTGTCCTGGTAGTTCTCAGTGATATGCACTTTCCCCCCCTGGGCAACAATGATGGTTGTGGCCTTTTCTTTAGTCACAAAGCTCCATTTGATCCGATGAGACAAGGGGGCAATGGTGGGAGCGCCAGGGTCGTCAACAGTGTGATCCTATGAGAGGCGACATCATTTACAAACGTTTTCGAGGGTTTATAGACACAAACATACGTACATACATGTCAGGTAGTTAAAGTAATATGACAGGTTCAATCTAAGCTTCTGTTACTTTATTTGCTGACTAAGCAGCTGTACTGTTGTTTTGATGTCAGGTCTGCTGAGATTACTGATCTATTGCATTCTGTGTAGTGGTTAACATGTGTGCTCCTAACGCTAACGCTGAAGCTAATGATGTCATGGTGGCTAAGGCCTTCTTTTATATGGCACACAAAACAAAGGTGTAGTTTGCCATTTACACACCTCAAAGTGGCACGGTAACATCAGCGTTCCCCCCAGCAGAGGGCGCTGTGGACCCTCCAGGAGAATGATGACACTCAGTACATCCTCTGGGTCTGTGAAGGTCAGACATGCACACAGTGTAGAAAGACAAGACTGCTACACGCCAGTGCTGACTGATGAGGACACTGGAGAGAAACTGTAAGCTGCACTTCTTACCCATATAGGACTGCTGCTCATAAACATCATATGTGGCTGAGGTGACAGTCACATACAAAGCCATCAGCACCGTCCCCCGGATCATGTTCATCCTAAAAATCAAACAGGAAAATTAGCAGGAACACGACTGTGACTCGAACTCTTCGTCACACTTGGACGCTGATGTTAAATGCTAATCCTTTTTTTTATGTCCTACCTTTAGAAGTGAAAAAAGAGAACTTAATCTAAACTGTTGAAGAACAGGTCAATTAAAATGAGACCACAAAGGTATTATAACCTCAGTTTCTTACTTCCTGCAGTCCATAGCCTGAGTGTGTAAAACGTGCTGTACTGAGATGCTGTAGCACTACGAGGCTGGTTCTGATCATTTATTCAAATGATCACAGAAAGATTTCAGGTTCTTTGTCTCTGGTAAAGACTATACTTATCATAATAATTCAGTAATAATAAAAATTACAGTGAAAATATTAAAATTACACTGAAACAAAAACTACTGCAGCTAATCTGAACTGATAATGGAAATTATAAACCCCCCAAATTTCAAGTATAAATACAAAGCTGTAGTAAGTCGTCAGTCCAGTGACCAATATATTCGCACAGGTGACCTTTTGATGGGCGGAGCAGTGGAACCGTGCAGGGACTGATTTGTGCGTTTAGAATTTACATGTTTTGTTTGGAGGGAACATTTTACCTTCTTTTCTTGTTTATTTCAGTATTAATAAAGCTACTTTTTGGATTATTCATTTATTTATTTGAGATGTGCCAAATCCCACAAGACTTAACTTTACTTCTAAGATTTTTTTTATGTTCGCTGGAAGAGACATTTTGATTTTTAATATACTTTTTTCTTTAAATTTGTATTTGTTTGGCCGAGTGTGTGAGAGAGATACACACTGGAACGTCCTGGAAACGTGGTTACAGTGGAAAAAAGAAGCCAGTTTCTCTCTGTTTCCCTCCCCACCATTGTGGGGTTTTTATTTAAATAAAATGATTGTTGTTTTCTGAACAGAGGCTGCTGCTGTTCTGAGTAAATGAATCGCTGCATTTGCAGCGGGAAGAGGCTGCCGTTAAAACAGCACTATCATTTTTTCTGCTTCTCTTAGTTCAGCCAACATTATTAGCAAACTTGCTCATGAGCCAAATAAATAAATAAATGGCTCTTGTATAAACGATCGGTGAAAGGCTCAGCCTGTCCTTAAAGCTTAAACTGGCTCACATACAAATAGACATTTGATATTTTCTACTTTAATTATTTACTTCGTGCTTCATGTTTTCTACTGGTAAACTTTTGCATTTGGCTTTTTGGAGGAAGTTGGTGAACAAATGGGCAGTAACTGCACGATCTGATTGGATGTCCAGATTTAGCACAGAATTTCACATAATGCTTTTTTTCTTTCTTTCTTTGAACCCCTAAAGCTGGAGGGTCGATGTCTGGGCTAAGTGACAGCTCATTAGCACTGAGTTTGTGTGAGTGGTGCTGGTGGCCAGCTCCACACTGCATTCATTCAGCCGCTGTGATAAAGTCTACTCCCACAGAGACTGGGCCCATAAGACCAGATCTGTTCCCCGTGAAGCCTGTGTTATGGCAGCTCTGACGACACCAGGTCTGTGTAAACAGCACTGCGTAGATTCCAGAGTCCGCCCTTTCCATCGCGTCCTAACACTGCTCACATTCAGGCCGGAGACCGGAGTGCGACGTGATGGAGGGAGGCCAGTCAGGCCTTTGATCCTGGACAACGACTGAATTTATATTTCTTTACATGAGGCAAAACGTTCATGTGATGCACCAGGTGTAAAAATGTCATGTTTGTTACAGGTAATGACTGTGTTGTTCAACCATGGGAGGAAATTAAGGTGTGAGATAGGATGGCTGAGCCCCAATACTGTGCTCTTCAGTGAACTAGCTGACGTTAAGTAATGTTCAAATATGGACTCGGAGTTCTGCTTCCAGGTATAGATGCATACAAGATGGTTTGGCCCACCACCCACCACTCTGCTTTACAAAGTCAACAAGGACAGTTTAAAATCCTTTTCCTGGTTACTTTTCTTTGACCTTAATGCTAAATGCTAATTGTAAAGGCTGCAGCTTCAGACAGATGCTGAATTACAGTAAACAATAAAAAAGGAAGAATTGATAAGTTTGATAATATTTTTGGTCTAAATGCTCTTTCATTTGCCTAAAAGCAAACACACTAAATTCTGAGAGTTAAAAACAGACCAGCTGACCAGAGAGGCTGTTCTCACACTTATTACTGGGCACGCATGAAAAAAGGGATGAACATGTTTGCACTGTGAAAAACAGAAACACCAGTAAGAGCCGAAGAGTCAGTGAACTGGTGCTACTTAATGCCACAGTTCTTCTGGTCTGAGGCGAAGCATCAAAAAATGAGCTTTAAGAAAGAGCGCTTAAAGATGTACATCCATGAACAGGAGTAATAAAAGGCTGCAGAGGCCATGAATGACAGCTGAATCATACTGAAGGAAACGCATCACCAACAAACGGCAGCACATAAAAAAGACGAGAGCCTCAACCAACCCAGTGTTAGTGATGTCATCACTTGTTGTAAGCACGGTTATAGTTAGTATTTAGTATTTATTTATTTATTGTCATTGTCAAGAACAATGAAATTGCGTTTGGGGCTTCCATACAACCCAAAAAAAAGAAGAAAATAATAAATACCCCTTAAAACCCAAGTGTACATATTTAACCCAGTGTGACTCCAATGCAATAAGACAATCCTTAGCAATAATGTTCGTAGAAATTCAGACAAAGACCTGAGAAACATGACAAAATACAACAATGCAACCCATTCAATATTATTGTACTGTGAGATATGATATCAGATATGATAGTTATCTATTTAAGAAAGAAAGAGGGGGGGCAGGAGGGGGAAGAGAATAAAGATATGATGCACCAATGCAGACCAGTTCATTGCTATTAAGAAGTTGGATATGGTTATTGTCCGTGAGAGGGGGGCAGAGAGTTCAGGAGCCTCACAGCCTGTGGATACAGGCTGTTGGCCAGTCTGGATGTTCTGGCCTGTATAGACCTGTACCTTCTCCCTGAGGGCAGCAGATGGAAAAGGTGGCGCGCAGGGTGATGTTGGTCCCGCAGGATACTGTGCACCCTCCTCAGACAGCGAGTGGGGAAGATATTACTGATCTCTGGCAGACTTGTTCCAATAATTCTGCCAGCTTCTTTCACCACCCGCTGGAGTGCTTGCTGATCGGCCTTGGTGCAGCTGGGGAACCACACTAGAAATCCATACGTCAGAACGCTGCTGATGGCACAGTTGTAGAAGTTCAACATCAGAGATCTGGGAATGTGTGCGCTCCGCAGTCTCCTCAGGTAGTAGAGGCGCTGTTGGGCCTTCCGTACAACTGAGGTGATATGGTTGCCCCAGGACAGGTCCTCGGTCACAGTTACCCCCAAGAATTTAAAACTGCTCACCCTCTCCACCGCCTCACTGCCAATGAAGAGAGGCAGATGGTTGTTATGACCCCTCTTCCGGAAATCTACAATGATCTCCTTGGTCTTTTTGGTGTTTAAGACCAAGTTATTGTCGTGGCACCATGACTCTAGTTGTTGCACCTCTGTCCTATAGTTTGTCTCATCATTGTTGGATATAAGTCCGAGCACTGTAGTGTCATCTGCAAACTTAACAATGAGATTGGACGCGCAGGAGGAAATACAGTCATGGGTGAAGAGAGTGTATAGCAGAGGGCTCAGAACACACCCCTGAGGGGCACCGGTGTTGACCACAAGGGTGGAAGAGGTGTTCTTACCCACTCTGACACTCTGTCTACGGTTAGTGAGGAAGTCCACAATCCAGTTGCACAGAGAGGAGTTAAGTCCCAGTTGGTGGAGTTTGGGACGGAGTTTGTATGGCCGGATGGTATTAAAAGCCGAGCTGTAGTCTACAAAGAGGAGCCGTGCATAGGTGTTCCTGTGTTCCAAGTGCTTCAGTAATGTGTGCAGCACTGTGGCGATCGCATCCTCGGTTGACCGGTTCTCCCTGTATGCAAACTGGTGCGAGTCCAGGGATGGTGGAAAAGCAGCTCTGATGTGTTTAATGACCAGTCTCTCCAGGCATTTGGCGGGAATGGGGGTGAGTGCCACAGGTCTGAAATCGTTCAGACATGTGACATTTGACTGTTTTGGGATGGGAACGATGGTTGCTGCTTTGTAACCAGATTTGTTGAAGTGTCGCTACATTGTGACAGCAACATCTTCATGTTTAGGTTTTTCCACAATTACAATCCTCACATTGATCCATTTTCAGGTAGGAGAACTATACTTCCTGAAACCTGGGATTTTTTCACAGCCTCCTCCATGCCACAAGCAAAAGTCCTGGAATAACCCCTGCCTGTCTTACACTGTGGACATAGCGATCTGTTATACTTTTGATTTGATTATACTTGGCATAACATCTGGGATGACAAAAAAAACTGTTATTCTTATTTATGGTCATGACTTTTTGTGTGTGTGGATGACTGAATGTAGTGTAAAGCGCGTTGGGGTCTTTAGGGACGAAGTAAAGCGCTACACAAATACAAATACAAATACAAATACAAATACAGGCCATTTTTACCATATTGCTGATATTTCAAGCAAACAATACATCAAACGATTTCTTTATTTCTGTAATTCTGGGCTAATACTTGTAACATTCTGAGCTATTTATATGTAATTTATCTCAGGGCAGTTAAATGTTTACTGTGAGATACCGTATCTTCCTTTAGTGATATTTTCTGTAATTCTTACATACAGATATATAATGAAGACAACACTAAATACAAGTATGCAGATCAGCACCAGAAGGTTAAATAGACTTGAACTTATCTGGGGTTTTCACAGGTATAGTTTATGATGCAAAAACACAGAATTTGTTGTGAAAATAAGATTTAAGGAAAAGCGCCCAAATAACATATATGCATGAGTAAGAGCATCCATCCTTCCTCAGAAAATATGCCCGAAAAAGCCTTGCAAAAAAGCAAATTACTCACCTGTTGTAGAAAGACTGGCACACCTGTGGCTGTTAAATCCTTCTTCACGGTGTGCTTCTTGAGCTCCAAGCTGAGAGTTTAAAAGTCCCGGCGAACAGCAGGAGCAGAGAGCTCAGGATGCTCAGCTGTGTGCAGAGGAAGGAGCCTGAAACCAGGTCTGGCTGTCAAACCTCAGGGGGGGCACGCCACCATCAAGCTGCTCAGAATGAGGTCTGGACAGGTCTGATACCTGCTTTCAAAGTAAGAGCACATGGAGCAGATGGTGACTTCAATTGCTTCTCAGAGGCAGGATTGCTGCTGATGAAGTTTTTCAGCCACAGTAAAATGATTTTAGAAGAACTGATAAAAACTCTCGTAGTGGGATTTATCTCTGCACTCCAGGTTTAGTCATAATCACACATTTCACTGCATGGATTTGTTTTCATTATGAATATAATAGAAACATAAGAAGTTCATGTGATGATACATGGAAACCTATAAGCTGTCCCACATGGTTTTGGACAAGTGATGATGTAATTACTATGAGCCCTTAAAATGGCAAAAAAAAAGCTGTGTTGTTGTCTTAAAATAATAATATTGGCATTACTATTCAAGTATGATTTGTAACATTTCAATCAGGGGGTCAGCGAGCTTATTTTAGTTACTTAACGTTATTGTATGTTCTGGAATTTAACTTGTGTCCAAAAAAGTGCCATAGTTATAAAGAAAGTAAAACAGAATCATGCCATGCTTTTATTTTGAAAGAACGGTGCAGGGTTTTTAGGGGGTTGGTTCGTGATTCGTTTGATGGGAGTGTAGAGGGGAAACGGGTGGAGCTGGAAGGATGTGCAACATCCCACAGACATGGTGAAAATGACTTGGTGCTATTCTTCAGCTGATGTTCACAATCAGACGTGTTCGGCAGACGCAGTGTCTCAGAGATGAAGTGACAGTAAATGCGAGGGTATTTCTGAGCCAAATATTTCACACAGCAGGATTTATGATAAAAAACTAAACCTTTAATCAGATAAAGTGAATAATGGCACCCTACAGATTCCTTATGGTTTTCTGCTGTCCTGACGTCAAACCTGGACTCATTAATGGACCCTGCCATCAGGCCTCACCCCCACCTTCTCTGTGTTTGATTTCACTCCTGAAAAAGTATAAAGGACCTCTACACTAGGAACAAAGCTGCTCTTTCACTGCTCGTAGGGCAGAAATTACAGAGCGTTCACATGGCTAATGGGTTGGTGCCATTGACACTCATGATTGGGATCTAGCTTGAGTTTGAGTAATGATGGTAATACTCTTTTCCTCCAGCAACACAAATTATGATTTTAACAGTTTGCTGCTCAGGTGTATGAATGCTGTGATGGGAGGCTGATGGATGCAGAGTGGGAGCACTGGCCTGACTGGATTTGAATCTGAATGGTGTACTGTAACCAGACTGCCTGGATTTTGCTTCAAAGAGGAGGGGGAGGAGGCCCCGGCTGCGCCTGTATGCCCGGAGTTTCAGCACTTGTCCCTGTTTTCCATGTTTAGAGTTTTCCATTTTTAGGCTATTTATCCACAGTCTTTGGAACGAGGTGTGTCTACAAGTTGGGCTGTTTATGCTGGACCCAGAGTGAGGTAAGATGACCAAACTGTAAGACTCAAGCCCTACGCTGGAAAACTGTCATGAACCTGAAGAAGCAGCTTTGTAATGCAGTGACATAAGAATAACGGTAAACTGTGAGTTATTCATGCACCTGTGGCTGTTACAGGCACATTATAATTGTAATTCTGTCGTCTCTGAGCACACACACACACACACACACACACACACACACACACACACACACACACACACACACACACACACACACACACACACATCATGGATCGATGACAGAGTTTCGGTTCAATCCTTGGGGATCAGGAGACATTTAACTTTATTCATAAGCTCCTTTCACTGCAAAGGCCACCTTAGACAGTGCTGTTGTCTGAGAGTTGCATGACACAGAATAAACCAGTTTGCTTTGTCTTCACCTCTCTGTGTATGTACGCCACTTTGCTGAGACTGAAATAAAACTGAGCACTCAAATAGAGCCTTGAGTGCTCAAATTGAGCAGAAAGCACTGTATAAGTACCAGGCTACCTAACATGTAACAGCTTTGTAGGAGGTGGTGATCTGTGAGTGAGCAGATCCCCTGTGGAAACAATCCAAACCTTCACACTCTACCAGCTGAGTTATACCGACTCTTTCTCAGGCAGAACATCACACCGTAATATTTCCCAAAGAGAAGAAAGGCCAACATGCAAAGAAAAAGCAATGCTTACAAAAATACCTGTGCATGTGGATTGGGCCTCAATTTATGCATGTGTGCCCTAACAGAGAAACGGTGAGACACTATAGTCTCTCATGTGGTGATTAAAAACACATTTGTATGGAGCAGCTGCTGTTGGTGACGCACTGGAGATCAGTCGGCAGGTGCAGATGGCACAGTGCACAGAGACCATGCCTGAGTCCAACTGAACGTGCCGGGCCCACCTTATCAAATGGTCACTGTACTCTACGAACTGGACTCTGCAGGTCAAACGCTCTTGTGCACTCAGATCAGCTGATCTGGGAGAGGGCGCTGCTCTGGTGGCGATCAGCATTGACCACGGTACAGATCACCTAGTGTGAGTCACTCTTTGTCTGTGCTGGTTCTAGCTACAACTGACCATGTCTTTGGTACTGGTTCAGTCCAGAACCAGGAGCCTCAAACCTTTTGAATTTGACAAACTGGAGAATAAATTTCACATTAATTTTTTTTAAATCACAGTTTCAGTAGAGCGGCTTTAGTTTGCAACTCCTCCTTGTTTTCCTGTGTTAAAGGAAATAGCCATCAGTGTTTCAGCAGGGAAGCCTTTATGAAGCTTTGTTTAGCGTTTGTTCATTTTTTTAGTTGTATTTGTTTTATTCACTATGTGAGCTGATATTGCATTTCAAACAAAGAGCAAAGAAAAAGCTGATAAAGCTTCACCTGTCCTAAATGAATGTTTTACTTTAACACAGACACAGCTGTTATATATGTTTGATGAGTTTCGAGCTACTTCCATTTGATCTTTTGAGACCTGAGAAGCTGTAGTCAGGAAGTCTGTCCTCCAGTGCTTTTGTTAGAAACCCCCCCTGGAGAACTTCTCCTGGAAGCAGAGCCTGTTTATTTTTGCTTGCTATGTGGAAGAGTGGAACTACAACAAATCTCTTGTTGGAGTCTAAAATTTAATCCGGTCAAACAGAACAAGTTAAATTTGATGTTTTGTGTTTATTTTTGGATTTTTTTAGGAACTGAGGTGTTGCAGAGTTTACAGCATCAAGCTTAAAAGGAAAAACAAACACCGGCATGAAGTGACTTTGGCCAAGGACTCTGTAGTCCACAGGAACACAAAGTGTTTAGTCAGTGGGAGAACATTTACTAAAAGAAAACTATGTGCACACCACATCAAAATAAAAGGAAACGTTTTATTTCACATTTGTGTGATCAATGGATCCCCAGTTTGATCCCGGGAGGAGTCCAAAACAGGCAGCCCAAAGTAGCATTAGGCATCTTCTTGATCATCTTCTTAGAGGGACGCTACCAAATCTGGGTCAGGCACATTTGATGATGATTGAACTCATGTGGGGGTTTTTTAAATGCAGTGCAAAAAATAAAAATACACACACACATATATATATATATTGCCCGTAGTGCTGCATTAACATCATCTAGCAGACCTTCTGAGGGTACTTCACGTAATCTTGGTAACCGGCTACGGGGGATCCAGGTTTCAAGGGAAGATGGCCCCAACTGACCGAGTGCTCAGTGAATACCTCAGGCAGCAGAAACCCAAGAAAGAGGAGGTAGACGAGGAACCATCATGGAAGGACAGGCCCCTGCACGGTATGTACCACCGGCAGATAGAGGAGGTGGCTGATATCCAGAAATCCTACCAGTGGCTGGACAAAGCTGGACTGAAAGACAGCACAGAGGCACTAATCATGGCAGCACAAGAACAAGCTCTGAGTACAAGATCCATAGAGGCTGGGGTCTATCACACCAGACAAGACCCCAGGTGCAGGCTGTGTAAAGATGCCCCAGAGACAATCCAGCACATAACAACAGGGTGCAAGATGCCAGCAGGCAGGGCATACATGGAACGCCATAACCAAGTGGCCAGCATAGTGTACAGAAACATCTGTGCCAGGTATGGCCGCAAAGTCACGAGGTCAACATGGGAGACGCCTCCAAGGGTGGTGGAGGATGACCGAGCTAAGATCCTGTGGGACTTCCAGATACAGACGGACAAAATGGTGGTGGCTAACCAACTGGACATAGTGGTGGTAGACAAACAGAAGAAGACGGCCGTAGTGATCGATCCCAATGACAGCAACATCAGGAAGAAGGAACACGAGAAGCTGGAGGAGTACCAAGGGCTCAGAGAAGAGCTGGAGAGGATGTGGAGGGTGAAGGTAACGGTGGTCCCAGTGGTAATCGGAGCACTTGGTGCGGTGACTCCCAAGCTAGGCGAGTGGCTCCAGCAGATCCCGGGAACAACATCAGAGATCTCTGTCCAGAATAGCGCAGTCCTGGGAACAGCTAAGATACTGCAGGACCCTCAAGCTCCCAGGCCTCTGGTAGAGGACCCCAGCTTGAGGGATAGATGGAGACTGTTTCCTAAATCTAAAAATACTTTTTAATGTGTCATCATGACAGTGTAGTCACAGTTTTGTCAGCCAATATATCATTTTAAACATCCAGCTACCTTCCCGTTTAAATGAGATTGGGTAGTTAATCTGTTTATGGTGTTTGTCACAGAGCTGCGTGTCCTGTGGAGGACAGAGCAGACCTTCTTCTGCTGGGCCAAAATCACAGCTAATAAAACACAAGTTCCCTCAGCCAGGCCACTGCTGGGTCCACTCCCAGAGTCACTGATTACTCTATCAAGGCACTACTGTTGAGACATGTGTCCCCACCCTTTACAAGAAGTCTTATAAGTGTTTTGTATGACTTTCTGACCCCAAACTCATTGAAGTGGGCCAAACAGGATGTGTTTACAGGTAGTGGCAAAATAGCTTAAAGCTACTCTAGCTTCTTCATAAAGGGAACCCTTTGGATAACTAGCACAATTTTCACCTGTATTTATTTTTATTTTATTTCTTTTTTTCTAGTATATGCAAAAAATATAAATGAGGAAGTCACTCTACCTGTTTAGACACAGGCACAGTAATGAATAAACATAAATGATTTCAGGTAATTTTATAACGATATCACTAATGGCTACCGCAGACCTGATTATTCACAAATACGTTTCTGACCTGGTATTTTGTTTCGGCCATAAATGGCTGCATGTTTGGAAGAAAGGGTGGAGTGCTAAGCTATTAGCTGATGCTAACAATGGTTAGCAAGTGGTGCGTCCATGTAGGGTGCATGCACAGACACACATAAACAGAGTAGCTAAGTAAGATACAAATATAATGCTTAACTTTCACTCACCAAAAAGCAGAAATCTTCTTCCACAATATGTCAAACATTTGTTCTATAATTCATTTTAAAAAATCAACCAACAGCAGGCCCAGAGCCGCAATTTCATGGAAAAAGGACTAGAAAACAGCTGTTAGCTAGTCTACACCCATCAAAGTGGCCACAGCTAAACCAATAAGCTTAACCAGTATCCAAATGGTAGACTTGTGAACTTTTGGGACAAATCAAATATCTTACCTTGTGTTATCTCGTAAAAAAAAAAATTCACCCGTTGAACAGTTTAAGAGGAAAACTACCTACTGAGGAGTGTTTGACATTTTAATACTAGAGTCTATGTGAACTGGTTCACTTTCCATTGGTTTACTGCGATGGCCAGAATCCTTATGAGAATATTATAATGAAATTATAATAGAACAGATGGTTAATTGGTGTTTCTGAACAACAGTCAGTTAGTGGAATTAAACTTCTGAGGTGTCAGATATTTAAATCATTATTGGGGGATTTTTTAATGCTCATTTCAAGATATCATCTCTATCAGTGATGAACTGAAGCTTATCGTTGCAATCAACTTGTGCTATGATCTCCAAATCCACGGTAGGATACATTGATTGTGTTTTTCTAATAAAAAGAGGAAATCCATCATCTCGTTCAGCGACTTGGAGACAGGAAGCACAGCAGCAGCAGGCTGGTGTCCAGCGGCACAAAGACTGGATCTGCATTCATAATGAAACCTCTTGACGTGTGCTGACCTACTGCTGTAAGTCACAGAGAGTGTAACGCCCCTGACTTCGGCAAATGGAAGCCATATGAGGGTGGAGGGCAGCAGAGGCCTCCTCACAGAGGGTCTTTGTGGCAGACGCTCGTAGTAGTGAAAGAGAATACGATCATTTAGATTTATTTGAGTGAATGTGTGACAAAAGATGTCTCTTCACCTGACAGCCCGTTTTACTCTATACACTGACAACTAAAAGGTAGTTTTATTTTTTACCAGCAATATTTGTGGATGTGGGCGCCCCCACTCCTCTGCACGTTCGCTTACAGAAGAGCCTTGTTACCACCCTGTTGAGCCTGCTGTTAATAAAATGCTCTTTTCATAGCAGTCCTCTGCAACCGCCCATTGGCCTGGACACAAGTATGTAACCGAGTATCCCGTGGTTACAGGGTCCTGTCTGCACACAGTGGCTCAGAGAAACACTGACGTCAAAGCTGGCCCTCACATCAACAGCAGCGGCAGGACGGAGGTTTTGTTCCAAGAGTGCAGGGTCACCTTTTATTTTTTATTTTTTTATTTTTTTATTTATTTATTTTTTTTGCCTGTCCCGTTTGGCTCTTTTGCCATCAGAATTGTTGTCTAAAGGCAAACAAAGATGCCCAACGGATTTACTTTATCAAATTGACCATCCCAGCCTTGCCGTAATGGTCCATTTGATTCACCTTTTATTGTTTATTTTATTTTCACTTACTGAATACGGGACAGACTTGACTGGGGGAAAGAAGGGGAGAAAGAAAGAGGGAAAGAGAAACAGCTGAGAAGAGGGACGGGGGAGAAGGGCAAAAGACAAAAACCAACAGAACGGGCAGAGAAAAAAAATGCATATATCAATCACCTGGGTCACCTGCTGAGAAAGAAAAAAGAAAACAAGCAGAAGAGAACAAGAGTAATAGAATAAACAACATCACAATGATATATGGGAATATGACAGTAAATACTAAATATTAAACATTATTGTGCAGCACATAAGATCAACAGAACACAGTGTGCTTTGAGGTAGAAGCCAAAAAGGGTGTAGTTTGTGTGTGTGATCACCCGTGTGTACACCTGTGAGCATGGACGCGCTTGTTTTTTTAAAAGGTTCCTTCATGTAATGATCTGCTAGAGGGTGTGGGGGGGCCACAGCCCCGTCCTCCAGGGCATGAAGCAGGTATGGAGGAGATCAAAACTCCAGACATCCAGAGGCCCCCAGAACACAAGAGACCAAGGAAGACCAACAGAGGGGCAGCCGCGCCACTGTCCCAGAAAGAGCTGAGGAGAGTCCCAGATGAGGGCTCACTCAGCAGCCGCGGAGCAGAAGCCAGGGGGAGTTGCAGTGACGCGCCCGTGAGCTCCGCCGGCAGCCAGCCGTGCCTGAGTGACCGAGCCCCAGGCCGAGAGGCCGGGGGCACCCCACCTTCGAAGTGGCCCGAGCGAGCCCCAGGCTCCAGGCCCCGATAAGCGGCCGCCAAGGAGTGAGCCGGTGTGTACCTGGACGCCCATCCCCGGACACAAAGAACCACCAACGCACCGATGTCTGAGGGAGTCCGCCACTGGCAGGGGAAGTGGTGGTAGGGGGAGATAGGCCTCCAAACCTTGGAGGGCCTGAGATGTCCCCAGAGAGGTGGCGTCTGACACCCAACCTGACATATAGACACAGAAATACAGGCACACACAGACACAAACATCCATTCCCACCCTCATGCTCTCATATGCACTTACTCCACACTCAACCAACGTGGAGACAGACATAAAGAGACGCTGTACACACGATCACACTCCCCAAGCGTACTCTACAAACCGGGTCTAGGTACCCTTGCCCCTGGAGGGGGAACTGCACCCAGACCCAGGTGGTGTTACCCTTTTCCCTGCGGTGGGGGGAGGCAGACCGCCCCGACTCCGCAGCAGCAGGAAGGCCCCACACTCCAGACCGCAGTCGGACGGCCAACTCCTCCTCCTAGCCCCCCCGCTCCAGCAGGTCGCAGAGAATGGGGGTGAGAGAAGAGTCCAAACCTCCCTCCACCCGCTCATTGTAGTGTTGATGCATGTGTGTTCTAAGGTGCATTTAAAACCCAGGAGGGCATGGAGCTACCTGCCAGAGAGCAGCAAGTAAGCGCATGGTCCCTCCTGCTAGCCCTCAATGTCTACGTGTATTTAAAATTGAGAGGTGGGCAACGACGCCAGGGGTGGGGTGTACACCCTGATGGTACTTTTGATTCCGTGTAGCGTGCCCACCCCCAAGATCCTATATGTATGTGTAATGAGAGTGTGAGTAATGTGAATGTCTAAGTTGTGGGATAAAATTGAGGCAGAGGCAGCCAGAAGGGGACAGAGGGGGGAGGGGGGGGGGTAGCCTCCTCTGCACCCTGGTGACATACCCCTACTCCAAGGTCCTGCATGTGTGGGTGGTTGTGGTGGAGCGGGAAGAGGGAGGCAGCTGGAGATGGGGAGGGAAGGAAGGGAGGGGCAAGTGACCCCTCCCTGGGGCCAGCTCCCCCGCTGACCCCAGTAGGCACCCCCATACTCCGCGACCCGCCAGGGAGAGGGGGCCCAGGCCCATCCAGACCGGGGCCCAGTGCAGCAGCGCCTCCCGGCCCCACAGAGCCCGGGACAGGCCACCCAACACCACCACCACAGAGAAAACTGCACCAACCCCACCATCCACTCATCTTCCAGACTACATAAGACAATAAACACTCAGGCTGAGATCTTCCTCCACCTCTCCTGTATCTCCCCCTCCTGCAGAGGGAGCTCCTGAGGAGAGGAAAGCTCCTGCAAGATGTGAGGGTCACCTTTTAAAAAGGCTGAACCTCTGAAATGAAGGGATTAAACATCTCTAATTCCTGGAAGGTGTTTTTAAAAGCCTTGAATTCAAGCTGAAAGTCTGCACTTCAATCACACCTTGATTGATTTAAAATTCACTGCGGTGGTGCATAGAAGCAAAATTGCAAAAAGTTCATACTTTAAAAAAAAACATATATGGTTTTAGATCATCTTCTGTATGTCCTCCTGTCCTGACTCCTGTTGGGTTTCATGCTTGATGCCTTCATTCAGCAGCCTTATGTGGAATTTCCATGTTCTCCATGAGCCTGGACAGTCTGAGCAGTCCAATGCTCAGCTGACGCTAGATCCCATCAGCAGTAAGTGCTGTAGAACAAGACACTGACCTCCACAAGCTATAAGAACCACAGAATATGAAAATTATATTAAATATTAGTACTTTTATTTACAACAAAATCAATTAAAAAAGAGACAAATGTTAAAAAAGCCCCAGTGCATGTAGCTTGCCAACCCAGCCAGACTCATGAGAAAGCAGCCTGTGGCTTCAGTGGTCCTGCTGGATTCAGAAACCAGCTTCCAAGATTACAGAGGAACAGGTATTTGCTAGATACTAAAACCTTGTAAACCTTGCCAATCACAAAGGGTTTTCCAGTTTTCCACTCGTAGATCAAACATGTTTGTCACTTTGTATTATCAGCCCACAACAGGCACCCAAAGGGCCTCTCCTAGAACCCTCCATTAGGACAGGAACTGAAGAAGATCATTCTTTTTCCCATTCCCGTTTGTGAAGTTGAGGCCTGAGGTCGAGGCTTACTGCTCCCAGTAGTTCTCCTCTGTGTTCCTGCCTGTTGACCTGAAGTTTAGGGTGGGACCTTTAGCCAAAACTCACCTTCTTCCTCTTTGCCTCTACCAGCTCTGTGCAGCTCTCTTTCATGCTTCTCATTATGGAGGAGTAAAGGGTTTGGATTCCCAGCAGTCCTCTTTCCCATTCCTGCTTTTTGAAAAGCAGAGGTCTGGGGTTGAGGGAGCAGCCTCCTCTAATCTCTGTCCACAAAAGGTACCAGTGGAGTGGGGAAAAGACTGCCAACAAGAGTAGTGACAGGAGCACGTAAGGCTACTCTCCTGCTGGAAGTCTTCTTCTGTGACAAGAGAAAGAGGCTGACCTTTATAGAATAGAATAATCCTTTAATTGTCCCACAAGGGGAACTTTGGGTGTGACAGCAGCAAGAAAGACACATATACGAAGAAACAGGACACAGAACAGAAACACGCACAATTTTTACATATTTACATCAAGGACAATGGTTACCAAAAACAGAGTACTGTACTGTTATTAAATTAACTAAAGTTAAATACAGATAAGAGGCAACTCCTGGTTTATATGCATGGGGTGGGAGATGCTGACCATCAGAGATGTTTTTGAGTCCTTTTAAGTCCTCATCCATGGAGTTTTACCCAGAATCCTCGCTGGTCCAGTAAAAATAACCACTGCTTCAAAAATTAAATACTATAGTAAATATCACATAATATTTCAATCTTATCAGACAGACAAAACATTTGTCTCCTCCTCTTAAGCTCTGGAAAAAAAAACATAAAAAGAGTTCATTAAGGTAAAAAAAACTTTAAGATAATTGACAAAAGTATTTGCTGGTCTGCCTTCACACACATATCGACCTGAGCGACATCCCCTTCTTAATTCATGGGGTGTAATATGATTTATTGGTATCAACGCTAGAGGACGCTAACGATCCTTTTTTTTTCGTTGGGCTGAGTGTCCCTCATTGGCACACGTGATTTGTTTTTACGTTACGCCTCCCAGGAAGTTCGCTTTTCTGATTGGCTGATTCACACGCTCATCGGCCTATGTCAACCTGAGAAAAATAAAAAGATTGGTTTCACATGCATACTGTCAAGGGACGGAAGAGAGCCGATGGCAGTGGTAAATCTTCCAGTAACACCGTGAGTTCACACTTTTGTCCTGAAGCCCTGAGAACGGGAACGTGCTTGGCATGTAGCTGGTGTTAGGCGTTACCACCGATAGTTGCCGGGCTGGTTGGACTGTGCTTCAGATGCAGACAGAATGGCCTTGGGGAGACTTGTTTACATTGGCGAGCCAGCTAGCTGAATGCTAACATTAGCTAAATGTCAAAATGAAAAATGAGAAAAGTAACGGCACCTAACGATAATTTCTTCGCCGAGTGAGGCTTTTGTATTCAACCAGCTTTCGCGGTTTGGGGTTTAAATGTGGATATTAATAACGAGTCACGTTTATGTAGCCTACATTTCGGGACAACAAGTCCTTTTGGCATACAATGGTATTTAAAGTCGGACCCTTACATGTCAGGGGTCGTTCATGCGAGCTGTCCGTCAGTTGGCTCTCTCCCACCTTGGGTGTTATATTCATGTAGTTAAACCCATCAGGCCTTCTTCCAACTCGAACCCGAGCCACTAAAACGTCTTTCTCCATGCTAATAATGCAATCTCTTCACGTAGTTAGTATCACTGTGTTTAGCTGT
The DNA here is from genome assembly GCF_057381845.1 of Rhamphochromis longiceps. Classification (NCBI taxonomy): domain Eukaryota; kingdom Metazoa; phylum Chordata; class Actinopteri; order Cichliformes; family Cichlidae; genus Rhamphochromis; species Rhamphochromis longiceps. Next base: position 37,881,240 of record NC_140557.1, on the reverse strand, counting down.
GTCGGTAAAGCAGGGGCGAGCAGGTTGTTTTTACTGACACACAGAACCAAGAACCGGTTTGGTGGAGCCCACTGTAAATAAGAAAACTATATTCAAACATATTACTTTCATTCAAATTGATTTTCGATATCCTGTGCTGTGCCCTTGTAACGATGATATTACAGGAAAAGGGGCGCTGGAAATAGTTTTGTATACATACTTTCTCCACTATTGTGCAAAACTGGTATTTAAATCATTGAGGAACAAAGTAGCAACACTGCAGTGGAAAATTACAGCGTCAAGCAGAACTGCATTAATACAAGTACAGTGTAAAGTAAATGCAGAGCGAGCTATTTGCCAGTATAATCTTGGATCACAGGTCAGCAAAATAATAACTTGAAAATTATTCAAGTGGAGCACAAAGTACAACATATACTCACAAAATACAGTAGAGTAGAACTGTAAGTGTATCTAAGGTGTACTTTAGTACAATACCCGACTAAATGTACTTGTCTCATTAAATATGTCTAATGTGATACTGAAATTCATTTGTTTAGGTCAGAGCAGCAGCTGATGGTGGGTAAATGATCTAATAGCTTGTCTATAAACTGAAAACATGACCTGACAAAGGTCTAGTTTCCCCTGACAACAGACTGGCACGAACGACATCGTGTTTATTATCAGTTATTACAAAGAAAAGCATCAACTTCTCATATTTCACTAGAAGGGACCAAGAAATATTTTTGCCCTTTTTTTCTTCTGTTCAGAAATTGAACATCAGTATTGTTTGCTGTACTTCAAGTGTCACCTGTTTAAGACATATTGGTTTATTCTTTTTTTATAGGCTAACTTATTGGTAATACAATCAGTGTTACTAAGCAGCAGTTTATCTCAAAGCTTCCATACATAACCATCTGCTGACCGCAGGGGGTGAAGATTTGTCAGGAAATTTTTCAATTTATCACGCCCGTTCAAAAAATAAATAAAACCAAGTCAAGAGGAGAACATTTGCTCCCTTTATAGAGAAGAAACGAAGGTTTATATTCTCTTCAGCTGTGCCGCTATCAGCAACATCAGCATTTGGCAGTAAAAAGTATCTACACACAGTCTTAGGCTTACAATGTCGTTTAAGTGGTGTGAACCTCCACTGTCGAGTGCCTTTGCTCCCCATTAAACATTTAAAGGAAGCTGGAAACTCACTGATATGAAAAGAGTTTTATCTAAACAGATTGGGGAGTCTCTAATTTTGGCAAATCCCAAAAATGAGGAAAATGGCAACTATGAAGAAACATAATAATGCTGAATTGAATTCTTTTGTTGGTTGCTTTGTTGAATTTGAGCCAGCTTCCTCCTCCCATCCGGAGTTGGTGGTGCAGTATTAGAATTGCTCTGAATAATCTATTAATGACTTCAGTTCATTGCCCCCAAAACAAAAAGCAACAACAGTATTTTTTTTTATCTTTGTAGATTTAAAAACGAAACGTATTCCCAGGCTTAAAGCTTTCCTACATGTTTTTTTTAAATATTCGGGGTCTTTACATATCACTGGTTGATTTGGAGCGTTCTTTTTATACAGGACCGTTATAGACAGTCCTGTTTCAGGCCGTAGAAATGGACTAGTTAAGGAAAATTGTCAAATAAATCAGTAATGAAAACTAAAGCTCTGTCACATTTAAAAACCTGTGTAAAATGAGGGGCAGCAGGGTTCAGCTCACAGCAGCTCGTTGTTAAACTGTGGAATTTAAACTAAGACTAAATCACCTCAATAGTCTTATGAAAAAAACAAAGGACTTGATGACCTTGGTGTTCTCAGTGGGAACTGCAGCCCTGCTGGTAGCTGGAGTAAGCAGGTGAAAGGAGCAGATTAATGCTCAGGCTCTCACACACTCATCCGCTTTGGTATGAAAACAGTTTAATTTAAATAATGAAAGCGTGAGAGTGAATTTCAGCAGAAACAGGCTCGACAGGTGCTGCAGTCATGCAAAGCTGTCTTTGAAATGTGTATCTGTGAGTACCTCTGTGGGTATCTGTTTGTGGATTATTATCTTAATATTTCATGTGTAAAATGTTCAAAGATTGTCCCTATTTTTCAATTAGCTTAATTTTTGTAACAGTACACAGCTCAGTTTATTATTATTATTATTATTATTATTATTATTATTATTATTATTATTATTATTATTATTATAATAAAACATTACAAGGACACCCAGAAAATTGTGATTTTGTTTTTTACCGCATGTCCACAAATATATATTTAAAACCAGTACCCAGTATATTTTTCAATATAAGAAATGCTCTGAATACTCAGTTCAAATGCTTCTTTTTTCTTGAATGGGTTCTATGTGATGTCAGTAAGAGCTGATATTCCTTATATGGTCATCTGGGTTCACCCTGCTGTTTTAAAGTTTCCAATTTAAAAAAGAAAAAGCTGTTTTAAAAGGATGGTGCAGGCAGATTAAACAGCGTGTTTAAGATGGTGGCAAACTGAAGGGCATTATTACCATCACATTATGTTCCAGTGAAGATCAGTATCCATTAGTATGGATTCCATAGTATGGTATACTATAATATAGTATTCCATGGAATCCATTAGTATGGATTATTTTTTAGCATGCAGAACAACTCCAGGGGAGTCCGAGCTGCAAACGAGCTGTCCCTAAAACGATTGAACAACAACAAAATCTCTGTGGCGTTCTGCTTGCTGTCGTGTTAATTAATGAAAGCCGTTACGTAAGAGCAGTGAGTTTTCAGGTCACTGGAGGCTTAAAATAAACAACCACACTCTGCAGAGAGAGCTTGGCCTTTTTGTGTGTGTTCCCTGACTTTGAAATCCTCAGGCATTTGTGTAATCGAGTACTGGTTCGTACTCTCATTGGGAGCCTTTGCAGCTTTTGCCTGAGTGACTGTGCCTGCTGCTGAAGTGGTTTGTTGTTCAGCTGTGTCATCTAGTGCGCCAGGGAGTAATGAGGAGTTGTGGTCTGCTGACGTTCCTGTGCCCGTGACCGGCTTATGTTGGGCAGAACAGAGCTGACGGCCAGCACCAGGCTGCAGCGTCACTTTAATGTGTAATCCAGTAATGACGAGGCTAATTCTGCTTAATATCGGGTGAGATTTGGAGCATTAGGCTTGATGTTAATTTTTCTAATAAACACAAAGTTGTTATGGAGCTGAAAGACTAAAATGAAAACATTTAAATCAAACCACTGTTTGAATATTGGGCCTGTGGGGGAATGAACAAAGGATTTAGCCAGTTTAACATGTCTGGATTCATTTAATAATCTTGTTTCATGTTGGTTTAAAAAAAAAAAAAAAGAGAGTTTCTATGTGTTTTTGCGCACTCAGCAAATTGGCTTATTAGGACAACGCTTCCAGGACATGCTGACCACCACGAAAGTGAAATGAAATCATGAGCTAAACATAGTGTGACATTTATAACAGCTAATATTTGTAACCTTGTAACAAACAGACTACAGGCAGTGCAGATGAGCATTGGTCTGCACTGTGAAGCACAATCTCATAAGTGTAGCTTTCATGTTGTGCTCTCATTTGTTGCAGGACTGTCAAGTCTGCGTACAAATGGACGACGGGACCGTCATTACACAAGTGGAGCCGTAGCTCGTTGCTGGAGACTCTTGTGAAATACGAGCGAGCTGTTTAACACGTGAGTTTGCTGAATGAAGAATGAAATGCTCGAGTGAAGTTGTCACCACGGAGGACCGGCCTGGACCATAATTTCCTACAGAACCTTTTATGCTGGAGTGCCCTTTGTTCAGTCTCGCCTTGCCGCTCAGCCTTGCCCGCCTTCGTCCACCGTCTCTGCTGCGTCGCCCCGGCAGAGAAGTCCCATCCCTCTCCCCAGGCCTGGCTCCGGCGGCGTGTTGGTGTACGATGGCGCGGCGGGATGCTGAGGGCTGCCGTGGGGGACTGTGATGTCAGAGCCCAACAGCCCGGGCGAGAGCCGGTGTGGCGCTCCCAGATTCTTCGTGGGCTGCGAGGACGATGAGAGCGAGGTCCTGGAAGATAGCATAAGGACAGATATGGAGCTGTATGAGGACGGCGAAGACACAGACTCGGTGGGTGACTCTCCCGTCACAGTTGATTGTCACTGATTAGTCAGCAGCAGGAAGCTCTAAGCTATCATGTTGTCACCATGGCAGCCGTATATCCATGGCTTTTGACCAGTCGATTACTTCAAAATAATCAAGTCATTGATTCATTAGGACTTAGCATGACTTTGGACGTAGTGATACTTGATGCAAATATAAAATAGAGCTCTCCTTTATGTTAGGTTTTACAGTTTAGTATAATTAGCTAATTTCTTTAGCAGATGCATACATGTAAAGAGATGAGAAGTTTCTAAAAGCCACCATAGTTTGTATTTAGCTTCGATTAAATACATGTAGCTATGCATGAATTAGTGAGGTGGCCAGATGCTGACAGAGGATAGAAAGTAAAGTAAATTTTAGAACTTAATGAAGGTCACAGAGTTGGTGATATTAAAAAAATATATAATTTAGTCTTTTTACAGATGCACTTTTAGAGAATTTATTTGCTGTTGATTTCAGTTAATGTACGTAGAGCCGAAAGTTTAAGCGGCGTGCTCTCCTCTTCCTCGTTCAGCCCCCAGAGCGACAGATTGTCGTGGGGATCTGTTGCATGATGAAGAAGTCAAAGTCCAAGCCGATGACCCAGATCTTGGAGAGGCTTTGCAGGTTCGAGTACATCACTGTGGTCATCTTCCCAGAGGACGTAATCCTCAACGAGCCCGTGGACAAATGGCCTCTTTGTGACTGCCTCATCTCCTTCCACTCCAAGGGTACAGTGCCCTCCCCAACTGAAACACACATGCAAAAACACAACAGACTCATTGTGCTTCTTGCTTCCCTGCTTCGTCACATATTGATGATGTTTGTGTGACGTAGCACACATTCTGCTGTGTTTATCATCTTATAAAGTTCCCAAGCATTCGCACACTGAGCTGAGTGGCTGTCTTATAGTGAAGATTATGGTTTAAGAGTCTGTTTCAGGTTTCTCTGCATGTTTGTGTAAAACAGGATTTCCGCTGGATAAGGCCGTGAGCTATGCCAAACTAAGAAATCCTCTGCTCATCAATGACCTGAATATGCAGTATTACATACAGGACAGGTGCGCTCTTTTACTGAAACTATCTACTTCCATCATTTGAGCTAAATACACGTGAAGAGAATCAGGATATGTGAAAATAAACAGCCAGTGCTTGTTCCTCTTTTTGTTTCTTCATTTGATTTTGACAGGAGAGAGGTGTATCGCATCCTGCAGGAGGAAGGGATTGATCTACCACGCTATGCTGTGCTGAACCGTGACCCCGATAAACCAGATGGTCAGTCTCCTGCTGATAACAAGTCACTACATATATGCACTGAGAACATTTGTGACGATGCAAAGAGTACATGTTTCAGTTAAAGGGCCTCTTTCAGGTCCTGTCAGGTCTCTGCTGGACCTTATTCCCCCCATTTGTTACAGAATTTTAGATGCTGCATATCTACTGTATATAGTTTCTTGACCTCTACTTGTTTAGAGGTCAAGAAGTGAATGAGTTAAGGTCATATGGCTATTTGTTTTGTTGTTGTTCTTTCTGGGCAAGTATTAAGGAAAGGCGTTTTAGAAGCAAGCTTAAGCATCATTTGCTCCTAAAAAGTAACTCCACAGGCTGTGGGAGTTCACCAAGGGAGTCGGGGCAGGTCTCACTTGTTGTTACAAAGTTACAGTCTGTTTCATGGTTGCCAATAACAGCGTTTCATGCATGATAAAAATGTTGCCACCATTAATTCTAAAACTTTAAAAAGCTCAGAAAAACAGCCCAAGCTCCCGTTGTCCATGCAGCATCCTTGAGTCTGCTTTGTAAGGCTGTACTTGTGTTTTTCTTAGCTGAAGGATAAATATAGCATCAAATTTGAAGCAGTCACAAGTGTCCCATACTTAAGTGCTGTGGTATGTTGGCTCTGTCATCCAATTCCCGTTTAAACACAGTGACACAAACTCTCCTGACTGATGAACGGTCAGATGTCTTAAGTGTCCTTATCCTTGACACTAATGACTGTTTTTTTTAAATGAGTGATGAGTATCACGTGGTCGAAAGGGTAGAGCTGCTTCACAGGGCGCTAGAGTAAACACGGCGAGGTGGAACGTCATGTGTGTAATATTGGGTGGTAATGAAAAGAGGCTGCGTGCTAAACAGATGCATTTGATCTGTGTGTGTCTGTCTCAGAGTGCAACCTCGTAGAAGGAGAGGATCATGTGGAGGTGAACGGCGAAATCTTCCAGAAGCCTTTTGTTGAGAAGCCCGTGTGTGCCGAGGACCACAACGTCTACATCTATTACCCCACATCGGCTGGTGGTGGAAGCCAGCGGCTCTTCAGAAAGGTCTCTGATTTGGCCCTTGTGGCTTTTTTTCCTTAGAAATAAGCGTTCCATGCAATGTGGTTAAAGTATGGAAAGAAAGAACAAAAACGTTTTGTTGTTGCCAGAAGAATTTTAAAAAAACCCAGTGTCAGAAATGGACCAATCAGAGAACACGAAACAGAGAGTGCATTTTATTGGCTGATGTATTGTGCAGTTTACAGTGCAGCAGCAAAGTATTCAATTTGTTTTTCACCTCAAAATGTTAGAAACAATAACCTGTAATGACAAATATTCACAGTCTGTTCAAGTACAGCCTCAGATCTCTTTTAGTCTGCTGTTACAAGCTCAGCGCGTTTTCGGGCAGTTTCTCCCATTCTTCTTTGCAGAACTTCTCAGACTCCATCAGGTTGGATGTGGAGCACTGGTGCACCTTCATAGATGTTCAGTCGGGCATTCATAAGTGGTCCTGGAGCCACTCCTTTGTTATTTTGGCCATGTGTTCAGGGTCGGTGTCTTGTTGGCAGATCAACCGTTGCCTGAGTCTGAGCCAGAACCACCACCATCACTGCACAGTTATTTATGTGCACGTAGCAGCCTGGGTTGGTTCCATTCACAGCCCTTCCCCTAAACAGCACCCCAACTCATGACACACTCTTGGTATAAGTGAAGCCCAGCCTACACAGGCTGTTTTCTCTGCTTCCCCTCTGCTGGAGGTGCATGTTAGAAAACTGTTTAAATATGCAAACGGCCTTAGCCCAGCTGGGCTCCGCGGGGCGTGAGAAAGGCGGGGATCGGCTTCGACACTCGCAAACGGCTTCTGCCATTTCCTGCTTGCAGGAGGTGAGGTCAGCCCCGCCTGAGTATGTTTGACACCCATCCAGAAGAAGCAGAAGGGATGGAGATGTTTCCCTAAGATTTTCAACCCTCAAGGAGCTGGACTGGCCAGTGAGCGACGTCTTAGGGGAGCTGTAGCTCATGGTGGGAGTGAAGTACCTCTTGCTGAAAGGCTAAGGTTCTTCTCTTAATGATATATAGCAGGGGTCCCCAACTCCAGGCCTCGAGGGCCGGTGTCCTGCAGGTTTTAGATGTGTCCTTGATCCAACACAGCTGATTCAAATGGCTAAATGACCTCCTCAACATGTCTTGCAGTTCTCCAGAGGCCTGGTAATGAACTACTCATTTGATTCAGGTGTGTTGACCCAGGGTGAGATCTAAAACCTGCGGGACACCAGCCCTCGAGGCCTGGAGTTGGACACCCCTGCTATACAGGGTTCATACGGGTGCTTGAAATCCTTGAATTGTAATATTGTCTTTTCAAGGTTTGAAAAGTGCTTGAATTTCAGATGTGGTGCTTAAAAGTGCTTGAAACTGTATTTCTTTCACCACAAATAACTATCTGACCGAATAGTTTTCATATCAGACAGAGAAATAAGATGAGTCGCAAAGTCTAAAAGCAAAATTTCTCCGCCTGGGCTGCCGAGCGCCTCTGCAGATCAGTCTGTTTCAATGTGTGACCCCACCCCTCCCCGCACAGCCTGTCCACAGATTCATGGTGATGTAGCTGCTCCTTTAACTGTTTGCTGTCTTTGCTTTGTTTGGTGTTTGTAGACATGGTTTATATGAGATTTTATCTGAGATTCAGAGGTTTCTGTGACACTTATCGTGTCAGCACTTTCTGACCCTGTGTTATAACAGATTGAACATGATCTCCTCCCTTTTGCCCCCATTTTTGGGGGCGTGGGTGCTTAACTAGTTAGGAGACAGATGTTTGTTTTTTTGTTTTTTTGTGTCACACAGGAAAGAAGCCTCGATATCTGATGAGAAGACTTCTTAATTTGGCCTTGCTGTGTATTATTGTGGTGCTTGGTGCAGATTTGTTCACATTTTCAAATCTTAATTTTTAAGAGAAATGTGTTTGAGTTTGTACACTAGCGAGTGCATATTGCACCATTTCCTTTTTCAGTTTTTGTCTGTGGTGCATTTTTCAGTTTTAACAAAATTGGAACAAAGGACATTTAAGTCGACGTAAAATGATTTAATTTTGACATGGCCTTACTGGGGTGATGCTAAGTGAAACATGCATTCTTTTTTTTTGGGTAATGTGCTGGAAAAGCTTGAAAATGGACATTGAAAGTGCTTAAAAAGTGCTTGAATTTGACCCTGAAAAATGCGTATGAACCTTGGATATGGGACTACTGCTGCTCATCAGTAATTGCATTGTCTTTGATCCATGGCAGCATTGTCAAACACAGTGTGGCCTTTAATTTAGAGTTTGATGGGTTTTATGGAAACCATGCAGAGGTGAACCTCATTAACAGAGAGCGGCCACTCAGCGACTCTCTGGATTTTGTAGATTGGGAGCCGGAGCAGCGTCTACTCGCCAGAGAGCAGCGTGAGGAAGACGGGCTCTTACATCTATGAAGAGTTCATGCCAACAGATGGCACAGATGTTAAGGTAGAGTATTTGTCACAGAGTACATGGTAGATAAAATATGTGCAAAGAACACTTTGTTAATGCTAATAAAGCACCTGTAGAAAGGATTTCATCAACTGTCACGTTAATCCACATTAACCTGAACTGTGCTGGTGTGTTCAGTAAAACCGCTGATATGATTTGGAGGACCTCAAGGGTTTCTCTCTATCGTGGCTGTCGGGCAGCTGGAGGCACAGATCGTCTTTAGGCGTTGTGTCAATAAAGGCCTCCAGTGTAAAACTTTATCAAGTCACACGAGGAGGGGAGTACCCGCTTGGGTCATCCCTCAGATTTTTGTGGGTGTTTTCATTTCATGTCAGGTGTACACGGTGGGACCGGACTACGCTCATGCCGAGGCCCGAAAGTCTCCTGCTTTGGACGGGAAGGTGGAGAGAGACAGCGAGGGCAAGGAGGTTCGTTACCCCGTCATGCTGTCAGCCATGGAAAAACTGGTGGCTCGTAAGGTCTGCCTGGCATTCAAGGTATGTGCAGTTGATACCTTAGGTGTGTTACAGTTTTCTGGTTTCTTGTCGTGGAGTATGAACCTCGTCCTCATCTGCTGTCGCTGCAGCAAACAGTGTGCGGCTTTGACCTTCTGCGGGCCAATGGACACTCCTACGTGTGCGATGTCAACGGTTTCAGTTTTGTGAAGAACTCGATGAAGTACTACGATGACTGTGCCAAGATCCTCGGGTACCACCTTTAGTTCTTTTCTCTTTTCTGGTGTTCACCGTCTCGTTCTGATCTGGTGATGGAGTCTGCGTTTCTCTGCAGGAATATTGTGATGCGTGAACTGGCTCCGCAGTTTCAGATTCCTTGGTCTATCCCTACTGAGGCTGAAGACATCCCCATTGTTCCCACCACTTCAGGGACCATGTGAGTCATAACAGGAGCAGACATAGAGGACTAGACTTATCACAGACGCCTGATTGCAGCTCGCGCTGCCAAGGCTGCCAAAACCAGTCATTAGATTTAGGGCCAATTATTTTTTCACATACAGCCACAAAGGTGTGGGTCACTTTTTTTCTCCCACTTAATCAATTCAATCATTTAAAAATTAAATAAATAAATAAACTACATTTTATTCCATTTTTGCCTAATATAGTAAAAGTAGTTTGATAAATGCAAAAAAATAAGAAATTCTGTCACTTTTTAAAAAGCAGAGTTGCTTCTTCAGTTTAACATAATAACTGTGTGTTAGCTACAGTAGATGACAGTAAGCATGCCCCTGAGCTGAGCACACCAACTAAAGCCAAACAGATTTCTAAAATCATCAGTGTTGGTTGAAGCGTGCGCTGCATTCAGCACATTTTCACACAGTTCGTCCTGATTGAGCCCATCACACTCCCCAAAGCTCAGCTGCATAGCAAAGGTGCTGCCTTAATTAGTTACACAGCTTCATTGAAGAAACGTGTCATGTACACAGATTTATACTGATGCAACTCAAATCTCTACTCACGCTCTGCAGGATGGAACTTCGCTGTGTCATCGCCGTTATCCGACACGGAGACAGAACGCCCAAGCAGAAAATGAAGATGGAAGTTCGCAACCCAATGTAGGCCTGCCTCTCTGTTAATATGCTCCTGTTTCCTGCAGGTTAAAGATCTTTGATTAACGTCTCGGATGCTTTCAGGTTCTTTGATCTGTTTGAGAAATATGGAGGATACAAAACTGGGAAATTAAAACTCAAAAAACCAAAACAACTGCAGGTAAAAGAAGAAAACAATAGCCAAGGTTTCATTTGTCATTGCGGCCTCTGTGAGGACAAAGTGTGTGTGAACATGTGTGTGTGACTTTGAACCCCGACAGGAGGTGCTGGACATCACCCGGCAGCTGTTAGCAGAGATCGGGCAGCAGAACGACTGTGAGATAGAAGAGAAGAAGTCCAAACTGGAGCAGCTGAAGACGGTTCTGGAGATGTAAGTGAGAAGCATTTTATTGACTCCTGATCTCATATTCATTTAATCTGTTTCTGGCTCAGCTCGGCAAACTGTTTGACTAAAGCAGGGGTGTCAAACATAAGGCCCGGGGCCTGCTGCCCCACCAGGTGACTTTAGAAAATGTGAAGGAGGCCTTCAAATTTTTGACTTTTTACGACTTTTTCTGCTAACATTCACAGTAAGTAACAACAGAACCCAAGATTTGATATTACAAATTTCAGTTTTTACATTTTCTACAAGTTCAGTTTTATAATGACTGGGCAGTGTGGTCAGTGAACTGGTTTCTTTCCTGTACTTTGACATGTGTTTGTTACAGTTTAAACTAAAACAGTCGTGTCGACACATTTGTGTCAGTGAGTCCAGCAGCATTTCTTTATCACGTGGAAACACTGAGACACACTGAGGTATAAGCACACTTCTTTTTCTTATATTCAGATGTCTCTGGGATTAAATAAACTTCTTTATGCTGACAGGAAGGAGCGTTTCAGTCTGGACCTCGATATAAAACCAGTCTGACACCCTCTGAACAATAATGAGTGAACTTAAAAACGAATCTTTCTAAAGGATGGGGATCGTTCCCAAAGATTTTTATAAAGCTTCTTGTTTTGTTGAAGGTGTCGATCTTTCTCCGTGTTTATGACAGATGGGTTTCTCAGAAGTTACCAGTTCACTTCTTTTCTACATTTTCATAAGTTTTCAAAGTCAGTGTTTCTGTTATAACACTGCTGAAAATATTTACAGTCACAGCCAAGGCTGTATTTTGGTAGTCGTCATAAAAGCAAGCCCGTCTTTCCTTATCAGAAGTGAGTTGTCATGCATTGCTAACTATAAGTATCTTTGGCTTTTTTCCCGTAACAAAGGTACGGTCACTTCTCGGGGATCAACAGAAAAGTGCAGCTTACTTACCTGCCCCATGGGCAGCCCAAGACCTCGAGTGAAGAGGAAGGTAGGAAGACAAAGACTGTTTAATAGCTTCTTCCCAAAGGAACAAGCTAAAGCTGAGTGCTGACTGCCCGCCTCTGTGGTCATTTCCAGACACTCGTAAGGAAGGGCCATCGCTGCTGCTGGTGCTGAAGTGGGGGGGGGAGCTGACCCCCGCTGGCAGAGTGCAGGCTGAAGAACTGGGGAGAGCCTTCCGCTGTATGTACCCCGGAGGACAAGGTGAGACGCACACAGCATGTTTACCACACGCAGTGCTGCTGGCATTGTAACTCTGAGCAATAAGCTGGTGATGGAAAAATGAACATGCTGAGACCTCAGGTCCGTGTTGTTCACTCACCAGTTACATGTTATGAAAGGTCTTAAACAGAGAAATGATTTAAAACAAGCCTGTGTGCGTGTGTGTGCACGTGTGTGTGTGTGTCCGTGTGCGCGTGCGTGCATGCATACTGTGTTTTGTAGGAGACTATGCTGGATTTCCAGGCTGCGGGTTACTGCGCCTACACAGCACCTACAGACACGACCTGAAGATTTATGCGTCTGATGAAGGCAGGGTGCAGATGACAGCTGCTGCTTTTGCAAAGGTACGCAGCATCCTGCTGTTCTAAGAGCTTCAGTCAGCACAGAAGTGTAATAACAGAAACAGGAAGGCTGAGGTCTTTGAGCTTTGGTACAAGCCACGGCACACACCCTCCAAATACTGGACGTGCAGTAACTAGTGAAATGTGTCTGTGTGGGCAGGGTTTGCTGGCCCTGGAGGGCGAGCTGACTCCCATCCTGGTTCAGATGGTGAAGAGCGCCAACATGAACGGGTTGCTGGACAACGACAGCGACTCGCTGAGCAGCTGCCAACACCGTGTCAAAGCTCGGCTCCATGAAATCCTGCAGAAGGACCGAGACTTCACCGACGAGGACTACGACAGGGTGACTAACCAGCTGTGTTTAGCGCTGACGTGCCAGAGCAGTTTGTGTGGTTATATTGGAGAGCATGTGTGGTAGTAGGGCTGCACAAATAATCCGAATCTTAATGGCAAAGTGAAAGCAAGTCGAGTATTCTGTAAGCCTGATGGTGTGGCTGAGTGGGTGAGTCTCTGCGCTGCAGTGATGATGGGAGAAACAAGAGTCTGACGTCTGGGACAAACAGGAGGTGAAGAGCTTGGTTCTACAAGCGGATCATCAGCTGCTGTCTGGAAATGTCTGGATTTAGGGCAGGTGATGTTAAGTAGGAACAAATCATATGCAAAGAGCTCTGCAGAGGTGTGCCTGCACCACAAAGCAGCACATCGACCTTATTCAGCAGCCTGACAGCACAGCGGAGACTACAGCGTGATGAACGTGCGTGCAGGCTGGGAGGTGCAGTGGTGATAATGTGAATCGTCCGAGTCAGATCTCCATAACTGCGAGCCCGTACAGCACGTCAGCATATCTGTAAACGTCACAAAGCCACACTGCATTTGGCCAAAGACGTGCAGTAACCAGTGTGAGAACAAAGGTTTCAGGATGTTTTTTAAGATAATGTTTTTTAAGCAATTCTCTGAGTTTAGGTGATTAATGACGTTTATACATTAGCAGGGATGTCACACAGCATGTGTGTGCGAGTCCAATACAAGTATTTGTGTCACTAATACCAATGAATTCGTACGATCTCAGTATTGATCAAACTAACAGTGATAATCAGTCAATACAACATATTTTTACTGGGTAAACAACATTTCTGACTTGTTTCCTCAGTGTTTGTGGCAGTGACACAGGGTGTACCTCCCTGTGTGTCACTACATGCATCGTGTTCCTTGAACTAAATATTTCAGTATTAATCGTTCATTTTTCATGTCACTTCTTTTTGTGTGGTTGGAAGTTTGGCTCTTTTAAGCCTTTTGTAAAGTGAAAGTAGTCGTTCGGTTGAGTGAGCATCTTTTTAATAAAAGCTTTTGCTTTTCTCCATGTGGCTCTTACAGCTAGCACCAACCTGTAGCGCCTCTTTGGTGAATTCAATGAAGATTGTTAAGAACCCAGTGGCCACATGTGACCAGGTTTACGCCCTCATTCAGAGCCTCACCTCCCAGATCCGCAAAAGGATGGAAGACCCCAAGTCTGCAGGTGAGCTCAGGCCTCAGCGCGTTTTCTGAAGCTCAAATAAAAACCCAACATTTTGCTTTTGGAGCTCAGAGTCCCTGAAAGGTGCAGCGAAAAGCTGAAAACATCTGTTGCTCACCAGACCTGCAGCTGTACCACAGCGAGACGCTGGAGCTGATGTTGCAGCGCTGGTCCAAGCTAGAGAGAGACTTCCGCATGAAGAACGGCCGCTACGACATCAGTAAAATCCCCGACATTTACGACTGCGTCAAGTACGACGTCATCCACAACGCCACCCTCGGCCTCGAGGACACCCTGGAACTGTTCAGACTGTCTCGAGCTCTGGCTGACATCGTCATCCCACAGGTGAGGGGGCGGGGGGGTACAATAAGGATGGTTCAGAGTGACAGATCCATGCATGAGTCTTTATATGACTGATGTGCCAATAAACACATGAAACAAGCAGCTCCTCCAGGTGCAAGGAAAAGATGACATGCTGCTGAGGCTAAAGGTTTTATGTGACAGCAGAATCCTTTGTGCTGCACTTTACAGCTGTGGACTCCACACCGGATGTTGACTTTATTTAAAAACACTCAGTGTATATTGAGTGCTATTGTACACCTATATACAGGCCCACATATGTCAAATATGATTGATGATGGTAGTGCTGTGATGTGCTGTATAGCTGCTAAAACCAGTGAAGCTAAAGGAAAGTTTTGTCTGTGCACAGCTGATATTTTCACTGTAACAAAGTGTAAAACTTTCTTAGGCACCTGAAAATCACACAGTTTAATTACTCTGATATACTCTGAGTATATATTAAAGTCGTGTAGTATTTTAAGCTCATTTGTCTGTTGTTTTTTTGCAGGAATATGGCATAAACAGAGTGGAGAAACTGGACATAGCATACGCCTACTGCCTCCCACTGGTCAGAAAGATCCAGCTGGACCTGCAGAGGACTCACGAGGACGAGTCTGTCAACAAGCTGCACCCTCTGTGGGTCTAAGATTAGGAGTTGCGTGACTTAAATAGCGTTCCGACCGACCGGAGAATATTTTGAACTTGACCTCGGTTGTACGTTTGCAGGTACTCTCGAGGAGTGATGTCTCCTGGACGCCACGTCAGGACCCGTCTGTATTTCACCAGTGAGAGTCACGTCCACTCCCTGCTCAGCATTTTCCGCTACGGGGGCTTGCTTGATGTAAGCAAATGTCGATCTGGCTGAGCTTTGAATGTTTTCAGAGGAGGCACAAAGTCTGTATACGTTTGTGTGTGTGTGTGCAACAGGAGGAGAAGGACCAGCAGTGGAAGCGTGCCATGGATTACCTCAGTGCTGTCTCCGAGCTCAACTACATGACTCAGATTGTCATCATGCTGTACGAGGACAACAATAAGGTGTTTTTCTTTCCTTCTGATGTTCTGTTTGTGGTAGACGTGCAGTCACATGGTTCCATTTGTGACATGCTAGCTTTATAGCGTTTCTTCTTTTTATTTGAATAAATTCGATACACAGCTGTTTCAGGAGTGCAGCCATCTTTATCTTCTCCTAATTGAACACCAGCGATTAGTCAGACCCCCCAGCCATGCTTCAGCTGATACCTGGTAGCTAGCAGAGCGGTGTGCAGGGCAAATCAGAAACCTCAAAATGTTAGAATATTTTTATGATCGGTCTAAAAACAACAAGCAGCTGAAGGTGTGTCCCTGCAGTCGGCTTGAGGTGAAGCTCAGGCTGCTTTGACAGCGACCTGTTTGTGGTTTGGGTGTTTCATGATGATGATCATCTGTAAAACCGTCAGGTCAGCAGCCTTTGCCATAAATGTGGTTAAACATACCATGGATCTCTGTGTACTGACCTACATAGAGATCCATGGTATTTATACAGTTTATACTGAATTTGAGATCCCAGGTTTCAATTGTAAGCCAAAGTCATAACACCCCCCAAAAATCGATAATTTTTTATATTAAAGGCTCACCAATTAGAAATTTCTAATAACCGATTTTATCTTGCTACAGGACATCTCCTCTGAGGAGCGCTTCCATGTGGAGCTTCACTTCAGCCCCGGGGTGAAAGGTGTTGAAGAGGAGGAGAACGCTCCCACCGGCTTTGGCTTCAGGCCCGCCTCTGCAGAGGTAGCACGGCAGGTGGGATTGCAAAGAGTCTTCCTCGTTGCTCTTCTGCAGGTGGCAGTGTTTGCCGTCAGGTTTATACCGTATGTCTGCTCAATCCAGAACGGGCAAAAACAACCCGACCCCAGCAGCCTGGAGGACCTGTCACGGGATGAAACCGACCGTGCTGTGCCGCTGTCTGAGCCAATCACCATTCAGAGGAAGTCCCCACTTATTCGCAACCATAAGACCGGATCCATGGAGGTGAGACTGGCACTGAATGCAGAAAGAAGCAGACCCAGAATAGGAGTTTTAAAATTGTTTCAACAGCTCTTCACTGTAGACACTATAAACAGTGTAACTGAACTCTGTCTGTTAGCTTCTGCAGAGAAGAATCGTTCACGTTTTCCTGTGTTTTATCCACAGAAGACTTGGTTCCTGTGGTTTTAGCCTCTGGTCTTATCTACGGCTGTATTTCACTAAATAAAGTAGTGGTGGCTGATACGTGATGTAAAACATGCTTGTGGTATGTGTGGCGTGTTCTTTCCACCAGGTCCTGTCGGAAACATCGTCCTCCAAAGTCGGCAGTTACCGCCTTTTCTCGTTCTGCTCTCGTCAGTCCCCGGAGATGAAACAAAGTGGATTAGGTAGGTATTGTAATGCTCTGTTGCTGCGGCAACCGTATGACACGACTGAGTGGGAGGCTCGGGTGCAGCTACGAGAGTTTTTATCTCGGGAAGACATTTTTATTAATGGAAATGACACAGAATGAGGGCGGTGCTCATTGCTCTGAGACATGCACACAAGCTTTTTTCGAGCTGAGCATTTTGCAGGTTTGTGACTTCGTCAGCATTCAGAGGTAAAACATCCCTCTGTAGCAGGGCAGCCTAGTTTCCTGACATAAAATCAATTCTGCACAGATAAACGTGTCTGACACTGTTGCTAATTGCTGCTGACATGATTTCAAGAAATCAGAAAGGAAGTCATTTTGAGGTTGTTTCTGCTCCATTCATGCAAACTAAACATGATGAAAATGATTGGTCACCAGTGTCTGTGTGAATCTTGTATTCCGAGTTAAAGAGTGAACCTTTATGCAGGCCCATGAAGCCTCCGGGGCTTTCTCTGCCTCTGAGCAACTCCAGGGGTTGACTGTGATTGAGCTGTTGTAAAATCCACCTGAAATGTTTCCTCTCTGTCACTCTGTCTTTCAATGATGTGTGAATGACATCAGGCACAGTCTGAGCTAAAGTCTAAAACATCATGGATGATGCTGTTAATCCTTCTCAGTTAACTTCTACGCTGCGTCTGCACTGGAAGCAGTTTGGAGCGTTGTGGTGACCAGAGGCCACCGAAGGTGAAAGACACTCAGTGACTTCAACAGAATAACTGCTGGCAACATGAATCGAGCAGGACCGCAGAACATTTTCTCTCTTCCAGCAGAGCGATTGAAGTGGCCGCTAGCGTGAGGATACTGTCAACTGACAGATCTGGTAGTAAATACATTCGAGCGGGGATTTCAGACTCCTCCTACATTTCTGTCATTTCGTATAGAACTTGACTACATTTAAACTAAACATTTATTCCCCGAGTTATTTTAATGTAAGAAAAACAAGTGCAGTTTCATCAGCACAGTTTTTCTACATGATAAAGACATGCTGCTTCATGCTTAAATTATAAGAAATAAATGTGTAAACTTACAGAAACGTTCTGTTAGCTCGTTGTGCAGCCTGTCCTCAAGCTATAAAATGGACATTTTGGGTTTTTTTCCTGTGAAAATCATATACTTCTTAGACGGTTATTTTAATGTGTGAATGGCCATGGGGGAGGTGCTTATCATTAGGACAAGCTGTAAACGCATGAAAATACAGGTAAAAGTTTAAGCATTCTGTCCTCCTTCACATTGCCCACATTGGAGTCTTTCGCAAGCCAGTTCTGGCCCCCGGGCCTTGTGTTTGACACCCCATGCATTAGAGGGTTACCTAGGCAATCGGGGCTTAGTGTCTGCAGCCAGCCAAGCGTCAGCTTCAAAGCGAATTGTTTCCAGTGTGGACGCAGCTTAAACGCCTCTCCTCTTTCTGTACTCTTTGATGTTCTTATTGATGTTTAAAGCTTTCTGTATGAATTAAACATGTGAAGGGGACGAAGAATTCTAGCCTTAGCTACAAAGTTGCACTTAATACATTAAATGGGACCTTTAATGTGGCTTAGTTCTGCGACCCCTCGTGAGTGCACGGTCTCCCACGAGTCCTTCTTTCTGCTTGTCTCTTTCTTTTTCCTCTTTGTGTCTCTGAATCTGTCTCTTTCTGGTCAGTTGTTTGAGTAACAGCATGTGATGTAGTAGTGACTAACCCGGCCCGCCCCCCTCACAGGCTCTCAGTGCGCTGGGCTCTTCAGCACCACTGTCCTGGGTGGGTCCTCTAGCGCCCCCAACCTGCAGGACTACGCACGCGCGCACCGCAAAAAATTCTCCACCAGCAGTCTGTCCTACAAAGACGGTACGTGTTTGAGACCGCGCGCCTTCACAAACCTGCACAGGACAACAGCAAATCAGCACACACCTCCTCTGTGTCGTAATGTGTAAATTATATCTGTCTGACCTGCGATGACGCCTGAAAGCTGCACACGTGAACATGAAACATGTTTAAGCTGGAGTCATTACAGTAGTTAGATAATCAGTGGACTGGGACACATGCCCATACATGTATAGAATATTTTTTTTACATTTTAGTCATATTTCTGTTAACTCCATATTCATTCTAGTCACCATATCCACTGACTCTTTTCTTTCCTCCTTTACTGCTTTGAGTAAACTTGATGTGCTCCTTTTTAGGATTCCTGCCTCAGGCCAAACCAAAACTATTTAATATTTGCCAAACAGGAAATGCAGAAAGGTTTAGCCAGAATAGCACGGCTGCTTTGAAATGAGTTTTTCAGGATACACTTGAGAGAAGCGTGGCAGTAGATGTACTCTGAGTTTGTGGAGTCTCACACGTCTTTGTAGAATGTCAGTTAAAACCAATATCACTGCAACATGAGAGCTAATTTAGTTAATTAGTAGGTAGATAACCATTTACACTGCTCAAAAAACTTCTTTACATTGTGGAATTCAGCTTTTAGTGGACGATCGATTCAAAATCTCGCCAAAAATCTGAGTTAAACTTTGAAATCACAATCCAAATTGTGTCATAATGTGGTTAAATGGTGTGTATTGTCCTCGTGTCCCTGTATACACTCCCACTGACATCTGGGCAGCTCCCAATGAGCTGACAGATGTTCATATTACCTGGATCAGGGCGTCAGTGAGCTCCTGGACAGTCTTTGGTGGATTTGGATGCACCGATGCATAAGATCCCAGTCAGTGGCATCGATGCCTTCAGCTAAGAGCTGCCTGCCCACTCTGGTCACGTGTGGCAGGGCTTTGTCCTGCACCAGTAGGGACACAGGACAGTGCCTAAGGTCCGAAGCCAGGTTTGGTACCAGGATTTCATCCAGCCACCAGGTAGCAGTACTGACCAACCTGCAGGACCCTTTTTATTTTGGCTCTCTACCTTGCAATATAAAGCACCTTGGTCCTTTGTTCTGTAAGGTAGCACTTATATAGCGCCTTAGCACGATATAAATGGAATAAAGTAATACGCGTCCCCATCACTCTCCCAGTGCCTGACTGGTCATGGCAGACGACCTGTTTCACGTTTTTACATCCCAACGTGTTTTTTAGTTTCCTAGTCTATCATTATGTTTCTGTTTAGCTGCTGAAGCAACAGAAACATCATCACCGAGCAGCTAACTGCCCCTCTTCCAAAGTAAGAATCTCAGTGCTGTATGTCAAGGGTTGTCATGTTGTCCACCAGGTGGCAGTGCGGTATCATAAAGCATCCACCCTCCTGGCTGTCTCACAGTTTGCTCTTTTGTCATCCATCTTGTTCCACCTCATATTCAAGACTGCAGGTTCCCTTCTGTTTTCAGCCAGTGGACGCTCGCGTGTCAGAGTAGTCGGGGTCATATTTATATTTATTTTCTATGCTGAAGCATCGTAATGCGGGTCATTTTTAAATTGTTGCACACAACCCAGTCAGACTGCACCTGTCACAGTTAAACTTGGAGGCAATGAAAGCAGCATTTAGTCGTGAGTATCGGGCTCGTGAATCCTCATGTTTTTAAGTTAAATTCATGTCATTTCACTTTATTAGAAGATGCTGTGCCAGTGTTTCGACCCACAGCCATCTTCAGCCATCTTTAACCATCCTGTTTGAACAGCACCTTCAGTCAGGGCCGCTTCACAGACTGATTCCTAAACCACACATTTGTAGTTGATGACTCTTCTTCTGCACTGCGTCCGCCTTAGACAAGAACAAGAAATGATCAAACCTAATCTACACTTTACTGTGGCTCATAGTAACACTAGTGATTTTTTTTTTTTTTTTTATTTCCTCAGAGTTGTTGTCTATGCCGGCAGTAAAACGATTTTCTGTGTCGTTTGCAAAGCATCCGACTAATGGTACGTCTGCTTCTTTCAAGTATTTTTCCACTTCACCTACCTTTGTCTTGCATGTCTTCAAACTTTTATAATTTTTTTTTTTTTACCTTGGATTTTTTAAATTTATTTTGTTTTTTCCACATGGCCCTCCAACATTCCAGGTTTCCATTATCTTTTTATTTCTAATTATTTTAATTATATTTTTGTTTACCCATACACTTTGGACTTTTCTAACACTACCTGACATTCTCTCTCTAACCAGGGTTCCCACTAGTTTGTAAAATATAGTAAAGTAAATCCAGAGACAGGGAATGTCAGAGAATCATACAAAGACCTCACACACATGTGGGAAAAACCAAATAGGGACTGAAAAATAAAACATCTTGTTATTGCTGCTGGTCTGCTTTTCAAACTACCAAGTAGAGGAGGGATGTCCAGGAGAAGGGGAATAGACTGTGCAGCACAGTTTGCCTTCTGTTTGAACAGCACATATCAGTTTATATAGGTCCCCAGCAGTGCTGATGTAGTTTGGTCCTGACCAGGAGACTCACAGGTTTGAGATCGCTGGGCCAGGTGAAACAAAAACGTCTGAATGACAACAGTCACAAATAATTTTTTTTTATTTTTTCATCAACCCTGCCTTATCAGAGGGCTGTTTTATTTATTGTTGGATTACAAAAAGTTTTGAGGACTTGCAACAGACAAAGAAGGCTCAGAAATGAAGCAGAATCTTTTACTGTAGGTCAAAAAGCCACAATTGCAATTTCTGTTCAGCTAATTAAGAACCAGTCAGATGTTTACCAGCCAAAGTCTCACGACTCCCTGTGAGGGTCTGTCTGTAGCAGACGACAGAAGATAGATCCGCGTCACCTTCAGGTGCCGGAGCTGCGGGAGTCAGGAAATAGGATCCATCTGACAAAGCTCCAAGATTCTTTTCCTCATTCCTCATCTCGATCGCATGCTCTTTCTCTCTGTCGTCATGTTCAGTGTAGCACTCGTTAGGAAGATTTTGATTGGTCACACATGTTGCCAACTCTGGATTATGTCATTTCATCCGTCTGTCAGCTCAACTTCACGTGGAACAGGTTTGTTAAATTAGAAGACAGCGTGTAGCAGTGATACTGTTAAAACAGTAAGAACACAAATCATGTTTTAAACTTCTCACGTCTTTTATTTTGGGCCTGTTGTCATTTAATATCTTACTAAATTAACCCAGTTCAGTGTTTAAGTTCTTGGATTTATTCATTTTTCATGTTTCATCTTATTTTTTTACAAAGTTGGAAGAACGATGTAGAAGTCGAGCTGAAGTCGGCGTGCGTTCCACCGTTTATTTGCTCATGCAGAGCCTACGATTTTCAACTTAAGCAAACATGCTGCTGTTCAGTCCTCCAACATCGTTGTGCACCACCTTCTTCTTCTTCTTCTTCTTCTTCTTCATTTCGGTTGCGTGGCTCAAAACATTGAATTTACCTGAATAGTAAAATAATACCATTTTCCGTGAGAGGCTGCTCCGGCTTCATTGACTCTCTGAAACAATCTCTCTGCCTCCTCAGATTTGGTCCCAAATAAACTGCCCCACTGACATCAGGAAATATGCATGAAGGCAGTTTCAACTCCTGGATCAAACCATTAAATTCTCCTTGCTGCTGCTTTCTCTTGAGAACTGGATGAACCCAGAATTGTGCATATTTAGAGAATTTCCTGTTGCTTATTTGCAGCACGCTTGGTGTTTCATGGCCTTTACACAGAAAAGAACAGTTCCCAGTCTCGTCCTCACAGTGAGGAATACACCATATAGTCTTTTATTTATGTTTTAAGGTTATTGAATGGAAATGTGTTTGTATATTATGAATACATCTTCCAACAAATGAATGCATTCTCGTTAACTTGGAATTTATCCATTCATCCAAAACACTTAGGAGTGGGCACCAGTTTGCCAAAGCCGTCACATTTCCTCGCCATCTTGAACACAGTAGCAGATATGGACAAGTCCACATACGTAGTATGCCAGCTTAGTTATTGCCAATATTGCTACTTAAAGTCAGCAAATTGGACATGTGGGAGGGAGAAAGCTGCAAAAGCTGGTAGTAAGCTAACATGGTGCCAGCTAACGTTGGGCTAGAGTGTCCTAAACATCACACTTTGATACACAGAGTTTATTTACTAAGTGTAAAAGTCCAACAATGTTAGTGAAACTGTCTTTGAAAAGGATCTAATGCCTGTAATAACAGCTAACAGCAGCTAACAGAGGCTAACAGACTCACACACTGGCAAAAAGCCTTACCGCTTACTCAGCGACAAGCTCAGGATGTTCTCAACAAAACGCCTCAGCGTCACTGTCATTGGACAGAAATGAGCTTTGCTGACTCGTCTTCTCATTTTGGACTCCATGTCTCAGAGTAAACAGACGCTCAGCTTGAATTAAAGGGGCCAAGAAGACACAATTCAGTTGACTGCAGTCTGCTGACATCTAGCCAATGTATCTGCATAATGAAGAGCACTTGCTAGCTGTGAATACACCAGACCCTATAATCTAGCATCAGTGCAATCAGACATCAAGAAGGCATTATTAGAGGGAGCTTTTGGTTAAAGTTCAGCGCCTCTATAGGATCATTCCTAAAGAGAACATGAAAGCAACTTCTGACTGGTAAACATCTGTCAAATCTGTGTTAACACTGTAACATGGTGCTGAGGTACATTACATTCTCTAGCATTAATCAGCTGTTAAAAAGAAAAAGCTGCAGTTCACTAAATGATCTTCCCACCTTCTCAGTTTCCTCAGTTAGAAAGCAGCAGAAGATTGTAAAGAGCTCAGGGTGGGAACCCTGTTTAACATCCCACATACAGTCTGCAGATTGATCACCATTACCCCAATAATTCAGTTATTGCCTTTTTTTTTTTTTATCCCCCCCCCCCCCCAGTCAATAGGTGTGTGTGCGTGCGTGTGTGTGTGTGTGTGTGCATGCGTACACGTAACATATACACCTGTGGTCCTTATCATAGAGGTTGTCAGCTGAGCTCATTGTTCAAACAATAATCAGTGTTTAACCCGTCCCTTCTTTCCTCTGAGCTCTGCCTCGGTGATTTTAAACCTGCGACTTTTCCTCCTGGTTTGCTCGTCCAGTCACAGCCGATCAAACCAGGATAAGCTCCTACTGGCAAACTGGGAAAGGCTTAAGGCTTGGCTCATCCCATCTCCTTTGTCTGTTGGGTTTTCCCTTTTAAATTCATTAGCACACAGATGATACCATTGCTCACAAAACCTGAAACTTTCTTTTCCACTGCTTTGTGACGGGTGTTGAGTCAGGGGAGCTGTAGTCACCCTAGCACCTCATGCTCTGGGCCACATGCTGGTGTGCTCGGCTGGCTTTTCTGTCCTCCAAGGAACTGGTTTAAATGGGTTTAATAGACCTGTAGTTGGGATTTATATGGATTTCTCATCTGGGTTGAGCGGTTTCTTTCGTCTTGCTTGTGTAACTAGTGCGATGGCTGAAGGAGTTGTTGCTTTGGTGGCAGGTTTCTGTGAACATCACACACGAAGACTCTATTTAAACGTTTAAAATCGCCCACTTTCTTGCAGACACTGAATGAGTTTCTCCTGGTGTTGTTCACATACAGTATGTCATTCACCACAGGAACACAAGATGACACCTCCACCGTTGCAGTGGCCCCATCACGCTGGTGCACTGCGGCAGGTACGAGCACCCCGCACTCCCCCCGCCCCGCGTTGGCGTTTTTGTGTTGCAGAGTAACCGAGCGGCGTGGCCGGGTGGCCCTGCTGCAGACAGTAGACGTAGCATTTAACAGCTCCTGGCGTCTTTCTTTGGAGAGGTGGTGTCAGATTTGGGCTCTGCGCTTCCTGTTAACGTCCTGCGTCACTCTTGCTCCTTCGCGGGTTCTCATGGTTCCTGTTACCACAGCTGTTTTAATGTTGAGACGCCGCAAAGGAGCAACATGTGTGTTTGTGTGTTATTGCTTTGTTTTTCCTTTTTTTCCTTTTTTCTCTTGCTTTAAGCTTTACTAAAACGCTTGACGATCTGCCGCTTTTTCTTTTTCCCGACCTTTGGCTGTGTGGCAGCCAGGAGACGCTGCTGGCTGCTGCTTGTCATTTTAGAGTTTCCCCTCATGCACACATCTTTCCTCTGTTCCACCCGCCTCCCGCCGAGCTCTTATTTCTCCTCTCATCTGTGTCGTACTTCAGTGCTTCTCTCTCCCCCCTTCCTTGCTTAAAACCTCTCGTTTCATGTCTTTTGTACTGCTCCCACCCCCCTCCCCTCTCCGACCACTGCTCTGTCCTTTCTCGCTCTCCCTCTTCTTCTTTAGAGCCCCTGGAGGAGCACCACGTGGCCCAGTTGTTGAGGCGTTTCTCCACCGACCTCAGCCTGGGCCGCCACCTCTCTCTGGACCAGGCACTGGCCCACCACCTCCACCAGTGCTCCTACCACCTCCGCCTCTTCCGAAACTGGCTCATCTCCGGCCACGATCCCCTAGAGTACCTCCACGGTCAGCCCCTGGCCCCGCCCTCCATACCCCAGCCTCATGCTCTGTTACAGCCACAGCTCGCGGTTTAGTTGGGACTGTGCTTGTTCTGTGGTTGACTCTCATGCTTTGCCTCTTGATGTTTCTGCATGCTTGCCTGTTTCTGTGGTTATGCAGATTGCAAGCTGGAGTCGTGTGAGCTGTCGGGGGTTTTGTGGGGGGCATCATTGTTTTGCAGCTACTGTCCTTCCTCTCTGAGGTGGTTGCTGCCTCTCAGGTTTTGATTGCCTTTTTCTTTAGAATAATATCACATTTTTTCCAATTTAGCTGAAACTACAAGTTAAAAGTAAGGTTTCACCTAACAGCCCTAAATAATCTCTCGTGTATGTTAATAACAGTTAGCACTGCGATTGCCATATGCCAGCCTGCCCTCCTCTCAGTAAGTTGTGTAGTCTCAGTGTCAGCTCGTGGGCCTCTGGTCACTGTCCTCTCATTGGTCAGTCACCAGATTTACTCCAATAAGCAGCAACACTGTTAGACTTTCCCACAGGTGAGTTGACGGCGCAGGCCTGTGCAGCACCCTCTTTGTACTGCACTGTCTGTTCAGGTTTCCATGTGCCATCACAACACACGACCACCGCCACACGTGTGCGTTTGGGGTCAGCTGTTCGGGTTCGTGGGAATGCCAGACGCCCTTCCACCTGACCTTAACCAGCATGTGATTCCTGCTTGTTTGCTGTACATGTGGCGTACACTCACCACCCCCTCCCCCCAGCCCGTGCAGCTGAGCGCAGTACGAACACCCTCTGTGGAGGTTGTGGAAGGCCGAGGCAGGCTGCAGTTTGATGCTTTGTGATTGTGAACGGCTCTGGTGAATTGCGGCTTGGTTGTGAACTAACAGCGGATGAAGCGCCTTGGATGACGAGTCGGGGCTGAGCTGCGGTCTGGACGGCTTTGACTGCTAACGTGCTGCTGTCGCAGCTGTGTAACAGGACTGAGCAGAAGGGCTGACGTTCTGTATTTTTTGCGACCTGCTTGCTTTTGCAAATCCCGCGAGACGTCTGAGATACGTAGACTCTTTCTGTTTTTGATATGGTGTCATGTTGTCTTGGCGTCCAGCATGGTTTTTTGCAACTTGCCTGGGTCGAAATACCACGGAGGCTGGCGGGAGTCCACACGGGGTTAGAGCCTGTACTGAAGCAGGAGCAGGATTTCAGAGCACTTTTTTTTTTTTTAGGTGTAGTGATGGGTGGCGTTGGGGGCAGTGGTGTTGGGTGTCAGCTGAAGTGGTTCTGCCTGCTCTTCTTCTGACTCCCTGGGCAGACTCAGGGCTGATGGGCCTGCTGGCTTCCTATCTCTCTTCTGCCGCAGGCTTTGAAGGATGCTCCATGGTGCCCTCCATCTATCCTCTGGAGACGCTGCACAACTCACTGTCTCTGAAACAGGTTAGCGAGTTCCTCACCAGCGTGTGCCAGAACGCGGGGGATCCACACACTAGGACCACCAGAGGTAAGACACACAAACCGACACACTCCTGTTTGTATTTATAGACATTGTAGCCACACCTGACTACGCTCAGCCTGACCTGCGATCCCTCCGTCTCTTTGTAGCTTTGTCAGCCATGTTTGGTGCACACAGCCAGCCGTCAGTAGACTCGTACATCCCTCAAAGGGTCCTCTCTTCCTCCATCTCGCTCAGATCTCGTTCTGACAGGCCTCCTTGGTGTGAGTATCGCAGCACATCCTCCATCTCTCAGGATCTGACATTTCTAGGTTTCTCTGCTGTGTCACTTCCAGACGTTTGGGGATTATTTATGGAAGCCAAGTTACAGCCTGTTTTAAACTAAGCTCACAGTTTATGTCTGTCTTTGTATTTATCTATTTTTGTGATAAATAAAGACTGCAGAACCCAGTGAACCGACCAGTGACCCACCCATGTGGGTTTTTCAGGGTCGATATACTTGGATTCAAATAAAACTTTAATCATTTGTGATGCATGTGAACAGCAAGGAGGAAATAGACTATTTAAAACTATAGAAATTGGTAGTATCAGTAGTAATGATATTTATATATTGAGCAATGAGTGTGACAGGAACAACAGATAAAAATTAGCATCCTTCTAAGTCTGCCCCTTTTACACGATGAACCTAAGTGTTCATGTTGCGTCTAATTTTCTTGGTCTTCATAATATTTAACTGTTTCTTTGTTTTTTTACCACTTTCATGGCTTTATTAAAAAAACATATATTAAACGATTGTTATGACAATTGTGGTTTACCTGCAGTTGTTTTGGCTACTGGCTAACTTAGCCATTAGCGTAATTTTACCCTTTTGCTGTTTAATTTTATTTACACAACACCAACTCACAACAACAGTCGCCTCAAGGTGCTTTATACTGTAAGGTCGAGCCTACAATAATACATACAGAGAAAAACCCAACAATCATATGACCCCCTATGAGCAAGCAGTTTGGCGACAGTGGGAAGGAAAAACTCCCTTTTAACAGGAAGAAACCTCCGGCAGAACCAGGCTCAGGGAGGGGCGGGGCCATCTGCTGTGATTGGTTGGGGTGAGAGAAGGAAGACAGGATAAAGACATGCTGTGGAGGAGAGACAGAGATGTTAGCATAGCCTTAGCAACTGTAATCTGAAAACTGCTAAATACAAACCACAGCAGTCACCCAGGCTGATGAGAAGTGATCCCTAGAACCAGTGTGCACAGGCTTCCTCTGCAGATCAGACCTTCTTTTCTGTCCCTGCAGACAGCAGCGGTCCATCCAGTACCGTATCCAGCGCTGGGCCCTCCTCTCCCACCACGGCTGACACCTCCCCGAGGTTCAGCTTCAGCGATAAGATCTCCCTCACTCCTCAGAGCAGCGAGGAAACCCACTCATCTCAAAACCTTTCTGCTCAGCTGGCACCTGCGGTTGCGTCACCAGCCCACGAATCAACCGACTCTGCTGTTCCAAACCTCGCCGAAGTCCCTTTGACTCCAAATAACTCACCAGAAGATGATCCGGAGCCGTGTGCAGTCACCGACCAGAAGCCCGACAACCCTGCGCCACCGCTGGAGGTGGAAGAGGGGCCTTCGTTAGCTGCCGATCCCTCGGATCCCAGCCTCAGACCTCCATGCTCGGCTTTAGCTGAACTCTCTCTGGGTCGGATGGAGGGTTACTGCCTCCCGGGCTCCCTGCCTGTGCTGCTGGAGCTCAGAGAGAGCAGCAGCGAGGCAGGCTCCAGCTCCCAGACACCCCAGTCCCCAGAGGGGCCTGACGAATTCTTTGACACCCATGAGTCCATGGAGTTGTGGATGGACAGTCCAGAAAGCCTCCCACATCAAGAGACGCCCCTGGAGGCTGGACGCACTAACATGGGCGAGCCGTAGAGCAACACTGGGGCAACTGCTGTGGTTCCAGCATTCATCATTAATATGAACAGCGTAGTATTGAACTGAGCTACAACTATCCAGGCCTTCCCTTTTCTCTCTTGTGACTCTGATGAGTGATCTCGGGCAGCTCTGTGTTGGAGAATCAGATGACAGTGCTGTACATGCTGTTCATCGCCTGCTCGGCCCTCTGGTTCAGTCCATCCACAGGTGAAGATGGGACAGCTTGGAGAAGGTCAAGCTAAATAGAAAAGCTTTTTGTTACTGTCACTTGTTCGCTGTTATAAATGCCTTTGTTTGAATGATTGTAGACACGGGGTCTTAAATGTGCTATTAGGCTAAAAGCTTGAGCTAAATGAGGCTGAAAAGCTGCAGAAAATTGTCCAAGATGATTTTCTTTTTTTTCTTGATTTATTGTGACCATAAAGTTACTGATTAACGGAGCTTTAAATTGTGTTACGTGTGCTGGATGTATATCTACTCTCACAGTACCAGCTTTCAGGGCATGTTGGTGTGGCTAATGATCGTTAGCGATCAGCGAGCTTTCTGTTTGTTCCTCAGTACAGGAACTAAAAGATCAAACGCAGACTCTGAAAAATACAATCAGCAAATCTTCTGCTTTTCGTCAATCTGCAGCGTCCCTCCGGTGCCGGGCGTCCGTGGCACTGCATGTTTGATTTTTAAAGAGGCTGAAGCTGAGTGGAAGTGTTCAGTCTCCGGGTCAAACCGTGTGTGCACTGCTTACTGCCAAAGTCCTCAAGCCTCATTACAAAGTTAATATAATCAGTAGGAAATGATAGAGGAAATATTTATTTTGAAACGGCATCTAAAAACAAAAGTCTGTATTTTTAATACCCACACATCGGATATGGAATTGTACCACAGCTACTGTGTATATTTGTGTTTTTGTAAAGTCACGACGTGATGCAGGAAGGATCCGAAAGCTAATCTTTTATGTCATCACTGAACAAACGGGAGGGGCATTTTACATTCTGTGTGCTTTTTAATGTGGCGACCAGTTATGTAGCAGCCGTGTGCGTGGAGGCAGGCGCACACGCTTGATTCAGGTAGTCGAGGATGCTGATGTGCAATTGCGTGTTCAATCAGTCCGGTTTCATGTTACATCACAAAGTACTGTGAGTACTGTGAAATCCATGACTGTGAGTTTGGGAAACTCTGACCTGTCTGTGTGTGCAGAATAAAAAACGTGACACCAGTGTGGCCCTGCTGTCTTCTTGAGCTCATGTTCTTTGTGCACAATGGGTTCATTTATGTCCTTCTGACTTACTTATAGCGTGCAGGTTCTATCCCTCAGATATAAGGACGTCATCTTTGCTTTCTGCAGCTTCCATTTCACTCCACACAGTCACATTGAAGCTGAAGTTGCATGTAGCCAAACTGTTGGGAGCAAAAGAGAATTAAATCTCCAAACTAACGACCACTCAGGAACGAGCTGTCCCAGCTTGGCAGTGGGGCGAGTGCCCCCAGAAGTTTATTCTCCATGGTCACTGATGCGTTCCCAGAACAATAATTGAAGCAACATGAAGCTGTCGGCGTATTGCAGAACAGAATGTGGTTGTGTGGATCATTCATGCAAATGGGGAACGAAGGCCGAATGCTCCAATCCAACAGAGGAGCTGCTGCACCATCAAAGATGGCGCTGGCACGGCTGGCAGCCTTAACCCAATTTCCCTCGGGATGAATGAAGTATGATCAATCAATCAAAAAAAAAGACCGATGCTGGTTGTGGTAAAAAGGTGTAATAGTGTTAGTGTTAGTAAATGCCTGTTAATTTAAATTGACTTGAGACAACCGGGGTGGCTTCGGCCCCCCAGCGACTGTAAACTGGATACCTAAGAAGATGCTTTCAATCTACTGCCAAGCCGTTATTCAAGGTGTTCAAGTTGATGTCAGGACTTGCAGGTTGTTCCACTCTAAACACAATGTTGTTTCTTTATTATTTTTTTCTCTATGCATGGAGCACGTTGTAAATTAAAAAAAAAAAAAAGTGGGGGAAGGTTCAGAGGCTCCAGCGCTCTCCAGGACTCTGAGTCTCTTCCTGAGAATAAATGAGCTCTGAAGTGTTCGCTAAGTAAATGTGTCAAAGGTAGATGTGTCCTGACACCTGGAGTTACCGTTCTCACAGTGTATGTTGTCACCGTGGAGGTCAGCGCTGTGAGTGATGAGCCGGAGAACAGAAGTGCAGAGGAACGTAGGCGATGGGGATATTTTATGAATGGAAAAATTTCATCTGCACCATTTCCAGGTGTTTGATGAACACACTCAGGTAAAGAGTAGCACGATTCTCTCTTAAATGTTTTCAAAAACTTCTTCTCTTTTCAGGAATACAAAGACCTCTCAGTCACCAAGTTCTGTTAATGTCCAGGGTTGCGATGTTCAGGTGATGTGTTAGAAAGTCCATGAAGTGAGGTGTATTTAAAGTCATTGTTGCGTTGCTGCCATTGTCTTTAGATTTTTCCTTTGGATTTCTGTTGAGAGTATTTTCAGCCCAATGAGTTTGGATAGAAAAGCGTATGAACTTCTTTAAGTTGCTTGAAGATGTTTCACCTCTCATCCGAGAAAAAGCTTCAAGCAACTTAAAGAAGTCCAAGCTCCTTAGACTACGATGACCTGGATGACTGAGAACCTTCACTGACTGTAGAAAGATGTTTTCTGCTCTCATTGGTTCAGCCCATCGGTCTTTGGCAAGTTGTTGCACCTCCGTCCTGGAAAGGACCCGATATTTTTTGAACATTAGATTTTCCTGAAGTCCTATATTCTAGGACCTAGAATATAGTTCCTCATGTATCCGCCTGCCTGCCTGTAACTGTTGTGTCTATCTATCCTCTAGCAGAGCCAGGACCAGAGCTAAGTGACTATATTTGGATGAAGTTATTAGCTCGGCACCCCGTTCAGTCAAACCAAAGCATTAAAAAGGAAAATCACCCAGTGTAAACTTGAAGGAGTGCTTCTGTATCAGCTGTTTTATATACGTCAACTTATCTTCTGACATTCATCACCATGCAAGGCCTGAAACATTAGTGATTTATTTAAAACTGTAGTTTACTCTGTGCTGCTCGAGGTTGGCTCCAAACGTCAGTCTATGTTACAATGGTAGTTAAAGTCTTACAGCCCAGTACAGGAGCAGTTCAGGCTTTAATGATAATTACTGGTGTCCCCGTTGGAGTCTGCTGGGCTTCATCCACTACTTCAAGTCGTTAAACTGGACCTTTTTCGGGTTTTGGATTATCTGACTAATACTATGACCTGCTGTGTGCTACAGACTTTTGTGTGAGTATAATTTGTCTGTTACTTGGTATTAATTAGCCTATATGTGTCTGCTGCACCTGTGCAGTTTAGTAATGCAGCTTTGCTAACTAGCATGCTAACTCCACACTTTCATTTGTAAGGTAACTTCTGCCTCCAAAAACAAGATTTGGACAAAATCCTGAAGTTTCCAAAACAAATGGGAACATCATGCTGTCTGTGGATTCACTGACCTTTGACAGGTCAGATATGACGGTTTACAGTTAACAGGCTTAGAGTAACCAGCTAGGCACAAATCTGCTTCAGAGGAGTACGTGGTTCTTTCCAGCTCCAAAGCAAAGGGAAACATCCACATCTATTGTTCCCTCTATTCTCCAGCCTGATCCTGTGACCCAGCGAGTGATGTCATTGCTGCATCCATTCATCAGCTTCTCACAGCGAGGATTGTCCTCCAGCTTCCGGCTGCTCCTTCCCCTAGGATGGTACCATCTTCAGACTCCACGGTGTCTGGGAATCACTGCCGTATCTGTTTGCTTTGTTTTGGTTGATAAATGGCTCCTATCACCAGTGGAGGGCCTCGGCACTCCAATCCAGCATACTTTGTGGCTCTTAAACTTTTTTTTTTTTTTTTTTTAAAGGGTTCATCAAGCAGAACGAAGCCCAGATTGTTCCAGTGTCTGGACCGCAGAGTGTCAAGATGAATCAACATAGCTAAATCCACACTAAGGCCACGAGGAAGGAAAAGTAGTCTATGAGTGGTTCATAAACTTAACCATTCATCACTTATAAAGGCATATAAAAGTGTAAAGCCTTAAACAAACTGACTCTATTTAATTAGAATATATTAGGATTTCTTTTAGCTTTTACAGTAACCAGTTTCCATGGCTCGCGGTTCTCACTGCTTTGCACCTGAGAGTTAGAAACCCTTTAACAGCACGTGGGGTGTATCATGTGGGGCATCACTGGATGAACCAAGGTTTTAATGGTTTGATTACGATGTGGTTGTTTCAGAAGCTGTGTCTGACATTAGTGGTGTTATCTGGTGGTTTCCACCCATTTTTACTGAGAGGGCAGCCAGAGCTGGTCCGCAAGCATGATTCAGACCGAAATAAAAGGTTTTGACAGGGCAGTCTGAAAGCTTTGTTCTCTGGTGATGAACTCTACTGATCCTCTGACCTTTTCTTATTGTGCCAAGATAACTAATTGTCAATACATTAATGTCTTCATAGAGGACGACTCCCAATTATTGAAAAACATCTCCCCATAAACAAGCTGGACTGTCATGATCCCCAGAGGATAAACCATGGTAACGTTTCTATCAACATTGTAGTTTTTTTGTTTCAACATCAGGCTCGTTCAACCTTTAAATACCAACACTGCCGAAGTTCAGAGAATCCAAAATATACTTAATAGAATTTTTACCCCTCTGCAGTAAGAGGCTGAAGAATGAAGTGAGGTTGGAGTTTCACCCCATCCATGTAACTCCTGAAACTCTTGAACGAGTTCAAATCTGTGACCTCAAGGTGAGAGGTCAAGTTTTCTAAAAGTCTTCAATTCAGTTTTAATTATATAGCTCCAAATGATAAAGAAAACCCCAACAATCATATCACCACTTATGAGCAAGACCTTTGGTGACAGTGGGAAGGATAAACTCTCTTTTAACAGGAAGAAACTTGCAGCAGATCCAGGCTCAGGGAGGGGCGGGGCTAAAGACCCACTGTGGAAGAGAGCCAGTGATCAATAATTACTCATGATTAGATGCAGAGTGGTGTACGAACACATGTGAGTGTATGAAGAAAAAACACCCAGCAGACACAAAATGACAAGCCGACACATTTTCTTTCGGTAAATGATATTTTTATTGATCTTCACAACACTTTTCCCTTTCAACAATAAATCACTTTTCTATTTGACCTGTTTACGCGTTTAAAGAGAGATAAAGAGAATATTGCACTTAAAACAAGAGATGGAAGTAAAACCATGAAGCAGAAAAGGAGGGAGGAAACAATCACGAGGCTTTCCTTACAGCACAGTGCCTCCTCAGTACCAGGCAGCTTAGCTTCTTAACTAGCATAATTTAAAATAGCATCTCTATGTTAAGTCAGGTTTGTTTTCAGCTATTACGATACAGGAGAACTCAGAAGGAAGGTACACATGCACGCACAAGCAGGGCTCACTGGAAACCAACAGTCTTTATGATTTATGAGTCGTTCCACTGCAGATAAGTATGAATGCCACAGATACTGACTTTTTTAACTTTTGTTTTTTTGCACATGAAAATAGAGCAGTTAGCTGTGTGTGTGTTAAGCTTTGACTGAGAGAAATGTGAGTAACAGGAAGTCCACTATAGATAAAAATGTAGTGACGTGAGCGAACTGAGTCCCTCGTGTCTGGCAGTCTGAGTGGTTTGCTTATATGTGAGTAGTGCGTGATTATAATATTCCTTTACCGCAGGAATGTCAGCGTCACTGAATGACCCGGCAGCGCAAAGAGTTAACAGGAAAGTTTACCCTAGTCAGCTGTAGGCTAAATGTAATTATACATAAAATTATATATAACCCTCGACTCCATATCTTTGTCACTTCTGTAAGTTGTTTGTTGACAGAATGGCAGTCAGACTGTGTCCTGTCATTCAAAGAAAGAAACCGCTGACTTTAGCCTGCACACAGCTGATGTGATGTATTTCAGGCTACGGTGAGGCCGATCTGGCGAGTGTGACTCGGGTGTACGGTACGATGCGCAGCAAAAACCAAGGCAACCCGGATATCGAAGTCCTCCACGGAGAACGTAAAGGTAATCTGCATCTTCACATTCAAAGTAAATATGAGCCAACACGCGTCACTAGCTGAGCCGAGGAGACATAGAGGGGAAAATCTGCGTTTTCGTTGCGGATCATAAAGTAGCAACCCTGGTGAGGCCTGTTGGTCCTTACATCTGTTTGATTGTTGGTTTAGTTCCTGGTTAAAATCTATTAAATTGCCCCAAAAAGTATCAAAATATAGAAATCATCATCGATAATACTCGACCAAATCACATCTACGTCTAATATTAAGGTAATGAAGTGCTATCCAAAAATGACCACCAAGCTATGGCCGGAAAAAATTTAATACAAAATCAAATGCAACAAGTTGATTGTGGCTAAATTCAACAAAAAATAAAGAAATTGCACAATTTATGATGGCGAATTAATAAAACAAGTCCAGTTGAAGTCTAGCACACTCCTTTGTGTTTCTTTGAGTGGCAGCTGAAATACTGATTGGGTGCTTTGAAAGGTGCCGTTTTACCCTCACTATGTACAACTCTGACCTTTTGTGCGCTGACAAGAAAACATCAGAGGAGCCAGCGATGTATCGCACACAGGCGTGCCTAACATTTCTACCATCACTTTCTCTTCCCTTCCAGCACAGCAGGACAGAAAGGCACATGTGGGCGACCGTCAACCAGGCGAACGCGCAATCTCTCCTTACAACCACATGTTCCTATCGTTGTAATGGAATACATTCTTTAACACAACCTTTGTATCGACACAGCAACAGGTATGAGGTTACTCTACTCTAATGAGTGCTATTTTCTGTATGTAAAGATATAAATATGTAAATACCAAAGATCAGATGATTCTTTTTAAACTACATCATGACCTCCACCTACAGCTCTCTATATGACCTCTGTGACGATATGTTGACTGGAAATACACCAAAGACTACAGAAACAAACGCAGACAACTGATTTCTCAAATTCACTGTAGGAAAAACAGTCACTGAGAAACTGGAACAAGTGGTTTTCACTTTGAAAGGACTTTAGAAAGAGCACAAGTCACTACAAGACAGATTATCTTTGAGTATGAGCGTCCCTATAGCTACAGCAAATATACTGAAAAGCCCGAGTGGACCTCTGGGTTTCTGTTTCTCTACGTCAGCGGGAGCCCCGAAGAGACGGAAATGGAAACACAGAGGAAATTCATCACAAACTCTGTTGTGTGGTGATTTACACACTGCCTAACAGTAAGGAAGGGAATCAAACGGAAATGAAAATGCCAAATGAACAAATGTGGAGCTAGCGTCTGTGGCGACCCGCCCGTGAATAACGGAGCAGCTGAAAATATCGTAGATCTTCTCCGATACCACAAACGTGATTTGTTTGACTTGCTTGTTGTTGGCTTTAATTGTGCTTCAATTAGAACCTATTCTAAGTATTGTTTTGACAATACAAAGGGGCAAAAATCACTGCGTTATATAAAATAAGGAAAAAATCTGGTTAAGGGACAGAAAATAAAACTCTTCCCTTCACACGACAAAGTATTAAGATTGCAGTGAACAATTAAAAAAAACGACTCTGTTATACAAATGGTGATAGCCACAACAACCCTAGAAATAAATAAAAATCTAGAAAACAGAGACAGTTACCCAGATCTGTTTCACACAAATGGACTCAAATACAAATAACTGGGGCAGATACATGTTTGCATATCGGGCTATAGAGAAGAGTAAATAAAAACCGATGTACACTGGGGAGGCCAGTAGGAGAGGAGAGAGGAGACAAACGCTGGATCTTAAAACTCGATCTTGCAAGCTGGGAAAGACTCATCCTGCATGACAACGGTGCTGCTGGAGGCCAGAACCATGATGTTGAGCTCCTGCTGCCTCTCGTGCGTCTGCTGGTACCATTCACGGGTCACCTCAGTGTCGTGGGTGGGGATGAGCGTCACCTGAGAGGGAAACACAAAGGAAAGTGCGGAGGTGTAGTCATCAGAACTGAGAGTACCTAGAAGATTTTTAAACTTGTTACACTTTGAAGGATTGTGTTTTTGCTTTGATGCGGTGAGTGCGGTCTAGTTTTAGCAGTACTTGCTATAATGTGAAGTTGCGGTCAAAAGTTTGTAAACACTTATCGTAGACATTAATAATGTCTTGGTAATTTGGGGCTTCTTTGAACTGTTCTTTTTCAAGTGTGGAGTGATTGTGCAGCACGCATCTGCAATGACTTTAACAAACAGGAGTTGGGTGGATGTTTGAACGGTCCTCATGGCACAGGCCTGGGTACCATCGTTAGAGGATTGGGTCTGTGCCAACAAACTAACTTGTTTAAGGCCACGTCCACACTAATACATTTTGGTTTGAAAACGCATCTTTTTCTCTCCGGTTTTGGCGTTCCGTCCACACTGTGATGGCGGACGGCATCGTACAGCATTTGTTTTGTTTGCTCTCAAGCCCTATTAAAGATTAATATCAGTTTGTACATGTTCCAGATAAAACTCGGCACTTTTCCTCGACATTTTGCCGCGACGTCTCAAAGAGCCGGAAAATAAACAAACGTCAGACGGAAAAGACACAGGTCAATCATCGTACTTTTCACGCATACGCAGCACAGCAACGTAGCGTTTTCAGTGTGGATGAACACGATTGAAAACGATAGTGTGGACGCGGAGTGTTTTTAGACGAAACTGCAGTTTTCCAATTTATCCGGATTAGTGTCAACGTAGCCTAAATAAGCTCTACCAATTCTGCCAGGACAACTGATCGAATATTCAGTCAGGATTATGCCCTGAGCTTGCTGGTGTCTACCAAAACCACTGAGTCAGGAAGCAACTTGCTGAGAAGTAACCAAATATTAGTGTGAGTGTATATGTACTTTTTACCCTCAGCTAACCCAATTATTCTTCTTTAAATGTATTAGAGATTATTAAAGATGTACTGCTGCACCATTCTTCAAACCTGGAAAGACAACAGTGCAAACAAATCAATAAAAGCTTGTAATTACCATGACGTTCATGCCAAGTTTTGACCACAATTGTACAAATTCATGACGTATGTTTACACTCATATAGCTCAGTGATGTCACTTAAGCTGGCAAATGTAATTGTTTTAACCTATTTATGAAGCTAGCAGCTGTAGTAGTATTTAGCTGTCCTAACAGACCGCATATAAAACATGGCCAAAGCCACCGGAGTTGAGCGTTTTGGTTTGGAAGGACAAAGAGGTAAATGACTCTGATGTCTGATTGTTCATGTTACCCGACAGGAAGTGAATGCAACCGCTGAACAGCAGGATCACGGAGAATATGCTGGCTATCTAGTTTTCGGCCTAGCGCAGATTGTTGTTGTCACCTCTTTGGCTCTGACAGCAATCAGAGATTGTTAAATGTCTGTAGACATCAAACAGGTTTCTGGCACAAAAGAACACTGGCTGATGTCCAACTTAAGGAAATTTGGGCTTAGTGGAAAACAAAAGCATCACCAGCTGCACACCTCAGTACGTAGGTCGAGTAAGAGATTGAGGTGGTCAATAAATGCCACCACAAACCTTTGAGATTTAAAAGTGAAAATTATTGTGTTTATATTTTTTTATCAAGTCGATAACCCCAGTATTAACCTTAACCTAGCTCTACATGTTGGAGGTCAGGAAAAAAAGAATAGTTTCTTCTGTGTGTCAATTAGAAAGATTATATTCTTTGTTCCCTAATTGCCAGAACTTAATAGAGAACAATGTATTAAAAACTAACCCTAGGTTAGAGTCAGGGTTAGGGTCATCAGTGATGACTTAAATCGATGGGTTAA
Organism: Rhamphochromis longiceps; assembly: GCF_057381845.1. NCBI lineage: Eukaryota > Metazoa > Chordata > Actinopteri > Cichliformes > Cichlidae > Rhamphochromis > Rhamphochromis longiceps. Next base: position 37,843,188 of record NC_140557.1, on the reverse strand, counting down.
AACACACGTAAATAATACCTGTAGGTTTGATCCCCACTGAGCTTTGCCGTCCAACAGTGCATCAAGGACTCCTCGGCTCGGTTCGCCGCTCGCTGCATCGTTGCCACTCACCACATAGTATGCAGAACGAATGCGTTTGAAAAACTCTTGGTCCACATTCTTGGCACTGCAGTGGTTGGGAATGTAAGTCAGATCCACATAAATGGGTTGGCCGGGAGCAGCCACAGAGCCTGACTTCTGAGAACCTGTGTGGGTAAAGAAGGCCAAACCATTGTTCCCTTTTGTGTTGTGTAAAGAGTTAGGATGTTATGTTTTCAATGACATTTGCTCACCTGAACTGCTTTTGACACCATTAGTCAGCCCTTTGCCAGGGTTGTAGCTTGACCTGGACAGGTCGTCATCTTTGGAGCCCTGTCCATCTGAAAGACGAGACATCCGCGAACTCTTGTCGGCCTCCTTCTTTTTCAGCGAAGCACTACGAGGAGACTGCGTCTGTTTGACAGGCATAGGAGACCGCTTGCGCCTAGCTGGTGATCCTGATTTGGTTTTGCCTGCAGTCTTCTTTAAGCTCTTAGTTTTTGGCTCTTTCTTCAGGGAGCCGTTGTCTAAAGAGTCGGGATCCACCATGCAAACGTCTGGCCGTGGGGGGTGTGGGGAAGGATCCATGAGGGGAGCAGGAGAAGGATCGTGGCTCCTCCTGGAGTTAAAGTGGTGGCTGCCTCCTCCTAGGGCAGCTTTATCAACTGGCATGTAGTCAGCATCCTCATCTGAGTCCATGTTGCCTTCAACAGTAGCTGAAGGGTATTCTTCACTGCCCGGGGGTGCATCCGAATCTGACTGGGAGGCCAGAGACTCGCTGACCGAGGTGGGTGGAGTGTCCTCCGTGGCCAAGCCTAATCCTGCTGACATCCCACCAGTTTGGTGCAGAGAACTGCTGTCCCTGCTGTGGGATTGGTGTTGATGGGCGTGTTTGTGAGCCCTTCTCTTGACTGAGAGGTCGTGCTCGTCACCCTCTTGCGACTGATCACTTCTGCGGCCTTGCTCCTCATCGTCCTCGTCACTGGAGAGTTGCCGCATGCAAGGGTTGATGAAGGAAGGTGAGAGGTCTTCTTTGCGTTGCCTGTACTCAGAAGACGAATATCCGGGAGAGGAGCGGCTCGTATAGGAGGAGGTGGCTCCTATGGGTGCATCCCGATCGCTGTCGTCATCGTCGTCCTCGTCATCCTGCCCTCCCCGGCTGCACTCCTCCCCGTAGAACGGTGAACGGAACGGCTGATCAGTTGAGGAGAGTGAGAGCGGGCGGGCAGGATGCTCTGGCTCCATCTCGCACTCTTCTTCAAACTCATCATCGTGACGGTAATGAGGGGGAGAGTCTCCTGGCACCATTCCCATCTGGGATTTTGGCATTTCCCACTCATAGGAGCTCCTTACATAACCTGCTGCTCCCTCGTGTGACACCAGCTTGGCTGAGCCTAAAGCTGCACCAGTTACTGCTGCTGCAGGTGGGAGCATGGAACTCGTGCTGACCTCCGTGGGCCCGTTCACTGTGTCAGGCTTGCTGGTCTGAAGCGTTGAGGGAGTGTAGGAGCCAAGAACATCTGGAAGCGCATCTCCTGGCTTTTCAGCGATGGGTGGAGCAACAGGCTTGTCAGAAAATAAAAGGCTACTAGCCAGGCCACTAGAAGGAGACCTCCGAGTCATCTCACGCATATACGCTTCCTCGTCCTCTTCTTCGCTGCTTTCGGTCTCCTCAAAGTAATGTTTGCCTTCTATGTCTGGCCGAGGCGAGGACGTGACGCCAAACAGAGCAGCACTAGCTGCCTCCTTGTCCTTGGAGAGCTCTGAAAGTTGAGAGAATGGTGACGCTGCTGTGGCCCCAAATCCAACAGCTGTGTCCAGCTGGGACCCTTCAGACCACTCAGGCTTAGAAAAACACTCAGGTTGAGAGACTTTATCTGTTAGTCCACCTAATGAAGTCATGTGCTCCTTCTTGTCATCAGTAAAGGTACTGGACGAGAGGGAGGGGAATGATTTAACCTCTTCAAAAGGACTGAGAGGTGAGAAGCGGGCCAAACTGGAGGTAGTCTCAGCTGCACTCGTAGCCGTAATTTGTTTCTCAGTCACTTCTAAATAGTCATCTTTTGCGACAGCGGAGCTGGAGAATGGAGAATCCGTAATGGGCGAGTGTTCATCTTTGAAGGAGGAGTACTCAAAGAGAGGCTCGGCTGAGGCAGGTGTCTCCAGCTCCTCTCCGAACTGACGGCTGGTGGACAGAGACCCCGAGGTGGAGGAGGAGTAGCTGTAGGCCGAAGAGGAGGAGAACCCAGGGGCAGCGGTGGTTGTGGTGTACTGGAAGCTTGTGTCCAATGATCTCTTACTCAGAAGATCTGGTGTCTTTTGTTTCTCAAAATCAGAATCAGCTCTGTCGTTCTGGTAATAGTTGCCGTCTGTTGATTTCAAGGTGAAGTTCTCTCTTGCTTTGTCTGAGCTTTGACTGGGCACAAACGTCTCCTTCTCGTCACTTCCGCTGCTGTATTCAAATCCTGATGAGTAGCTAGAGAAACCTGCAGCCCCTAAATCCAGTGGTTTTCCGGTTAGCGATGACGAGTCGGCCTTGGTTTTATCTTCGACAGTTGTGAGGGAGCTCGAACTGCTTCCTGTAATAACTGGCTTCCCCTGACCGCTGTTACCATATCCAGCCATGGAAACCATGAACTCAGGCTTGTCTTGGCCAAGCATTTCACTGACCGGACTTTTCACTTCCTTTTCAGATTTCTCTTTGGCACCTTTCTCAATATCAGAATCAACAGCACCTTCATCCTCTTCCTCCTCCTCTTCGTCATCTTCCTCTTCTTCGTCGTCATCAACAATATCATCATCATAGTCCTCCTCGTCTCTCGCCGTTAGCTTTCGCATATCAATCTCCAAGCACGCACCTTTCTCGTTGTAGGCCGAGGCAGCTAGCTTGTCTACACCCGACGCTGAGGCCTCTGTGCTGTCAGTCGGGACTCTGACGTCCTTTTCTGATGACAAAGAAGTGGTCCATGCCTCAGGTCTGTCAGCCATTGAAGGGAATCGACTACTTTCACTGTGTTTAGATGTCTCCTTTTCTTTCACCTCTTTTTCGAATTGAGCTGTAGCTGGAGTGCTCTTGGAGTCTAGCCACGATAAGGACTCCTTTCCATAAGAAACAGCAAATCCCTCGTTTTCTGACATCTTATCCCTGACTGTGAAGGGAGGCTCATGTTTTAGCAGATCTGCGCTGTCCTTTGCTACGTCTTTCTCCACCTTAAGGACCTCTAAGGACTCCTGACGAAATGAGTCAGAGTCAATTGAGCTTGTCTTGCTGTCGTAAATGTCACTATAAGAGAACGTTTTGCCGTGCACATAGGGAGTGTCCTGTCTTACATATGAGGCCTTTACTTTACCCTCCTTCTCGGGAAACTCGTACAGGTTGAACTGAACACTTTTTTCAGGCTCTTTAATAGTGATATCTGCTTTTTCTGCGCTGTCTTTTGTAATGTCAGCTTCGGCGCGATCACTCAAAACAGGCTGAGACCCTACCCTAACTGGAAAGTCGTCATCTTTTTCATCTTTGTTCGAATACGTCACGTGAGGTTTGGGTTTCTCCTCTGTGGCAAAGGCCACATTTGTTTTGCCTGAGCTCACAACTTCCTTTTGAGTTCCTGCAGATTTTGCATCAAAACTAAAGTCATCATCTAAGAAGCAACCCTCTTTGGCCTCCATAAGCTTTGCCTTGACGGTAGGCTGTAGATCCTTTTTGGCATAATAATCGTCATCCTCCTCCTCCTCAGATTCTTCAGATGCTTCAAACATGGTCTTGTCACCTGACACACCAATGAAGGAGGTATTGTCTGAGATGGTGACTGATTTCTCTGTTTTCTGGATGTCAGCTTTCGTGCTGGTCACTGCCTCGTCTCTGTCTTCTGTCCTAAAGGGCTTCTCCTCCGTTGGAGAGTAGCCGCTGCTGGTAGGCACAGACTGTGTGGGTGATGCAAGTTTCATGGTGCTATCGTCCGGACTTAGGCATCTTTCCTCACTCTCCTGCCTGGAGTGGGACTCTAGCCCTGGGGAGAATGATGAAGGAGGGGGTGATACAGGCTTTATTTCAACACCAGTCTTAAATCCCTCTGCAATGAAGAGGTTTTCTTTGACAGACTGTGAGGGTGAGTACTGTGTAGTGGAGAAGGGAGGAGGAGAAAAAGTGGACGAGGGCGATTTCTCCTTCTCCTGGAGCATCATGGAGGCTGCATGTTCGTAGCCCTCTTGAAGTTTACCCAGAGGGATGTCAACGTTTGGGGTCTGGTCCTCATCCTCATCCTCGTCATCATCTTCTTCATCCTGGACTGATGGGACATTCACTTCACCCTCGATCTCAGGGATGTGGGGCTGATACTCATCAGAGGAAGGAGACTTAAAACACTTGTCATCCTCTAGAGAGGAGGTGGGTGAGATGGTTCCTGCTGAGTGGAGATAGTCCTTCCCTTGGGCAGCCTCTGCACGTGAGGGGATGCTGTTGATGGTATCCAGCAGGAGAGAGTTCCGCCCAGCCTCCTCGGTCTGGGGCGCTGTCACGGAGGCAACGGACTGGTCTTCAGCTACAGATGTGGCAAAGGATGACAGTTTGTCATATTCTGTGATGGATGTGGCTGAGGAGATGTGCTCCTCTTCAGCAAGAGGAGCAGCAATGATGGTGGGGTAAGGTGCAAGCTCAGGTTCGGGACCTCCCATAAAGGCTTTGGGTTTGACATCGGCAACGTCAGATATAGCGGAACTCTTCATCTCCTTTATACCGTGCATCGAATCAAAGGTGCCGGGAACGTCGGGAACAGAGATGTCATAAGAGCCCACATCATAGTGCAGCTGTGGAATCCTGTCCTCGGTATCCTCATGGATCTCCTCATCAGAGATGGTCTGTTCAGTCTCAGAGTATCCGGGTATGGTTTCATCTTGGATAAAAGAGAACTGCTCTGAGGCAGAGGCTGCTATTGCCTGTGCAGTTGGTAACGGTTTTTGCGATGGCTTGGTGTCCCACTCCTTTGCTTTTTCCTTTTTCACCTCCTCAGTTTTATACTTCAGGACCTCATCGTCTTCTGTCCCTTCAAGGTCAGCTTTCTCGATTACATCGCCCTCTTCCTCTGAGCTCTCGCTCTTCTTCGATCTATCTTTTACATCATCCTTTATGGAGTATTTATCATATTCTTCCATTTTCTCCTCTTCGTACTTTTTATTGGAACCATCATCGCCGTAGTTCTTCTTTTGAGTAGCCGCCACCACCTGTTCTTCCTGTTTGACTGGAGATTTGGGCAAAGCAGACTTTGTCTCAGTGGTTGAGGCTGTGACTTTTTCCTCAGGGAAAACTAAGGAAGAAACTTTAGCGTCAGAGTGCACTGTTAGCTCAGGCATGACATCGTTCTGGATCGGTTCTGTCTTGTGTTTGGACAGCTCCTCTTGTTTCAATGCCTCAAAGTCCTCAGTGAGGTCTTCGGGTGAGGACACAATGGATCTGTCAGCCAGAGCTGCTGCCTCAACCTCTTCAGGCACATTCTTTAAAACTGGTTTTTTCTCATTCACTTCCTCCTTCACTGCTTTATTTTTGTCGCTTTTAGGTTTAGCCTGAGTCTTGGCCTTGTGCAAAGTTTTCCTCACCTCAGGGGTTAATGGTTTCAGGTCTGGTTTTGTGATTTTTCTCAGTTCAGGTTTACTTGGATCTTTCTTTTTGTCCTCCTTGGCTTTGCTTTCTTTCTTCTCCTCCTTTCGTATGTTCTCGTCTTTCTTTACCTCGCGTTTCTCTTTCTTCATTTCTTTTTTCTCTTTGTCTTTTTTCTCATCCATCTTTGATGCTTTCTCTTGCTTGGCAGCTTTTTCCTTTGATATTTTCTTTTTTTCCATCTTGTTAACTCCAGGGGCTACTTCACTGTTTTTCTGTTGCTTGGTGGCTTTTAGACTTTCACTTTTGGGTTTCTTCTCTTCTTTCTTTTCAGCCTTATTTTCTTTGCCGGTATCGCTCTTTGACTCTTCCTCCGGTCCACTGGCTTCTTTCTTAGTTGTTTTCGAATGTGGTTTGGGCGAAGATTTCAGACTCTCTTTGCTATCAGTTCTTGATCTTATTTTGGTCTGTTTTATGATGGGAGGTGGTGCGCCAGATGATATGTCTTTTTGGGTAGCCACTGGGTATCGCAGAAAGTCCAGGTGCTTTAGTTTCTCTAGGCCTTCAAATATTTTATTCTGTGGTGCATTTCCTGGGAAAAGCACACGGACTATCTTTTCTGTTGGACGATGAGGAATCCACACGATGAGAGCTGTGACTGACGTTAAATAGGGGACCGATATTTCTCCTTCTTTTCCGTTCGGCATCATGATCCCTGTCTTGGCCTTGCTGTTTCCGGCCCATTTCTGCATTAGAAACTGCATCTCTTTGCTTTCTTTTACGGGGTTTAGAACATACATGTCTAACTTTCCCACACCTAGCTTGTGGAACAGTGTGATAGGTTCAATCGTGTTGCTTACTACCCTATGAAGAGGCTCTGGTGTGATGCCAAGCTTGTTGAGGTACTGCAGTGTCAGAGATGCTTCCTCAATGCTTCGCTTTACCTTAAGGGTGGACTCGGGCATCCGCAGCTTCTCCGGGACATTGAAAAACACAATCCCGAGCTCGGGGGAAATAAGGTTCTTCATCCAGTCACCGCTGCTGCTGGAGCCAGAGTCTTGGTTCCTCTCTTCCTCCTGCTCAGCAATCTTTCGCTGGAACAGCCCATTGATGCCAGGGAGGTTATCTGCGCCAATATGGGTAAGCAGGACAGAGTCGATCCTGTCCAGGTGCCGAACCAGCTTCCAGAAGCAGGACTTCCGCTCAGACCCACCGTCCACCAGGATGTTGAATCCATTGACAGCAAACAGAGCAGAGTCTCCCCTGCCTCCAGGGAAGATGTAGCAGCAGGGTTTGGACAGCTTCAGAAACCCACCGGAGGTTGGGGGCTCCAGAAGGTCAAAGGGTGATGGCACATCCACTGTCTCTGCAACATACTCTGTAAACTCTGTGACTCCGTCCATGTTGGGGAGGTGGGGTTCGGGGTTCAGGCGGTATTCCAGAAGATTTAGGAGTGACTGCTGCTCCTGGCTTTGGCCCAGGGAGGTCCAGCCCCCTTCTCCCTGACAGGAAACGGTAAGCTTCGACGGTTGCTCAGAAGAGGCCCTGGACAGGACTTCAATCACCTTCAATCAAACACAGGAAGAGGGAAACATGACCCAAAATCATTTTTATAGTTCCACGTTGATCTATACACGCATACACTGAAACAAAGTATTTAGAGTGAACGCACGTGCAGCTTACTTCAGGGTTGGAGATGATGTCGGAGAAATGTTGCCAGGTGAAGGCTCCACTTTGCAGTTGGATGTCACCACCTTGCTCAGAGCTCTGGCCGCTCAGGATCAGCAACTTATTTGCAGCAGAGTCGGTGATCAGTGAGCGAGTCTAGGCAGAGGATAGTAATACGACTGTAACAACAACTGATATATTTAGAATACTATATCATCAATAATCTACCAGAAATACAAACAAAATAGTCAAATGGCAGCACATAAGGATGATGAAAAATCTTTCAGTACCCAAACATGTGATGGACTGATTCAAAGCTGCAGACATCCAAACACTTATAGGATCATTTTATCCCACATGTACCTGCAATTCCAACTTTCTGTGTGTGAAAAGCAGCTAATCAGACACGGGGGGGGGGGGGGGGGGAAAGGAAAGCTAGCCTTAAAGGGACAGGACCTAAAACGGCACCTTTAGGATGAACTGAAAGGGTGTGTCACGGCCTAGCCTGTACCAGAAACACAATCTACTTGTGCACAAAAGGCTCCTTGTTTTCTTTTTCTTTCATAAGTAACGGATAGCCAGATGACTGCTGTGCTCCTGGACTACCAGGGCCAACTGCTGCTGATAAGCAAAGGAAAGAAAAATGCTTTACAGATGTTTGTTAAGCAATTCAGGCAGGACGATTACAAAGTAATTAAATGTTCTTTATTTTCTTAATAAATGGATATTTTTCTTTTTGTGAATAATTGATATAAAATATATTCAATATTATTCCTTTTTGTCTATGGAGCTAACAAGTCATCATACAAAGCTGCTTAAATGTAGAACAGAGTAGCCTACATGGAGCTGGAAATGAGTAAAATAGCTGCAGTTTGTCCTCTGTGTGATGAATGGAACGCTAAATATGTCCAATCAAAATAGCTGCTCTAACAAAATGAGTTTAAGAAAAAAAGGTCAGTCAGGCTGCAAAAACTCCTGCTCCTTTTTACAAATCTAAATATAGCAGTTTAAAAATGAGCGCCTGTCACTTAACACCCAAAATAGAATGTTTGAAAAAGTATTTTCTATTTCTGCGACAAACAGGACCCATTTTAGGCACATTTAAAGTCTCGATTTAGTCATAAGTAGCTGAGAAGCTGAGATTCCGGAGGCCTAAGGAAAATGATTAAAAGGAGAATAAACACACAAAACTGTGAGTTTCTTGGGCAGCTTGAGGGACCAGCTGTTTCAGTCCTGTAGATGTAGACTTGGCAGTAGTTCCACATTGATCTACAGATGCAAGTTACTCGTGAAGGACTAATTAAATGTTTATAGTGACTAATTAAAGCTATGAGGTCGACCTGTGTAAACAAAACTAGTATGAAAGTTGTTATCTGCAGTCAAAGACAGATAACATGAACACACTGTCTGTGACTCACACTGTGGTCCTTCAGCTGACAAAGTGTACTGATGCTAATCAGAGAAGCCTGGGACAGGCATGGACCTCCAACTCTGGGATCCCTGGTGAACAGCAGGTATTGCTACGGTCTTCATAAGACAAACTGAGTTCAGATCACATTGAACACTTTGGCCCAGAACTCCTCAGTGTGACTTAAATGAAAAAACTTTTCCAAATAGGAACCAAACACTTTGATCATCGCCACGCACTCGTTTCCTGTATGCTCTCTGAATGTGACTCACCTCTGAAACAGCAGTTTCCTCTGATGGGTTCACCAACACAACTGTCTGGAGGACATCACTCTGATACTGGAGAATTCTCTGGCCTGCAGGAACAGATACATAAAAACTTAAAAGGTCTTCTGATGACCAGGCGGGAACAAGAAGCAAACCATCAGCTGATTAAAGCCAAACAGATTAGAATTTCTGGTACAGTACAAATGCAGAGTCTCACATGTACCTCTGTCAAGTAAATATTAGGACTGTAGAGCATCCGTAACTCTGGATGATAAGCATGGCAATGCAAGTTAATATTTAAGAGCATTTCCATGTATTTATTGAGTTTTAAACTTTATACTGACACCATCATTAAACAAAACAAAACCAACATAACAGGACAAAACAAAATAGACAAAACAAAATAAAACAAACAACCCGGCTCAAGAATACAAATAAATAAATGGAAAATCCAGACACTTTGATTATGAGATACAATTAACAATACACATATGTAAAATAGCAGTGACATGCTTGCATTATACCAGGGCCTGTGAGAAAATAGCAGAAATATCCAAACCGGCATACGCCATAAATGGGTCCCATATTTTATTAAACTTTTTGTCCCTACTATGTAACTTGCATATTAAGAAATCTAGTGACATATATTCCAGTACCGTCCGGTGCCACTGACTCTTAGATGGGGCCGTATCCGTGATCCAGTTCAAAAGGACACATTTCCTTGCACAGAATGTAAACAGTGCGTAGAGCTGCTTTCCAAACTTCCCCCTGATTGTGTCGTTTGCCACTCAAAGTAGCATACACAATGGGTTGCATTCAGTGTCAGTGGTGAAGATCTTATCCAGTTCACACTTTATGACAAACCAAAATTGTTGTATTTTCCGGCAGGACCATAGACAGTGCGTGAGGTTGCCCACCTCTATTTTACATTTAGGGCTAGGGATGGGTACCGGTATCCGGTGCCATGATGGCACCGGTTCTGACATAAACGGTAGTAACCAGACCGAAAAGCAGCGCACATTTCAGTGCTTTATTTCGGTGCTTTTTTTTCCTGAGCTGTGATACACTTTAGATTCTAGCCAATCATTTTACGTTTCCGAGGATAGTAGGCGGGGCCAGGTACGTACGTTCTTTTAGAGCAGAGCTACAGATTAAAAATGACCAAGGCAAAGCGGTCAAAAGTCTGGCTGTACTTCACAGCAAAATATGCAAACTCAGCAGCCTGCAACAAGTGCTTTAAGCTGATACTGTGATGCTGTCAAAGGAGGTAACACCTCAAATCCGATGAAACACCTGGCGACGCATAGCGTTTTTTTAAAAGCCGAGAAATGCGCCGTATTTGATAGCTTGCTGCGAGACCTCACACCGAGCGCATCTACTGTGGGTGGGTTGCCTGTTATCGGACCCGGAGTTAGCAACATCCCCCAAAAACACGAAGAGGAGAGTCCTGGCCCCTAGCCCTGCCAGTGTAGCAGAAATGATGACGGATGATGATGCAGCAGCAGCCGTTCTTCTCTGCGTGAGTAGCTTAATGTTGTTCGTGTAATTTACGTTGAGTAGGCTAACCACGTTATTACATTAATGCATGTAAGGTGAACTAGCAAACATCATCATAGCTACATGCGGCTGTCTTCTTGTTTGATGGCAGATACTCCCTTCACCCTGGCCAAAAAGGCTAAAATGACCAAAGAAAAAGTGGAAAACAGTTAAACATGAGAGGTTTTTGGACAAAGTTTGTTTTTTCCATTGTTTAAGCACTGCTTCCAGCCAAGAGTGATGCCATAAATCCCCTATAGCTGCAGAAAAGGCTAACATTGTTATCTTTTTACAAAAAAACCCAGCTGAACATGAGAGGTTTTTGGACCAATTTTGTGTTCTCCATTCTTTAAGCACCGGTTTAAGCACTGGCACCGTTTCAAAAGTACCGGTTTGGCACCGGTATCGGATAAAACCTAAACGATACCCATCCCTATTTAGGGCACAGCGGAGAAAGGTCTGAATTGTATTTATGGCGTTGAGAAGGTGAAATGCGAGCGCTGTGTAAAATTTTAATTTGGATTGCCTTTACTTTATTACAGACCCTCAGAGATTTAGCATTCTCCCAGACTTCGTCCCATACCTCGTCACTAATCTCTATATGTAATTCCTTTTCCCAAATAAGTTGTGTCCATGACCCCAAATTCTGTTAACAGGCCATAACAAATTTTTATAGAGGTTCTAAGATTTGGCTGAAATATCTGCTTTTCACAGTTAGAGACGGTTTGATTAGTAAGTATTGTTGTAGCCCTTTGGATGTGGTCCCTCACTTGTAAATAAGTCCTATGAATGTTGTATTTATCGATTAGCTGGTCAAAGGACATAAAAGTTAGACCCGTCCATTCAGTCAGAAAAGGTAGAAATACCATTCGCAGCCCAGTTCCAAAAGCCGGGGTCGGTGGTTCCAGGCAAAAAGAGAGGATAATCGGATAACGGAGTGAAAAGAGATGTTAGGTGAGACCTTCCTTCTAGTTTTTGAACCATTCGCCAAGCTCTAACAGTAGATAATGTAAGTAGGTTGCTACAGAACATCCTTAAGGTCTTGAGTTTTCCCACAAAAAGCAAATTTTTCAAAGGGAAGCTGGACATAGAGCTCTCAATATCCAACCAGACAGGAGAAGGCTGTTGTACCCAATCGGCAGCTATACGCATATGGGTGCTCAGCTGATACTTCCTTATATCTGGGAAATCAAAGCCCCCCTTTGAGGATGGAAGACATAACGTGGATATTTTAAGACGAGGTTTCCTCCCTGCCCAAACAAAGGAGCTAAACCAGCCATTTAGAGTTTGGATAGTTTTGTGTGGGAAGAGGGTCGGCACCATCTGTATTGGGTAAAGTAGCCTGGGTATAATGTTCATTTTCAGAAGAGCGATACGACCGAGCCAGGACTTTACCCCCCTATTGTAAAGTTACTTTTATACATCTGGTCGAAGGCGGGTGTGACCCTAATTCCCAGATACGTAAAGTCCTGTGGGGACCAAGTGAAGGGAAATGAAGACGGGGCCCGGTTTTTGTTTCAGACTGCCCAATGGCATTGCTTAATTTTATCGTTTTATATTAATTTTATAATTAATTTTATAGCCTGAGATTTCACTAAACTTATTAATAGTTTCAACCAGAGAGGGGATTGATGATTCCAGCCGAGTCAACACAACAAGTACATCATCAGCGTATCTTGTGCTGTCTTTGTCCTATGGATAGACCATGTATGTCTGCCTGAGCTCGTACTGCCTCTGCCAGTGGCTCTAAGGCAAAGAGCAAAGGGGAGCGGGGACAGCCTTGTCTGGTTCCCTTCAGTATCTGGAAGTTGGAGGACCGAAACCTGTTTGTGAGAACTGCAGAGCAGGAATTGTTATAAAGTAACTTAATCCAGTTTTATAAAGTTTCCACTGAAACCGAATTGGTGTAGTGTAAAAAGTCAGGTAAGACCATTCGACACAGTCAAATGCTTTCTCGGCATCAAGGGAAATCACCACACCAGGGCCCTATTTCAGGAAGCCAGTTTAGTGCAAACTCTGAGTAAGTATACCCTGAGTTAACGAAAACTCTGGGTTTTCGGTTTCACAAAGCAAGTTTAGATTAATTCCGAGTGAGTTACTATGACGACACACTCCGTGAAGCTAACCTGCCCCCTAGCAGGTTTACTTCAACTAACCCTGACTTTCTCCGCCTCTTTGTCGGAAACCTGACTGTAGGAAGTGTCAGACATGGCGTGCTCCTTCCTTGAAGAGCCAGTAGATGTTGAAGCCCAAATTCTCCACAGAGCTCTCCGCCGGGAGAGAGTGATTAGAGCGCATTTTATCATTTCCTGATGATTTCCTGTGTGAACGTTACCGTTTTTCAGCACAATCTATAATTTATTTGAATAACATCCTCAGGCCTAATATTGCTCATGTGACACATCGCGGACATCCTCTCAGTTCTGTACATATTATTTGTATTGCACTTCGGTTTTTTGCAAACGGGAGCTTTCTGTATAATATTGGTGACGCTGAGCACGTTTCCAAGGCTACCGTCTGTCGGGCAGTCAGGAATGTTACAGTTGCACTGAAACGTCTCCTGTACTCGTTTGTGGTGTTCCCCGGTCATAGACCCACACGATTTATCAAAGAGGGATTCCACAAAATTGCAGGTATCAGGATGAACGAAACTTAATTCATGATGTGGTGATATTTGAACTACTACTTAAATTTTACATTTATTCCCACGGTTCCCAGGCGTGATTGGCTGTATAGATGGCACTCACATTCCAATCATTGCTCCTTCAGTAAATGAAGGAGACTATGTGAACAGGAAGTCTTTCCACAGCATTAATGTACAGGTACATAGCTCCCTGTAGCATTTCAAACTAACAAATTATTTCATTATAGTAATGGATGCTAATTTGTGTTCTCTGCACTGTGAAGATCATATGTGATGCTGCCAACATTATCACAAATGTGGAAGCCAACTGCTCAGCCTCTGTGAGTGGTGGTGGTGGAGGACCCCCACCTGTTTTTCGGGCCTCCGCTTTTTTTCTGTTGGCTATAACGGGTCGCATTTGAGCATACAGAGTAAGCAAATATGTACTTGTAATGTGCTCAGATAATTTCAATAAGTGCTTACAGAGGGGAAATTAATGTAGCCTCTAACTGCAATTGATTTACATCGGACAAACAGACCAAGCACTATGGCTCATAATACAATTACACCATACCTGTTTGGACTACATTTTTATATTTCATTTTTACTTGCTGCCAGGAACGTTTGGGGCCTGTTGGGTTGCACCTGCGCTCACATCACATCACAAAATAAAATGTATGAAATAAAAAATGAAATAAAATATAATAAAATAACGTGTTAAATGGGTGGAAATCCCTAGATCAGTGTTTAAATTAACACTCACGCATTGACTCTGTCGGCTATGTTTTGCCATGCATGCTCCCTTTCTTTTGCAGCTGAGGCTGCGTTACTTTTTTTCTGCAAAATTTGCATGTTATCGCTAGCTTCTATCTAAATACAATATAGCATGTCCTGACTGCGGGGTTTTGGAAAAAAATTTAAACGTACAGCTCTGTTATCACTTCCAACATAAATGAAGACAGAAAACTAAACAGCAGTGACGTTTGTAGGGTTACTGAACTTTGGCTAGCTGGTATATAATGATGTGCTACGTGACCGCTAGCGACACAGCTATGTTAGCATAATATAAACAAGCTAACTTTTTTCCCACTCGATAAAAGTTAACGTGAGTGTTCTCGGTGGTCAGGAACAAATGTAATCGCATGGCAGGATGCTGTAAAAGGACCAAACTTCAGCCAGGAGAACAACTGAGATAATCCATCCATAATACGAGGTTAGTCATTCATATACTGCTGCATGGGCTGGGCTGTAGTTACATCCTAAGGTTTTAAAAACTGAGCTTAAATAAATGATTAGCGGTAATAAAAGCCGAGGGAGGTCAACAGTGATCACTGACTGTTTTAGGAGCTTTTTGAGATTAAATAGAAGAAAATACATAACATTAAACATGTTAACAACACAAAAGCCATATGAAATGCAGACTACTTTAGGCTCGGAAGTAGGATTCGTCACGTCATCACTTAACGACCGGATGAATGAAAACTGCCGCATGGTCTATGACTATGTTACCAATCAAGCTAGATCTGATGGTAAAATAAGGTTTGGGACGAAGAAGTAGTAATTCTTGTATAACAAGTATGTACTTTAGAGAAAAGGGTAAATTCCTTATTTGCTGAATGCTGTGCTCTCCACACCTCAACATAATCCAGTTCCCTACATAAGGTAACGAGGGTCTTGGCTTGAGGTGAGAGAGACAGTTTACCCTGAGGAGATTTATCCAAAATTGGGTTTAAATGACAGTTAAAGTCCCCTCCAATGAATGAGTCTCTAACATTTAAGTCCACAAATTTTGTGAAGGCTGTAATCAAAAAGTCTCCTGGGTGACCAGGGGGACAGTAAATATTCATAATGGCAATTTCTTCTCCGTATAAAACACATTTCACTATCGGTATCCCTTATACCAGGGGTCGGCAACTTTTCTGATGATGAGTGCCATCTAAAATTTCCTCAGAAGTCAATGTGCCATATGACTGCAGTAGCAATAAATTTAATAACACACTATATTAACAGTTACACACTATATAGAACAACTTTATAGATTATATTTGTTTGCAGATGTTGGCAGCTATCAGCGAATAGTTATCAGCTATTTTGAAACAAAAAAATAAAAAGACAAATGCTATCTATGGTCTCCTCAAAACAATGATAAGAAAAATAAACTGAGCCAATATGGCATGTTTGTTAATACAGAGATACACATGTTAATGTGATCTCTGGTCTCCCACTCAGAGACACAGGTCTCCGAGTGTCCAGCATTCAGACGGCTACCTGAGGACTCGTGTGAGAGAAAATCTGCTCACACAGATATGTAGAGCCAAAAACTGTCAATAAGGCCTCTGCAATGTTCTGAAGACAGTTAAACTTGTCAGGTAGTGATGTCCAGCAGGTGAACATGCAGCTCCATGAACACGCACAGCTGTGGATTCCAGCTGCTTTCGCAAACTTTGACCCCCACAGAGTCGAGCTTTTCAGTTCAATCAGCTGCATTTTGATGTTGCATTAACTGGCATTAACTCAGCCAGTTAATGCAAGACAAATCCAGCTGCTCATTAAAGCTTTCTGGTTCAATGAGAAAAGAAAACATTGGTCCATACACCTGAAAGTCCCGAAAACACATTGTGAATTCTGTCTCTAGTCTACAGATGTATCCGTGTATTTCCACGGTGCTGATGCTGCGCTGAGCCGACAGCTGCTGAAGCATTTGAAGTGTTGGAATGTGGAAATTTCAGCATTGCTTGAAAAAACTGCCAGCAAGCAACGTCCCTCTCACCAGTAAGCTAAGTTTTTTTTAGCCAATTACAAGTTGAATCTGGCAGTTGGGGTTGTTAGCTAAGATACCGTCATTAAGAAGAGGCACAACTAATGTGTCTATGCGAGCTAATTTGCGATGTGCAACGCTGGCCCAGCCATTTATTTTTTGAGTAATCCTGGAAAATCATCACTGTGGCATTCCCGTGCTTCAAGGGCTGGTTGTCCCTGCTCATCGCCCATGCTGCGTTCATAATCCGCTGTTTGTCTTGATAGTTGTGCAGTCTCACCAGTGCAGGACATGCTCTCTGTCCAGAGGACGGGGCTTGCGCTGCTGCGTGCTGCGCTGCTGTGCGCTGCGCTCTTTCCACTTTAACTCGACCTGCTTTTGTTTTGATATTGAGAAGCTCAGGCAGCCAGCACTCAAAAAAAAAAACTGATAGGGTCGCTAACTTCTGCGCCCTCCGGGAGACCAATAATACGAATATTTTTCCTCCTCCCTCTATTTTCCAAATCATCAGCGTGCTCCGCTAGCTCCTTTACCCGTTTCTCCAGTGACTGGAGCTTATCCAGCGCCGGGTTGGTGGCATCCTCCAAAACTGAGATCCGGGCCTCCGCTTCCTTTATCCGTGTCTCGTGGTCCTCCAGCTGCTTTCCTTGTGCTTGTAAAAGCAGAGACCGTCCAAGTTTATCTTCAATAACTTTAGTGAGGTTCACAGTTACTTCCCGGATCACCTCGCGGACCGCTGGTTCGGATCTAATATCCAACAGCGCGTCGGCTCCCATGCTAGTCCTCTCATTAGCTTCTCTGCTCTGTAGGTTGGGGCCCTCCGTGGTGTCAGACACTACAGCTTTCCTTTGCGGCATGTTGTCGGACTGTTTCAAAAGGTAGTTGCTGATGCACATCCCAGACTTACAAATAGTTAATATCCGTGTTGTAGCTTTAATTGTGGGTTATCAGTGTAAAATCAGCGAACTGGCGTGCTAGCACTCTCTGGTACAACTTTACTTCAAGCCGCCATCTTCAAGGAATTTAAGAGCATTTCAATGACAATGAGGTTCAAAGTGCTTTACATAAACTATACAAGTCACATCAGAGCTTTTTTAAGCGTTCTGCTTCCAGAGCTCAGATTCATTTTCTCCACTGACATTCCAGACAATCCTCCAACAAGGATAACCAGCTATGAGGTGAATCGTCACCATGAACAGATTTGTTGTGTAAAGAAGAGCCGAGTTATAGGGGGTGTCCAAATTCACGGGCTGCATCCTCCTGACCAATTGCGTCACAGCGACATGACGAAGGCTGTTCATATCCTATCATATCATCGTTGTATTTTTACTCAGTTGTATATAGTATTTGTATTTGTATTCTATTTTTATCTTATTGTATATTTATTTTATTTTATTCTACTGTATATAGTATTTTATTTTATTCTATTCTGTACAGTTGTGTACTGTATTTATTCTTATTGTATTCTAATTTTTGCCTCATAACTTTTGCACTGTCCACTTCCTGCTGTGACAAAACAAATTTGTGTGGGACTAATAAAGGTTATCTTATCTTATCTTATCCAAGAATTCATAGCGCGGCCCAGCCGATTTCCAGTTTCCAACAATGGCGGCCGCTACTCAGTTTTAATATTACTCTTATTACTCTTTCTGGGTCACAAAATAAACTTTTCAGGCGAGAATGTAGCTGTGTAAACTTCAAATATCTGTTTGGTTTATCAAGATATCACATATTTGCAAAAGTGCTCCAACGTCCGTTACCCACCAGCTCGATAGCTAGCCGGGAGCTCGAGGGTCATTCGAGCTGCCGAGAACAGCAAACTCCCAGCACATCATTTTCAGATCACTGCGGACTTTCACTACTCAGGTTAAATGTAATAAGTCACTTAGATAACCTAAAAATGTTATTGTTTCAGCTGTTTTCAGCTTTTTTCAGTGTTTTATTTGTTCGGTTTGGCTCAGATTAAAGTTATTAGATTAGATTAATAAAGTTTTATTTTATCTAATCCCCTGGGTGGTTTTCATACAGCTGAATAAACGTTAAACAGAAAACTGATTAAACAGAAGTGTGAGATGGTCGAGAATTTACGCCAGTGTCCTGTTATATTTTAGATAGCAAGGAGCAGACGGCTGAGTTTATTAAACTCCACCGAGACAGCGGTGATTCTAATCTGAAGGCTAGACCATCCAATTTCACAGCCGTTTACGTCCGGCCTACCCGACCTTCTGAGGACCCGGCCCACGTAGACTTGTGGTTTCTGAAGCTTCACGCTCTGCATGTAACCTCACAGTCATGGGTTTAAACACATCTGTGGTTACAGCAGCCTCCACCATGCAGTCACAGATATTGCTGTTTCAGTTTTTGTCAGTAGACTAGTTCTTTTCCATGAAACTGCTAATAATTTTTTTTTTTTTGTTAAACCAAGGACATGACGGTAGAAAGTCATAGCCCAAAGAAACGCTGGACAGTTACATCATTATACTGTAGCTCATAATCAAAGTCTCTGTGGAGAATATGGGTGGGATTTTTACTTCTGAAATCTCACTATCGACATCAGAGCATTTACACACATATCAAAAAGAATATTTAAACACAAAACAAGTAAAAAGAGTGAAAGTTAGAGAACAGTTTGTAGTTCTGTAAATGAAGTCAGTGTACAGCTGAGAGTAGCAGAAGGCTTTTTTCAGAGTTTGTTCCAAAACCCAGATATGCTAACATGCTGTCATGCTAGGACATGTTATCGTGTTAGCAAGTTAGCATTTTCTAACACAGCTACATGTATATCAGCTGAGACTGCTGGAAATGTAATTGGTTGGGAACATACAGGCTCATACATCAAAGCACTGCATGAATATAGAGTCAATATCAACCTTCTTTACTAATATCTGCAAATAAAATGGCATTCGGTGATATGAGTGGGTACTGTTTATCTGTTGTGTCCCATCAACAGGCTAAAGGTTTGAAGATGAAGAGATGAAATAATAATAATGGATTGCATTTATATAGCGCTTTTCGAGACCCTCAAAGCGCTTTACAATTCCACTATTCATTCACTCTCACATTCACACACTGGTGGAGGCAGCTACAGTTGTAGCCACAGCTGCCCTGGGGCAGACTGACAGAAGCGAGGCTGCCATATCGCGCCATCGGCCCCTCTGGCCAACACCAGTAGGTGAAGTGTCTTGCCCAAGGACACAACGACCAGGACAGACAGAGCTCGATCGAACCGGCAACCTTCCGGTTACAAGATAAGCTTCCCAACCCCCTGAACCACAGTCGCTCCCTGAACTATGGTCGGGGTGACGACCGAACTGAAACACTTATTATTACATTACATCTGCATCAAACACTGCGACAAAACTGAGTGAAATGTGTCAGAATGGAGCAAAGTGCTGGTGATAATATAATGTCCTGCTTTCAACATTTGCAGCAACAATCCTTAACATCCTCAGCTCCGCCCTCTGTTTTCCACACTGGGTTTTTTCTTCACTGCCACTAACTAAAGCCCTGATGACAGAGGGGTGGGGGTTCAATCCTACATCTTTCTCATGTACAATCACAACAATATTGCCAAAAAAAAAATCCACAGCCACAAGTCTTACTGTTGCTATGGGCACGCTTCACTGGCTCCTGCTGCTGAGTTACACTGACCCAGTCTTGGCTGAGGGAGACGCATTGCAGCATTTCTGTGAGAGGGAGGGGAGGCTCGCATTGCACGCTAGCATGCAAGCAGCATTACACAGTATAGGAGGTAAAAGCCAGTGACAGAGCATCAGCAGTATAATAACCATGTAGGCGGTTCGGCCACGAGAATCTATATTTAGCACAAAAGATGCTCCTCAACCTTGAAAACGTGAAGGAGCTGACACTGGCTATTAATGGGTCCTTTCCCTGCTGGAAAGGGAAGGTTAGTGAGGGTGGGGGGCAGCACTCAAGGAGAAAATGACATGCCTTAATGTTATAAGGATGCACGGAGGGTCAGAGATAATCCATCGACATGTTCAAGTCGTAGTCAGGAGCAAACTAACAGCTAGTGTCATGTCTGCTCAGTAAACACATGTGCTCCAGCTTTTCACATAATGTCAAACCTGTGAACAATCTGCATTTGCTCAGCTGCTGATCAAGCAAGCAGAGTGTAAAAGCACCAAAGCAGGAGCATCATGAGCATCGCATTTTCGCCAACTGGTGCTGAAAGAACAATGAAAGATCATATTTCTATTCTTGTTTTATATCATTTTCAGTATGAATAAGGGAGAATGTAGGCTCTTTGATTTCCAAGAGATCCACAACCGTGCACGTATTTTATTGACATGAAATCTACCAAAATAGATCTATAAACATTTGAACTGCAACACTTTCTGAATTTCAAGTCTTTAATTGAACTCACCACAGGCATTCGAACAGTTTAATAATCCTGGCTGAATCACTGTGAGCCTCTTAGAGCTTTGTTTGCTCACATTCAGCATGCAGCTGTGAAGGAAACTGTTTTTCAGTCTTTTATTTAATTAACACTGCTGAACATCTGTGTATGTTCTCAGTCATCCAGGTCATCTGTTTCTTTCCAAGCTCCTGAGACTGCTGAACATCTCTAACTGACTGAATTACACAGCTGAGAAGTCTGTCACCTGTTTATCCCAAATTTGGGGGAACAGTTGGAACCTCGCAGTGAATTGGTAGCCTGGTGTACCTCCACACTGTGCCAAGGCAAACTTGTTATGCATTTCCTTTTTTTCTTTCAGTGTAATGGCTGCAATGCATCAAGGTACAGGTGGGACAGGCCAATATCAACCTTCATCTTATACTCTGCTCTCGACCTGGGTCCTGCACAGAATCCTGCGGTGGGTCGGTGCCCTCAAGGAGCTTGCTAAATAAATCTGAATGGATTAAGTGCTATTATCTAACTGAGGGTTGTGGGGGGGCTGGAAATGATCCCAGCTGGGATGGAGGTGAGTATATGTCTTTGTTCTGTGGAGGAAGCCAGAGTGTACGGACAAAACAAGCAAACATATACGTCCCGGCCAGATGGCGGATTCAAACCCACGACCTTTCTGATGTGAGCTAACAGTGCCACTTCGCTTCTTATGTGTTTTTCTATTTCACATCTCTAACATCAGAATCAGAATACTTTATTGATCCCTAGGAGAAATTCTCTTTTGTTACAGTGCTAAACAAGCATTAACAAAGACAGACAATACACTAACTAAGAATAGCACAATATATATTGTAAAGCGCTTTGGGTGCCTAGAAAAGCGCTATATAAATCCAATCCATTATTATTATTATTATTATATACAGGCATATATATACATAAAGTCACTTATTAATAAATGTCTGAAAAAGGAAGAACGTGCAAAAAGGGTGTAGCTGTTGCAGTAAACAGTGTGTTAAGTGGATGCGTTGTACAGGGAGCCACAGGCAGGAATGATTTCCTGTGTCGTTCAGTGGTGCTTTTCGGTAATCTCAGTCTCTCACTGAGCGCGCTCCTGTGACTGACCAGCATGTCATGGAGTGGGTGGGAGGTGTTATCCAACATTGTCTTTATCTTGGACAACATCCGCCTCTCCGACACCACCTTGAGGGAGTCCAGCTCCGTCCCCACAACATTACTGGCCTTACGGATCAGTTTATCGAGTCTGTTGGCATCTGCGACCCTCAGCCTGCTCCCCCAGCATGCAACAGCATAGAGGATTGCACTGGCCACTACAGACTCGTAGAAAATCCCGAGAATTTTCTGGTAGATGTTGAAGGACCTCAGTCGCCTCAAAAAATAGAGACGACTCTGGCCCTTTCTGTAAAGTGCTGTGGTGTTTGTAGCCCGGTCCAGTTTATTGTCCATGTGTACTCCAAGGTATTTATAGTCCTCCACAATGTCAACACTGACCCCCTGGATTGAAACAGGGGTCAAGTGTTTCCTGGTCTTCCTGAAGTCCACGATCAGTTCCTTGGTCTTTGCCACGTTGAGCTGCAGATGATTCTGTTCACACCACGTGACAAAGGAGTCGACCACAGCCCGGTACTCTGTCTCATCATCCCTGCTGATGCATCCAACCACCGCAGAGTCATCAGAAAACTTCTGAAGATGGCAGGTCTCTGTGCAGTGGCTGAAGTCTGTGGTGTAGAGGGTGAAGAGGAAGGGGGAGAGGACAGTCCCCTGTGGTGCCCCTGTGTTGCTGATTACCTTGTCAGAAACACACTGTGGGAGACGTACATATTGTGGTCTTCCTGTCAGGTAATCAACAATCCAGGACACCAGAGAAGCATCCACCTGCATCGCTGCTAACTTATCACCCAGGAGGGTCGGCCTGATGGTATTGAAAGCACTAGAAAAGTCAAAAAACATGACCCTCACAGTGCTCGTCGGCTGGTCCAGATGGGTGTAGACACGATTGAGCAGGTAGATGATGGCGTCCTCAGTTCCGAGACGAGGCTGATAAGCGAACTGAAGGGGATCCAGATGTGGTCTTACTATGGGTCGCAGCTGGTCCAGGATGAGCCTTTCCAGGGTCTTCATGATGTGGGAGGTCAGTGCCACGGGCCTGTAATCCTGGGGGCCACTGGAACGTGGCGTCTTTGGTACAGGGACGAGGCATGATGTCTTCCACATCACCGGGACCCTCTGCAGACTCAGACTCAGCATAAACAGTTTATGAAAGACTCCACACAGCTGGGGGGCACAGGCCTTGGGGACGAGGGGACTCACTCCGTCTGGTCCAGCAGACTTGCCTGAGTGAAGTCTCCTCATTTGCATCTGAACCTAGTCTTGACCAAAAGTGATGGGGGGGTTTCAGAAATCTCACAGGAGGCAACAGCGCCATGTGAAGAAGAGGCTGGCACAGTGGTGTGGCTCTGGATTCCAGGCTGACCACAGGTGAGGTTGTGGGGGTGTGAGCAGACACTGTGGTGTCGAATCTATTGAAAAACAGATTCAACTCGTCGGCTCTGTTCTCACCTCCCTCAGCTGCCCTGCTGTTGGTTGGCCTGAATCCAGTGATGGTCTTCATGCCCCTCCACACCTCTCTCATGCTGTTCTACTGGAGTTTCCACTCCAGCTTCCTGCTGTAATTATCCTTAGCCTCTCTGATCTTGTCCTTTAGTAACACCTGGACCTTCCTCACCTCTTCTTTATTGCCCCCTCTGAAAGCCCTCTTCTTGTCGTTGAGGAGGGCTTTGATGTCCTTAGTCACCCACGGCTTGTTATTTGGGTAACAATGAACAGTCTGAGCTGGAACAATGGAGTCGGTGCAGAAAGTTATGTAGTCTGTGATACACTCAGTAAGCCTATTGATGTCCTCGGTGTGAGGCTCACAGAGTGTTTCCCAGTCGGTCACCTCGAAACAGCCCTGTAGTTCCGCTAAGGCCTCCTCTGACCACCTCCTAATGCTCCTCGTGGTCACAGGTTCCCTCATGTGGAGCTCAAAGGGAAATTGTGCTCAAACTTAGGTTTCTGTATATGTCACAACAGTCACAATGGGTTCATCAGCAAACACATCAGGACCACTGATGGTACAGTCGAGCCTAACATTAACCCCAGCTATCGTTATCTCTTCTGTTTATCTAACTATTATCACATTATAATCATCACAAAAATCCTCATTTTTTAACTTTGGCCATGTTTTAATTTGAATGACTCAACATTTTAAAAGTGTTTTCAACAGAAAAACACACCCCGGCTGCTCTGAGTTGAACCTTTCCTTATCTGCAAATAATGTTAATGCTTCTGTTAATTTTGATATCACTAGCCATATCTGATTCTGAGTTCTCATTCCTAATAGGAAAACAAGCACCAAGATACCATCAGAATAAACAATATTCTAGATTTTAGTTCCAAAGAATTATCAGTATGGCTGTTCTGCCATGTGTCGAGTGGGTTTTATACTTTCCACGTCCGTGACTCCGCTAGAATCTGCTCGGATGCCTCAAAGATGTATATCAGGAATGATTCGGCTGTCGGATCTCCAGCTATCATTGTCTGTGTCTGCAACAGGGTATAATCCAGGTTTTACAATAAAGTCAAATGTCCGGGAGTTTATGAAAAAGGTTTATGATGTCAAATGGAGTTAGAAGTTAGCAGTAAGCTAGCTAGCTAGTTGATGTATAAAAATGTTTCTACTGTATTTTTAAATTAAACAAAAATTTACAGCATAGCTTTGGACATAAGATAAAACAGAGACAAAAGTCCAGCTTGCTGACCTTCAATAATCACTTCATGGCTACCTACAGATCTTTGGTTAGCCTTAGCACAGGCTAAGTTAGCACGGGGAAGATGTGAGACGAGGGTTAAAATGAGTCCTTGATGGGTCATTATATGGCTTTACATGTGTTATCTTACTCTAATATTTCAATTTCTTTGATAATCTGAAACAGTTACAAAAAACTCAGTAACTCATGAAGGGGGCAAACACCTTTTAACACCACTGTATGCTAGTTTCAGATATCTTGGTTAGTCCAAACAACAAACTAGAAAAGCATTCAGAGCCCCATCCTCAACCAACACCAGTAACCTGCCTCGAAAAATTCCTTTAAAAATCTAGTAACCATCTGTGATATATGACTCTACCAGTCGTCTGTGTTTAAGCCTGTGTGCCTGTTCTCTCGCTCTCTCTATATGTGTGTGTGTGAAACAAACATCCTGTAGCCATTACCCATCATTCTTCCCTGCTGCCTCTGTGTGTGACGAAACACTTCCACTCCAGCCCACTAATATAAATGTTCTGCATGTCTGAGAAGCCTATTAACCGCTTCACACTCCTCACCCTTATTTGTACTTAATAACGTGTCTGAGGACAATCTCCTGTAAGGCCACTTCTGTGCCCACACATCACTCACACTGTTATCATGGAAACAAATGCAGCCCAAATGTAGTGTGGGCCTCTGTGGCTCATGCTTGTGATCTGGCTGAGCAGCATGCACTAATAAAGAAAGATTAACTGAAGCAGAGTAGGTGCTGCAGTAGAAATGTGACAGTCTATCAGCCTCGTTGGCTCTGGCTGTTTCTAATAACAACTGCATGATGACTGTTCACTGTGGCCTCTAATGGGATGGAGAAGAACAATATAGCTTCAGGATGTTGGCTGTATAGAATAATTTAATACTCTATATCAAATGGACCTCACCATGGTGTTGTGAAGGCCTTTTTATATTTTATATTTAGTCTTGTTGTGTTCTTGTGCTCTGTTACAGGTTTCAGTGTTTCCTTTTCTTCTCAAGCTTCTTTCTTTAGTCTTTTTATCTTAAAGGTAAATTTAGCCATGCGTCTGGAGTTTATATTTCCTGTCTGATGGTTTTCCATCCTTTCCTGATTGTCAACTCACTATAATTGTTTCCAATTGTACCTCACTTGCTAATCAGACCTCTGTGCATACACCTCCTGTATGTTGCTTTGCTTCTTGCATGCTTATGCTGCTAACACGACAGTGGCTCTCTGCAAGCACCTTCACAGATAGCATGCTAACGCTAAGCTAGCCAAGAACCCAGAGTGAATGCCGACCCCAGCCCAGCAGCCAGACCCTGAACTTCAACAGGTAACAAACTAATGAGCAGTCAGGTTCCATTTCTACCTGTCTACATGTTTCTGAAGTAAAGCCACCATGGTGATTTCTTTTAACATCTCTTTGTTCTGGTTTTCATCGTTCCTTTGTGTTCTTAGCTTTGTGCTCATAACTAAATACTAAGAGAACAACTGTATGTGTTTCCTCATTGGGATAGGCTTTTGTGCTTGTGTTTATATTGGTTAACAGTAATTATGCGACAATGAATTTTAGGTTATTTTATGAAGAAACATGAAAGTAATGTAATGAGTAGTGTAATGAATTACTTTCTCCTGGGAGTAATTAAGTAAAGTAACGCATTAATTTTAAGAAAGATTGGAAATACCACCAACATGCACAAACATTTGGCCACACACCATGCAATTAATTTGCATGAATGTAATGTCTTTGATATGCAGCTTAGAGATGGCAGTGACTTTCAAAGCAAAACCAATGAGAACTGATAACAGAATCAAAATGGAATGGAAATGAAAAGTGATATTGATAATGGAATCAGAAAAGCTAAATTCTTATTGATTCCCATTCCTACTCAGGACACCTGTCAGTCAGTCCTGTTAAAAGGGAGTTTTTCCTTCCAACTGTTGCCAAAGTGCTTGCTCATAGGGGGTCATATGATTGTTGGGTTTTTCTCTATTTGTATTATTGTTGGGTCTACCTTACAATATAAAGTGCCTTGAGGCGACTGTTGCTGTGATTTGGCGCTGTATAAATGTAATTGAGTGTTTTTTACTCCCCAAGGTTGCTGCTTGGTAACAACTTGCTTGGTTTGGCTTTGATATTTTTTTCTCATGTCCTTTCCAAATAAGTTTTTGTGGGTATTTCTAGAAAACAGCATTTATGTTGATTTTTTTCTTTTAACTTGTTTCTTTTTCATGGGAAATTTTCTTTTTGATAATCCATCAGAACATCTTGAAGCGTCCTGCTTTCTAAAACGATCCATATTTAAGAACTGCTATGAAGCGTTTTATATTAGTGTGCAACCTCTATATTGCAAAATCTTGTAGCAAGTTGTTTTTGCAAGAGAGTGCACAAGTAAAGCTTCCCCCTACACTTGAAAATTTGAGTGAGATGTCCGATAGTGAGTGGGTGCTCACAGCACTGAGGAATACATCCAAAGCAGCACCAGCCTACACGCTCCCGTCTCCATGATAGGAAGTGCTTTGCATCTGCTATCGTCCATGCAGGCAGCGGCACATTTACTGCCAAATCATCTCCAAGCCGAGGGCCACGCTTTCATAAAATGCCACCTAAGTGATCTCGGCTGTGTGTTTACTTGTAAAAGTAGACCACGTCCCATATATGTCACTCTGTGTGCCTCCACATAGCATGATCCTACACCCTAACCACGGTGGTTAAAAATAAAACAGGATAACATTGCCAGTGGCAGTTCAGTTTTTCCGTTGCAAAGAAAGCACACAGACGTGATGACACATAGAACCTTGTTCTGCTGGACTTCCAGTAAGACTTTAAATTCTCCATTAAAGTGCAGCTTTCTGATTTTTGCTCTGAAGCTCTTATAAACAAACCAATTAAAAGCTGCTTATAGTATCTGGCAGGTTTTCAGCTGTCAGCAGCTTATGTTTATAGGCTACCATACAAGCTTATTCTTTTCAGTAGCAGCATGATAAATGATGCTGTCCCTCTGTAACAAAAGCAATAAGGTGCACTTGTTATGACTGGTCAGAGTAGTGAGAACTAAATAAGAACATAATGAGTTCAGTTACTGGTTTCATCATGTTGCAATTATTATCTCATACAAACTGCTTCCGATGAAAGCACTGTGTCATCTCAGAATATTTACACAGGAAAGCTCACAGAGTCTGTGTAATATAGGAAAGCAACAGACCAACATAGAGTACTGTTTTACTGAGGATGTAATGGATTACTGTAATGGCATTACATTTATCTGTAACACAGTACTAAAACCCAGTATTGGACTTGGAAGCGCCAAATATAAGAGCAATGTACAAATTTTGAGGAGTGACAGTTGTTTCTGATTTACTGGACAAAGGTTCAAACAGAGTAAAGACTGTTCTACAAAATAAAAGTATCCGCTGCTCCGAATGTAATACTGAAGCTCAACAACCTGTGACCACGTTCTGAGATGCCTACAGCGAGCTAGCAGTGAAAAGCTTCAGGAACTACAGTTGTGAGATGCTCGACCATCAGCCAGCGCTCGACTCTCAGTTAGAAACAAAGGTGCTCATTTATACAGCACAATTGTTTCTGCGAGTGCTCGATGGGCTGTTTTTCACATACTTTGCTAACTGAAGACATATGTCAAGTATTAATGCAGCTTACTAATTACTATTAATTATATTTGGTGACATTTTTGCTGTTTGTGCTAAGCTGTGACCTCCAGCTGGCACTGGGGTAGTTTGGCTTGAATGAGAATGATCACTTCAGAGTTTGAGGCCCTTCATGTTTCTCTCAAACTGCGTTTTACAGTCTCGCTCCAACTAAGCGAAACATAAGTGATATTTCTTCTTTCGGGGGATCACGAGTGACTGTGCGACCATCCATCACACTGTACAGATGCTGTACTCTCACATAAACTAAGAGAGGAGTGCACTGCTGTAACTACAGACAATTCAATTCTAAGTGAATCATGACTCCAAGCTCTAGGGGCCAAGAGTTATGTAAGAAATCACTCCAGTCTTCATTTCCTCAGAGGGACATAAGTGTGAAGTGTAGCTGATTTGTAGCTGCTGCGTCTCCTGTCAGTTGTATTAACACTGATGCAGTTTCCAGGCAAGTCTGGGGGGAAATAATCAAAGCGCAGTTGTTGCTGAGCCTGTGGCACGGCAGCAGTCCTTCTGATATTAAAAGCTACTTTTTAATTTTGACTCTATCGATATTAATGTGGTTATAACTGTAGATGTGTGATAGAATATATTTTGCTCCATTCAAGAGTATTTGTAAAGCATCAGAATACAGCATTAGGTGAGATTCATGAGTTTTGGAAAAAGGCTAAAATCCTAAAACTGCTAACGTGCTACATTTAGACTTCTTAGCCAAAGTCCCCTAATGTCCCCTTGCACATGTGCCTCCACCATGGATCTCCTCTGGGGTGTCAAAATGCAACCCTTCAGAGTGATATTTATTTTTTGGGGAAGCACAGTTACAGGCCCGAGACTCGTGAGTCACACAAGCATGAAACTGTGCTGAAGATCTCCTCACCTGACGCTGGGCAAATGTTTGGTCTCTGTGCAAAGGTCCATGATGAATTTGCAGAATGCACAGTATCAAAAAGGGACATCCAGATGTAAAAAGTGAGTCTGAGTCTACTCGACCCGCCGTACAGACTCGAAAATGTGTGAACGAGTACTTGGAAGTGGAAATATTCCTGAGGGCAGTTATGTCCAACCAAACGGTGTCACAGAGCATGTTGATGGAAAGGAGCAAACACTTTAAACTTATCTAAGCAAGAAAAGATGGACCTTCATGTTAACGGTCTCAAACTTTCATTAACCCTTAGAGGTCAGAGGTGAACCTTTTATTCTGGAGAATCTGAATACCTTTTTGATGTGTGTTAGTATACAGTAACTGTAATTGTTCCCTGACTGCCAAGACTTGGGAGAACAATTTAAAAACAGACATAGTCTGAGAGTCTGGGGTTAGCAACAGCTGTGAGCTCTGAATCCAAGTCAGTGAATTGATTTTCAAATCTTGGACATGATAGCTTTGTTAACACCGTTAATACCAACACGTTCTTATCGCAGCTCATCACGTACCGACGCTATGTGACCAGTCGTCGATGTGTTGGGATGAGAATGCTCTCTTAACACTGTTGCTGCTGCTGAATTCATTTATCTCACCGCCTTATCCTTGATTGCAAAAATCATAATTTGTTAATTATGTTGATCATTAACTTAAAACAAAAGACCTTTGAAAGCTTTGAAACAGAGCAGTATGAGCCCAAACAACATGGTGCTGATTGAATGTGTGATTTGTCATGCTTTGTTAGAAGGATGCGCTCGCTCATCAGGCACCAACCTGAGCTCTCTGTCAAAGCTGCTCTCAAACCACATTTGCGTTTACAGTATCCAGCCTGGGAGAGACAAAAGCCAGTACCTGTTGAACCTGATCTTATACCTGCACATCGCCTCTTCTTGACATCATCACATTTCACCTCTGCTGAAAATACATCTTGCCTCAGGAAACCGAGAGACAGAGCTCGTTAGCAGAAATTCATTTACACTGCCAACAAAGACTCTTCTCACTTATAGAAACTATGTTCAACATAGAGCTGGGCGATAGAACGATAACGATATGTATCGCGATATAACTTTTACTCGATAGAGAAATTAAGCTATCGCGATAGACCTCACCGCTCTTGTCCTCTTAAAAAAAAAAAAAAAAAAAGGTCAGCCAATCCAAATTAAGTAGCGTAGAGCCGAACCAATCACAGCCGCAGCGTCACGTCGCGTGACTTGTTACGTACAGCACAAGTGCCAAGCCGCACGTGTGTTTGTTTGGGAAGCAGCCAGCGGGTAATGGAGGAAATGAGTGTGCCGACTAGAAAAATCAACCGAGCGTGACCGAAGAGAAAACAGATGATGGTTCCAATGCCGGAGAGATTGTCGAACGGAAGAGCCATAGAAGTTCCGTAGTGTGAAGGTATTTCGGCTATTTCAAGTCTGACAAAAAATAGAGTAGCGTGCACTGTAAATTGTGCCGAAAGCAAGTCTGGAAATACAATAAACTGGTGCATGCGTCACACTGTGCGCCACGTTATTGTTTCGGTGAAATGAATTTCTACAATACTGTTACTGTTAATTCTACTCTCTGCAGTGTTTAAATGCTTACATATACACACAGTTACTGTCCCTCCACACATACGACTCGGTTCTGCTTCTATGCCCCAGCTTTGTTTACTTTTTCCCACCGAGGCTTCTAGACTTCTGATTGGCCAACATTTCTGCACGGTTAGGAATCTAGCGCCACCTGCTGCTTTGGCATGTTCATAGCAGCGTTTTCCTTCATTTCTGCCTTTACGTGTGGACGGGATTATTTTTTTAAACGAAAACGGAAAATCTCCGTTTTCAAAAATACCCGTGTACGTGTGGACGTAGCCTCAGTCTCTGACTGGAAGCGCTAATTCGTCATTCGGCTTTTGTCAGACTAAAGTAACTGTTACAACTGTTTGAAAAGCTCAGCTATACAACAAGGAGAGATTGAGAATTTCCTTTTAGTTCTCAGTTTATTAGATATTGACAAAAGTTAGTCAGTTTTGTCTGTTCTTCTGTAAAACAAACTAAGATTTATTTTTAGAATTAATATTTTGTTTCTAAGTGGAATTGACAATTTAGTCTGTTTCGTTTGTTCTATTTTGAAACTTAAACGCTTTAGCGGCTGCCTTTTGTGTAGTTTGCAATATTTGCCTTTATTTATCTGAAAAAGTCTCATGTTCCTTAAGTACATCTACCCTGTTGAACTTATTATGGGAAATAAATATTTAAAAACAAGCTGCTGATTATTTCACATTTTACTTGTGAGCAACGGCACATTTAAATCTTACAAATACAGTTATTTGGCTTATATCGTGATAGATATCGTTATCGCCTGAAATGAAAAAAACATATCGTGATATGAAAAAATCTCATATCGCCCAGCTCTAGTTCAACAGCAACAGCAGTTAAAAATAGCTCCTCTGATTACTGTACAGCACGTTAGGTACACATGTGCAGTTACCGACTGACACCACTGCTTTATTTTTGATTGCCAGAAACACTATGTCTATTCTCACTGCTATACTTTCCCCCTCCCTTTATAATCTGTGTAAAAAACTAAAACTTTCTTCTTGTACCCAGTTACACCCAACAACCATATCACTGAGCAGGAGAAAGCATCAATCTACCCACAGTGAGTGCGTACTTGTGGCAGCAGGGCTCGCAAAACTTTGAAATTCCTGGTAGCCCTTCAGGCACTCTTTAGATTTTGGCAAACAAAATAAATTTAAGTAGCCTGAATAAAAACGAGCTTATTTTTAATGTACAATATTGTAAAAGAAACAAAACATCAGTCAAAAAATCGTTAAACACAAATTACTGTATAAAAATTACAATCATCAACTCAAATATTTGGTTCTAATTGAACAGAAATTTCTATGAACCTGTAAGAACTGTGAAGAACATGAATCAGTCTGTGTCGGATCCTGAATCTGACGTCACGGGTACGAGGAACCAACATCCAGGCCATTTGCTTTGTGATGTTTGCAAAGACTGCTACATTTTGCCGGTGGTACTTCACTCTTTGCAACATAGCACGCTGTTCTAAACAGATTTTTCAGGACTTCTTGTTGTGCTTGGGTTATTTTTAGTATTTTTTTTTTATTGGTGTTTGTTCTGGGAAAGATGCTGCAGACTGTGCAATAATGCATTTCTTGTATTTCTCATGGGTTCTTATGGGGTCTTTCCTAAAATTACTGGTCCCAGCAACAAAGGCGTGTGTCGAGTCAGGGGGAAACTCCCAGTTAAATTTGTGAAAGAAAGCAAAAGCATTGACATATATTTTCCTTTCCTATGAAAACCCGACAGGCAGGGCTGAGATAGATTTTGGTAGCCCGACTGGAAGACACAATAACCCCGGGACGTCGGCTAGAGATTTTGCGAGCCCTGGGCAGGATGTCACGTATTTAGTTGCCCTCCATGTTCCGTGTCTTAGTGTCTTTGCTGTCTACACGTGTGTCTCCAATAAAGGTTCAGCTTTAGTCACAGAATATTTTGTTTTTTGCCAAAAAGTAATCATTCCTCATTCCTGGTCTTCAGCACTGCCGTCCTTCATCTGTTTTTTGTGTGCCTCCAGCACATCATCATAGCTGGTCTCAGTCCCTTATTACAAACCTTCCCTCTCAGTCTTGCTGCAAATCACCCCTGATGCTCGTCTCTACGTTTTGCATCTTATTAACTTTTTCCTGTATATGCAGGTAATGAACTATTTGCCTAATCAGCACCAGGCTCTTGTGCTGATGCTAAAATGTCGGTAGGTAATTACAATTTGCTACCTGAGGAGTTTAGTATGCCCCTGGCTGCAATGCATTGTGGTCTTTAGTATGTGGGTGTGGAATCTGGGCTCTCATTTTTAGCCCATTCCTTTGCCTGTGATCTTTGAATGTGAAGGCAAAGTAGCAGCACCCTTGCACCTCTGCTGTTTTAATGTATGACACTGACAACTGTCTGTTTGTAAAAGAAGCTGAGTCTCAGTCAGTCTGAGCCAAAGCTTTATCAGTGTGGTGCTATCCCCACTGCTGGACATCCAGTGTGACCGCACCCCGTCCCATCCTGCTGATCTCAGCACGCACGCTAAGGCATTACAGGAGTTCACAGAGCACAGTGCAGGGCAGTGTGGGGGTTACTTGGGGAAGGGATGCTTTGTTGGACGGTGAGTCTGTGCAAACCTCTAATAACCCAAAGAATAAAACCTGATCCGCTGGATTTGGACATTATGAAACAAGAATCCGGCGGCATTTGGTCCCCAGTGACCTGAGCTGCTGTGCTCAGTGTGCGTGTGGACATCCTGCAGTCTGCAGGACAAAAGCAGCTCAAGGACGTTTCAAAGACACAGAGCGCAGTAAAGGCCAGGGTTTTAACAGGGCAGTGTAGCTTTCAGCTATACAACAAACTTGTTTAGTTGACACAAATGATGTTTACAATTTCTCATAACTTCAATGTGTTTGTGCAATCAGTGAGTTAAATAGCAGAGAATATCATGCAGATCCTCTAACAGCCACTTGAGACTAGGGCTGCCACAAACGATTATTTTGATAGTCGACTAGTCACCGATTATTTATGCGATTAGTCGACTAATCAGATCATCATCCACTGGACGTAAAACTACAGCTTATTGCACCAGCAGCATCTGCTCTTATATAACTATCATTAGCTTACAGCTTTAAGCTTTTAAGGTGCTAACTAAAAATAAAGACAAGATGGTAGTTTATTCAATTTTAATGAAATTTGCAGATTGTTTCGGTGAAGTTTAATAAACTCCTTGCTATCTAAAATATAACAGGACAACGGAGTAAATTCTCCAGCATCTCACACTTCTGATAATCAGCTGTCTGCTTGACGTTTATTCAGCTGTGTAAAAACTATAACTTTAATCTCAGCCAAACCGATTTACTCAGGAACAAATAAAATACTAAAAAAAAAAAAAAAAAAAAGCCAAACAACAACATTTTTAATTTATCTAAGTGACTCATATATATTTAACCTGAGTAGCGAAAGACGGCGGTGGGTTTGAAAACAATTTGCCGGGAGTCCGGTGTTCTCACCGCGCTAGTGACCTAGCCCCCGGCTAGCTATCGAGCTGGTGGGTAACAGACGTCTCCGAAAACGTCGGAGCGCTTTTGAAAATATGCGGTGTCTTGATAAACTGAGCAGATATTTGAGGTTTACACAGCTACATTCTCGGCTGAAAATATGTTAAACGTTTATTTTCTGACCCAGAAAGAATAATAAGAGTAATATTAAAACTAACTAGCTACCGCCATTGTTGGAAACTGAGCTGGGCCGCGCTATGAATTCTGGGACACAGCTGCTTCTTCTTCTTCGGGGTTTAACGGCAGCTGGCATCCTTGTACATGCAGTGCTGCCATCTTCTGTTTCAGTCCGTTATTACACTCTTAAATCCTGCTACTTATTCCTGCGTCTTTTGGGATCTTACAAAGCTTCAAACGACGCGTCGGCTATTAAATCAGTCGTCGACGATTTTGATAGTCGACGTAATCGTGACTAGTCGACAAATCGTGGCAGCCCTACTTGAGACTGATCCAGAAAAACGAGCCGGTCCCCACAGACTTCCACGTTCAAATCCCCGACTTACAGCACAAGTAACCACGTTTAGAGCCTGGTATAAAAACTGTATGCACCTTAATTCCTTTGTAAACCTTTAACGTTGGGGGCGTGGCCATGTGTAGAGCTAATTCAAGTAATTAAATTAGACCTGTCTCCGTGTTTGCTGCTGGTGCCTTTTGGAGTACCAATGACATCTGTGTGATGAATTCACAGCCAGCCCATCTATAGTTGGGGGCACCTGACTGAATTTTAAGATTTTTAAGACTTTTTAAAAATCCAATATTCAAATATATCAGCAAATGATTATTTCGTTCTTTCAGACACAGAAAATAAACTAACATTTGTTATTTGTAGTTATTTAATGATTTGTGTACTTGTCCAGCTGTGCTGAGATCAGCTAGATTTTGTGTTTGTGGCATCGGTGACAAATTGTGCAATGTCAACACTCACACCATGAGTGAAAGGTTTCCCTCCTGTCTCCTCTTTACTTTTTAATTTTGAGCCATTGTTTGTCATTAATGTGTATACCGATAGACCAATAAATAGGTCAGCCAATAACATCGGCCCACTGGTGGTCTGAGCAGCTTGCTGATATTAGCTGATAAAACACTGGCAACTGTCAAAGCACTAACAATTAGGCTTCAACATGATAACTACCAATCCAAAGGGTGATGTCACAGTAGCTCTGTCCAGTTTGTCTGCAGGGTTTAAGAAAGTCAGGAAAAGTGTTCTAGGAAATGTCAATATTTTGTTACATTTTCTAGGATAAATATCAAAATAAAAGGAAGAATTTTCAAATCAGAAGTGAAAATGATTATTTAGTTTAGCCCAAAGATATTCAGGTTAGTGTGACATTAAACAAACAGATTGTACATTTGAAGGGCTGGAAACCAATCTGTGGCTGTCTGTTGAATATGAATCCACTATGGAATATGTTACCTTGAGTTTCTGGATGATTAATAATTAAATTATTACCACTGGCTCTGCTACGACGAACAGTAAAGAAACCTAAAGGGGTTAAATACAGGGGATATATTTGTGCGATAAATGATTTCAATTATTAATAAACTGCAGGAGTGGATATCCATGGATTAGCTGTATCACCAAAGAAACATGTTTATCTTTGCCGAGCATTTCCATTATGTAAGTAAAACAGCTTAACGGCTGGAATTAATCTTCTTCTCCTTCCCTGTTTCTGGATTAAAACAGCTGTCCGTGCGTCTGCATGTACCTTTCTAATTTTAGGCCATTTTTGTCTAGCTTGTTGCATCATTTTGGCGTGGTGTTATTTGGAGAGTGAAGTCTAATCCACAGATTTCACATGAGCTAACAAAGCTGCTGCAGCCTGGCCACAGGAGAGACTCACAGCCAGCCTCAGCTGCTGCCTTCAGGTCAGAAGATGAGCTGGGCCTTTTTTTTCTCCTCACCTTAAAAATCAGGTCATCCAAATTTACTCGAGTGAATTGAAAGCAATCACTTCACTAACAAATGAGCATAAACTGGATGTTAATATGTAAACACGAGTAAGACAGGCTGCTAGCAGGCTTGAGGCTGGAAACACATCTGCCTTTGTGGCCCTTGAAAACATATACATAGTTACTGGGATGTCCAATGATTAGCCCTAATGGCTACATTTGTATCTTCTACCCTTATTACTGACAGTGTACTCTGGATCAAAACAAATGGCACTGTCCTCTGATAAGAAAATGAAGTGATGCCATGCTGAATGCTGCTGAAGACACCGAGGTCATGGCCTAGGTGCTGGTTTGGTGAATTTTAGTTCAGCAAAATGAGCAGGAGTTTAAATCTGGACTTTTAAGTCTTTATTCTTAAATTTGATATTTTCTGAAGGAATTCTGAAGTTCTCCAATAAAATCTATGAAAACATGAAAATTCCTTTAAAACTATGAATAACCCAGATGGGAAACTGCATTTGTAAGCAGATGTTTTAGGATTTTCACACACGCACACAAATCTAAAGTCGTTTGGTCACCTTCAGCTGAGGTGTAATCCAGGATGCATGACCTCTATCCTTCCAATAAAAAGCCACCGTATGCGTATGATAGTGTTTCAGCTTGTAGAAACGCTGTGCAGCAGCCATATGCTATGCAGTATTAGTATTTACTCACATGATATGCTGCAGTCCACGGCCTCGCGTGTAGTTACTGTCAGTGCAGACGAGTCTCGTCCAGCGGCTCCGACCGTCTGCGGATCTCAAACAAGCAGCCGTGTCTAAAAACACCACCGCTCTCCAAAAGCATCCTCTCCGTCTACAGCATCGCGGACGACGGATAACTAAGAAGCCTCTCGGGCGCGAACGAGAAGCGGATAAGTCAGCAGAATGTGAGTGAGAGAGAGAGCCTGACGCGAGAACAAGCGATGAAGAATCCTACCGTCTTTCAGCGGGTGGATGGAGCAGAGGGAGGGGCGCTGGTGCTGCTGCTGCGGATGAGGACGGAGGCAGCATCGGCCTGCTCCACTTCAACACCTACACCGAGCTAACCGCCGCGCTGCTGCGTTCAGGAGCCCGTCGTACACAAGCGATTCAAGGGACCCAGCAGGGATTCATAATGTAAACGTCATTATACTGCTGGCCTGGATGGATTAGGAGAAATAATAGCAACTGTGATACCTGTGCATCCCCACTGTGGGGTTCTTCGCACACCTTCATAATAAATTTTGCTCTGGCTTCTTCACTGGCACCGAGCGCTCAGGTTATCGTGCCTTACAAACGTGTCACCAACACCACTCATCATCCAAGTCTAATTTGTAAAACAATGCAACATGTTTGTGTTGCAGTAGTTTAGTGTTGAGCATCTACAGAGACCCCTTCCTGTTAAAAGCAAGTTTTTCCTTCCCACCGTTGCCAAGCGCTTGCTCATAGGGCGTGTCTGGCTGTTTTTACCTTACTCTATAAAATCCCTCAGGCGACTGTTAATGTGACAAAAATAAATCTGAATTGAACTGAATGGAAAATGTTACTTTGGCTGCTACATGTCACTAAGCTTCGACTCGACAGAACAACAACAATAATATTAAGATTAGCAGCAATAATGAGTCATTATATGTCACCACTCAATTTTAGCTTGAGACAGCTTCTCTTTTTACAACATTGAATTTCACTGCTTTACATTCCCAACTGCCAAGTTTGGTGAGGTGGTCGATCTATATATGGCGTTTAGTAGAATAGATATAGTCCTCAATAAACATTATCATTTAATGCAAAACAAGTGGATAGTCTGTTCTGGGAAGGGGATCTTTCAAACAGCTGTGACTCAAACAGCAGCTGCTGGGTGGGACAGAGACAAACTAAAATAGACTCTGAGCTGTGCCAGCTTGAGCCACTGTAAACCATGAATCACAACACTTTACTAAGACTGATGCTATTCAGCGGTGTGCTTCGTTGACCCTTAGAACAGTCTAGACATTTCACTAATGATTTGTTTCGAAAAAACAAAACAAAAACACGTCTGCAGCTTTTTTTTTTTTTTTTTTAGATCAAACATAAAATGATTTTCTTTGATTAAAAAAAAAACTGATGACGAAAAACTACATGACACTTGAACAGGATGACACTGTTGTTCATCGTCTTTGGACTGCTATGACTAAAGAAGTACTCGACCCTGCAGGGGCTATAATAAGTATTTGAAGCACTTTGTACTGCCATAAGATTTAGTGCAACTCAAACGTAAATAAAGCCACATGAACAAAGTAGTTTAGAGTTTCCACAAAAACAGAAGAACTTTCTGTGGAACTTGTGCAGGAACCCATTGATAATACCCAGAATACATGTCTGCTTGGAAGTTGTGTAGAGCCACAGTAGGCGGCCCACTGTGGGCCCTAGTGCTGATGTGAAATGTAGGAGACATCTGGGCCTGCACTGTGGGTTGGCTGTGGGCTGCCTACACAAAGCAGTGAAATCTCACAGTGTAAGCAGGCAGTAGGCTTGCAGCATACCCACAGTGTGCCCACACTCAGCCGCCCTACTCTACAGGGCCCAGATGTGGCCTCCATTTCACGCCAGTACTGGAGTCCAGATGTGCACCATGGTACATTACCACCACCAACTGATATGGAATATGGAAAAAATACTACTTTCAAATGCTCCCTTATTCACAAGGGTTCCCACATTAGCAGCAGCACAGATTTGATTTGGCAGATTTCTGAACCGGGGTTCTTTTAACTTCCATGTTACTGAGATTTTGAATCAATCATTTTCTTCAAGCGTCGTCTTCCTGACAATGTAATAAATCTGTAGTTTCATCATGTCCACAATAGTCACATTTCCTAATAATTTGCCAGTGAATGTGCCCCCGTGGACCCACAGTGGGTAGGTGTGGGTGAACTGTAGGACTGTGGGGTAACTATGAGTTTTTATGGGCAAGCCTATTATATGTTGGCCACAGAAGGCCCTCTAAGGGCTGAACTGCCATGGCACCTACATGGCCTAACCTATATGAGCCTCAAATATGGGTAACTCATTCATACAATCAATCAAGTGTTTTTGCCTAACAGACGACCTGCTTTTCCTCCCGGGCCAAACCAAAGCAAAGAAGTGAACAAAGGAAGATTTGGGGTGGGGGCGTGGCTTAGCTTGACCTTTTTTGCTTGCACAAACTTTGCTCATGCTCCGTTAGTAACAGATCAGTTCATGGTTGATGAGCTCATAATAGTTTTACAGGTTACACTGAAAAAGCTGCATCCATTCTCTAAGCTAAATGTGTTTAATGCTATCCGGTTGTTCAGTCTGACGTCACTAGCCATGTCTGGGCCTAAACTCCGCTGCAGGTCCATATATCAAACGATCACTATGGCATTACTGAGAGTTGAAAAACTGTCTAAAGTCTTTCATCTTTAATAAAATGATCAGCGTTCTGCTCTACCAGGTGTAACAATTGAGTTTAACATCCAGGCATCCATGATAACGGAATTTATGACATTTAACGGAGTTAGAAGTTAGCAGGGAGTTAGCTCGCTAGCTTCCATCTAAATACAATATAGCATGTCCTGACTGCGGGGGGTTGGAAACAAATGAAAACGTACAGCTCTGTTATCACTTCCAGCATAAATGAAGACAGAAAACTAAACAGCAGTGACGTTTGTAGGGTTACTGAAGTTTGGCTAGCTGGTATATAATGATGTGCTACGTGACAGCTAGCGAGACAGCTATGTTAGCATAATATAAACAAGCTAACTTTTTTTCCACTCGATAAAAGTTAACGTGAGTGTTGTCGGTGGTCAGGAACAAATGTAATCGCATGGCAGGATGCTGTAAAAGGACCAAACTTCAGCCAGGAGAACAACTGAGATAATCCATCCACAATACGAGGTTAGTCATTCATATACTGCTGCATGGGCTGGGCTGTAGTTACATCCTAAGGTTTTAAAAACTGAGCTTAAATAAATGATTAGTGGTAATAAAAGCCGAGGGAGGTCAACAGTGATCACTGACTGTTTTAGGAGCTTTTTGAGATCAAATAGAAGAAAATACATAACATTAAACATGTTAACAACACAAAAGCCATATTAAACGCAGACTACTTTAGACCCAGAAGTAGGATTCGTCGCGTCATCACTGAACAACCGGATAGCTGAAATTTTGATTGACATAGCAACAGTATCTAAGGAGTGGGCTTAATGAATTCATTTGTGACATTTTCAGTATATAATGGTGCCCCGTGAATGTATACAGCCACGTATTATTTCATAAAGTTTAAAATGTTGATTGCTACATCTTCAAAAGAGCAACGCCTTCATATGTTTATGTAGGTCGGGCATGCTGGTCTCTGCTTACTCTGAGTGCTCTTCCAAGAGGGTGTTGCCTAAGCTCGCATTTGTTTTTCTAATGTCGGCGCAAAAAGCCTGTTAAAGCAACTCAAGTGCATCACAGCCACAGCACTGATGCAGCATCCTCTCAGATGACCGGCAGGCTCCTTTAAATGTCAGACAGCTGTTAGCCGCACGGCTCGGATGCCCGGCCTGCCGCGCCCTTCTCTCCAGACGAGCCGCCTTCCTCTGCCCTGAAATGTCTTAGCTATTCCAGCTCTCTTCTCCCTCCCTCTGACATCATCTCAGTTCTCTGACAAATGGAAAAACACACACACACACACACACACACACACACACACACACACACACAGGGCAGCTGGCCAAGGTTACATGGGTTTTCAGTGTGTGGGGGTCTATGTGTTTCTGAGATAGTTGAGTATTGCTTTTAACTCTATTCTGGGTGAAATAGTTTATTTAATATTCTGAGTGAGAACACAGTTACTAAACCTGAGCTTTCTAACATGTGTGCATGAGCATGTGGAAGTGTCACAGCCCAGGACAAGACGAAACATGTCAAATTCACTTCATTTTCAATTAATTTTCCTTTAAAGTAAACCTGTTACGCTGTTCATGATTTCTCTGTCAGATATATGCTGCTGTAGTGGTGCACGCCCACAGGAAAGACAGCCAAGTTTCAGATAGCGACATCGGCACATATACAAGTGAAGGTAATAAGGAGAGGTACAAGGTAAGGATTATTTTGAATTGTGAAACATGCAAAGCTACTCTAGTGGGATCTAAGAATAAAAATAAAACTGTCATGAACTGGCTGCGTGGAGGCAGACGAGGACCCAAACGCAAAACTCACGGAGACAAAAAGCTGAACTCAAAATCACTGCTTTATTGCAGGCTTCACAAAGAAACAGAACTAAACTGGGAATGCTAACTGAGGACCGAGTGAACACAGAAAAGCACACAGGTTCGGAGAGGAGACATTGACGACGCAACACCGAACTGAGGGAGACATGCACATAAATACACAGAGGGTTAACGAGGGAAGTGGAAGCACACGGGGAACACAGCTGACACAGATAATCATAACGAGACACGGCAGGAGTAACACAACATTGACGGGAGACTGTCAAAGTAAAACAGGAAGTACACAGAGGTGCAGACAGGAGGAGAGAGAGAGACAGGAGAGCACAGGAAACATGGAATAAAACACAAGGAGGGGAGACGAGGGCTCACAGGCACAGAGGGGCACACAGGGGGTAAAAGTCACAAGGGGGAAATCAAATAAGGAACAACTTAACAGAGCAACCCAGGAACCATGGCCTAAATAAAGAACAAAATACAAAAACACATGAAAACTAAGAATGCTGGGCCAACATGGCCCAGGATCATGACATAAACAAGGACAAGGCTTTCTTTAAATGTGCTGTGCTGAGCTTTTACATAATAAATTATTTTTAGAGCGTCCTGGAGAACAGAGAAGCATGCTGATAGTGTTAAATACCAAACAGAACCATGCTTTGTTTCATGTTTTTTCTTCCTTGATTCTGATTAATCATCCAAAATTTTACTACCTGTAATGTTGTTCTAGCATATCAATAGAAAAACAATTCAATAAAATGTAAATAAACAACCTACGTGTGTGGTTAACAACTGAAAATTGCAGTTTTAATCAAATCTGCTGTGAAACGTTGGGTCACCATCCAGTTACAGTATACACTGTTGCAGTCCAAGCACACCCATGTGCTGGTCTCCTGAGCAGAATAACGCAGATCGCCCCCAACCCCAAAACCATTCAAGAGAAGCTTGAGGAACACACCACAGAACCCAGTATTTCTACCTGAACCTGACACTCAAATTTATTTTCCTTTGAGTTTGAATGTCGCAGATCCATTGCATACGTTGTTTAATTGTCTTCATGATGTCAGAACCTGGCTATCTCAAAACTGTCTTACTTTGAATGACAGTAAAACTGAAGTTATTGTCTTTGACAGCCATATCCCTCTGAACCAACTAATCGA
This sequence comes from Rhamphochromis longiceps, assembly GCF_057381845.1. Classification (NCBI taxonomy): domain Eukaryota; kingdom Metazoa; phylum Chordata; class Actinopteri; order Cichliformes; family Cichlidae; genus Rhamphochromis; species Rhamphochromis longiceps. The sequence goes on along the minus strand of NC_140557.1, from coordinate 37,801,110 downwards.
TACCCTTGGCCCCCTTGCTAGCTACCTCTCCCACATTGTAAGAGACCTTGGGGTACTCTTGGATAGCGCCTTCAAATTAGAGAAACGAGTATCTACTGTGGTTAAATCCAGCTTCTATCAGCTATGTCAGATTTCTAAAGCTAAACCTTTTCTTTTCCCCAAGGACCTTGAAAAGCTTATTCATGAATTCATTACCACTAGACTGGACTATTGTAACTCCCTTTATTTAGGCCTCCCTCACTCCTCTCTCTACCGTTTGCAATTAGTACAGAACGCTGCTGCACGCCTTTTATCAGCTGCCAGAATGCATGATCATATGACTCCGGTTTTAGCTAACTTACACTGGCTTCCTGTCAAATTTCGCATTGATTTTAAAATTCTTTTACTCACTTATAAAATCGTAAACAATATGGCGCCTAGCTATTTAACAGAACTTCTCCATTTGTATAATCCTAAAAAAGCACTAAGATCTTCGAACCAGATGCTCTTAATGCAACCTAAGTCTAGGCTGAAAACCAGAGGTGATCGTGCCTTTGCTATTGCAGCTCCTGAACTGTGGAACAATCTCTCTACTGCCATTCGCTCTTCTGAGTCGATTCAGGCTTTTAAATCTCATTTAAAGACTCTTTTTACTCCGACTTAAGTTAGTTTGACTATCATTTGGTTGGCTTCTAAGTTTGTCTTGTCTTGTGTTGCTGTTTGGTAAATTTATCTTATTTTATTTATTTCCTAATTTGTGAAGCACTTTGAATGACACTGTTTTTTAAAAAATGTGGTATATAAATACATTTTGATTTGATTTGATTTGATTTGAAAGTCTCTCAGACGTCTTCACATGGTAAAATGTGCTACACTGAAGTACAGAGGTGCTTTGTTATCTTTTTAGAAATCTTCTAGATTAAATATTATTATTCACTCTTGACATAAAAAATTAGGACCACAGTAATATTATTCCAATACTAAGAATATGAAGGCTCGACAGATTTATTATTGCCTGTGCTGACTGTGCTCCTGTCTGACAGCAGAATTACACAAAAACTATGACGCTGAAATCCATGAAACCTGGAGGAGAGGTGGAACACGAGGAAAGGAGGAAGCCATTAAACTTTGGTTCTGTTCCAGATATCTTTGGTTAAAATGATGAGCCAGGGCACTGGCCATGGTCCAGAACTGCACTCTCTAAGTGCCCTTCTCTGTATCCCTGCTGCATATAAAAGAAAAGATTTTCCACAAAACAAGCAACATTAAAAGCTTCTGAAAGTCTGACTGCACACAGCAGGGCGACTGGACCGGATTCCAGTACACTACATGGAGTGTTTGTACCTTATTAACTTGTAGCCCAGAGTATATTCACCCTCCAACCCGACAACATCACCAGATCAATAGACTCTCTTCTTTCATCGTGCAGCTCCCATCAGCCGTCATTTAGTTAAAGACAAAGCTTCATAGTCGGCTAATTTCTAATATTCCTAATACATAAAGCTGTTTGCAAAAGCTTTTAAGGAAAAACAGCTTAACTGACATCCTCCAAGCTTGTGTGTCAGTATGTGGGTGTGTGCTGTCGACAGGGACCAGGAGACCCTCTGTGCTGCTTCAGAGAAGCAGAGGAACAGATCAATGACGGCGGCTGAATTATTAATCTGCTTGCACTCAACCCTGTCTATCGTGCAGAGAGATTTTTAGGTTGTGTCATAAAAATGTTAAACTCACAGTGATGCAGTTTAAACATCACAGAATCAGCTTCCTGCTCATTGGTGGAGTCTACACGCATTGCTTTTCAAAGCACGTCCGTCTGTGATTTGTTGTGTATTCGGGCCTCCTCAGACAGAAACAGATGAGTGTTTGTGCAGAGAGAAGCCCTGCTGTTGGTCCAGCATCGTTATCACAATCAAACGTTTTAAAGATTATAGAAGAGAAAAAAAGCTGGTTATTAAAACAGCATTACTGTGTGTGTGTGTGTGTGTGTGTGTGTGTGTGTGTGTGTGTGTGTGTGTGTGTGTGTGTGTGTGTGTGTGTGCAGCAGCATCACTCATCTGTGCCTGTCAGCTTCAACCTGCTGTTTTGTCCGTCACAGTCTGTAAACACCCACTCAGACCCCGAGTGTGGGTTTGTGTACAGCAGGGTGGCACGTTTGACATGGACGCTGAGTTCATTCACAGGCCAGTGCAAAGAGTCTCACGCTTTATAAATTCCCACATGAACACGTTTTAGCTTCCAGGGAGTTTTTCTGAGTCGTGTTAAGCTTTTATTAAGTGAGAAATCTCCTTCATGCAGGTCTGCATTACCAGCTGAGAAGGCCTGTAACTGCACCATATTATCAGCACTGTTAGTGAGTTAGAGATAAAACTGCCTGCTCGCTTCTTCCACATGCTTTCTGCGCAGGAACAAGAGTCTGGCACATACCGGTGGGTGTGTGGACATTCATTGTTTTGCTGGGAGCCTTTTGATATTGTCCCACTTTTATAAAGAAACCAATCAGAGAGCAGATTCGAGTCACCTGTTTGCCAAAAGTTGAAAAGAATACATACAGCTTGTCAACATGGCAACAAAATGTATCATAAAAGTAGTGAATTTTCGAATTACCTTTGCAACTTTTTCCTCTTCATTCCTTAACATATTCATCTGTACATTAATCTGCACCAAAACAAACAAAGGTTTAACCACCGGAACAAAAGGAAAGCCAACAACTATCTATATTTCTCATATTTAAAGGCAAACACGAAATAAAACTAAAAACTGCACAGTTTACAACAAGTCCCCAGGTGTTCTTCTACAACGAGCTGCGGCACAGGCTTCCAGTCGTCTGTTGAGACCTCATTTTCCAGATCTACATTTCATGGATTTGGATTAGATTGTGAACTCTCTGATGAACAGCACATAAACATGATGGCAATACTCTAGCAGGAGTTTGTGGAGGTCTAGTGAGTCTATGTGTATCCCGGTTTTTATCAGTTTGGATCATAAAAATCTTAATCAGGGGCATTGGAAGCAGACTCTCTCTCTCTGGGATACAGATGGTTTCTCCATCATGAGCAAATAAGTGGTCACCGGTACTGTGGTCACCGACAGACCACAGTACGTCAGGCTGAAGGACATCACGTCTGACACAGTGGTGAGCAGCACAGGAGCACCACAGGGAACTGTGCTGTCCCCTCTTCTCTTCACCCTGTACACCTCTGACTTCTGCTACAACTCTGAATTATGCCATATTCAGAAATTTGCAGATGACACGGCCATCATGGGGTGTATCTGGGATGATCAGGAAGAGGAGTACAGAAGTCTGGTGAGGAACTTTGTCGCATGGAGTCACACAAACCACCTGCAACTCAACACCTCAAAGACTAAGGAACTGGTTGTGGACTTCGGGAGGTCCAGAGAAGGTCCACTGCCGGTTCAGATAGAGGGGGAGGAGGTGGAGGTGGTCAACAAGTACAAGTACCTCGGGCTGTGGGTGGACAATAAACTGGACTGGTCATGCAACACAGAGCACCTGTATAAAAAAGCCCAAAGCCGACTGTACTTCCTCAGGAGGCTGAGGTCTTTTAACATCTGCAGGAAGCTCCTGAGGATGTTTTACCAGTCGGTGGTTGCTGGAGTACTTTTCTATGCTGTGGTGTGCTGGGGGAGCAGCACAGCAAAGAGGGACTCATCCAGGCTGGAGAAACTGATCAGGAAGGCTAGCTCTGTGGTTGGCATGAAGCTGGACACTCTGGTGACAGTGGCAGAGAAAAGGACATTAAAGAAACTGATGGACATTATGAACAATGCTGGGCATCCTCTGCACACGGCCATAAACAATCAGAAGAGTCTGTTCAGTGACAGGTTGCTTCTCCCCAAGACAAGAACTAACAGACTTAAAAACTCCTTTGTCCCACACGCCATCAAACTGTTTAACTCCTCTCTGGAGGGGAGAGGGAGGGGAAACAGGAAACAGGAGGACAAAGGAGGGGGGAACAACTAAGCTGTAGTGCCTCTTCACCTCACTGTACAATACCTTGTGCAATACTTTTTGTAAATAGTCAACAGTGCAATAGACTCAATACTTGAAATGTGCAATTCACTTGTATTTTTATCTTTTATTCCTATTTATTCTATTTATCCCCTTTGTATATTTTATTTATATTTGTCTCTGTATTTATATATGTGTGTATGTGTGTGTGTGTATATATATATATATATATATATATATATATATATATATATATATATAACAATTCTGTAACTGTAACTTCGGTCGTTGCTGTGCTTTTTGGAAGTCGAATTTCCCAGAGGAACCCACCCGAGGGATTAATAAAGTTCTATCTTATCTTATCTTATCTTATAAGTATTTGGACTGCTGAATTTAATTTCAACCACTTACAAAGTAATAAGCAGTCTGTTATTTCAATATTAGGTTTGTTACTGGTCTCGAAGCAGCTGGGAGCACAGTCACCAAGAAACACATTATGTCATCATAGTTTGAAATCCTGCAGTGTCCACAGAGCACCGCTGCTCAGGAATGACCATGTGACCAAGTTTGCCAATGACCACCTGAGCGAGTCCAATGAGGCTTGGGAGATGCGGTTAGATGCCACTCGAGTTTTAAATCCAAGAACACCATCCCTACGCTTTGAAGATGTTGTTCTGCCAAGGTTACAGAGCAACTGCCTTTCATTTTAGGAAGGAAGGTTAGAAAAACCTGTGATGAGAACCTCGCTTCACGCATTGAAAATGCGTTGTGGGTGGGTCTTCCAGTGGGACAATAACCCAAATCATACGGCCAAGGCAACAAAGAAGCAGCCCAGCCACTGTTTGGACTCTAATCCCACACAGCAGCTCAAAAGACAGCTTAAGCTTTGTGCATCCAAGTGATTACTTAGAACCCTTAAGGGTTTAAACAAAATCTGCAAACAGGACAATCCCTGTGTGTTTGATGTTTGAGATGTGTCACAGATGTGGCCACTAACTCGTACCCCACCAAGTATTAAATCAGGTGATTCAAGGTGATCGAATACTTGTTTCTGTCATCTGCCTGCTTTCCTGAGTGTTGGAGTGCTTGTCTGTTCTTTACATCACTTCCACTTTCCCATGCTGTCAGACTCAGCCATCTCTGAACCAATCAGCCTCCACTCTGCGAGCTTTAAATCTCAGTGCACGGTGGTCATTCTACCTTTCAAACCATCAGTCATGTATCGCACTTCATCCCCATCTCCGCCTCACCCTGGTCACTCAGCGCTCCATCCAACACCAGTCTTTAGACTCAGGGGCAGTGCTTTCAACACATCTATTGGCAACCAAAAATATCAAAAATAATAACAAGTGGATTTGGTTTGTGGTGGTCTTTGCCCAAATACGGTACAGGTGACCCTTAGGTGAAAGAAAGAAAAATGGAAAAAAATAAGTTTCTGTTTATGTCTCAGTGTTTAGCGGAGTTACTGTAACACAGGCTTTATTAACTAAGACGTTAAAAATGTTTACATTGTATTTGGGATAAACTGATGGAATTCAGCTGACTGAAAGAGTAATTAATCTAATTCATTATTACTTAATAGAATAGAATAGAATAGAATAGAATAATCCTTTAATTGTCCCACAAGGGGAAATTTGGTTGTAATTTGTAACTTCTTGTCTTTGGTTGGAATTTGATTATTTGTGAAAGCTGCACTGGTGCGATCATCTTTGCCATAAATGTGAATTACTGCCCAGTGATGTTTGGATCATGGATTTATGGAACGTACTGGCATAAGTATGGATTCATGGTTGTAAAACCTCTGATACACAGTGTGTGTGTTGATGTTTGTGTGTATAGACCCAGAGATTACGTTCACTAAATGTTACTGCATTTCCCCTGAGAGTCACCGCCATCAGTCAGAAGCACAGCTTCACCCAGTCTTTATTAATTGCACCATGTGGGCGACAGCTGCATTCATGGACACCATTACTGGCACTTCCTTCATCATCGTCCTCCTCTCTTGAGATGAAATGCGATCGTTCACGTTGCCAGACTGTCCGTGTGCCTCACGGGTCAATCAGTAATCACCACTGAGCAGGGCAGACGCTGGGGAATGAGACACTAATGCATACACACTGATGGATGTTCTGATTACCTGCGTCATATCCATTACATCATGATGGAAGAGCCTCAGCAGTGTGTCAATACTGCAGAGACAACTGGGAATCTGCATCTTTGTTGAGCTTCAGAATAAAAGAAGGTGTCGATTTTTAGGTAATGCTCTTTTGTAAAGACTAGTGTTAATTAACTCTGTCAGTATGTTTAAATTCAATTTGATGTTATTTAGACACTATTAGATGATATAATGGTTTAAGTAACAGCCATTTCATACATTAGATAGTTTGTAGTAGTTCTCACTGTTAATAGTTTACAGAGGGATGTTACACTGGAATAACAGCTGTTACATTTACACAGTGTTAGAGCAACGGCTGCAACCTACAGCCTTTAAAATCACAATTAAATGATGTCTGTAAACACATCGGTCCAGGTGTTATCACACTGAGACAATAATGGCTGTCAGTCCTGTCGCTGCTTATATTACTGCTCTCTGCTAAGACTACAGATCACACTACTGATGTAAATTCCCTCATTTTAAAACACCATGGTGCCTCTTCAAACTCTGATCTCTTATATTTCTTAATCTAAAGAGTGAATGCATTTAAAGCATGAACTGCACACCTAGCCACCAAACGTTTGGTAAAGTACGAGTACTGTAACGTTTTGCAGAGCTCTGATGAAGCATCACACCACATCTGGCATATATAGTTCCATTTTATAGAATACATTGTTAAAATTATAAGCTATATATTCCAGTCATCCATTTATCGGACATCACTGATAAATCAGTGGTGAAATTCTTCTCGGCCTCCTTGTTTTGCTCAGCGTACAGTCTTGTGGTGCTGGATGTGGGGTGAGACCCTCCATGCATGGTCAGGAGCTTCCATGTTGATGTCAGTGGCTTCGATCTCCTCATTTGTTCCAGCCAATTATCCCAGTGGGGAATCTGATCACCAGTGTAGGTGTATTCTTCCCATTCAGCTGACTCCTCAGGACTTGCCTGACCCTCTGCAGGTACTTGGTGGTTGCAGCTTTCCCAGCGGCCTCTTCATGGTTTTCCAATGAATGTTGTCTGCAACGTTGCCTTCCGGTAGTTCGATCCCCTCAGTTCTGACTACCTTCCCTCTCTTTATTACCATCCGACTACACTTCTCCAGCCCGAACGACATTCCAATGTCATTGCTGTATACAGCTATAGCCTGGTAGTGTGGATCAGTGAATCGATGTCTCGTTCACTCTTGGCATACAGCTTGATGTCATCCATGTACAGGAGGTGGCTGACAACTGCTCCATTCCATAGTCGGTGTCCGTAGCCAGTCTTGTTAATGATCTCACTGAGGGGGTTCAGGCCTATGCAGAACAGCAGTGGGGACAGAGCATCTCTTTGGTAGATCCTGCACTTGATAGTGACTTGTACTATGGGCTTGAAGTTGGCCTCCAGTGTTGTCCGCCACATCCCCATTGAGTTCCTGATGAAGGCTCTCAGGGTCCTGTTGATCTTATATAGTTCTAGACATTCCAAGATCCAGGTGTGGGGCATTGAGTCATAGGCCTTCTTGTAGTCAATCCAGGCAGAGCACAGGTTGGTCAGCCGAGTCTTGCAGTCTCAGCTGACTGCTCGGTCTGCCAGTAACTGGTGTTTTGCGCCTCTGGTATTATTGCCCATCCCTTTCTGTGCCCCATTCATGTACTGACCCATGTACCTGTTCATCTTAGCCGCTATGATGCCTGACAGGAGCGTTCATGTGGAACTGAGGTAGGTTATTGGCCGGTAGTTGGAGGGGACCGGTCCCTTCTTGGGGCTGTCAGTTCTGTCATTGCTTATATTACTATATCAGTCCCTTCACTCTGGGTATCTCTTATCTACTAGCATTTGCAGTTTATTGTTACTGCCAGACGCTTGTGTTCTTCAGCCAGTAGGCGTGAACCATGTCGGGGCCTGGTGCTGTCCAACTCTTCATACTGGAGACCCTTTCGTGGATCCTTTCTGTCTGCCACTCTGATGGTTACAGAAACATCTGTGCCTGGAAGTGCCGAGGTCAACATGGGAGACGTCCCCGAGGGTGGTGGAGAATGAGCAAGCTAAGATCCTGTGGGACTTCCAGATACAGACGGACAAAATGGTGATGGCTAACCAACCGGACATAGTGGTGGTAGACAAGCAGAAGAAGACGGCCGTAGTGATCGATGTAGTGGTTCCCAATGACAGCAACATCAGGAAGAAGGAGCACCAATATTAGAAAAAATGCTGGTTTCAGGCAAATGTCAACACAGTGGCAAAGATGTCGGAGAATCATAGGCCTCATCTTGTATGAAGTTTCTGGTGATCCATCAAAAAACTGATTGATGAGACATTTAGGCTGTAAGAGTGAATGTGAGCATGGTTGTCTGCCTCTCTGTGTTAGCTATGCAAAAGACTGAGAACCTGTCCAGGTCCTCTCGGCCTGTGACAGCTGGTACAGGCTTCCCCCCTGAACTGGATAAGTGCTTAAGAAAATGGATGGATGGACAAAGCTGCAGACAACAGGCTAATGATGCCATAAAGCCATGCTGCTGTATGACTAAATATGAATCCAAGAAATAATAGACATGAACATCTGAAAATATCTCTCAAAACATTCATATAAACCAATCAGAGAAGTCCAGCCTCTTTCTCTTATAGATTTTCCTTTGTGTTTTCAGTGTGTGAGCCTTTCAGCCATGATGACTGTGCACTCCTCCTCCACCAGCTGCACATTAGTATTCAAGGCACAGATGAGGAGGAGCTGGAGTATGACGGGTTGGAAAGCCAATCCTGCAAACACCTTGTGGGTGGTGTGAGCGATTTTCCTGAAAGGTAAATACAAATCAGAGACACAATCAGGGAATTTGGGGAAAAGCCACTGGAGGACAGCTCGGAAAGACAGACCTTCGATTTCTAGCCTCGACCTTTTGAAAACACACACTTTTTCTTGTTTTTTCTTTTTCTTGGGTCTGATCGATTTCCCAATGTGACCTTTGCATACCAGCAAGCAGCACAGTTCATCCTCAAGCAGCTGAACTGTGAGCTGAGCTTTCCCAGAGGTTTGGCAAGATGAAGGCAAGGCAAGGCAAGGCAAGGCAAGTTTATTTGTATAGCACAATTCAACAACAAGGTGATTCAAAGTGCTTTACAGAGACATTAGAAACAAGAACAAATAAAAAGCATGATTTAAAATTGAATAAAACAAGCAAATAAACTAACTAACTAATTAACAAACAAACAAACAAACAAACAACAGTATATAAAATCAAAACAGATAAAATCAGAACAGTAGATAAAATCAGTAGTTAAATGTAAGTTTTGAAATTTAAGCTTAAAGTGTGGATTTGGTGCTTTATTCAAATGCAGCTGAGAACAGGTGAGTCTTCAACCTGGATTTAAATAAACTGAGTGTTTCAGCTGATCTGAGGCTTTCTGGGAGTTTGTTCCAGATATAAGGAGCATAAAAGCTGAATGCAGCTTCTCCGTGTCTGGTTCTGACTCTGGGAACTGATAAAAGACCGGATCCAGATGACCTGAGGGATCTGGATGGTTCATACTGGGTCAGGAGGTCATTGATGTATTTTGGTCCTAAACCATTCAGAGCTTTATAGGCCAGCATCAGAACTTTAAAGTCTATCCTCTGACGGACAGGCAGCCAGTGTAAGGACCTCAGAGCTGGACTGATGTGGTCCACTTTTTTGGTCTTAGTGAGGACTCGAGCAGCAGAGTTCTGAATGAGCTGTAGTTGTCTGACTGATTTTTTAGGTAGACCTGTAAAGATGCTGTTACAGTAACCAAGCCTACTAAAGATGAATGCATGGACTAGTTTTTCCAGGTCCTGTTGAGACATCAGATCTTTTATCCTTGATATATTCTTGAGGTGATAGTAAGCTGACTTTGTTATTGTCTTAATGTGTTTTTCTAAGTTTAGGTCTGCATCCATCACTACACCCAAATTTCTCGCCTGGTTTGTGGTTTTTAGGTGTATAGATTGAAGTTCTCTGGTGACCTGTAATCGTTTTTCTTTGGCGCCAAAGACTATTACCTCAGTTTTGTTTTTGTTTAGCTGGAGAAAATTGTGGCACAACCAGTCATTGATTTCCTCAATGCATTTACCAAGAGCCTGTACAGGGCCTCGGTCTCCTGGTGACATTGTGATATATATTTGTGTGTCATCTGCATAGCTGTGATAGTTTATTTTGTTGTTGTTTATAATCTGTGCCAGTGGGAGCATGTAGATGTTAAACAGAAGGGGTCCCAAGATGGAACCTTGGGGAACTCCACATGTGATACTTGTCTGCTCAGATGTGAAGTTACCTATTGATACAAAGTATTTCCTGTTTTCTACGTATGTTTTGAACCAGTTTAGTACAGTTCCTGAAAGACCTGTCCAGTTCTCCAGTCGTTTGAGTAATATGTTGTGGTCAACTGTATCAAATGCTGCACTGAGATCCAGTAAAACTAGGACTGACATTTTTCCACTGTCTGTATTCAGACATATGTCATTAAACACTTTGGTCAGAGCGGTTTCAGTGCTGTGGTTCTGTCTAAAACCTGACTGGAAGGCATCGTAGCAATTATTCTGTTTTAAGAAGTAACTGAGCTGTTGGGAAACTGCTTTTTCAATGATCTTACTTAAAAACGGGAGATTTGAGATCGGCCTGTAGTTGTTCATTTGTGTCTTGTCAAGATTGTCCTTTTTCAGTATAGGTTTGATTACAGCAGTTTTTAGTGATTCTGGAAACACACCTGATAATAAAGAAAAGTTGACGATCTGTAACAGGTCTGACTCTAAAGTCTTTGAGACCTTTTTGAAAAAACTTGTTGGCAGGACATCTAAACAGCAGGAGGAGGAGTTCAGTTGACCTAAGATGTCCTCCAGGTCTTTGCTGTTAATAGGTTGAAACTGTTTCATGGTGTTTAAACAGTTTTTTGGTGGACACAGTACATATCCTGGATCTGCTGTTGATGTACCAATTGCTTGTCTAATTTTTTGGATTTTTTCAGTGAAGAATTTGGCAAAGTCATTGCAGGCCATGGTCGAATGAAGTTCAGCTGCCACTGACACAGGAGGGTTTGTTAGCCTGTCAACTGTAGAAAATAAGACCCGAGCATTATGGCTGTTTTTAGTGATGATGTCAGAGAAGTAGGACCTCCTTGCATTCCTCAGTTGTAAATTATAATTGTGAAGTTTCTCTTTATAAATGTCATAATGAACCTGGAGGTTTGTTTTTCTCCATCTGCGCTCAGCTTTCCTACACTCTCTTTTTTCATTTTTCACCAGTGTGGAGTTTCTCCATGGAGACTTTTTCCTTCCAGAGATAACCTTCACCTTAATGGGAGCAATAGTGTCCATTACATTTAACATGTTAGCATTGAAGCTATTGACGAGCTCATTGACTGACCCTCTGGGCAGGTCAGGTGTTAATGGGAAGACCTGGTTAAAAATTGCACTACTGTCTTCAGTTATACACCGTTTTGTGATCACTGTTGTTGATATATTTGTGTGGGCTGAGATTTTACTTTCAAAGAAAACACAGTAATGATCAGACAGGCCCACATCAGACACAGTAACCTTTGAAATGCTCAGGCCTTTGGAGATCAGTAGGTCAAGAGTGTGTCCTCTATTATGTGTGGCCTCTGTTACATGCTGAGTCAGCCCATAGTTGCCCAGAGTGTTACTCAGGTCTTTAGTCCCTTTGTCCTGAGGGTTGTCCACATGAATGTTAAAATCCCCAGCAATAATTACACAGTCAAAATCAACACAAGAAACAAAAACATAAAACAACACATTTCCTCTCAGAGCTCGAAGGGAAAAGGAACAACACGCATCTGTTTAATGGCCACTATAACCAGACAGTATCTACAACAAAGTTTCAGTACCTTCTCCCTCCTCTCGATGCAAAGCTTGATTAGTGCCTGGGCTGACTTATTTTGAAGTAAACCGCTGATGTCAGTGTACCCAGTGTAGCTGAAGAAATCAAAAAAGCACCTTGCCTTAAATGTCAAATTTGAAAACATAAAAAATAAATAAAAAACATACATAAATACTCATTAGAGCGTAACGTGTGTATCAACAAATCAATTCCCAATCCATCAAAGTAACCTCATTAAGAGAAGCTATATATTATAATTTAAGACAATCCCAACCTGAGGGGTTATTTCATGTCCCTGGCTTGTGAATTTGAATCTGGGTGCTAAGATATGCAGGTAAGCGTACAGGCTGCTTCTAATAATGCCCACACGTGAGAGTGTTTCTCTGGATATCGGTCAATGCCAAATCCATTCCAGGTCAAATTTGTAAAGGTTTCCAGTCGGCTCGACAGCCTTTGTATTATAACTGAAATTATATAAAAATCTATTTGGATTTACTGATAAATATCAAAACTACATAATACCAAGGACTGTGTCTTAATATGTTAGGCTGTTTGAAGGCTGTGCTACTGCTGTCAGCGGTTCAGTGAATGCTGCTATACAGGCTAAATGTCTCTCTAGCGCACATAAAGGTCTTTTTACTCATTTTGTTTTCCTCACATTGGCCCAATAACAAAAACCTCTGGATTTAAAAATCTCTCTGTGTTCTTGAGAAAACACAAGACAACCGACATCTCTTAAACTGAAGCATGTTCCCGTAATTTCCTGCTTCCACTGAGACACTGAGCATCGGGCACAGAGGGTAAGCCTACCCTTAGGTTGAATTAACCACAGAACACACAAGCAGAAGTGGAATTATCAGAACACCACCTGTGATACAATAATTGAAAGTGGAAGCGAGTGGATTCTGTAATGTGCTTTAATGCAGTTTTCTGAAGGACTGAATGCATGGATAAGCTCTTAGACCATATTCAGTTACCTTATGGGCAACATCTGACAGACACATATTATTTTACAGGCTGTAGACAAATTCAGCAAATACTGAAACACAATCCTGTGTGTGTGTGTGTGTGTGTGTGTGTGTGTGTGTGTGTGTGTGTGTGTACATAGGGACATAAAAGATGCGTCTAGTAGTGCGTCTTTACTTCTTTGTTACACTTCCTCTTTATCAGCTGTTTAGCTCTCTGTGTTATGCTAGTGTGCCCTCTGACTGCGTGTGAGTGCTGATGTTGTCCTTATTGTTCACTTTGCCTGTGTAAAAGGATATGAATAGTTTCCTCCTATGGTCATATTTGAAGAGGTAGCACATACTTTGTACTTTATACCAGGTAACAAGTAAAATACACATATTGCTTTTGGCTAGATGCTAATATTAGCATGCTAACATGGTCATGATTCTGATGCTAATGTTTAGCAGGTCTACAGTTTACGCTTTTCTCCATTTTTATGTGTTGGCTTTGCAGCTGATGGGGTGGGGATGTGATTTGTTCTGCTACATTTTGACAGCTCTACAGAAAATACTCTGGAAATGAACCAGAATCTGCTTCTCACTGTGGCACAAGAGGATAATCAAACGATCATCAAAGTCAGAACCTTGAATGTCTTAAATTTTAGGTCAGGCTGACAACTAAACTGAGCTGAGCTCTTTTATCTGCTTGAGGTTAACTGACATGTTGGTTGTTGATGCATGACAAGTGACGGCATCATCAAACACGTTCAGATTCCTCCTATGGGAGGCATGAGTGAAAGTGACATGGCAGTCTAGTTCTAATTGTTGACTTTTGAGGCTAAACTAACAGAAATAAAGCTCAAACATGTGTAGAAAATATGGCACTTTAGTAGATACAGATTTAATAATTTAATATAGCTGAAATAAGACTGCTCCCAGGAGTGGCAAGGTTATCGCTCCTTGCCAGCAGCAGAAAAATTCTCCTCCTCAGGCTGGATGGCAGATGAAGCTCCGCTGCAGCTCTTGCTGCGATCTTTCTAGACTTCAGTAAAATATGTCCGTACAAGAAAATACATAAAAACAAGCAATGAGACAAAGCAGTGTGTCGACTAACAGAGAGGAGAACAGGTTTAGAAGAAGGAAATCAAAGAAAGGTTGTAAATCTGAAAAAGTATCTCAGCCACACTCTTCCTTCCTGTTGGTGTGTGTTCCAACCTTCCAACACAGAAAAATCCTGGTTGGGAATTTATGCATCTTGCGTGACTTATAACAGTGACACAGTGAAATAATGTGAAGTCATGCAGACCTGGGTTAGTAGAGAAAAGCATTAAGTAACCTGCAGCCTGCTGGGAGGCACAGCATTTGGAAGACATGTCCATTTACCAGTGAAATGTGTCATAGAGCTCGGGCCATATGACTAAAATTCAGCCAAATTTGTGTATGCGTGCTGTAGTAGTAAATGTACATATTTCCACTCTTCACATAAGACTACCATCCAATACACTGTGTGGGAGGATCCATGTTTAAAATCCACGCTGAACACTGAGTTCCATTTATTTAGCCAACACACCTTCTCCTCCAAACAGCTCATCTGACCCTGCTAGGCTTGAGTGAAAGCTGAGTGTGGGTAGGATACATTTCTTTGTGAATGCAAAGCAGCGAATCAGAAAGCAGATACTTTCCTAGCAAGAGTCACATTCATCACCTATGGCACGTCCTGATCTTCGATCACCCCAGCAGGGGGTAAAACCTCTCGGATTCAGCCTTTATTGATTCCAAGTGTGACATGCAGTCTGCACGTGAGACCATCATCAATAAGAGCTATGTTGTCATCAGCTCCTAGGATATATCCCAATGGATCAGTAAAGAAATCAAAGAGATGAGAGCATGCTCTTAGCATTGCATCACAAACTTATGTTTTTATGTAGAGTTTATAATGTAGCCATAAAAGATGCGGAGCTGGAAAGACTTCAAGGTTCCACAGATTTCATTTCACGAACACGTCATCTATACATCTTAATCTGTCAACTTGAATTCAATGCAGTTTACCCTTGTGCAATATGGGTTTATTCATGGGCCAAAAGAGCAGATGATATCATGGTTGACGACATTGTTATTTAGAAAAAAATTATTTTGGTGTCTGAAGAGTCCTGTTCTCACTTTTGTCTGATAACACACGAACAGCCAGGTTCTTCTCTGCTAATTCGACACAGAGATCATTCAAAAGAACCAAAGTCTGTGAGTCATTCATCATAAGCACCCAGCAAAAACGGGCTTTAATGGTTTTGTATCACTGAGACAGGTCTCAGGGTTCCAGTCAACAGAAGCATGCAAACTGATAACCCGATGAACTCTCTTAGAGCTCAGCTGGAGACAAAACTCATTTTTACAATGTTTTGGTTTTAAATATGTTGGCTGATATCCTTTATGTATAGAAATATAGTTGCACATACTTTAGAGATATAGTAAAGGGGAAAATGATGGACTGCTTGTTTACTGTAAACAGACTGGTTCTTATTATAGTGTTTTTCTACACGAACGCTCAGTTTTCACCCATGACTCACACACTCATGTTGGTCCCTTATATCTAACATTCACACTCCATTGAGCACATCGGAGAAACCCGAGGTTCAGCATCTTGCCCGAGGACACTCGAGCAGCCAGGGACTGAACCACCAACCTTCCAAATAGCAGATGACCTGCTCTAGCTGACATCCCAGTATTTCTTTGCATGACAGGTACAGGCGAGTGAAGCTCTTATTGCGATTACACTGTTCAGAAAGTCCATGCAAAGTTCACCTGAAGCCCGGCACATCCCAAACAGCAGCAAGTATAGACTCGGTACGTGCTGGTGAAAGCATGCCACACTCTGTCCGTGTCACACTTTCACCTTTAAAATCCAAAAAATCCCTCTTGCTGTCAACTTTATTGAAGATAACAATGAACACACTGACCTTTGACGTGCGAGGAAAACTGTGCAGTGTGCCTGGCTTCAAACAGCTGCAGCTCTTTATCCAGGTCAAAAACAGCCAGCTCAACGCTCCAGGAGCGTAAACCTGTTTTTGGAACACACAGCAGCAATAATGCTCAGAATCAAGAGTTCAGTATGCCCTCACAACAATTTACTACATTTCTCTGACAGTGAGAAAAGTTTTGCTTGTTTGTTTGTTTTTCTAAATTTATGGAAGACCAAAACTGCCATAAACAAACAATTAAAAACAAACAAACAAAGCTATTCATTGTTCTTATGAGGAGAAGAAGAAGTAGCAGTATTAATGAAAGAATAAGTAAAATTAATTACTGCACACATTTCCCTCTAATATTGTATTTGGTACATTTTATTTATTGCTGCATTAACATTTGAAAACTACAACATTAACATGCTGCTTATGTGCACTCTTCAATAATAAAATAGCTGGATTAATAAAAAAGTGAAAGGTGCCATTCTGTGCATTTGTTACAAAGAATATTTTAGCAATAACTGGATTTGTAGTTATGGAAGTTTTACCTAAGTTTGCACTGCAGTGCTTTTAGATTGAGGGGAATTATTAAAAGTTAATGCACTCTTATGCAGCTAATTAAAATTTGAAGCTCTTTCCGGGACTGCGTCTGGATTTTTAACCAATAAATATCGGACTTCTTGTTTTTATGAGTTCATTAAAGAAACTAAGTGGGAACAGATACTATGTAAACACCAAGCCGTTTCATCGCCCCGCTCCGCTGTCACCGACCACTTGAGTTTGCCTTACCCTGTGTGATCTGTCTCCTGGCAGCTTCGAGATGATGGCTGCAGGAAATCTCTCCAATCACGATCAATATGCGATAGTTTCTATGCTGGAACGCAGCTCCAGGGTGATGCTGTCCGCGGTGCTGAACAGACTCGTCTGGTTCTGTTTGCTCCACAGAGGCAGCGGCTGAGATAGAGATTTCCATGGTAACAGTGCCACTAATGGACGCTGAGCCCTTTTCCATCTCCATGACAACTGCATCCAGAGCGAGCACCATGACAGTGCAAGATGGGGTGGGAGGAGTGACGGGCGTGGCTCAGAAGAAGCTAAACACTTGATTGGATTCCAGGTGATGTTGCTATTTGATGTTGCAGCATGCCATTGGACAGAAAGAAGAGAGGGATATGAGAATTGATGTTGATCATATTTCCTATATGAGGCAGCTGAAGCTTAAAAAAAGATTTTACAGTATCAAAGTGTCAGTTGCTTTTCCACAGAGTTCTTGAAAAGAGAGATTTATCATCTTCAAATGTGTGAAAATATTCATAAAACTGTTGATGTTTGATTAAACAAAATAATTGTTTTCAAACCAAAGATTTTGGTGTGTATTGAGTCCAATCAATGGCACTTACAATAGCCCTCATAGTGTTTTTGTATTAACTTTTTAGACAAAGGTGTCTGGGACTAAAAAGTTTGTGGCAAACAAAGCGTCTATTTATATCTGTGTGACTGTGAGCACCAGGCAGTGTGCCTCTGATTACTGAACTGACGTGTCTGTGTTCAGATTGTGAATAGAACAATGCTTCATCTGTGCACAGAATAACACTGACAACAAAGGCTCACAGTCACCACAGAAAACTGTTATTTTAGGCTTCATTTGAATGATGAAGCAGTACTAAAGTTGCAAGTTGTCCTTATACATGACAACAAATCTGCAGAAAAGTATTAGCATTGCTGAGGCGTGCATTTGCTCCTATTCTACAACTTGTTAACAAATCATTGAAGAGATGCAATAAATTGCAGTAAAGTGAGATTTTCATCAATACCCAAAGGTTGATTCTGTTCATCAGGACGTTTTCAGTGGGAGAAACGTTTCGTCATCATCCAGGTGACTTCGTCAGTGTCAGCTGACTGCATTTTCCAATCTTATAAATAGGAAATTTGCACATGACTGAAACCAGCACCACTGAGGGAACAGTGGGCTGGAAGAACATCAGTTTCTTCATCATTAATATGCAAATTGTCATGGCCATTGATCAGTGCTTGGTGATCAATGGCCATGAGTCCCATCCACAGAGAGTTGGGGAATGGCTGCAATCGTCAGATGGTGACAGATGCACCCTTAGGCCCCCTCCTCCATTCAAAGATGGTCTTTCCCTTTTCACGTAAAGTAAGTGATGAAATGTTTCTCCCAGTGACAACGTCCAGATGAACAGAATCAACTTTTTGGGATTTCCTGATTGAGCATGCATCAAGACATTTTTGTCTATAGTGTGGGTCTTTACAATTCCTCTATAATATCATATATATGAACTCCACTGTTGTCAGTTCAACTTTTATGTTTACAGAAAATGATTATATTGTCCACTAAGAGTAAACTCTTGGCAACTGTGGGGAGGAAAAACTTTCTTAAAACAGGAAGAGACTTCTGGCAGAACCAGGCTGGTGAATACGTTTTTGAGGTCTGCTGGAAAACCCTCAAATATGGCTGAATTAAAACAATTCTGCGAAGAAGAGCAGTCCAAAGTTCCTCCATAGCAATGTGAAAACTGCCAAGTTGTTGCCACAACCAGGTATTAAATTTAGGAGGCAGTTGCTTTTTAACATACAGGCCCCTGTGGGTTTAGATGCCTGTTTCCCTGGATAAATGAAACCATCATTTAAAAACTGCTTTTTGTATTGAAAAATGTATTTGATGATTTGAAACACATAAGGGTGACAAATATACAAAAAACTAAGAAATCAGAAAAGGAGGTTTTTGTTTGTGTCTTTCTTGTAAGCTTACTTTCACACTTCATGTCAGGTTAACTGATGTGATTACACGTGGGCGTACCTGATAGATGGATGGATGGATAACAGAATTATTAAATGTCAATAACAGATTTTTTTTATGTAAAATTATGAAGTTTAGGTGGAACATTGGGAATAAATGCAAGCGGTCAAACAGGTGGAAAACCCAACATCCAATGAAAACAAAACTAGATCTACACAGGATGTGATTGGGTGGGAACAACTGAGCTGAGACAGAAAATAAGGAGAGGAGGGAAAGGAAATAAAAAAAAAACAAGCATGTTAGAAAACAACTAGTAAAGGAAGTCACCAAGATACAGACCATCGATGGCAACAAGAAGACTGCAGAAAAGTACAAACACAACAGAATACAACAAATATATTGAAAGCTTCAACATAAAGACACAGAATGAGTCTTCTGGACACTCCAGCTTTTCTCCTGCTGCCTTTTGTTTGCATATATACCAACAACTATTGACACATGAATGGATGTGAAAATGATGTGAACCTGTTTCAGATAACGCCTAAAGGGAAGGCTGCAGGATGAATGTGTGCCCTTCACTGCAGATATGAGTACACTGTGGGCAGACATGCAGGTTTTATGTCTTAACACCTGCGAGTTTACAAGAGCCTGTATTTGTTTTGTCATTTCTGTTAGACAATGTGATTGAAGAACTCTTTGCTTCACAAACAAGTTTTAATGAAAGGTAACGTTGGCATACACACAGGGGATGAATGCACACAGCTCACATTAAAACAAAGTCATCTAATGTCTAACAAATCACAGCCAGGCTGCCCAAGAATGCACAGATCCTTCAGTCCACTGTCTGCTTTTTTCCCTTCCTTCTGATTCTTATTGCTGATGTTTTTGGTATTTGAAGGTGTTTTCTGACATCATTTCTATAGTTTGAAAAAATCAGTCTTTCTAATATTGCAGAGGATGCATGGATTTGCAACTTGACACCCCCACCCCACCCCACCACCTCCTCCATAAAACCAAAACTGAATCAATGCAAACAGTCAGTACCAGCCAGATTTCTCTTGTGACTTTTATTCCTACACATACACATCTTTGTAAGTTTTGCATTCCTGACAGAAGATCCAGAGTAACAGATGTTCTCATCTGTTTGTCTCTTAAAAGCTTTTATAATTGTGGTTTTTATTGGACCCTTAATACTTTATAAAGCTTTTTATTTTTAAATTGAAGCACATGACTGTGACTGGAGGCTCTTACTTCTCCTGCTCCAGTGATTGCTCATTGTTGGCTTTAATTTGTCTCCTCACAGAGTAATTTACTCTTAGGGAAGATGTGTGTTACCAGGAGTGAGTCAGCAGTCCAGGTCAAACACTCCAGCGTATCTGCTGGCCTCTGCTGGGAGAAAAAAGAGCTACAAGAGCAGTTTTTTGCCCCCCAGTACACTTCCTGTTTGCGGACCAATAACAAAAATAATTTCACTGAAAAAACAAAATACTAATGAATGGAGCACTGTTAAGTAGAAGGGGATGCAGAGCCTTAAGCTTCCAGTCTGGATTCAGGAGACAGAAACATCTCTACTTTCAAGGTTAGGGCTGGATCAGGTGTTAGTTATGCTGAAATAGGCCCAGGCTGCTGGGGGCTTCCCATGATGATGACGCTATGTGTTTTTACACCACTCTGCATTTAATCATTAGTTCTCATTAATCTCTGAGTCTCTCTCCCCTGAACACCAACAGCAGGGGGCTTTACCTTACAATACAAGAAATGCCTTGAGGTGACTGTTGTGGTGATTCGGAGCTGTATAAATAACATGGAACACAATTTAACTGATTTTAATTGAATTATGTGTTTGTTTATTTTCTGTAATACATTTATTGTTTGAATGAGGTTAGTGTTTGTAAAAGTTAATCTCTGAGTTTCATTAGTTAGTCCTCTGATTCAGAGTGCTTTTCTACTCTGTGAAGGGGAAATGAATGGCTCAGTGATGTTAGTGTGTGGGCAGCTGCAGGCTGCCTGTCTACCTGCAGAGAGCATCTGTTAACAGATGGTGGCAGTGTCAAAAATATGTGATACAACCGCTCTGTGGTCTGCTCTTGCTTGTGCTTTTGTTGGTCATCAGCCAGCCACCGAGAAGAGCGAAGTCAGGAGCTGAAGAGAATGAAGAGAAACCGAGAGCTTTTCATAGAGAGCATCCCTTCTCTTATTTCCAGTGAACACTGTCCAGTCTGCTCCAACCACTCAGCATTCGACTACAGCTTCATCCACATCATTGTGTTTGACTGAGAACCAGTCAGCGTGGGCAAACACAGGAGCACGCAACATGACAGCCACACCCACCTCATGCTCAAATCTGGACCACAGTTGTTTAACATAACGAAACCATTTACGGTAAGCTGCAAAAGTAAGTGAAGGAAGAAAATGATAAATACAAAAAAAAATAAAAATAGTAGTGAACATGATGTGAAAATTTTTGTCCAAAGTATAATGAAGACATGAAGAGCACTAAATGTCCTACACATGCACAGAGACAGCGTCTCTCAGCCTGTATGAGGACTTGTAGGACTGACTAAAACACAGCTTAGACTTCAGGATGAAGGAGATGTCTCAGCTGCACTGCCGCTCCTCCTCACTTCTGCTTTATTGCAGACAAAAGGTCCAACATCAGTTTTTGAAATCAAGAAAGTAACAAGACATTTTTAAGCAGTGTTGTTGTGAGTTTGCTAACTAATCTTAACAGTAATGTAGCCTGTGCTTCCTGTCTCAGTGATGTACCTCAGATGTTCCTCATTCCTAACCCCCCAAATCACAGAAACATGTCACACACTGTTGAATGTGCAGAAAACCGCAGGAGATGTATCTGAGCTGTGAGGAGCTGTCGACTTCCAAACTTTGACCAGTCACTTTATGAAAAAGGGAACACATGTGAGAAAGTTACATTCACAGACAACAGGATGCACAGGCTTGTGAAACTGATTACACTCGTCACAGTCCGGAAACACACAGGAGGGCAGGAGAGACTAAATCTGTTTGGGAATCATATTAAGCGAGGAAAGCTGAGAATCATATGATGAACGGATGATTGTTGTACCCTACTTTAGACTTTTCCATCTCTCAAACAGACACTTGCATCAGTGAGTAATGTGGAAGGCTGCCGTGTACGGATAAGAGGAGTTTCTGGTTAGGAAGTAGATTCCCGTCTAAACCAAACTTCATCTGTTCAACATACATGAATATAAGGCAGTGATTTTCTTTCTGTGTCACTTCCAACATATTCCCAGACTTAGGAGCATCGCTCCTCAGGGATTATTTATGTTTTCCATTTAATATGTTCAGCACACACACACAGACACACCCACACAGACAGACACACACACACACACACACACACACACAGACACACCCCTCACACAGAGACACACACACACACACACACACACACACACACACACACACACACACACACACACACACACACACACACACACACCGTGTCTGCTTACTTTAATAAATCAGATGTTTGTCGTCACGACCTGTGACTGCAGTCTACACACAAAAACTCATCTGCATTATTATTGTTATTCTTTGGGTCTGTTTGTTGCCACACTTCCAAAGTTCGTGGCTGTACAGTATGAATACACAGAGAAACATAAAAAAAAAAACCGTATCTGTCACATGTTCAGTACAACACCGAGAGAACAAATGACTTTAGAAATAAGTCGAGCATAAATTTGAGAGACATTAAATTCTGGGCTTATTTTTGGTTTATGAGGGTAAAAAATACTTTTATCTTTCTAAATTAGTCTAATCGGTGCCGCGTTTGACTCAAGCGAAATCCACATTAAAAAATGCCCTTGCATCTTTACGTGCCATGCGTGTATATCCCACACCCCGACTCTCAGCAAAACAGAGGTAAGGAGGAACTGAGCGATGCTGGACGCGTTATTATTGCAAGCAACGGGACGGTGAGAGAAACTGGGAAGCCCAGGAGCAGACATATTGATCTCGAAAGGTAAAGCTCTTTTTTGTTTCTCTTAGCACTGCGGTAAAGAAGCGGGCGCAGATAGTGATGGGGCTGTCAGGGCGAAGCGTTATATGCGTCCACGGCGTGTCTGTGCGTGTGTCTGTCGGGCTCCAGCAGAGGTGGCTCACATTAGACATTTTGGGCAGTGCCTGCGCATTTCTTAATGTGGGTGTCAGGCCGACCTGCAGAAATGACGACGTGACGCTGAACTTTGCGGTGTCAGTCGTAAGGTTGGCTGCAGGAAGCTGATGCCCAGCAGCATCCATCCAGCTAGGGGTGAAGATCACACCTCCTCATCTTTTGTTACCGCGAATAGAAGCACCGCGAGCTATCTGGCACAATCTGGGCTTCATTATTGCATTGTTGCCAGCCACATGTCTCCATATTGAAATGCCGGTCAGAATCCATGCTGCTGCTGTTTCCCTGTATCAGAGGACCAGGGCCCATCTCTTCTGTCTGGCATCACACACACACACGGCTTAAGCTAAGCAGAATAGATCACAGCGAGTAGAGGGTGAGATCAAACGCGAACAGGCTGTACAAAGATAAGAACAAAAACCAGTCTGCAGAGACTATTCCAGCCTGCTGGAGTAAAAATGAATGAACTTGGAGCACGCAGTGGCTTAAAGTGACCCCATCCTGCTTCGTTAGTCTCGTGCTGTCATCACTATCGGTATAAAATCACTCACAGGATCATCTGATATCCAAAGCACCCTTCTAATGTCTAACTGTTGGCCTTTCATGGTTGTGATGACTGCAGTGGAGGGTCTTCTTGACTCTTGAACATGGTGTGGATATCATTTAGTTTGGTTTTAAAGGTCGCCGTGCACCCCACCTTCATGGGAGCCTCTTACAGCGCATTATTGGTCCTTTGTACTTCCTCTGCCAAACCGTGATCTACATTAGCATAGACTGCGGTGTTACTGGTAATGTGGTGTCTCCATGGAAACTGGAGCTGTCATATGACAAAGTCACTTAATATTAATCTTCAAACCTGCAAGCACGCAGCACAAGATTAAAAGCTCATTACAAAGCGTGTTTTATAAACCCGGGCTTCATTGCAGTTTTAATCACCCAGAATCATCATGTGATCACAGGGCCTCGTTTCTTTTACGATTACTGCCCAGGCCTGCAGTGCCCGAGATGCACGTGTAGTCTATTGAACCATGCCCCCAGGTTTGGTTTCAGGGTTCCCCTTTTCTGAAAATCCTTGTTTGCCAAAATACAGAAAACACAGACTATACTGTATCCAGGATGTCAGGTAACATATAATCTGTGCACACAAACTCTTGAGGGGAATTACAGTAAAAAAAAGTGAACCCATCTCTTCCTGAAAACCCCACAAGGACCCATGAAGGTCTCCGAGATCCCAGTGCGGGACCTGGTGTCCCATATTTCTGTCTTTGATACGATTTATCACCACAGGCTGTGAAACTCCACCGTGTTACGTAGAGTCCTTAAAATCCAATACATACGGTACACATAGAAACTGTAATTATAGCTATATTAACATCAATACAATGATACAGTGAATGTGTACCACACATGCTATCCATTATAGCCACCCTGCTACCGTCGAACCAGTCGTGTGACGTCGTTATCGCAGCTGAACCAATGAAATTACTTCTAGCAATTTTACCGCGAGGAAGCGAAATATGGGCGTGTCCATGTTCGTCCTTCCAAAGAAAATGTAAAGAAGCTGCTAAATACACACGCGAACCAAAACGTAATGGCCTTGCTGGCTTACAGGTAAATGTACCCTGTGTCACTGGGGGCATGGTTAAGGTCCTCTCGGGCATACTTGCTGTTGCGTTGGAAGCGGCACCCTTTTGTTTTTGGGCGGAGCGTTAGTTGCTAGCCTTTTATTTAGCTAGCAGCGACTACCTCAGATAGCCGGTTGTAGGGACTCACATGGCGACACCTCTGTTGTTTCACAACGGCTCGGCTAGCTAACAGCAGCCCGTCTCCTGCCCTCGGCCTGACCCCATGGATCCCGGTGGAAGTGAACTGGACTCCAGCCTGCCTCAGCCAGACAACCCGTGTTTGATAGTGGAGGACTCCCAGCCGGACAGTGTCGCTTTAGAAGACGACCCCGAGAGCAGCTACCGAGCTCTGCTGGCCCGTCGCCTGTCCAGTCTACAGCCCACCGCTCGCAGCCCGGTACTGGTAAGGAGAAGATCTCATTCAGTAGCTCTCCTCTCTGTAATGCAGTTACTGATTACTTGAGCAGATAAAGAACAATAAGCACAGATTTATACTTGAGTAAAATGGTAAGACGAGTGGCTTTTTCACGGACGTTGCACTCAACTCGACCACAGACGGTCCAGTTCATTTCCTCAGCTATCCATCCGCCCATTAATCAGTCAGGCTCACTTTGAAAAACTGGGTAAAATGCAGGCTACACTTTGGACATACTGGCAGAGGCTGGTAATCTGTTACAAGCAAACTGACTCACACTCACATCTGAGCTGTCGAGAGGACTCTGCAGCTCAGATGTAAAGAGTAAACTCGTCACACAGAGGCCTGTGCTGGCTTTTTGTTCAGACCTGCTGGCAGGCGATCTCTCCTCCACGCTCTAAAGCACTAAACCTCCAGGGAAACACTGAAGCACAGTTCATGTGAGATACAACACTCAGGCATCTGTAACAGTAAACCACTGTTGGTTAGTAGTTGTTGTGCAGCTTTGAATTAGTTTAAACCCAAAACAAATGTTGCATGTTGAAAGTTGAAAATGTATAAAAAAGACAACTTCTGTCATTTACATTACAACCTTCTCTCTTCTAGGAATTAATATCTTCACCAATAGGAAGCAGGTGCTCTCAGACCGGCAGCCAATCAGAGAGCAACAGCCAGGCTGAGCCTGGTAAGTGTTTTCCAGTGTAGTGGGAGATAGTTAAGTGTTTCTTGTCCTGAATGAAGATAAAACTGCGCTTTTGCTTCTTTCTTAGACGGTCTTGCTGCAGCCAACCCCAGTTCAGTGTTCCAGGAGGACAGTCAAGTTTTAAATATCTGCGCTCCTCCAAACAACAAAAAGTGTGTTTGATTTGTCCACTTTTGCAGTTTGATTGTGGTCAGGGTCAGATGGCAATGAAAGGTTTCACTTTATTTTTCAGGTGTGTACCAGAGGACGCTGACATGGATTCCGGTGCTGATTCTACTACACACTGTATTCAGTCTGAAGGTACGCATTTTTCCAACACATTAAGTTCCAAAAGCATCTGCCGGTCTGTTTGATGTCGTGCTTGGAAGTAACTGCTACGGGTTGTGTTGTGTTTCAGGGGAAGCTTCTCAGTTTGGTTTTCTTGAGCTTTCTCAGACTCAGGATCTGTGTGGGGAAGCTGTGAACAGTCAGGAGGAAGACGGAGACAAATGCAACAAATTGGGTATAAGGACTTTTATCCACGTGTCTGTATTACACTGTCATTATCCACATTAATAAAGGATTGCATTCAGCTGCTTGTCGCTCTGCGTCGGGGCGGTGACGCTCTGGTTTACCTCGTATTCGTGGCGTGCCTCTGACAGGCAAAACATGGAGGCAGAGCTGCTGTGCTTTTCAAACAGCTGCAACTAACATCTGTCTGCTGGGCTGCTAATGCGACCAGCATAACTAAGGTTCATGACCGTGTTTGTGCTGTTGTTGTTTGTTTACTGTTTTTTGCACTTTTAATGAAATGATCTGACAAAATAATGATGGCTGTGTCTCCAAGGAGGAGTGAAATACTATTTTATTAGCACTTCATAGCACTCATTAGCAGGCATCTATTTCACTGTGATTCATACATGGACAGGTGATTTGCTAACAAAGCTGACCACCTTATGTGCTAGCTTACAACTTTAGATCTCGCTGGGCCTTTGTTTAAATTTTGATGTCATGATTTTGGCTTCCAGTGGAAACAAGATAATGGGTCCTTTTTTCACTTTTTGTTACTAAATGCTTGTTTTTGTGTTGTGGTAAATCAAGCACAACCATTCGATTTGCACGTCTTCAACGTAAATACACACATGATTTAGTTCAGCAGTATCTACGATGACACACAGTCGTTAGTCAACAAGACTTGTGTTGAAAAAGTTGTGAAAGATTTCACTGATTGCACCTGTAGAAAGATCATTAGTGGCCCAACTGGTCTGGTTTCAGTGACACGTCACTCTGCTGTTGATCAGCTGTTTGCTGTTTATTGCTCCCTCGGCCGCTGCTGTGCGTCTCCTTACCCCACCTGACACCATCGTGCATCCCACGGTGAAGACTTTGGGCCAGCAGGAGCTGATGGTTGCCCTTGCTAAAAGGGCTTTACAGTCAACAGCATCAAGTCCAGATGACTCTTACATTCATCACCATGGTCACCCCTTTTTTGATTTTGATTTTAAATAATCATAAATAGTGGAAATTGCAGTTATTGAACAAACACATTGTGATGGTTATTGGTCGAAGCAAACAGCCCTACTTCTGCTTTCAAATAAGCAACACAGCAGAGATCAAAATGCTTATGTTGAGTCTTGGACACAGGATTCACAAACATGGTGATTGATGTTGCCTTGTGTGCTGCCATCCTTTATATACAGTCTATGGTTGCAACAGAAATGCGTTCCTGATCTCTGGATGCAGAATGAGGGGTGCTGGGTATAATTACGTTTTTACTTGTTCCGATCAGAGCATTCCCAGTGACTCCATGAAGTTAAACAAAATAATCAATGTTCTCTTCATTCCCAGCAGAGCAGAACATCAGTTCCAGGACTTCAGAAAGTCAGGACAGCAAAGCGTTGAGGTGCAGCTCCATGTGACCTTTCAAAGTCTGCATTCATTAGATGTGCGTGTTTTGGCTTTGCACTGAAATTTCTTTTCTTCTCCAGGTCTGAGGTGAGCTCCAGCAGCTCATCAGAGTCTTTGGGTCAGTCAGGCAGGCAGCTGAGTGTCCAGGTCCTGCTGCACTCGCAGAACCTGCAGGACTCTGCTGAGCAGGACCAGCAGGACTGTGAGATCCTGTCCTCACAGGACGATCTGTTCGATGCTGACAAGACAGGTACATTCATGTAGCACTCGAAGGATTACACATGTTGTCTTTTTAAGCCCATCACCTTCATATTGTCTAAGACCACACTGACAAACTGTCACATCAGAAATGTTGGCCTTAAGTGTGAGTTGTGGCGTTTTTTTTTTTTTTTTTTTTTTTTTTTTGTTTTTTTTTTGGAAGGTTGCCGTCTGGCAGTCAGCGCTATTTGGACAAACCTTTCAGGACTCATTTCTGTAACAGGTGGGCTGTGGATAACTGAAAAACACATTTTGGCAGAGGTGTACTGTGTCAGCCTTGTAATTTAAATTATTTAAAAATGCAGGTCTTTTTTAGTTTAATATTTTTTAATCATTAACTATAAAAAAGGGTCTTAGTTCCTGTTGTATTTTGCTTATTTGTTCATTCTCATCTCACTCCACGCCTTCCACACCCAAACATGACTGTATGCTCTTTGACTGCCTCACACATAGTAACCCAGGGGTTGTTGGAGGGACGAGTGTTTGAAAGTTCCTCACTGTGAGGAAGAGACACAATAACTCAGTTATTTACCTAAATGATTTGCCCTGCTTACATTTTGCTGTTAAGTTGGTGACGAGCTAACCAACAGATGTTGAACGTAGCGTAAAAATGAGTTTACAGGGAAATCATCGTGGACAAGGTTTCACCTGACGTGGTTGTTTGTTTTTTGTTAAATCACAAATAATCACAAACGCATGGAACGTGTTGGCGCAGTGAGCATGCCCCTGAATGGCAAAGCCTCCTTTGCTCTAGTCGTCTTCAGCGATCTCTAAGCCCTTACAGCTACGCTGGTGTGCTCCTAACATAGGGTGAGGCTTAGTAGACAGGCCCATATAAACCCATGTATGTGTTTAAATCAGAATAACTGTGAAAAAATAACTCGCTGTATGAGAAGTTGTTGAAAGTAGAGGTGTGCAGCCCAGTTTGTGCTTCCTTCACTGTGAGTAACAGTCCTGGTTTGTTTCTCTCGTACAAACAGAAAATGATCTGAAATTACTCTAACTGCTTCTTTACTTTCAGGTGCTGCAGTGGACAGTACAGTGTCTGAGCCGGAGCAGCAGGGTCACCCCACCTCCACACCCGCCCACACCCTACAGCTGCTGCATCTATCGGGACAGGGAACACTGGTGCAGGAGAGTCTGTCCCAGTAAGCGGCGTGCTGCTCTTGCATCATTCACACACAATAAATCCCTGAAAAATGAGCTGATGTCCTTTTTTCTCTCCCCTCTAGGAGCTCTGTTGATTATGTCGCCCCCACCCCAGACAACTTTAGCCATACCCCTTTAATAGTTCCCAGCTCACCAACCGAACTAGAGGATGAAAATGGTAGATCTGCTTTATTATCTCAGTTTGGGTTCAGACATGGAATCAGCTGGTGGATAAAGCTAACGTCCCTTTGCGTTGTCAGGTGCTGATTCACAAATGGATACGTCACTGCCTCCGGATGACAGGGGAGCAGGAGAAAAGGACGAGCCAATGGAAACCGAGGCCGCCCCCAAGCCACAACCATCTGCATCTACTCCCATATCCCAAAGTTCCCCTGGTTTTGCTTTAGAACGAACTCTCTCTGTACCGTCCCAGCCCGAGTTCTCTCATGTATGTCCTTCACTCTTTACTTTCAGCAGCCTATTTAAAATGTTCCCAGTAGAAAATATGGATTATATATGTGATGTATTAAATTGTCAGAGGATAGAGTGCTAGGCCCAGTGACAAAGACCGTTTGACCTGTCTAATCAATAAAAAATGCAAAGATCAGCAGATGATGTTGTGGTCGGCTGTAGGTCAGCTGACCAGCTGGTTGAAGAGTTCATTGATTTCAGCACCAACTTTGTTTGTGCCCTTATAAAGAAAACCATGTTGACTGTAGTTGTTCCTCTGAGGAGGAGAACCGTTACTTTCAGTGTAGGACTGCTGCTGGTTGTTAACACCGGGTCTTTGTGCCGCTCCTCCTTTCATTCTCAGAAATGAAGGGAGACGTGGTAAACAGCTTTCGTCTGATTGGCTGCCCCTCGTAAAGAGAGTTTGAGCAGCAGGTAGAGTTTGCTTCTGTGTCAGATGAGCAGTATGTCCTCTGTCACATCCTGCAACGTCCAGTTTAAAGGCTGAATCTCTGGTTTATAACTGTGCAAAAGTCTTGAGTCATCTGGGTTTTGTATATCTTGTTCTTTCAAGCAGACAGCTTCTTGTAGCTTTGGACAGTTTTCCAGACGTTCTAAAGGTCCAAAGGTTTCTTTGGACATTTGCTGTTTTTTTTTTTTTTTTTTTTTGGTTTTGTTTTTGTTTTTCCTTCCCTTCACTCATTTTAGTTCATAACATTAACCTATGATTAATTCAAGCATAAAAGGCTCCTAACTTAACGGGTGAGCCAGTGTTGTCTAATGTATCTTTTGCCACTTGGTTATTAGAAGTCTGTCACAGAAACACATAATGTGTTCCCATCATTTTCTTTTGTTGAGCCTATGAAGAATACCAATGATAACAGTCTGTTTCAAGTTTCATGTCCCAGCGTGATGTGCACCAAAAATAATCTGAGGAAACTGGACAAAAGAGACAGCAGGTCTGAGACTATCGGCAGCAGATGAACATCTGAAAGTCATGTTTTAAGATGCCTGACGCAGGACCTAAGAGACACGTGTGACTCTGTATTAGATCCACCGGCTGATCAGTGAAGCCTCGTCAGGAACGGTCTCAGTGGAAGGCTGAGATAAGCCAAGTTACACAAAGGCTGGGCTGAAAATCAGGAAAGTGACGAATGCACAATTTCTGGTTCAAATGAATGTAAATGTGTAGCGAGGGTGTGCAGTGACCCTACAGCCACCTGTAGAACAGGGTGGAGGCTCTGACGTGGTTTGAGCCTACAGCCACCTGTAGAACAGGGTGGAGGCTCTGACGTGGTTTGAGGCTGCGTTTCAGGGATTTTGCCAAACCAGGTGGAATTATGAACATGGAAAGCATCTGACTGACAGTGGCTTCAGGTTTTTCAGTGTAGCCAGGCACACTGCCAGTCCACAGTTCACCACAGTGTGGGATCACTTTGACAGAAAGCAGAACAAACCCTGGAGAAGTAGTGCTGAAGACTGCTTAGAAAAAGCAGGAATGCCTAAGAGAGCTGAGGCTGTGTTGGTAAAATAAAGCAAAAGCTCTTCTTCCCTCATATGTGCTACGTTTGCACGCGTGTCGATAAATGTCTTCCCAGTTTTACTGGTAAAATATAAAAAAATAAAGGGTGACTCAAAAGTTTTGCACAGTAATGCAGACTAACTTTGAAACTTTGGTGAATGCGTTGGTGCATGCGTAGAAAATGAATAGTTAAATAGACTTAATGCAGTGTGTGAATAAACGTGTCGTTTAGCTGCAGCTCTGATGATTTTCTGTGTTTCTAGGACGTATTTGTTCCGACGCAGAGCCAGGATGCACAAACGCATGAAAAGTCAGCGTCGTTGCCTTGTGAGACAGAGTCTCAGCATCTTGAGTCGGCTCCCTTCACCTTGCCTTTGCAGCTCTCTGTGAACACAGAGAGCTGCAGCTGTCATCAGCTCACCGCTGAGGAGGACAGCCAAGCCACTCAGATAGAGGAACTGGAGGAGCCGCTTGCCGTCGACACCAGCGACTCTGTGATTTCGTGTCACGATCAGAGAGAGGAGAGTAAAGCCGTCCCGTTGGAGTCACAAGCCGCCGCCGGCTCCAAAGTGTTGTCCTCTGCTGAATCACCGAAGCGCCACGTTGAATGTGCTGAGACTGAAGCGACCGATCTGGCCCAGAAATCAGCAGTTTCTCTGAATGTACAAAATGTGAATGTAAACGATGTGAAGGCTGACAGCAAAGATGCTGGCTGTGCTGACATGGTGTCTTGCTCGCAGCCAAAGTTTGATTCTGCTGATCTGACAGGTAAAAGCTGTGTGCAGGAGACTCCCTCAGACGCTACGCCCTGCAGCCTGCCTTCACAGTCTATGATTTCTCAAACATCTGCTGTGGATGCAGATGTGTCAGGAGGAACTGTAAAAAGTCCCTTTGTGGAATCGTCGTCGCCGCAGCCTGAGGTGGGGTGCAACAGCCAGACAGACAAAAACTCAATGCACGAACGAGGTGAAGAGGAGGATCAGGAGGTGGCGATGGAGGTGGAGAACGCCGAGGGTACCTCGGGAATGGGTCTGGTTCTCTCCCAGAGCCAGCTGTTGTCTCCTGAACCCATGGACGAGGAGATTGAGGACAAGGCAGAGGACAGCATCCTCTGTGTAACAGACAGTGAGAAAGAGGTGGCGTCACAATCAAAGACTCACAGTTCTCAACCAATCACAGGCCAAGTGTCAGTCTCTACCAATGGCCATGAATCCCAGACTCAGGAGAAAGAGGCGCACTCAGCTCCCGATAGGCTGTCCCAGACGGAGAGGGTGGGCTGTGAACCAGAGGCCCTCAAAGAAAAGAGCTTGAGCGACAGCTCG
Organism: Rhamphochromis longiceps; assembly: GCF_057381845.1. Taxonomy (NCBI): domain Eukaryota; kingdom Metazoa; phylum Chordata; class Actinopteri; order Cichliformes; family Cichlidae; genus Rhamphochromis; species Rhamphochromis longiceps. Next base: position 37,769,029 of record NC_140557.1, on the reverse strand, counting down.
GGAGGTGAGCGTTCTGAAGATGTGTTTTCTGCAGAGTAAGCAGAGAGTCGTGTCCAAAGAGTAAAAACCCAAAACCCAGTAGTGTCTGTTAGAAAGAACTGAAAGGCCTCTTATAAAGGTTGAATTACTTTATCTTTGTCTTTAACCTGATTCTACTCGTGTGTTTCTGCTACAGACATTTCATTCCACTTCACCCTTCCTAAAGAAGGAGACTTGATTGGACCTGTTGTCGGCGCCACGCCACCGCTGATCAACCAGCTGAAGCAGACGCTGAGACACAGCACTCCCATCGGTGAGTGGCACCACACCGGTTCACCAAAAGCCAAAGAACATAACACGGTCCTAGTAATATTATTTTTTTCCCTCCTCCAGAGATCAGCTCTTTTTCTGAAAAGTCTGATGCAGTGGGTGATGTCTCTGCAGACATGGTGATGGCCAGCAGCGATATCGTTTTGGGTGGAAGTGGCGGTGACGCAGCTGACAAAGGTGACGGGAAGCTGAGCTTGAGGATGAAGCTGGTGACGCCCGTTGAGGAGGGCAGCTCGGAGCGTTTCAGCCTGCAGAGTAAGAACTCCTTCCACGCTGTTTGTGAAAAAGTGTCTTGCTGCCGCACGCTCAGCGATGCATTTCTTTCCCCAGAGCCGACGCCACCAGAAGAGGATGGATCTGTCACCAAGGTTACGACCATTTCCCAGGCTGTAACCAGGTAAGCTGGCGCTCTCTCAGCACGTTAATTAAATTCTTTCATTTGTCGTCTTCTTCTCATTTCAGTCTAATCCACTTGTGCATGCTGTCTCTGTGTCATCTCCCAGTGTAGTTTGAGGTTTTGAGGTGCTCACGTCGTATCGATTGAACTCTAAATAACATTTTTAACTTAGTACTTTGTTAAAAGTATGCACCAAAACTTTATGTTGGATTCAAATTGTTAAATGTTGCCATTGTTGTACTTAAATTTGGAAACCGTGCCTTAAACTGCATGGTTGGATATTCTTCTGCTCCTCCCCGACACATCTGTGATGCTGTGGGAGGTAATTAGCTGTTTAACTGCAGGCACATTCCACGTGACATTCTGGTTTCCTTATCTTCTGAGGGATGTCCACCCCCGGTCATTTAGGGGCTCGCCTATGCTTGCATATGGTGAACCATTAGAGTTAAGCCGTATACGGGTGTGGGGAGATGACCTTTAGATAACCAGGAAATGTGGTTATACAGTTGTAAGCATATATTGTGTGGCAGGAAGAGAGACAGACACACACACACACACACACACACACACACACACACACACACACACACACACACACACACACACAGTGTTTCAACCTTTTGTGACCGGTGAGGAGCGTGCAGGTAGTGCACACTACCGTATGCAGGTAGTGTGCAGTGCAGTGACTGGATATCAAGCATGTTGGTTTGCTTACTATGTTAAAGAAATCGTTTTCTTTGAGCTACGGCGCGTGAGGATAAAACTTGAAAGGTTTGTTGTTCCATGGTTGACGTTCCAGCAGCCCGTCTGTGTTCACTCGGGTCAGGCAGGTGCACCGACAGCAGGAGGTGGAGGAGGACAGCCAGCCTGGAGGAAACACTACACTGGTCAGGTAAGCTCACATCATAGTCTCACAGAGGCAGATAAATGCATAAAGATTGACACTGTTTAAGCCTTTCACTGTGCTTGTCAATAAGGAATGCCATTACAGGTTCATATGTCTGGATAAATGTTGTGACTTTGCACTGCAGGCATGAAGGTCCGCAGGGAAAAGCCTGCCACACGCTCACAGCAGTGTTGTCCCACTTTTGTTAGCATTTTGAGCCTGTGATTTGCCCAGTGTTAATGTTAGCACATGCACATGACAGCATTCACCACACTGGCTGTCCTGTGTCATCCTGACACTATCTGTTCCCACTTTATAAATCATCTAGTCCTTCACATGTCTGTCTGACCCTGGGATTTGTCCCCTGATGTAGTGTGTGTTAGAACAGAAATAGGCTTCGTGCTGTGAGCCTGCGTGTGCATGTGACAGTGAGACCTACTTTGTTTCCAGAGGAGATTGGGTGGTTATTTTTTCTACTTGGTGCGTATTCTCTCAGGACATGGAGAGTGGTAAGGTGTGACAAAGTTGGGTCATTCTGCTGAATGTTCTCTGCAAACGTAGTGGAACAGCCACACTGCTGTGATCCTTTGTGGAAACATTAGGGCTGCTCTGACTCGTTATCAGTCGACTGATTAAGAAAAGACACGCGTCCATGCCATGTGTTTACCTTTGGAAAGTAAAGGTAACGATTTGGTGTGTGACACTGCTTTTGGAGCCTTTGGTACAAACAGGTTTTCAGCAAATCTGTGAAAAGCAGTGAACAGAAGTATTTTGTGGTTGCTGGACTAACTAACCACTAGAAAAGCTAAACATGAATGTTTAAAAGCAGAAAGGTTCTCGTTGGGATTGCTGACCTGTAATTTGATCACTGGTAAGATGCTCCATAGTTATGTACCGTCTTTTCCAGGGGGGAACTGTTCGCCTCACCACAGAGGAGCTCTCAGGCGTCCGTATCGAAATGCAACAGTCTGCCGAACAGCCAGGATGTATCGACCGCGCCGCAGCAGGACCTGCGGGATGCGCTCGCCCCTGCTGAGCCGCCTGAGGACAGCAGAGGACTGCCTGATGCTCAAGAGCCGACCTCCCCGAGCAGCACAACAGTCAGGCAGAAGGTGGTTTCCCAGCCGGCCTCTGAGAACACCATCACCTCCACACCGCCCAGCAAGGTATGCAACTCAGGATCAGTGATGCAGAGTTGAATAAAAATGTGGTCTCCATCATCGAATTTCCCAGAGGAACCCACCCGAGGGATTAATAAAGTTCTATCTAATCTATTTGATGTTATTGTGATATTAATCAGTCTGTCCTGTGTGCTCAGACATGCCAGCGGACAGTCTCCCAGCAGACCGGCTTCGATGCAACGGGGTTTCGCTCCCCAGCTGGCCGGGTACGCACACTGAGCCTCTTTGGACGAAGAGATCAACCACGCGTTTCTATCGTTCATTTGTCATTCTTCAATTTCTTTTGTATTGAAAGGGTGAACCCGAGTCCCCGTCCTTTAGAAGAACCGCCGTTCCCTCTCACCGCAGACACGTGCGCACCATCCAGGAAGTGCGGACCACCGTCACTCGGATCATTACCGATGTGTATTATGAGGACGGCAAAGAGGTGGATCGCAAAGTCACCGAGGTAACTGTCTCTGGGTCTGATTCCTGGAGCCTGTGTTTTTGTATTTGCTGTCTGTCAGAACATGTCAGGGCTGTAAGTTCATGCAATCCTCCTCTGCACAGTTCAGAGAGCAGCACTGCTGTGCAATTCACAGTTATGTGATTTTATCGAGAAACATCACCGTGATTAAAATCTGCATCATTTGTCCAAACACAGTGTTCGTTTAATTTCTGCTGAATATTCATTTCTTAAAAAATCACATGGGTCTGAGTGTGCATGAGCACGAGCTGCAGCCTCCAGAACGAGAAGGAAAGCATTGACTGCCATGCAATCCTGTGCAGACATCCGTGGTTCTTTCACTATCAGGCCTCTTTGTTTTTAAAGGAAAATGTATTTATGGATTTTGGCTGTTTAACGTGTTCGTGTCACTGCCCGACGTGTCCAGGAGAGCGAGGAGCCCGTGGTGGACTGTCAGGTCTTGGACAGCGACATCTCTCCGTGCCGCACAGGCAGCAGTTCTGTGACCTCTGGTGATCTGGGGGACATCAGCTCGCTTTCGTCCAAAGCGTCCAGCCTGCAGCACAGCTCCGGGGGAACCAGCAGCAGTATGGGCCTCACCAGACCAGACTTCATCATTCCAGCGAGCAGAGGGTTCAAATCCACGAGGTAACTCCTCATCCTCCACCGTCCCAAAGTTCTTACCGTTTCTCCTCAACCTTCCTGCTCTTTCTCTCTGCACTAGTTGCATGCTGTGTCACTTCTTCACCTGCTGTGACTCTAACACCCTGATTTCTCAGTGATTCACTGATCCCTGCCTGCGACAGGTCCGTGTTGTCACAGGTGTAGATCTGGGGTCGTTGCACAGCTCTCACTTGACAGTGAAGTGACTTTTCAAAGTGTCCCCAGATCGGTGCCTGTGCAACCTGACCGGCTCCATTCGTCCCCTCTGTGTGTCTGCAGTCCAAGGAGGGGAGGTGGGCATCAACAGAGGGGTCACAGGGGTCACAGGGCAGGGTCAGTGGTCACACTGAACAGAGGCTACAGCACGCTGGGGTCCCGGGCCTTCGTCCCGCTGACCCCCAGAGGAAGGGCTAGAAGGGGCCGACCCCCGTCCCGCTCCTCCCTGTCCAGGTGAGTCCTCTCTGAGGCTCGCTCTGCACTTACAGAAACCATGGACAGGAAACACTCTGAGCCCTCGCCAGCTGCACGACCTTAATAACACTTTTTCCTTTTCTTACTCATTTTCTTCTCACTCAAACCTTATTCAGGTCCACGGCTTGCATCGCCGTGAACCTGCCTCGTGCAGATTTACCCTGCGTAGTTAATCTGGGGCTAGATGGGGTGCTGCGTGTTATCACATTTGCAGAGTTTGTAGCTGATGCTCTTGAAGTGTTCCCATGCCACACAGACAGCAGCAGATTAGACTGTAAGCTTTAGTTGAGGTACGGGACAGAAAGCTAGTTTGTCTGCTAACCTCCAGCTGGATAAAAGCTGCTTTAAAGATACTCGTGGTTTGTTTCAACAAATAAGGATTATTTTGACATAGCAGGTCCAAAACAGCACTGTGCGTACTGTTAAAGCTAAAGGATATTCACTGATTCCATTAAAATGAATCTGTGGAATGTCTTCCATCTCTGCTTGGATAGGGACAACACAGGCCTTTTATACGAGACTGTTCTCTCTCAAAGGGGAGGAGGCGGTGGCTTGCTGCAGAGACTGACGGCTCAGGGCCAGCCACAGTCGTCCTCAGAAGATGAGCCGTACAGCCGCGTGCTCCCCGTCAGCCCCACGGACCCCGAGCTGCCCAGCCACTCGGACTCCCTCAGGTCTTCGCCAGAGGCGGCGAGCTCAGCCGGGAGCAGCTTCATCGGCCTGCGAGTGGTGGCCAAGTGGTCATCCAATGGTTACTTCTACTCTGGTCGCATCATCAAAGACGCCGGCGAGGGGAGATTCCGCTTGCGGTTTGACGATGGCTACGAGTGTGAGGTTGCCGGGAAGGATATCCTGCTGTGTGATCCCATCCCGCTGGAGACGGAGGTCACTGCTCTGCTGGAAGACGAGTACTTCAGTATAGGTGAGGAAGTGACCGCGCGTAGTTTAGTAAGATCGCTGTGGTGATTTTGGTTTTTGTCCTTTTCTTCGACCTGGTTTAGACTGAGGAGATTTAACAGTGACATCAGCTCTGACTGTTTCTGTGGTCGTTGCATGAAAGACTAAAACATGCAGGACCGATGGTTCTTGTGTTTGTGCAGGTGTCGTTAAGGGCCATAAAACAGAGGGCCAGGAGCTGTTTTACAGCGTGGAGAAGGAGGGTCGGAGGCAGTGGTACAACAGGACATCGGTCATCCTGTCGCTGGAGCAGGGAAACAAGCTGAGGGAGCAGCACAGCCTCGGGCCCTACGAGCCCACCACTCCCCTGGCCAAGGCCTCCGACATCAGTCTGGGTGAGGCAGCTGCAGAGCTGAGGATGGACCCACACGGCTGTGGTACCGCCTCTGCCCGTGACTGTGCTTAACTGTTTTAAACCTCGACAAGACGGATTTTATTTTCACCTACCGTCCTCCTTAAACAGGTCAAACTCTTTGAAACAGACCAATAGAAAGTTCAGCCTGAGTTTAACCAGGTTCCTTCTGATCCTCTTCTCGACTGATGCGTCTGTTCCTCTGATCGCAGCTCTCACTGTTTTTAGAGCTTTTCAAAGCCAATCATTCTTATCCATGATGAAGACAGAAGGAACCAATAACATGCATGTTATAGTGTGTTTGTTACAGTACACAGTATGGTGTGGAGCCAGTGTTAGCATCTTCTTCTGGCCCGTGCGTTCCTCTGTGATGACAGTCGGGTCAGCACAGGGTCATTATAAAAGGACGAGGTCCCGTTCTTAGTTTTTTACTCAGATATGCAGCCTTAGAGGTTCCTCACTTATTTTAATGCTTAGAGGCAGTAACTACAGGAAGTCTGTGTGTTTGGCCCAGCAGGCAAATGCAGTAGTATGTAAACGGCAGGCTCAGAGAGCTGGGAAGAAGTCCTGCATACATGTAGCACTCTGTCTAAAGAATACACTAGGAAGAGCTTGGTTTGCTTCAGGGGGCTGTGAGCCTGTTTGGAGTGTTCACGCATCATCCTGAACTCAGCTTAAAGGCACCTTTGAGAGCCCTGGTTTAATGTAATGGTAGAACGTACAGAACGCCATCAGGAGTGCTCCATGGCGCCTTTCATTCGTGCCCGCTGATACAGCTGCACTGAAAAATGAGACCAGAGCAGCGTTTCCTCGGCACACTGAACCTTCCTAACAGTGATCGTTTTCTGCAGCAGCTGTATTTAATAAAACCCACAGCAACAAACAAAGCCACCATCCTCTGATCAGACACGTGTGTTTGCTCTTTGCTCCGCCCTCTGTCATTTAAGGCTTGGGTTCACCATTCAAAACATGACGATTAAGATTATGCTGCCTGTGTAAGTTATGATGAGATCAGGGTTAATTGTTCAGGAGACAGATGACGTACAAAGATTTGCTCTGGAAGCAGGCGTGGCCGTCTAATACAGAAGCTCTGTTCCTGCGCCAGACTCCTCCTGTGTTATTGCTCCCGAGAGTAAAGACTACCTGTGTCATCCTACAGCTCATATTAGTGTCCAAAGCATCATCAGCAGACAGACGTCGTCCAGCTCTTCAGATACACTGAGACCTATAGTGAGACCAGTGTTTAAACCTAATATATGCTACTGTGTCAAGCTGAGTGTTCCCTTCAGTTTGCTGATATTTATTATTGTCCTCAGATAACTTGGTTGAGGGGAAGAGGAGACGCAGAGGAACCCCTGGAGGTCAGAACACTCCCAACCGCAGCTCCTCCAACAGCCCTCGCTCCCCGGGAACCTCCAGCAAGAGGAAGCTGATGGCCTCAGAGGACAACCAGGGGCCGGCCAAGAGAGGGCGCAGGGGGGCGGGGGCCAGAGCTGGTACGAAGACCGACTCGCCGTGACCGTGTGTGTGTGTGTGTGTGTGTGTGTGTGTGTGTGTGTGTGTGTGTGTGTGTGTGTGTGTGTGTGTGTGTGTGTGTGTGTGTGTGTGTGTGTGTGTGGTTTGTTGGGGTTAATGTCATATATTTATGGTATTGCAGTTAACTTTGAATTTTAAAGTTGTGATTTTAAACGCGATGCAAACTGGTTTTAATGGACTGTTGATGATTAGCAGCTGATTTTTAACAGTTTTAAGATGACTTTTAATGATTGTGTGTAATAAACTGTTTTATTCATCCTGATGCAGACTTGATTCAGGTTGTTGTTCATGTGAAATCAGTAATATGCCATTTTTGTACTGAGCATAATGAAGACCTGTGTCTGCGGCCTGTGTGCGTCCTCTGCTGCTGAGACTGACTCGGTAATGAATAACTCACCCGCAGTTTTAGCGTGGTGTTCTTCACGGGTGGAGGGGAAGGGAAGTGGATTTCACGGGTGCATTATGTGAGCACAGCTGTTCTGTTTGACGTTGGGAAGGCGAGTTCAGCCACATCACAGAAACAGTTTCTCTGAGCTCTGTGCGCCCACCGTGGGTGTGTTATTTCCTGTGCTGTGAGGAATGATGCTGCTGTTACACTCCTGCTTTATTCTCTGGGCAGGAACTCTTCCCCACGTCACAACAATACATCAGAAACTATCTCCATGGTTAAAATAAGTGAGAAACTGCTTTATTGTGTCTTTGGGTGAACTCGTCCTTTAAAGAAAGTGCAGCACTGTTCCCCGTCTTTAACCTCTAAGTCCTGCGTGTGTTTGCGTCCTCAGCTCAGCGGGTCGGTGTGTGCAATACCTCGGGCAGTGGCACCGATGTCCCGGGTCAGTCTGGGGACGTGGAAGACTCTCACGGTCCGCTGCCCCAGAACACATCCCTCTTTATGGGCTTCGCTTTCATGCTGACCGCGTCGTCTGAGACCGACCGCCTGACCAATAAGCTCACGAGCGAGGATGAGGAGGGTGAGACAGATTCTGCTTCGGTACCTCCAGATTTGATTTTGACAAAGCCCAGAGTTGAGCCTTCAGTTATGTCACATAAACACTAATGTTGCATAAAGATTTGTCTGGAAGCCCAAACGTAGCTGTCGACAGGGTTTTCTGTTGGCGGCAGCAGTGTTGCTCACTGATGAAGCAGTGATATCATCACATACATGTGCCTGGACAGATGAACATGAACACTCACTCTTACTGCTTTTCCCCAGTGATCGTGCATTTAATAACACTGTGTTTCCACATTTTTGAGAAGCATTTGGTGCATAAACTTGCTTATCGGGCTCGTTCCCACTGTGGGAGAATCACAGTTTAAACTACAGTGAGTAAAACTTCTTCCAGTAGCACCACTGGGTCCAGTTTAGCCCATCATTTTGTGGTGCTGATTTCTGGGCCATAATTACCTCTTTCCCACTATGTGGTGCTGGTGCCCCTCACGCCCCAACTGGTCATGGTGCTGGCGGAGGGTTCTTCCTTCCCACTGTCGCCAAGTGTCTGATAGTTTGGGTTTTCTCTCTAGTTTTGTGGGGTCTTTATCTTACAATATAAAGAAAATTGAGGCGACTGTTGTCATTGTTTGGTGCAATATAAATACTGTTGAACTGAACAGGACTCCACATTATCAGAAAAAGTGTGATGACCTGCACAAACGGTTTTCTCCACGGTTTGCAGAAATGTTCACGGTAGCTAACACTCAAAGTAATGTTTTTGTGTATTTCCAAAAAGTATTGGAACATCAAAACAACCACGAATGAGCTACAATGAACTAACAATGACAAAATGCATATAATGTGCAGCCAGGTGCATCTCGGGATATTAAAGGGGGCTGATTGTGGTTTACATGGTTCACAGCTGAAAGTAATCCTCGTCCTATGCTGACCTCGGTGCAGCTCCTCAGTTCATCCTCTGTCTGAAACAGTCTGTTTCAGCTGCAGCTCCAGGCAGCTTTCTTCTGCTTAGCTGCCTCACAGACAGATGAGGGGAACATAATTATCCGCTCTGAGAAAAACACTCTGAAAGTGGGTGTTCAGAGCATCCCGAGCGTTTTGCACAGACTTATTTCATTATGTGAAACTGGCTTTGTTTAATATGAACATTCACCACTGGAAACATGAGAGTATGTGCGGCTGGCTAACTACACACTGGACTCAGCCCTAATTACAATTGTTGACGCTCTTCCTGCCTCCTTTCATGCTTTTCTCTTCAGATTATGTGCAGACGGGTCCGTATAACAAGTCATACACAGAAACCCAGCTGCAGGCGGGCGGAGGCTTCATCCTACCAAACTTCAATGAAGAACAGGTAAGTAATGAAAACACTAGCATGTGCCTGTGATCACACAGATATGTTTATGTTACACATATCTGTGCCATAAATCTGTCCAGCTCCAGGCTGTATTCACCAAAGCAATATCAGTGGCTGGTCATATGCACGTGGTCTTCTCCGTGGTTACAAACATCACCTAAAGTCTGAAGCAGTGCAGTAAATGAGTGTGTGTTTGATTCCCTTTTCAGTGTAAGGCAGCTTACCAGAGCCTGCTCATCGCGGACCAGCACTGCCGTACCAGGAAGTACCTGCTGTGTTTAGCCAGCGGCGTGCCGTGTGTGTCGCACATATGGGTGAGAGACTGCTGCAAAGAAAACAAACTGCTCAACTACAGGAACTACCTGCTGCCTGCCGGCGTGGGGCTGGACGATGCCATAGTGGAGTGGTGAGAGGCTGCTTTCTGTTTGGGATTTATTTATCGGTACGGTGCAAAAATAAAAGGTTCCATATGAAATGTAGCACATCTGCTGCACATCACATCAAAAGATTTGTTTTTATTGGGGGAACATGAAAGTCAACAAACAACCAAATGGTAACTGGACTGGTTCTTATACAGCGCTTTTTCTACTCTTCTGAGCACTTTACACAACTTGTGCATTCACCCATTCACACACATTTTCTAAGTGCTTTCTAACATTCACACATGCATCAGAGAGCAATTTGGGGTTAGTATCGTGCCCAAGGATATTTGGCATTCAGACTAGGGGAAGCCAGGAATCGAACCACCAACCTTCTGATCAGTAGATGACCTGCTCTCCCACCTGAGCTACAGCCACCCCAAACAACACGTGTGGGCACCAAATGCTGTAAGTTTACTGATGAAGCCAGCAGTGCAGTTTGGATTCAGACTTGGTCCAAATTAACACCAGTGTAGAAGTCAAACGACCATCTTCTTTTGAAAAATCTTTATTGGAATTGACACTCAAAGGCAAAATCAAGCTCCACCCACCTCGTCATTTGACCTGTTTGTATAATAAATGAAACGGATCACATGGCTGATCTCTGCTCTTCTAATAAACGTCTTTCCTTGTGAGCAGTAAAGTGGCAGATTTCAGCACATTAGGGGGTAAAAGTCTCGTCTGCTACAATGTAACAGCTGGATGTTACTTCAGAATGGAAACCAGTGTGAAAACGTGCTGATAAAATTCTGGTTTCTCCTACTGTTCCTCGTCCTCACGAGGTCAGAGGTGTAAGAATCCCAGCTGATTCAGTGATGTCAGTCTTAAGTGATGTCATCTGCTGTGACATTGTTTTATGATGGTACTTTAAGATATTTCCATGTGGAATAAACCAAAGTGTTCTTGTTTATAAGTCACAGAGCCTTTGTTCTTTCTGATCTTTTCTGTTTGTCTCTCAGGCATCCTCGCTGCAGCCCCTTCAAAGGCCTGCGGGCTCTTCTGGTGTTTGAGAAGCCGGTGGAACTCTGGGCCCAGCTGATGACCATGGGTGGAGGCTCCTCCGTCCGGCAGTTCCAAGCAGACAAAGACGACTCTGGTACAGGATCCACACAGTGATGTCCAAACAATGCACCCTGTCTCGCTGCTGTGCTGAAACTAATGCGTTCACTTTCCCGCTCCATCCTTAGACATTCCTGCTGGCAAGTATGACCTCGTGGTGACAGACCATGCCTGTCCGCCGCTGCTCGAGAAAAGCGCAACATCACAGGAAATCCCGCTGGTGTCTCCGGAGTGGCTCATCCAGAGTCTCATCTGCGGGGAGCGCCTGGCTTTCGATTGCAAGCCTCAGTTTTGCCACGACTATTCCTCGTCCTCGTCGTCCTCATAATCTGACCCCACGTGCAAAATGCCTTTGACCAAGCTAAATGTTGAGCGTTAGTTCTGTTGCATGCTTCTGCTGTATATAACTTGATCCTGTCCGTTTTTATGAGATAATAAATTGTGACCCTTGTTTCATTTTAATGCATTGATGTTTATTTTCTCCACACAAAATGGTACACGCAACAAGCCGTTAATATTTACAGTTTATACAAGAGTCAAAGGGAGGATTCACCCACGTTACATCCAGCAGTGCTTCTGTGAGCTCTGCCTCCATGATCCAGCGTAGTTCGATGACAGGCTGCACATTGAATCCATGTCTGTGCTTTAGGCCAAGCTAAACATAAAGATTAGCATCCTACACTGGCAGCTGCCAGTGTAGGATGCTAATCTGTCAATTAGAATAGATGCATAGCAAAGTGTCGCCATGGCTACACGCATTTACAGAGATCTGATGGTTTAAAAAGCACTCGTTTTTTTTATTTTTGACAACTGTCTTACCCGTCTGTTCAGGGCTACCTACTGCTTTCACAAATAGGACCTTGCTTGCTCAGATATATGGTATGTGGTCATTTCAAATCCAGAAACCAGGTGATGTCACAATCTCATCTTTTACATCAATTCTACAGTTTTATCAAACAAAGATCAGACTGTTCTCCACGATCTCATCGACAAAGGGAACAAACAGACTTTTCCTTTGGTTGTTTGGGCCACACTGAACTACTTCCACTCAAGTTAAGACTTTCTCTTACATGTAAATGTCTTTTTTTGATGCAGTGAGCTCTACAAAAACAGCGACGTTCATTTTTCTTGCTTCTCATGTTAACTTCAGAGCAGTTTGATCATCTCTGCATGTAAAACAAACCCAAACTATCTGCTCAGTTCAGTATTACTACAGTGAAAGTGATCATTGTAATTTGGCTGTTCAAAGATTCGGTGGAGAACACTGATGGGAGTCTCTTCTGCAGGTTAAATAACTTCCTGTGCGCTCTTCTTAAACACTGAAAAAAGCAGGAAGTATATATTTTAGATTAACTGTGGTACATGATGACCGTCTGTTGAATTTTTCTGCACCTGGACATGCGCTATAGATGACGATCACACTGGTCCTACCTGCCCAGTGTGCCTCCAGCTTGGGTGTAGTATTTGTTGTAGTCCAGTCGCAGCAACAGCTGAGCCAGATCAGAGTTTATCTGATGGTTCCTAACACTCGACAGAATTTTGAACAGGAGGGATGACTGGCGTCTGAAGCCCTGAAATTTGACAGAGTTGGCATTACAAAAATCTCTTTACAGTTTCAGACAGAGGGAAAAAAGGTGTGTATTCGCTACCTTGACTAGCAGATCGAGCTGAGCGGTTCCCCTGTCGTCCAGTGAAACCACAGTCTGACTGACCAGAGAGCAGAAGTTATGGCACAGCTCGAGGATCTCGTTGAGGCAGTGAAACACCTGAAAGTGAGAGTAGGTGAGCAGAGCGGCCTCAGGTAAGGAGGGTGAAATGTAGCAGCTGAGCATCATTTCTGTTTGGCGTCTCATACCGGCTTCAGGAGGATGAAGGACTGGGCCAGCAGGTTACTGAGGAAATGATCGTGGGCCAGTCGGATGCTCTCAAAGTCTCTGGTGGAGTTGATCTGCTGAAGCAGCTGAGAGAACTGAGACTCCAGCACATCCACCTGCAGTTTAAATAATTCAAACAGCACGTGATTCTTTTTTCCTTGAATTATTATTCCTATGATGGTTTTTAACATCAGCTTGAGTTGGAATGGAGACTGATTGCATCAGACTTGGAAATGTAATTTAATTTAGCCACAAGTCAATTTTTAAGTAGGATATGGGAGAACTGGTTAAATCTCTCAGACCCTGAGCTGGAAAGTCTTTGATGGCACCTAAAACCTTTTGCAAAAGTCATTAAATGATAATCTTGTGCGCTGGTAGTTTAAAATTCTTGGCTGCATTGTTACCTGCAAATAATACTGCAAGTTGTCGATCAAGAAGGCCATGTGGTTGCGTAGCCTCCACTTCACAGCGTCCGTCTGGCTGGACTTCAGGTGTTTCCTCTGCATCTGCAGAGCCCAGCAGTGCTGCAGCTGTGACTGCACCCGCCTCACGCTCAGCAGGTACCTGAACACAACATTGTACCTGACCACACACACGAGGAGAGGACGGTGACTGGATGCACTGGGACTAAACACATCAAAGCTGCAGTAAGGGGTGAAAACACGCACTTCTCCAGCACAGCAGGAGTGAAGAGGATGTGCAGCGGCCACTGGACCTTGTAGGTGAGACCGAGGGCTGCCCAGCCTGTGGGAGGAACCTCGCGAGGGGAAGTGTCTTGTGGAGGAGTGGCTCCTTCTCTGGGGAGTGACGCATCTGAGAAAGCAGGCACAGTAACTAACCATCAGCTCGAGATAACAGGTGTAAGTACACCAGGTGAATACTGTCTGTAAGAGTGTGTGTGGGGGAGGGTTTAAAACCTGAAGTCTGCAGTTTATGGTGTGGCGAAACACACATCTGATATGTAGCGTTTGATTTAAGTGCTTCATAAATAAATAAATACTTGTTTGTATGTAGATTAGTCCTGTTAACAGTCTCTTAACACTGACTCTGATATTTAAAATAAAATAAATGACTAATTGTTCCTTTTACATGCTTTTATACTGGAATGACTAACAGCTCTCTCTCAGCCTATATGAACTTACATTTAGGGATGACTGTGATTAATGATAAATATGACATGTTGACGGTTTGAATGTAGGTATCTAAAAGGAACCTCTCCTATTTTAATCAAAGTTCTCCAAACCTCGTCTTCACACTGGCCTCAATCACAACATAAGAATGTTGTATCTGAAATGCATCTGCAGGGCAGGATGCTGGTTTTCCCTTTGTGGGAATGTTTTAGCCCCAACAGCTGGGATATCGAACCTTCAGTGAAGCGAGAACTTTGTACTTCTGTGTTTCATTCACTCTGTGATCCACGTTTCTGTTTATTCTGCTATGACTTCAAAAATAGGCCAAAATATACACGTTGTCCTGTACACCATAAGGGTATCTGACATCTGATCAGTAAACACAGTAGCTGTGTCACAGTATAAATTCTTTGTATTAACTGTAATAAAACACTGGACAGATGATGCAGCTGTAGACATACAGCTTTAACCTGATGACAAAGCATGAAGGCTTCATTTGGAAAAAACAGTTTCGGCCAGCAGAGGGCGCCACCCGCCACAGGCCGAGTTTTACGACATCAGGAGTGGGGCTCCTAAACAAAGGTTGCACTGTGACCCAGTGAGCCCACCTTTGCCGTCTTTGCCCTGGTAGTCCACGGTGAGGTGCAGCAGAGGCAGGAGGTTGTCATCGTCCAGCAGCACCTTATGAGCTGCCTGCTGGAAGGCTACGTTTACATCTGTGCAAAAGAAATTACATGATATGACGCTGCAAGAGCTTTGACCTTGAGTGTGCTTTTACCTTAATGCTGCTTTATGAGCAGAGACACAGAACCTGCACACATTTCAAGTCATGTGTCTGTTTCTTGCAAATGTTTTGTTTTATCATTAAGATTTTTCTTCTTTTTTTGGCATGCAGCACGGCACGAAAGACGTGAACACATCATGACAAACAGCTGCATACTGTGTTTAACTGTGTAACTTACCTGTGAACAAATAAGCAGAGAGGGGAAGCTGTTTGAGAATATTTACCGTGCTCGGTGACAGCCGTCGGAGGAGTCTTCAGCATGTGCTGCGCCAGGTCAATAAAAACCTGGTAGAGCTCTCCGCGACCCAGGAGGTAGAAGTCCTTAATGATCTGGGAACAAAGAAAACACAAACATCAGCACGGTTCATTTCACGCTGATTTATGATGCAGAACCAAGGGCGATGAGGACAAACCTTGAGCTGCTCAAGCAGATCTGCCTCTTCCACCATTAGAGTCCAGAGGTGCTGCAAATCAGTAAGACAGCATGAGGGCTTTGTAAAAGCAGCTCGCTAGTTTTCCTTCTTTAATGCTAAAAATGATGCTGTCCCTGATGAGCTCACCTCTGCCACTGTGCTCCTTATGCGATCGATCAAATTCTCAAAATCCACCAGGCTGAAAAGCGTCTGCTGTTTGAGTCGATGCAGCTCAGCAGCAAACATGTCTTCCTGGTGTTTCAGTATAGAGCCTGAAAATACAAAGGAAACATGTTGGGTTGTTCCACACAAAAAGAAGAGGTCACACTCCAATAGGTTACAACAGAAGCTCCCAGTACCAGCTGTGGATGGGCTGTGGTTGTGGTTTTCAAACATCTGGACAGATTCTCCCACAAAGAGGATTTTCTCGGCCACTCGGATGGGGATGTAAGAAGGCAGCATCTCTGTGCGCAGGGAGAACTGCTGCAGAGATGGAGCCAGCATGTTCTCCTCCTCGATGAGCCTCTGCACAACAGCGCACACCGACATTAAAAGACACTCGCAGTTCAGCGCTGGATGCACGTCCGTGCGTGCCACTCACCAGGTCCTGTAATTCTCGGAGCTGCTTCCCGCTCAAGCCTCCGAGTCCCAGGTCTTCTTCTTCCTCCTCTTGGTTGGCAGCAGCTCCTCCAGCACTGGGACCCTGCTTCACAAAAAACTCCTCGCTTTGGTCCAGCAGCAGCCCGTGCAGCATCCAAGCTGCCAGCTGCTTGTACATCACACCGTGGCACACGGCCAAAATCCTGCACATTCAAAAAAACAAAAGGATAGCTGATATCAGTGTTCAATGATAAGAAAGTATAAACATCCTACTGATTCTATGGCACGTGCTGTCATGCAAGACAATGCACATCCACAAAACGTTATTTTAGAAACAGCAGCAATGGACAACTACACCACGTCCAGTTCTATCCTCACACTGTGTGTTAGTGTTCATCTCTGTGTGTCTTTGGTCTCCCTGAGCCTGCTTCTGCTGCAGGTTTCTTCCTGTTAAAAGGGAGTTTTTCTTTTCCACTGTCGCCAAAGTGCTTGCTCATAGGGGGGTCATATGATTGTCAGAGTTTCTCTACCTTACAGTATAAAGCACCTGAGGCGTTGGTGCTATATAAATACAACTAAATTTGACTGAGAAAGAGAAGAATGTGCAGACAGCAGCCACGCCTTAAAGTGTAACATGTTTAGTGTACGTGAGGACATGATTCACAGAATCCTGCTAAACAAACCTGAAGCTGGTGATTGAGACCATAAAGTAACCAGTGAAGTGTTTATGAAGCTGATCCAAAGCACTTCTGCTTCAGCTTTCAGGAACTTGAATCTGTCTTTAACATCAGCTCTACTGTTGCACACATGAACCTTCAAAACGAACGATTATTAGAGGAAGTACTGAACTCACTGTAGAAAACCCTTCAAAGCGTGGCACCATAATACAATCAACACCACAATGACAACTAGGCATTAAAAACAGTCCACAGGTTAATGAAGTTCACGTGCTTTGTCCTTTGTAGTTTGGAGCGGTGACAAACTCTCACATGAATAAGCAATCAAAGCACGGGTCGAGGTCACGAGGAATGAGCATCAATGAATTTGAATAGCTCGCTGGGATAAATGAGTTTATGTTTAGCTCATGAAGGAAACACCGACACAGGGTTACACACAGTCTCTGTGGCAGGATAACGTATGTATTTTTACACCAACGCTAAAACTGTGATAAACATAGACTTACTTTTCCAAGGCCATGCGTACCGGAGGTAGCCCCCCACAGCTGTGCTTGTACACCGTCTCCAGGATCTGGCAGCCGTGGATCTAATTCAGCAGACACAAGAGGTATTTACAACACGCCAGGCCCTCCTGATGCATTACAGAGCATCTCACTGTACGGTGACCAAGCGCTCATCTGAAGGTCCATTTTCATGACGATAACAACACATTTATCTATTCTATTATGGTCCATATACCATAGGAAACATGCTGGTATGCTACATTACTAAACAGAGAGAGAAGAGTATTCATTTCTTGGACTTTCAGTGAACAGATGCTGGAGAAGTGCTGCTGTCTCTCCTTTATTCAGTAATGATGTGTCTCTGCTTTACCTTCTGTGACTTTATCGTCTCGACCACCACCATCACAGATGGAAACAGCAACTGGAACTAAACAAACACAAACCAAGTCAGCATTAGATTTTAGTTAAGAAGAAAATCTTCATGTGTTTTTTAGTCTTTACCTGATCAAGCTTGTAGTTAACATGGGATATCGTCAGATGTGGATCTCCGAGGAACTGAAACAAACGAGAGTGAAATGAGCCTCGTCTCACACGCGGTGCTGTTCTTGGCTCTTTCCTGACTTTACCTCTTGTTCGAGGTCCAGCAGGGCCTGCCTGTAGGGCTGCAGCATGGAGTCCAGCCCCGTGCAGAAAGCCCGCAGGTAAATCCCATGAAGCCCGGTCTGGCTGGGCTGGCTGCTGTGATGCTCCTGCACAGCAGGGACGTATTACTGAACAATGAGACTGTGTCTAAGACGCAGTCAAAAAGAAAAAAAATCATCACGTATAAATGTTTTAGGACTCACTTGTGGATGAACATGTCCCGTGTGTTGTTCTATAAACTCTGTAAAGCGTATATAATCTGAGCCCAGTTTACAGAGTCTGTTGAGGACACTGGTCTCACTGGGGTGAAGGAAGGGCAGGTCCTGGGACACCTGAAGGTGACGTAAAAACAAGTTATGTGTGCCTAAGAAATGCATAAAAGTTAGAATGATGGATTACACCAACGCGCCTCCTTTCCTCTGATTTCAGTCACTATTAATACTGTAAAATGCAACAGTTTCATCCAGACGAGGCTAAATCAGTAAATCGCTTCTCCTTTGTCCTTTAAATGACTAAATAAAGTTGAATCAGAATCAGAGAAACTTTATTTATTGCAGGGCGTTGTCATAGTAACCTACAACAAAGCAATCTTAAAAATAAAGTGCTGATAAAGAGATAAATATATAACCATTTAACATAAAATATAACACTGATACTTCATTTTATGTATGTCTCTTGCTAGTTCTGACGTGATGCATTTTCATGGTGTGTTTTACTGTTACCGTCATTCCTGCTGTTCTGAGCTCGTAGTTCCCATGGGTTGCCTGTACATACATTATACAGTCTCTGACCATATTTCAGATAAGTGTGCACTACCCCAACATTACACATGAACAATGACAAATAAACAAAATCAATGTACTTCTTTTTAGCAGAACTGAGCCATGACATCATTACTTGCACTATTTTAACCATTTCACATGTCTGCAGTGAAAACGTTCAGTTGTTGTGACTCAGCACACTGTATGTGCACAGGTCTTACATGTGCAGTGAAGATGACATCATGACATAATCTGCAACTGGTGCGTCGTTCCCGTTTCCTGAAGTGGCTGAAAGTGTTCACTACAGAGTTGCTAGTATTCGATTATTTACTGGATGCTGTGTTTTTGTAATGAGGGCAGCAGAATGCTGCACAGCCTGGCACCGTCACATCAGACCTGTGTGCAGCTTGCATGATGTTTGCATGCATTCCCAATACAGTCAGGCACACATGCAGCCTGGCTGAACACTGTGACTGGGAGCAGTTGCCTCCCTGTGTTACCCCTAATGATTATCTTTGAAACTTGTCTAATAAATTAATTATACACTGAATATTTCAGCCACAACTCACTACCTGGGTTTTTCTTATCAGAGACCCCAGGTACTCTGATAATATGTATCTATATATGAATCTCCAAAAGCTGTTCATCTGGACGTTTTCAGTGGGAGAAACGTTTCGTCACCATCCAGGTGACGTCTTCAGTCTCAGCTGACTGCAGGTTTCAATCTTATAAACAGTACATTTGCATAATGACTGAAACCAGCCCACTGAAGGAACAATGGGTTGGGAGGTCAGTTCCTTCATCATGACTATGCAAATTCTCATGACCATTGATCAACAACCACTGATCAATAACCATGAGTACCACTCAGAGAGAGTTGGGGAATGGCTGCAATCACAGCATTGTAAGATGGCGAAACGCGGTTATCCTAATTGGGCTTTTATCAAGTCAGCAAAGATGCAGAGAAGAGAAGATCAGACACCAGCGAGGGAGGATAAGAAAGACAGACACAACAACATCCCCTATGTAGCCGGTGCATCAGAGAAACTCAGGAGAGTTTTCTCCAAGTACGACATCCCAGATTACTTCAGACCCAGCAACACGCTCAGACCCAAACTGGTTCACCCGAAAGACAAAACTCCTAAACATAAATTTAATAATGTAGTGTATGATGCCAGACCTCTACATTGGAGAGACCAAACAGCCACTTCATAAGCGCATGGCACAACATAGAAGAGCCACCTCCACGAGACAAGACTCAGCTGTTCATCTGCATCTGAAGGTCAAAGGTCACTCTTTCGAGGCCGCCAATGTTCATATTTTGGACAGAGAGGATAGATGGTTTGAAAGGAGTGAAAGAAGCCATTTATGTCCACTGTGAGCGACCATCTTTGAGCAAAGGCGGGGTTTACGACACCAACTGTCTGCCATCTATAATCCAGTTTTGAGATCTTTCCCAGACACCTTAACGCCCACTCACATCCTGGGCCATCTGACCTCAGGAAATCACATGATAGGGTGGGGCCAGGTTTCACAATGAGCTCACCCGAAACCCTGGCTGATTGTGACCTTGGCTCGTGTGATTAGGTAGAGGATTATGAGGTGCCGTAAGGGACATTATTACTGAAACGCTCTCACACACACTACTGAAACGCTCTCACACACACTACTGAAACGCTCTCACACACACTACTGAAATTTTAGCTCTCACACACACTACTGAAATTTTAGCTCTCACACACACAACTGAAACGCTCTCACACACACTACTGAAACGCTCTCACACACACTACTGAAACGCTCTCACACACACTACTGAAACGCTCTCACACACACTACTGAAATTTTAGCTCTCACACACACTACTGAAACGCTCTCACACACACTACTGAAATTTTAGCTCTCACACACACAACTGAAATTTTAGCTCTCACACACACAACTGAAACGCTCTCACACACACAACTGAAACGCTCTCACACACACTACTGAAACGCTCTCACACACACTACTGAAACGCTCTCACACACACTACTGAAATTTTAGCTCTCACACACACAACTGAAACGCTCTCACACACACAACTGAAACGCTCTCACACACACTACTGAAACGCTCTCACACACACTACTGAAACGCTCTCACACACACTACTGAAATTTTAGCTCTCACACACACTACTGAAACGCTCTCACACACACTACTGAAATTTTAGCTCTCACACACACTACTGAAACGCTCTCACACACACAACTGAAATTTTAGCTCTCACACACACAACTGAAACGCTCTCACACACACTACTGAAACGCTCTCACACACACTACTGAAACGCTCTCACACACACTACTGAAATTTTAGCTCTCACACACACTACTGAAACGCTCTCACACACACACAACTGAAACGCTCTCACACACAACTGAAACGCTCTCACACACACTACTGAAATTTTAGCTCTCACACACACTACTGAAACGCTCTCACGCACACTACTGAAATTTTAGCTCTCACACACACTACTGAAATTTTAGCTCTCACACACACAACTGAAACGCTCTCACACACACTACTGAAACGCTCTCACACACACTACTGAAACGCTCTCACACACACTACTGAAACGCTCTCACACACACAACTGAAATTTTAGCTCTCACACACACAACTGAAATTTTAGCTCTCACACACACAACTGAAATGCTCTCACACACACTACTGAAACGCTCTCACACACACTACTGAAACGCTCTCACACACACTACTGAAATTTTAGCTCTCACACACACTACTGAAACGCTCTCACACACACTACTGAAATTTTAGCTCTCACACACACTACTGAAATTTTAGCTCTCACACACACTACTGAAACGCTCTCACACACACTACTGAAACGCTCTCACACACACTACTGAAATTTTAGCTCTCACGCACACTACTGAAACGCTCTCACACACACTACTGAAACGCTCTCACACACACTACTGAAACGCTCTCACACACACCACTGAAACCAGAGGCATTTCTGCTGAACAGGAAGTTGTTTCCTGACAAGGAAACTGATGGAAAAAGTGGTATATTTCAAAACACTACAAGGATTTCTACTCAGCAACCTGCTAGTACAGCAGTCCCCAACCTTTTTTGCGCCACGTAAACAATATAAAAATAAAAAAACGATAAATACCATGAAAACCATAAATAGAAATGTTTTCGAATTTTTGTGGAGGAATAAAACCCATTACATAGAAAGATCTCAGCTTGTGAAGGGATACAATAAAGGTGGTATCAAAACTCCAGAATTAGAATTTATGGTTGGCACCCTTAGAATTAAATGGTTAAAATCTTGTCTGTCACAGCCAGACTCTACTTAGCTCCACATCCCATGATTCTTGTTTAATAAAATAGTATACAGGATTAGAATTTATTCGAAATGTGATTTTGCGGCAAATAAAATCCCCATAAAGATATCAAACTTTATAAAACAGACGTTGCATTTTTGGGAAAATGAGATTTACCCACAACTTCTCCCCATAATTCAACCTTATGGAATAATAGGGTAATAACACTTAATCAAAAATCAATTTTCAAGAGTGACTGGTTTGAACAAAAATATTATATTCATAACAGATTTGTTGGATGATAACGGTGTCATTCTAAGTTACACAGACTTTTCAGAAAAATATTGTCTAAACTGTTCTCAAAGAGAATATAACAAATTTTGTGAACTGGTCCCACTGCCTCTGCTTCATTTGATTAAAATTTTTATGATATACAATAATTTCTCATCAGTGCTCCCAAATTTATTGCTAGGGCAATGTCAGCTGTTTGATAAAAATGCAATAAGAAATTTGTTAGTAGTTTCTTCAAAGACAAAATATTTCATAGTTACAACAGAATGGTTACATGGCATGGTTCTAATTTAGTTATTTCATATACACTGGATAAAGCATACTAAAAATTTATGAAATAGCCTATACCTAAAGTTAAAGAAACACACTTTAAACAAAATTAATCCTGTGGCAGAATTTCTAAAAAAAGAGATTTGGCTTTGAGGTGGATCAGTGTTCTTTTTGTACTGATGAAAATGAAACCCTAGAACATCTTTTTTTTCCCTATGCCCTATCACACAATGTATTTGGTGCAACTTAAAAAATTGGATTTCCCTAAATATTAATGATGTGCCACTGTTTGAATTACATCATAATTTTTTTTATATGGATCATCTAGCATTGGATGTCTCAGACATTATTAACATCATCATACTTTTGAGTAAATATCATATCCATTGTGCTAAATGGAGGAACGCTAAGCCTTCTCTCCCTGGTTTTATTGATGATTTTAAGATATTTTTCTTTGCTAAAAAAAGACAAAAAGCACATATGCCAAAAAAAATAACCAGGATAATGCACGTCTCCCGCTATTCTAAATTTTGACTTATGCTGAGGCTAATATATTGTTAAGTAATGCAGCTGTCTCACTAAGGTCCAGAATCGATTTGTTCCACGATTCAATTCAATTCAATTCGATTTGATTATGGGGAATTTTGACAGTCAGAAATATTATAATTCAGATCAGTACATTTACATATTTTTGTATTTAAAAAAAGGAAGCTGACACACGCAAGACTTTATCAAAGGTGTGAGCATCACAGCAGATGCCTTTGTGTCAAAGTAGCTGAAGATAAAACACATAAAAACATGAAGGTGGTTTTCCTGGCCTGGGATTTTATAAAAAATATTCTGCAGTACATCAAAAACGAAAGAAAACCATTAACATATGAACGTTACCTCTGACGTTACAGCGGTTTTATTAGAGACACGGCTAACGTTTTGCATTTTGCATAATTTTAAAAAGTTTAAATTTATTCAGTATTGAACGGCAGAAATTAGGTTTTCTTTTCGGAAGTATGTAAAATGAAAAAAAAAAAAAAACAGCGGCCGACTGCGCTGTAAACAACAGTAGACTTGTGCATAACAAGCAAGCGAATAATACAGAAAACAGATTTTTAGACTGTTCTTGAAGTACAGAGAGAGAGAAAGAGAGAGAGAGGGCTGTGCATGACGTGCGATTTTATCGTGGTGGAAGCAAAACAGTGAGGGAATTCATGACGATGTTTATGTGAAGCGCAGTTTGGATCTTCTTTTGCTGCTGGTTCAGTCAATATTGTTTGGAGAGAGATAAAACTAACAGCTTTAGAATCGGCGCAAAAACGGCGTGAAAACAAAGCGCGGACCTGCCGACAGATCAGAGTCAGCGAGCTGTCGGCTTTCAGCCCCGACCGTGTCCGTGCTGTCGGGTGAGAAAGGCGACATCTCACTGATTCTGATCCGCGGGTCCGCGCTGTGTGTTTACGTCTTTGTGCAGAAGCCGTGTACCTGCTCTCATTTACTGTCTTAGCTGTTTGGTGGTTGTTGAAATTTTGTGAGGTTTCACCAGAGATTCTGGCATTTCGGGTAAAATAAATTTATATTAAAAAATCGATTCAGGATTTTAATGAATCGATTTCACGTTATCCAAGCCAGAATCGATTTTAATCAATAAATCGATTATAAAAACCCACCCCTAACTAACAGGTTGCTGAGTAGACATCTGTGTAGTGGTTTGTTTGAAATCTAACACTTTTTCCTTCAGTTTCCTTGTCAAGAATTAACTTCCTGTTTAACTGAAATGCCTTCCTGTTCAACTGAAATGCCTTCCTGTTCAACTGAAATGCCTTCCTGTTCAACTGAAATGCCTTGGTTTTTCAGTAGTGTGTGTGAGAGCGTTTCAGTAGTGTGTGTGAGAGCGTTTCAGTAGTGTGTGTGAGAGCTAAAATTTCAGTAGTGTGTGTGAGAGCGTTTCAGTAGTGTGTGTGAGAGCGTTTCAGTAGTGTGTGTGAGAGCTAAAATTTCAGTAGTGTGTGAGAGCGTTTCAGTAGTGTGTGTGAGAGCGTTTCAGTAGTGTGTGTGAGAGCGTTTCAGTAGTGTGCGTGAGAGCTAAAATTTCAGTAGTGTGTGTGAGAGCGTTTCAGTAGTGTGTGTGAGAGCGTTTCAGTAGTGTGTGTGAGAGCGTTTCAGTAGTGTGTGTGAGAGCGTTTCAGTAGTGTGCGTGAGAGCTAAAATTTCAGTAGTGTGTGTGAGAGCGTTTCAGTAGTGTGCGTGAGAGCTAAAATTTCAGTAGTGTGTGTGAGAGCGTTTCAGTAGTGTGTGTGAGAGCGTTTCAGTAGTGTGCGTGAGAGCTAAAATTTCAGTAGTGTGTGTGAGAGCGTTTCAGTAGTGTGTGTGAGAGCATTTCAGTAGTGTGTGTGAGAGCTAAAATTTCAGTAGTGTGTGTGAGAGCGTTTCAGTAGTGTGTGTGAGAGCTAAAATTTCAGTAGTGTGTGTGAGAGCGTTTCAGTAGTGTGTGTGAGAGCTAAAATTTCAGTAGTGTGTGTGAGAGCTAAAATTTCAGTTGTGTGTGTGAGAGCTAAAATTTCAGTTGTGTGTGTGAGAGCTAAAATTTCAGTAGTGTGTGTGAGAGCGTTTCAGTAGTGTGTGTGAGAGCTAAAATTTCAGTAGTGTGTGTGAGAGCGTTTCAGTAGTGTGTGTGAGAGCGTTTCAGTTGTGTGTGTGAGAGCTAAAATTTCAGTAGTGTGTGTGAGAGCTAAAATTTCAGTTGTGTGTGTGAGAGCTAAAATTTCAGTAGTGTGTGTGAGAGCGTTTCAGTAGTGTGTGTGAGAGCTAAAATTTCAGTAGTGTGTGTGAGAGCTAAAATTTCAGTTGTGTGTGTGAGAGCTAAAATTTCAGTTGTGTGTGTGAGAGCTAAAATTTCAGTAGTGTGTGTGAGAGCGTTTCAGTAGTGTGTGTGAGAGCTAAAATTTCAGTAGTGTGTGTGAGAGCGTTTCAGTAGTGTGTGTGAGAGCGTTTCAGTAGTGTGTGTGAGAGAATTTCAGTAGTGTGTGTGAGAGCGTTTCAGTAGTATGTGTGAGAGCGTTTCAGTTGTGTGTGTGAGAGCTAAAATTTCAGTAGTGTGTGTGAGAGAATTTCAGTAGTGTGTGTGAGAGCGTTTCAGTAGTGTGTGTGAGAGCGTTTCAGTTGTGTGTGTGAGAGCTAAAATTTCAGTAGTGTGTGTGAGAGCGTTTCAGTAGTGTGTGTGAGAGCGTTTCAGTAATAATGTCCCTTACGGCACCTCATAGAGGATCACCAGGGGGTCCTTTGTCCCTCTCGGAGGAAACTCCCACAGGGCTTTAATCTGGGACTCTCCACCATTTGACCTTAGAACTGAAGAAGCTTTTCTGATGAGAGGTGAAACGTCTTCAAGCAACTTAAAGAAGTCCAGACGCTTTTCTTTCCAAGCTCTTTAGACTACGATGACCTGGATGACTGAGGACCTTCACAGACATTCAGCAGGTCCTCTTGAATATGTTTACATGCCAAAATGCATCGATTTGCAGTAATGTGATTGGCTGATACTCGCGTAAACGAACAGGGGTACCTAATAAAGAGGCAGGTGAGTGACGTTTCATCTTGCAGTATTTAAACCTGCCAATTGTCTCGTTCAGTAACTATCCTAGCAAAAATGTATATCCTTAATATAGTGCTACCAAAGCTAATAATTTAGCTCATGCATAATTAAATTGTAATACATTGCCAAGCTTTGACTTGTAACCACATGCATATTAGCTAACATCTGGGCGAAGTTATCGTATCGGAGAACTGCAGTGTTTCCGTGTTACCTGTAAACCGGTTCGTTTGTTCCATGTAAAAATCGTCCCCGGGTATCCGCTCAGCGCCAGTAAGAGCTCGTGAATCATGTCAATTAAACTTAAAGTGTCTGAAATTGAAATGTAGCGGAGAGATTCCCATTCAGCCACCAAAACAAACCGCCGCCGGAGCCGTCGCAGATTTGTTACGTGAGCGCGAAAAGCATCACGGGAAGAGTGCTGCCGGAGCAGGAGACAGTACTCCTCGGTAGTGGAGTAGTCAGGCTTGCGATGTTATTTGTTTTTAAAATCGACAAGAGCTTTTAGCAACTCCAAGCGTGCTTTGTTTGGATTTCAATGAGCTCTGTGATATACACAAGCCAGCTCATGGGAATTGTAGTTTTTTTTCCTGTGCACTAAGATATCGTCGCGAGTCTGGCGTCATCATTCGGCCATGTAACTAGCTGAAACGCATCGCAACGGAGAGCATTTGGTATGTCGTAGTTACTGTATAAAATACAAACTTTATATTTCCTGTGCAAGCAACGGCAACCCCGTTACTCTCGTTTATGTCTGTGTTTTTGCTGTTAGCGTGTCTTCTGCTGTAGCTAATGTTATTCCACTAGCCGTATGTCCTAACGTTAGTTCGTGGAGTCGGTTTGTTGGGTCCACTCTGGTATATTTACTAGTTGACACAACAAACGTTAGGCTGCTCTTAGGCAAGTCAGCAGGAAAACACCAGCGGTTTAAAACTAGTAGGGCCACCGCCATTTTACGTCATCTTGTTGAGTTTAAGTGGCGTGATTCACGCTAGCACTGCTAACCGCTAACAAATAAATAAGCTGCTGCTAGTTTTCTGTTGTTCTTCTAACCGTAAAACCGTGTCTGAATGCAGGGATGGCGGGGGAGAGTGGCGGAGAGGACGTGGTTGCAGAGTACCTGGGCCAGAATCCGCAGCTGGCCCAATGGGTGGAAACATTCAGAAGCTACTGTGAAAGCAACAAGCAGTGGGTCGCTCGGAGAGAGTTCATCCTTAGGAACATGGAGGCTTTCCCGACAGTGAAGCCAGGAGTCTCCAGCAGCAGCCTGGACAGGCTGCTCTCTTTGTCCATGGTCTGGGCTAATCACGTTTTCCTGGGCTGCAGGTAGGACACGCTGATGAAGCAGAATGACAAAGCTGTGGATGCTCTCCGCTAAAACAAGAGTTCATTGTTACCTTTTAAATCCCTCAGCTATCCACAGGCTGTAATGGACAAGATCAAAGAGATGGGAGAAGGGATAAAAGTCCAAGATCCTCCTGTTCACAAAACAACAAAAGATGAATTCACTGCCAGAGGAAAGAGGAGCACATCAGCTGGTAAGCAGTGCACATGTTTAACATTTCATCTTCACAGGTTAACTACATGTTATTTAATGGGGTCCAGGTTTTTCTGCTGCTGCTTGGTAACGACAGAAAATCATAATTAATTGATTTCGGCTACTCATTAATGCAAGACACAATCATGCATTTGTTGCACTTAGAAGGCAGCTGTTAATGATCCTCCTCAAAGGTTGCCTTTTGTAACCTTGGCATAATAGTTACTTCCTGTTGACCACAGGCTCCATCCATCCTCAGGGATCGAGCTGAGTTTTAGCCAAATTTGACCCCTGTAGAGAAATGGGGACACTCGATGACAAAACAAATGAATGCAGAAGAATATTTCTTTTATGCAGATTACCTAATCATTAGGAGCCCAAATAATAATTGAAATATAATGCAAATAATTGCAAAGCTGAGTGTTTGGCCTGCAGTCTCATACTTCTACCTTCTGTGGAATATTCAGGGTGATACATACATAGAAAACCAATGGTGACAGGTGACATTAACACACCTGTACAGATGATGTCATCAAAAACAGCCGTAAAGATAATATTCTACAGCCATGTTGATTTGGCTGTAGTTGTGTATATTATTTAAAAGCCCCGTTAACAATGCTTAAATGCTTATCGTGCATTGTGATTGCATTGGATTCAAATACTATTAGTGACTTCACGCTCTGAATTTCCACTGGAACATCGCCGCAGGTCAGATTCCCAACTCAGAAAGTCGGAGCAGCCGACCAAGCCTGACTCAACAATCCATGATGGCGGCTGTGAATGCAAACAGCAGTAAATCTGTAATACTTTAAATCTGGATTGTGTCTGTTGTGTGTTTGTGACTAAGCCGCAGACAGAGCAGGGAGCAGCATCTACCACAAACGGGCTGCAGGGTGTTTAAGTGCAAAAAACAAACACTGCATGCTAAGAAGCAAAAGAGATCCTGTCACACGTGTGACCACGGACATATATGAACACAGAGTAACATTTACATTAGTTTCATTCCCCATGATAACAGCTTAAGGTTACCTTGGACGGCCTTTACAAGTGATGTGACTTCAATCCAAGAATAGATTTGACAGTTTTCTGTAGCTCGTTACAACAAATCCATTCACTGCTGTTCTCTGTTGCTGTGAGGTTTCAGTGTGTTTTCTCCACACCCACACCTGAGGCTCCGTTTCCTCATTAAATGCAGATCCCTGTGCAGTGAACGTTTTCCTGCCTGCTGTGTCGTCTTTTGCAGAGCTTGAGGATGACACCTGCGTGAAAAGAGCCAAGGCTGGGCCTAATGAGCTCGACAGCAGACCTACGCTCAGGACGGCGGCGCGGCCTGCGAGTCAGAAGCTGGGACCACCTCCACAGGCTCCAGCTGAGCACCAGCCCTTCTTCAACCGCCTGTACAAGGCTGTGGCGTGGAAGCTGGTGTCGGCCGGGGGCTTTGGGCCCAACTTGGACCATTTTGAAATCCTTCGCAGCTGCGTGGAGTCGTGCAAGCAAACCCTGACGTGCGTGTTTGTGCCGCTTAAGGACATCACGGGCCTCCCCGCAGGACGCACACAGAAGGAAGGCCACGTGTGTGAAATTCGCTGTCAGACTGTTTTCATGGGCACAGGATATGGGCGCGACGAGGCCGCTGCCAGAGCCATGGCTTCCAAAGAAGCCCTTAAAGTATTTCAGGGGCGGAAAGTCACTGTAAAGATCTGTCGGCGGAGGTACAAAGGAAAAGACGTGGATGATCTGATGCTGTTGGATGAACAGCCCCGCAGTCAGGGCTTTCCTCCTGCTCTCAGCTACCCTTTTCAGGACGAGCAGCTGGAAGACGGTTCATCGTAGAAGCTTTGACTGGGCGGAGCTACTGAAGGTGTTCGCGCCTGTGTCGGGACCAGACTGTTATGCAGCTGACCATCGTAGCTAATCCCAGAGAATATTAGGTAACTTGGAGCATTAACTGTCATGGTGCATTTCACACAATACCTTCATTTCTAAATAATCTTACCTGGTACCTGATATTTTCAGCCATTATCTGAGTTGTAAAGACAGCAAACAGCGAACCAAAGTGTGGAGTGGGCGCCTGTGGCACTGGTTAAAAGCAGCCACCAATGAGCAAAACTGCAATATTACACCGTTTGACTGTTTAAGCAGTTTGGCCAGTAGCTCGTCCCCACTTCCTGTGTCACAGCTTTTTATTTGCTGATTTCATGACTGTAACACAGGAGTACATGAGGTGTTATTTGATTGGTAGGGATCGAGTTTTTTAGGTTCCAACTTACAAGCAAAGTGAGTCACACGGTCTCAACAATAACAGCTTCAATAACCTGTCAGGGTAACGATTCTCTTCTAAACATGATGTTCCTTACTGAGAATATTAAAAACATCAGACTGTGGCGCACCAGTCCACATTTAGTTTACTTTTTTCTTGTTTCAGTGATAAATGTCAGTCTTTTCCTTTAATTGTACTTGTGAAGGGTTGCAATGACATTGTTCTGTCGTGAGCTGCACTTAAAGAGGGGGACCTCTCATGCTCATTCCCATCTCTGTAACATAATTCACAATCATTCTTCCTTGTTTTCAGCCCCTCCCCCTGTCTGAAACCAGCTGATTCAGCTCCTTTCCCTCTCAGTCAGCTGTATTCTAATTGGCTGCCTGTCATGAACAGCAGTATGATCAGTGTGCTGTAAGCCACGCCTGCTCTCGCTGATGTCATACAGAGCCAAGAGGAGAAAAACTGGCAGCTTTTGGCTCACACCTGTTACTTGCACATTCCCTGGTTTTTCTAAACACTGGTTTTATTGTTAATATGAGTGTCGCCCACTGTAACAGTACATGTGATATCATATTAGGCTGCACCTTATTGAATTGATCACATTATTCTTAATTTTTTGATTAGCTTGGAGAAACAGTGCGTTGATTATGTCTTAGTTGAGATAAACTTCTGAAATCCTGGTTACAGTCATGGTTACTGGTTTGCAGTTCTTCATGGAACTGGCATCCCAGGCTTAAGTGATTTAAAAACATGTCCACACAGACTTAACTAAAGATTGTTTGTTTTATTATTATTCAGACAGAAACTGAGGGAGACTCTGCCAACTACAGTACCTGTTTGACTGTAAATGCTACTGCTTTTCTTTGATATTATTATTAATAAGTTGATGTTAAAAAAGAGAAAGTTTGAAGTATTTGGTTGTTAATATGAAGAATGTGCGTTTGGACACGCGTGTGTGTTTCTGATGTGTTTGAGGGTAACGTGCTGCCGTAACGTGTTTGTTTCTTTCTTGCAGTCTCGGTTGAAATTGAACAGGGTTGCGTTAAATTGTGAGTATCTGTACTGTTCCATGTACGTTTACACCAGTGCTCCTGTTTCTATATAATTTTTAAATAAACCAAATTGAAACTAAGCTAAGTGTGTTTTGTGTGAGCGCCAGAGCTCGAGGGGCAATCGTTACGCTCTCTTAAACCTAATGATCTCATTTCACTTTGAGGATTTCTGAACAGAAATCTGGACTCCACGAGCGACTCGGGTCACGTATTTCCTCTCGATAACGTTAATTAGCTCAAGTTAATCCACAGCTGCACTTCCTGACTCAGTGGCTCATTAGAGATCGTAAAGCGATCGCGGCTGAGGAGCCGTCAGTGATTTGAGTAACATTCATGCTCCACCTCCTCCCACAGCTGAAATTAACTTATTGTTTATATAAGCAGGCTTCGGGCCTGTTCGACACAGCTGAGTGAACTGCATTCACATGACTGGGCTCTTATTTATTTTCCACTGGACACAGGCCACGATTCGCTCGGGTTTATGGTCGAAACAGGAAAATGATCAGTGGAAAATGGGCGCGTCACATTTGCATGGCCTATTCAAAAAGGTCCTAAATATTTGTTTCTGTAGAAACATAAAAAACCAAACACAAAAATGCACATTACTGGATTCAAAGTGCATCAATGAATCTTCTGTACAACTTTAATTTGGTTCATTTTACAGTCGGTCCCAGGATTCACCACTAGAGGGCAGCAGTGTTTGAACTATTTCTGACTCCACGTGTGTCGTTCATGCATCAAAACACGTTTATATTACTGTCAGTTTAAGAATAGTGTCCAACAGGAAGGGTCATTAAACTTGTTAAAAATATTTAACCTCCTAAGACTCTTTCTTTTTAATTTCTCTTTGCTATTTGGGCTGATTGGGACCTGATGAATGTACAAACAAAGAATTACCAGATTTGTTTGTTTTTTGTTTTTTTAAACATGATTTTTGTGTCTGAGAAAAATGAGATCCAAATATGAGGACATTTATTTTAAATTTCGATAGAACAGTGTCGGTATAACGTCCTCGTTAGTGGATATCAGGCCATTGTAGAGCACAATTTTGTATTGCGGTCTAAATAACCCAAAATGTGATGTCCACATATGTGGACGCCCGGTCCTAAAGCACGTCATCTTTAATTTCTAAAAGAAAATCTGGCTCGTTTTGCAGGTGGTGGCCACAGATCATCGCTCTCTCCTCACTGACTAATTCTTGTCTAGTTTTGCTTCTACAACCTGTTCATGTTTCACATGTATTCAAGCACCTCCAGCGTTACATGGAGGTTTGCTGTGTGTCGGGTCCCACTCTTGCCAGAGTGCGACGGAGAAAGGATCAGACAAAAAAGAGCCGGTGCAGCAGCGCTGGTATCTGCTCCTTTGAGTGAGGATAAATGTAAGAGCCATACAAGAGGACCTCCAGTGGACTTCTCTTGTGCATATTTCTGACCAAACTAAGACTCCATGAGCGTGGCACATACCAGTTCTGGCATTCTCTGGAAAATACCCACTGAGTTGCAATGCACTGAAAGTGTACAACCTGATACAACCTCAAATATATTTCTGTCAGCATACAAAAACATGGTGCAAGTGCTGCCAAACCAGGAAGTGAAGCTACCACCAGCCCAGTCGCAGTGCTGGCCACTCAGACACCACAAGCCCAAAACTCTGTTTTCCTTTTCTACAAACATTAACACGGGACAAACTGTTACTGAATATCTTAAAGGATAACTCCAAGTAACTATTTTCATTAAACCAAAACAAGCAAGTCAATGCGCGCAGCAAGCTATTTTCAGCTGCTCGTTTATTCACACAGGGTCACCACAGCAGGCAGCTCCGCATGTTTGCTTTGGCAGATTTTTCACGCCGGATGCTCCAACTCAGACTGTGCCCAAAGGGACGGCAACAACAGAGTACTCAAACTTAGCAGAACACGTCAGGGGTTAAAGGGGTACGCTGGCCGGAGTGAACTTCAGCATCGTTGACTTTGTACATCCTCTGTGGTTAAAAGCAGTGGAGAACAGTGAAATGAGCTCAGGATAAAGATCACTCTGTTTGCACTCTGTATATGTTTTTCCATCATTCTCAGTTGTGTATTTTTGGGACAACAGCTGCTCTGACACAAAGAAAGTATTTTACTCCCTGACAATGAGAACATGCTGGTGGATACAGGAGAAAGAAAGCACACGTCCACAATGAGCAGCAGCAGCAGGCGGGGCTGCACAGAGACAACACTGCAGCGATGGGTCCTGCAGGGGCCTGGAACAAAGCACACCTCTGCAAAACTTACAAAACAGTGTTGCATTACCTTTGAATAAAACTCTTTGGGAACGGAGAATAACTGCTGCTGTTTTGACAGCAACATGTTTCCCTGTTGTTGCTGTTGGAGTTAAATAGTGTGACTTCTCATTGTAAAGACAGAGTTATTGTGGTCTGTTAGCTCTCCACAGTGGCCATCCATGAGTGGAGTGAGGTAAGTTTTTGAGTGTGTTGGGAGAGAGAGGGGGGAGCAATTTGATAGCAACAAGTCATGAAGTTAAGGTTGAGAAGTTACCAAGGAAGTCGAAGTAAAATAAAAGAACATTTAGGGCTATAGACATGATCAAGATGACCTGCTGAAGTTCAAACTGAGCATGCACACGATGCCTGGGTGGAGGTTCTCTGGATGAAAATGCTGATGCTGAACCCTGAGTTACTCTCCAATGCATCCATCAGACTGTGAATGTTAGACAGAAAGCCCTTAGGTTTAGAAAAAAAGGGCTTAAATGAATGTAACTGGGTATGTAAAGAGCTGTGAGTTCTCCAGTAGAGTAGAACAGCACTATATAACAAACAGTTATTTACCATT